>NC_140583.1:106261853-107461853 GCF_964204655.1 Triturus cristatus | reverse complement strand
GATCTCTCTAAACAAGAGATGGTTTTGTAAATACCCAAATGACCCCCTAAAGGAGTATCGTGCGTCCACGCAAGCACTTGGTTTCGCAATAGAGGGTCTGGAATGTATAATGCTTGGGCATGATACAGGAGATTGTCTTTCTCTGTTCTTTTTTCTGGGCATTCAGCTATCCATTCCGGAGCATTGATATCTGCCACCGCTACTCTCAGGTCCTCCAGGAAATCTTGCGAGCTTATTTGAGCTATGCTTTTGCTGGGATCCTTCTTATCTGGGAGGATCAAGGGAGGTTCTTTCTCCTCCTCTTCCACGTTCTCCTCAGTGTCCCCCACTCTAGACAGCGCGTCTGCCTTCCCATGCTGAGGTCCAGGGCGGTACTTAATCACGAAATCATACTCAGCAAAAAAAAGTGTCCATCGCAACTGTCGGGGCGTCAGAGCCTTCGCCGTTTTCAGGAAGAGGAGATTGCGATGGTCTGTGAAGATTTCGACAGTGTGTCGGGCGCCCAAAAGGTAATGTCTCCATTCCTCACAAGCCCTTTTTATCGCCAACAACTCCTTATCAGTGACGGAGTAATTGACCTCACAGGGGGATAGTTTTTTGGAATAATACGCCACTGGATGGAGTTGTCCTGTGGCGGGATGGCGTTGAGAGAGAACCCCTCCAACGGCATATTGTGAGGCATCCGTCTCAACGATAAACGGGAGTTGTGTATCCGGGTGCCGTAAGATGGGAGCTTGTGTGAACCTGTCTTTTAGGGCCTGGAATGCTTGTTCTGCTTCGGTTCCCCATCGAAACGGTGTGTTCTTTCTTAGCAAGGTGGAAAGAGGGGTGATTAGTCTGGAAAAGTCCTTAATGAATCGACGGTAATAATTTGCGAATCCAAGGAATCTTTGTACTGTCTTGACGTTGTGGGGTGCCTTCCATTCCGTGATTGCTTGAACCTTTCCCTGCTCCATCTGAAATCCACGAGAGTTAATTATGTACCCCAGAAAAGCCACCTCTTCTGCGTGAAACACACACTTCTCCAATTTGGCATATAAGGAATGCTGTTGCAACCTGTCCAATACCGCTGTCACGTGCTGCACATGGTCCTCTAGCGTGGCGGAATATACCAGGATATCATCGATATATACCACGCAAAACGTCTCCAGGAACCCTCGAAGCACTTCGTCCATGAAATATTGGAAGGCTGCCGGGGCGTTACATAGTCCAAACGGCATCACCATGTACTCATATAAACCGAACTTGGTTCGGAAGGCGGTTTTCCACTCATCCCCCTGTTTGACACGAACCAGGTGGTACGCTCCTCTTAAATCGAGTTTTGTGAACCATCTTGCTCCCTTGAGTTGGTCCAAGAGCACGGGTATTAAGGGCAGGGGGTAGCGGTTTTTTATGGTGACTCGGTTTATGGCACGGAAGTCGATGCAGGGCCGGAGCTCATCACAATCCTTCTTAGGTATAAAAAAAAGAGGGGAGGAAGCGGGTGAAGATGAGTGCCTGATGAATCCAGAGGCCAGGTTGTCCGCCAGGTATTTTTGTAGGTACTTTGTTTCCGGTTCTGTGAGGGCGTACACCCTACTACATGGTATTTCGGCTCCAGGCACCAGGTCAATGCGACAATCATAGGTGCGATGCGGAGGGAGGCGTGTGGCTTTCTGTTTGTCGAACACTTGTAGGTACGGGTGATAGGCTTCAGGTAAGGTAAGGGAACAACAGAACTTTATTTCTTCACACCCGGAGGCCAGTAGGCTTGCTTGTGTCTTTTCTTCCCCTATCGGTGGTAGGGGTTGGTGGTTGCAATGTTCTAAGCAGTACGTAGAAGTCAGGGAAACGGTACGTGCCGCCCAATGTATGATGGGATCGTGCAAGGTTAACCAAGGCATACCCAATATAAGCCGAAAGTGCGGGGCATCAATGAGGTCAAACCGTATGTATTCGTAGTGGTTACTCCCCATTTTCATGAGCAGAGGAGAGGTGTGACTTATGACTGGCCCTGAGGACAGGGTGGTGCCGTCCACGGCCTTGACTTCTTCTGGACGTTTCTTCATCTCTTGGGGGACCCCTATGGTATGGGCATAGTTTAAGTCCATGTAATTTCCGGTTGCCCCTGAATCCAACATCGCGGATATGTCCACGGGGATGTCTGGTTTTATCCAAAGCGTAATCCCTACATTTATGTGGGCCACGGCTGGTTGGATGGTGTTTGCAACGGCGTGGGAGATCACTGTTTGTTTCTCACCCGGTTCAGGGATCTCCTCCTGACTCGGGTGTGCTAGTTTTCCGAGTTCTCGTCATGGTACACAGTGGAGACATGCAGTCTTGGGAGGTTGGTTTTCTCTGGTAGTCGGGTCCGGGCTCGGCATTCCCGTATAAAATGCCCGCTCTTACCACAATAGAGGCAAAGTCTCATCTTTCTTCTTCTTTCCCGTTCATCGTTTGTTAACGGCCCCTTGACTCCTCCAATCTGCATTGGTTCCGTGGGATCTGCGGATTTCGGTGATTCCTCAAGGGTTTGGCGAGGTCTTACATAAGCCATGCGAGGGTCCCCTCTGCTTCTATCTCCCTTTCGTTCAAGAAGACGATGCTCCAACTGCACTGTGAGCGTGATGAATTCTTCGCAAGTGGGAGGGAGTTGTACCACTTGGGCAAGAACGTCCTTCAACTCTCCTCTCAACCCTTGGTAAAAAAGGGAGGTGCGCTTCTCTTGAGGCCAATCAGTCTCCACCACCAATCGATTGAAGGAAGTGATATATGTAAGGAGATCCTGAGATCCTTGCTTAAGGGTCATAAGTTCTTTATCCAAGGTAAGCATGTGCGATTTTCTGTCAAACAACTTCCTTAATTCAACGCAGAAGTTGGAGAAGTTATGTAGCACAGGGTCGTCCCTTTCCATTAAGGGGATAGTCCAACTGGCCGCGTTCCCTCCCATGTAGGACATCATGAACGCGGTTTTTGCAGCCTCGTCTTGGAATACCAATGGCTTACATAGAAAATGCAACCTGCATTGGTTGAGGAAGGTCTCAAACTTTTTGGGCTCTCCATAGAACCTCTCAGGGGGAGCCAATGGTATCCCAGTGTTTTGCAACACATGTACTGTAGGAACAGAGTCTGTGCCCGGAGTAGGGCCTGGGGCGGAAAAGACCCCTTTTTGGGGGTCCGGTCGATGCGCCATACTAGGAGGAGGGAGAATCCAGTCTCTTATGTAACCCCCCGCTCTTCTGGATTCGGGTTTGCCCTGTCGAGATAAGCCCGCTACTTCCCTACGGAGGGTGCCGACTTCATTTTTCAGGTCTCGGTTTTCTGCGCGGGAGGCTTGCACCTCTACCTGTAACGCGTTGAGACTATCAAGAAGCGTGGCTAGTACTACATTGGTGTCCATCGTCCGGGCTGGGGTACTATCTTGGGCTTGACAATCTGTCGCGGAAGCGTCAGCGTGTCAGCAGGATACCCTACCCACTAACCTTAGCCAGCCAGCAGGAACGATGCTTGCGATGAGAATCCCCCCTCTTCTCCCCTTCGCTAACTCTCCCCTCAGAAAGACCACCAGAGTAGGGAGAGAAATCGATTGGGAGAAGGGGGAGGGAACCAAAGATGACCACCGGAGGAATGCCGTGCAACCTACTGTCCAGTAGGTGGGTGAGGCAGAAGTTCTAGGAGGGTTCTTGCGTCGGAGACTACGGACAAGAGAACAGAGGACACATAAGCCACTACCGTTATCATGAATCCCCACCCCCTGCCCCACTATCTCGAACTCACAGTTTTCAAGGAGGGGGTGTCTATCACTGGTATCCGGTAATCGTCCTCTGGGAGTGCTAGGTGGTTGGTTGACTCTGTGTTCTGCGCGATGAAAAGAGAGGATGTGGAGTGACTGTCTGAAGGGAGACAAGGGAGGGCTCTCAGACCCCCTACAATCCTGCGTCTTGTCTACCTTCCCTCCCAACGTCCTGGCGTAAATCAAGAAGAATGTGTGCTCTCTCCTGTTGCGTCACAGCAGAGCACTCGGGTCTTTGAGGAATGTGTGCTCTCTCCTGTTGCGTCACAGCAGAGCACTCGGGTCTTTGATGAGAGAATTCCCTTCTCACTTTGCTGTTATTAGCGGTTGTGCTCACACGGCAGTCGTGCTCTGGTCTCGTGGAACCATAGAGCTCTGCCAGGTCGGATAGCTCCTCCGCGGTTCCGTCACCGCGGGAGCTGTCTCCGAAATGAGGGGCTTAGTATATACTTACTCCGGTTCCTGTTGTTCCGGGGAGTCTAGCGGGACGCCGCAGTTCTCTCCCACGGCTCCTGCTGATGTTGGCGCGAGGGGTGTATCTCCGGGTTCGTGGTCTCCGTGACGTCCAAGGTGTAGCGCGCACACGGCGCTCGTAGTACGAAGGTCTCGGAAACAATTCTGGAAACTGGGGCGAGATTGTCAAGCGCCTCCTCTAGGGGGAAGCTGTCTTTTATAGCTGTGCGATATGCGACCCTGGCTGACGCGATTTCTGGTCGCCAGCCCCAGGGTGTTCTGGGCAATGTAGTTCCTGGCCGGTGTTCGCGTAACCGCGACAGGTGGATGAGGTTTGGGGACTTTGGAGTCTTTCTCCTGAAATACTGCTACCTTCCGAGAAATAAGAGTTTTCTGGCCTGAAAAGAAAAGGGATAAAGGTCTTTTGGCCTGGCGGGAGAATCATAGAATTCTATTTGAAAACCTTAAAATGTCTGGAGGACCCTAGTGTCAGTAGTTAGATATCTCCAGTTGTGGATAAATCCTGCCAGCCACCCTCCCACTTTTAGATGGGAAGAAAGGAGAACGCTTACTGAAATTGGTTTCTTGTGATTTGCAGCGGAATCCACCTAGGGTTTCCCGATGGCGTTGTGCGCCCCTGAAAGGGGTGGAAACCCCCAAATTGTGACTGGTCCTGCACTTGACTGTATCAGGAGCCTTGGTCTCTAATTGGGACTTGGAGTGGAAACAGACGGTCAAGCGCCCTCTACCATAACTGTCCCCTGCGAAAACCTAATGGGTGAAAATGTTTCTCGTGGATACTTGTGTCCCTGACTGTTTAGTCTCCTCGGCTATGTCCAAAATTTTAGTGATGGGGCCAGTAATATGAAGCAATTTATCTTGACAAGATCGCCATGAGCGATCACTGCCTTTTTTTGTTTAATGGTCCTGCATATATTTCCCAAAGGAGGTGGCCATTCTGTTCTCTATTTCTGGAGTCATGGCCACTTTGCCCGCCAGTGAAGGGTGGGGGCACTCAACATGGAGGCGGGTGCAAACTTTACAGTGGCGGCCTGCCACATATGCCGCCACCTCTTCTAACAGAAACTACTCTGAAGAGCGAGGGTGGAGGAGATCATCTGGATCGAGCATGTCTGATGTGTTGTCCCTGATGCCCCGGTATTTCTATGTGGGCTGGGAATTAGGAGATAGCGTCTGAAGGTGCCAGGGTCACCATTAGAGTCTGCATGGGAATCATTTGTGTCTAAAGGTTCGGTTTATCAGTGGTATCTAAGTGGGGAAAGACATCCCCTAGGCTACCACCCTTGGGGGTAGAGGCCAGTGGGTGCATGGAGACACTGGGAAAGGTATACCTGCTTCAATCTATCGAAGGCATCCAAATCCATGCCTTGCTCATGTCTTTTTAACCGTGCTTTACTCAGGTTATTATCAGGCTGCCCTTGAGGTTGACTGCCCCTAGAAGGGAGACAGGGTGGGCCAGCTGGGCAATAATCGGCTACCTGTAACAACTTCCTTTAACCCCTTCGCCGCGGCGGGAATTCCGCCGCGGCGCTGGGGGGCACGGGGGGCAGCGCGGTGGCCCGGTGCTCATGACGGAGCCGCTCCGTCATGAGCCACAGTTGAGCTGTGCTCATGACGGAACGGTTCCGTCATGACTCCGCCCAGTTGCGTTGTCCCCCCGCACAGGCGGGGAAACAGCGCCGCGTGGGCGGAGCGGCCGCCAACGGTCGTGTCATGACGGAACCGTTCCGTCATGAGCACACGGCAACCGTGGCTCATGACGGAGCGGTTCCGTCATGAGCGGGGAAGGGGTTAAAGGAGGCTATGGCTGAGACGACCGCCTGCTGCATCGAAGCACCCACAGCCTCTCCTAATTCAGCATAAAAGGGAATTACAGAGAGGGTTTCTTCCTTTACTTATGCCTCAGAAGTTCCTGGCACTGCTGTGGTAGGCTTGGAGGCTGTTGTGGCACTGGCACAAACCCAATAAATTAAGGAGCCCTTTGGGCTCAATTATGGGTTCCTAGACCGGGACACTAAACACCCCTTGCTGTCTGCACAGTATGAAACCTGGCTGGTGTCTTCACAGTAAAATAAAGTAGTTTACGCTACATTGTGAGAGGATGGACCTCAAGGGACATCAGTACCACCCTAATCACGAAGTAGTAAAGTTACAGACCCCGCTTGCAGGCGTAAGGCTATTGGTGGTTACACTGTTACCCATATTACAGTAGAAACTCGTGTGCATTCGTAATGGAGCCACCATGTTGGTGTCCATGTGGACTGCCAACCTGCACACGCAGATGCCCTCCAGTGGTCGTAAGACCAAACCGTACTAACTTTGCACCTGCATAAGGAGTCCTGAATACATTCCTGATGCACCCTTGAAAAGCAAATGCTGAAATAGACGCAGCAGGTTACAATAATAGTAAATACATAGCGTTAAACAAGAGAGGTGGAGATACTCAACTCAATTCTGCTGGAGCAGCGAATAAAGAGACGGGATAGAAGTCGGCAATGGACTTACAGAGGACTTTGTGCTTTATGATTGAATAATGTTTTTGGATTCACGTTTTGCATAGGGCTTTTTGGAAACATTGTTTCTTTAATGTTAGATGTTGGCTGCTGTTTCATAAAGTTAAGGAAAAAAAGCATAATCGTTGCCTCCAGTCCTGACATAGAATCCTGAAGTATATGGCATTGATACAGTTAAGCGTAGACTGTACCGTTGCCGTCATGGGTGACTCTACTTGGAGAAATGTCAGATTGCTTCTGATAGGGTTTAGTTTTTAATTGCCTGTAGCACCCATGATCCTGTAATATGTCTACCGAATTCACAGTGAAAGCACGTCTGAGGTAGTTGCCCTCTCTGCATCATTATGCAGCATGCCCTCCGCATCAATTCTTCTTTTGCACAATTGGAAGGGAAAATTATCAGATACTACGCTATTCATTTCAAAGTGGCACAAAGATGAATATACAGTGTGTGAATAAATACTGGACATTGTATCGCCAGAACAGGATTCCCCTTAGACAGCCATGCACCATAATGCTTGACTTGTTAGGTCCAGTCAGATTCAGTGCTTCACCGCTGCATTGTAATAGTTAGGGGTGGGCGTAATTTGCATAGTCTCGCTACGCAAAGCTTCGCGAAATTATAAAAATTTTCCACGAGCACGCAGAAACTCCGCGAACACGCGGAATTGCTTGTTCGCGATGCTGTTGTCCTGTTTGCGAATGCTGTTTGCTTGCTCGGGGGGAAATATCTTGCAAACACGTATATTGAGAACGCGAACAAGCAAAAAATTCCGCGAAGCGCAGAATTTTGGGCAATTCCGCATTCTCCGCGGTATGCAAAATTACCCGAATTCTGCAAGCGGAACGGAATTTACTGCCCAGGCCTAGTAATAGTAACATAGCAGCAAGCAGTCTAGCATCGACGGCGTTCTGTCACATGATGGGAGCAACACTTGACGAAGACGAGCAGAGATTGGTCTTGCAGATTTGTGAATGCTATACAGTTGAAAGTTATAGGTAGATGAACAAGCAATGGAAAAGCCTTGTTTTTTTCTTTTTATTTCCGGATATTAAGCAATCCTCCCAAACCTTTTTCTTAAATTTTTTGCGAAGTATACACTTTTCTACTTGTTAGTCTTCCCACTCTCTGCTTATCACTTTTTCATATAAATATAAATGTTACAAAAAAAAATGCTAGAAATGTTTTTTCCTCCAAACCAGTAGCTCTCAACTCATATGGAGTGTTTGTGAATACACAGTTTGGATATACAGATGGTAGTTAAAATTGCCACAGAGTCTCCCAATCTTCATCATGTTTACCCCATTTTCTGTAATGTCCTGCTACAGATTTTGATCCACAGCAAACGTCGCCACCAAACATTTTGTTTACAAGGGTCAATCCAAGAACATTTTAAATTTTGATTTTTAGTTTTTCTATTTATCATATATTTTACTGCCTTGTTTATTGAGCATTGTGCAGTTTATTTACCCTCTATAAGTTTTTACAAGAGGTCAACAGTTATTTTTACAATTCACGTGCATAGTTCTTTCTTTAGTGAGTCAACATGCAGGGATTTCTGTTTTCTGTGCTGGATTAATTTAGCATTTTTGACCGAGGATCGGTAATCTTTTGCCCTCGATTGTCTCATCAGCCTCAGCTGCAGGTGTGAACGCACACAGCTGATAAGGGAAACCCATGTTACTACCTTCACTGTCCGCACATTATTGTGCCTGCTTCATCCCCCTCTGGTCTCCTTTTCACACTATCACCCTCTGGTCCCTCTGTCTCCATGCAGGGTATCAAAAGATATCTTGATCTGGTTCTTTAGTGTTTATCCCCTTAAATTAAGTTCACTGGCTTTAGCCTCGTGTCATGATCTCTGCTCCAATTTTCTTCACCCAAGTGTTGCGGGGTGATAGGGACAGAGTCGACAACCAGGCTAGGGCGGTGTAAAGATGGCTTTATTTTAGACAGAGTTCTCTTTTGGCGCAATGTCCTTCTGCTAGCTATAGACAAAGGAGAGTCCGATAGTCTTTGCCCCGACGCCTCCAGGCTGCTGGTAGGGGAACTGTTCTCCTATTTCCACTTGTCTTGGTCCGCACCCCCGGGATAGTTCCGGTGACGTCGCAGCAGTGATATCAGCAACCGAAAACAAACAACAAGGAAAACCAAGGATTAGGACAACGTCCTGCTCAGCTTGAATCAAGGGCCGGGAGTGAGGGACACCGAGTGCTCTAGTGCTCTTTTGATCTGCCGGCAAGTGTAATGGACAGGGTGTCGAGTGAAGGGGGGAGGGTTATGACCGAACTATACGTGCACTTTAGAGTAACGGTGGCGGCTTCCGTCCCACCCAGCCCGCTACTTTCCCCCGTACCTGCTCAAGCCACGCTCCTCCCGTGGTAACGCGGCGGGGCGACTCGAGGGGTCGGTGGCCTCCTGGCTTGCAGCTGTCGTCTCTGCTCGGCTCCGTGCTCCGGTCGTCACTTTCTTCGCTTCCTCGATCTCTCTCCTGTCTCCTCGTACTCCTCGGCTCGATCTCTCCTTCTTCCTCCTGGGAAACGCCGTCCGTCGTCTTCCAGGTATTCGCAGCATTTATCCGCCCCTCTACGACGACGTCCTCGGTGGGCGGGGTTTCGTCCAATTGGAAGGCCGCATTAAAGGAGCCCTGTCCCTGTTCCAGAGTCCAGTCCTGTGTAGGATAGGAATACCACTCTGATGAAGTGCTGTGGTCCGCTGGTGGCTGTAGGGGGAGAGAAGGGGATGAGTCCCACGGGTTCACGTCTGTTGGGGTGTAACTCTCTTCCCCGTCACACACCTCCCCCCCTGGTTTCTCCCGTTCGGGGAGAGGAAAGACCCTGGACAGATAGTCCGCTTTCCCGTTGTCCTTCCCCTTCCGGTGCATCACTGAAAAGGCGTAAGGCTGTAGGGAGAGGAACCATCGGAGAATTCTAGGGTTCTGACTCCGGTTCTGATACATCCATCTAAGAGGGGCGTGATCTGTGAAAAGTATGAACGGTTTGCCCTCCAGATAGTAATGTAATTTCTCGATGGCCCATTTGATGGCTAGGCATTCCCTCTCTATCGTGGGGTACTTGGATTCCCTAGGAAACAACTTACGACTTATGAACAACACCGGATGTTCTATCCCACCCTGATCGACTTGTGATAATACTGCCCCTATTCCTCTGTCAGAGGCATCCGTGGCCAGCACAAATGGTTTGGTGAAATCTGGGGACACCAATACCGGATGGGTGGTTATGACTGTTTTAAGTTCTTTGAATGCTTTCAGTGCCTCAGGGTTGGGATTCTGTAGCTCTCGGGGTCTGGTCCCTTTCTGTAGAAGGTCAGTGAGGGGAGCCGCTAGATCGGCGAATCTGGGGATGAACCTGCGGTAGTACCCTATAAGACCGAGAAACGCCCTCAAGTCTCTTTTGGACGTAGGAAAGGGGGTTCCCTCAATAGCCCTCACCTTGTTGATTTGTGGAGTGATGGTCCCATCCCCTAATACGAAACCCAAGTAATTCACTCGGTGATAAGCTGCTCGGGACTTCTTTGCGTTAATATGCAAACCTGCCCGTTGTAACGCTGAGAGGATGGTCCGCAGGTGAGTCAAGTGATCGGACCAGGTTTTGCTATAGATGACTGTCATCCAGGTAGGCTGAACTAAACTGGTGGTAGGGTTGTAGTATGGTGTTCATCAGGCGCTGAAACGTTGCTGGAGCCCCATGTAGTCCGAAAGGCAGCACAGTAAATTCGAACAGGCCTTCGTCCGTTATGAAGGCCGTTTTCTTCCTGTCCTCTTCTCGGAGGGGTACCTGCCAGTACCCCTTTGTTAGGTCCAATGTGGTTATGTACACAGCTTCCCCCAGTTTCTCGATTAGCTCGTCCACCCTTGGAATAGGATAGGCGTCAAAAGTTGAGATAGCGTTCAGGGCCCGAAAGTCCATACAGAACCGTCTCGACCCATCCGGCTTAGGGACCATTACAATGGGCGATGCCCAATCGCTTTTGGAAGGCCGGATGACTCCTAGCCGCAGCATGTTGTCTACTTCCTTTTTGATGGCTTCTCTACGGGCGGCTGGTATGCGGTAAGGTTTTTGCTTTACCCGTTTTCCTGGGGGGGTCTCGATGCTGTGTTCCACCAGCGTCGTTCTTCCGGGTAGATCCGAAAATATAGCATCGTAGGGTACTAGCGTCTTTTCTAGCTCCTCTTTCTGTTGCAGCATGATCTCTTCATTGATAACCAATTTATTCAATGTTGACATTTCCTTGTTTGAGGTGGGAATGAGTAAGTTCACTCTCTTTGGTGGGGGCCCAATCCATTTTTTTAATAAGTTGATGTGGTACGACTGTACTTTGGTGGATGTCATCTTCAAGCGGTAAGTCGTGTCTCCTATGACATCCACCACCTCATACGGTCCCTTCCATTCAGGTTTTCCTTTACAGGCAATGGGAGGGAGCAGTAGAAGGGCCCAGTCTCCTATTTTCAATCTACGGAGTCTTGTTCCCCGGTCGTAGTATTTCTTTTGCTTTTCTCTTGTTTGTTCCAGATTGGAATACGCCAGGTTTTGCAATTTCCCCAGTTTGGACCGGAGCTGCTGGGTATAGTCTAGCATGGACAGTTGTTCTTGCTCTTCTTCTTTCTCCCATGCCTCTTTCGTGATTTCCAGTAATGACCTTGGATGTCTCCCGTATAACAGCTCGAACGCCGAACATCCTAAGCTGCTCTGTTTCTGGGACCGTAGGACATAGAGAGCCAGGGGCAACAGCCGATCCCAATCTCCTCCTTCCGTCGAGAGCATCTTTTTCAGGGTGGTTTTCAGCGTCTGATTATACCTCTCCACCAAACAATCGGTTTGGGGGTGGTACACTGATGTACGCAGGTGACTGATGTTCAGTGTTTTGCAGACCTCCCTCATCAATTTAGACGTGAAGGGTGTCCCCTGGTCGGTTAGAACTGCCGTAGAATACTATCGGTGGTTTTTTCTTTCCCACTATGTCCTGCGGTGAGGTGTGTGTGTGCAAAGAAGAGCACTTGCTCCCGGAATGATACTGGCACTAACAACTGAGAGTCTCCGCCCTCCACTCCTTCCCTATATAGGAGATTGTTGTGGATCCGAAACCTAGGGTATCTCTGGGTTTCCTGATCCTGGGTGACATGGGCACTTTCCCAGGCGTTACCCAGTGTAGGATCACTGGCTTGTGCAAAGCGGAAACTGCGATCTAATACCCAAGGCTCCGCAGAGGTGAGCGCTGCTACAGGCTCGGAATTGCATGAAGGGGGAAGGGACAGCGACCGTTTAAACAGAGCTAGGAACTCCGGATTATCCACCCCCAATATCACATCCTCTGGCAGGGAATCCACCACCCCTAGTCTCACGGTGCAGGGATCTTTACCAAGGGGGGTCAGGGTCACTTGGGCGAGGGGGTAGGGCTTTATATCCCCGTGCACACATCTTATGTGGACCTGTGCCCCTACTACGTACTGTTTTGGCAGTACAAGTCTCCTACGTACCACTGATTGTCTGCACCCCGAATCTAACAGGGCCTGTACCGTCAAACCGTTCATTCTTAAACTCACATAATAAGACGCTCCCGTTTCTGCTGAGTATAGTACAGTGCTGGGTAGATACCCGACCTCCATGGGCTCTTCTGCGGGTCTTTTCCGGGGACAGAGTCTTGCAATATGGCCCCATTCACCACAGTCGAAGCACTGGGGCCCACGTGTTGGTGGTCCCTCTATCCTCATAGGTCTGGGCCGGGTAGGTTCGGGTGTAGGCTTCCCTCTTCGTTCTGGTTTTACAGAAGGTTGTCCCTTTGTGTTTTTCTCTGTGTCCCACCCTAGGGTTTTCGGTTGGGCTCGGGCATAATTGGCCGCCATTTTGATGGCTTGTTCTGGGGTAAGACCGGGATGCTGTTTCAGCCATCGCTGTGTAGCATATGGTAGCGCTTCCATGAACTGTTCCAAATATATTCTGGTCATGACTTCCTCCTTTGTACTGGAGGCCGGTCGTAACCATATATCAGCTGCCATCTTCAAGCGAAAGAAGAGGGTTTTGGGATTTTCACCTGGTATGCCCCGTTCCCTCCTGAACCTTATCCGATATGCCTCCCCATCTAGACCCAGGTGATCCAAAATAACCTCCTTGATCGCCGGGTACGGAGTGATTCCCATGGGGTTGGCCACCTGGTAGGCGAATTGCGCCTCGCCTGATAACAGTGGGGCCAGAAAGAAAGGCCATTTCTCCTCGGGCCAGCCCAAAGCCCTAGCGGCCCTCTCGAAGTTCATGAGGAATACGTCGGGATCCTCCCCCGATACATATTTCTGCAAAGCGATCCCCGACGGGTTTTGAACGTTCAGTGGTCTGTTCTCCAAAGGAGTAGGGATCGTCGTGACGGCGCCCGTTTTCTGCAGGCTCTCGATGTGTGCCGTAATGGTGTTTTGGAATTGGTCCCGGTCTGCTTGGGCCGACGTCATCTGCCTCTGCACCGCCCATTCTAACTTCTCTTGTCCCTTGATGAGATGTTGAATGAGAGCGTCCATCTCAGTACTGCAGACGGACTTTGTTGGAGATCCCACTTCTGACACCAGTTGTTGCGGGGTGATAGGGACAGAGTCGACAACCAGGCTAGGGCGGTGTAAAGATGGCTTTATTTTAGACAGAGTTCTCTTTTGGCGCAATGTCCTTCTGCTAGCTATAGACAAAGGAGAGTCCGATAGTCTTTGCCCCGACGCCTCCAGGCTGCTGGTAGGGGAACTGTTCTCCTATTTCCACTTGTCTTGGTCCGCACCCCCGGGATGGTTCCGGTGACGTCGCAGCAGTGATATCAGCAACCGAAAACAAACAACAAGGAAAACCAAGGATTAGGACAACGTCCTGCTCAGCTTGTATCAAGGGCCGGGAGTGAGGGACACAGAGTGCTCTAGTGCTCTTTTGATCTGCCGGCAAGTGTAATGGACAGGGTGTCGAGTGAAGGGGGGGGGGGGTTATGACCGAACTATACGTGCATTTTAGAGTAACGGTGGCGGCTTCCGTCCCACCCAGCCCGCTACTTTCCCCCGTACCTGCTCAAGCCACGCTCCTCCCGTGGGAACGCGGCGGGGTGACTCGAGGGGTCGGTGGCCTCCTGGCTTGCAGCGGTCGTCTCTGCTCGGCTCTGTGCTCCGGTCGTCACTTTCTTCGCTTCCTCGATCTCTCTCCTGTCTCCTCGTACTCCTCGGCTCGATCTCTCCTTCTTCCTCCTGGGAAACGCCGTCCGTCGTCTTCCAGGTATTCGCAGCATTTATCCGCCCCTCTACGACGACGTCCTCGGTGGGCGGGGTTTCGTCCAATTGGAAGGCCGCATTAAAGGAGCCCTGTCCCTGTTCCAGAGTCCAGTCCTGTGTAGGATAGGAATACCACTCTGATGAAGTGCTGTGGTCCGCTGGTGGCTGTAGGGGGAGAGAAGGGGATGAGTCCCACGGGTTCACGTCTGTTGGGGTGTAACTCTCTTCCCCGTCACACCAAGGTACACAGCTCTGCAATTCAATCTGCTTTTAATCAAAAGGATAAGTAGACGGTGACGTCCAATAAGTCTGTCTACTCCTTACTTAGTCCCCAGTTTAAAATTCTGTGAGGGTGTTAGAGGAGGCACCACAAAACCATAAATGCCTGTTGGGATTTGCCACCTGGGGGACTAAGATCAGAACAGTTGATGGGAATGTGATATTGAGTGTCAGTCTCTTTAGTCTTTGAATTCCTCAATCTCTAACTGCTGTGTAATCTTTGATGTGATTACAAGAATAGTGTAGTTATAAAGAACATAACCACAGGGTTGCTGTGACGTCTGTAGCATAGATGTTGAGACCTCTAACCTTGGCCATAAGTAATATGGGCTTTTAAATGACCGCAGACCCCCTCACTATTTTGACTCCTATTTGAAGTAACAGAATATAGTGTGCTCTATTGCCTCCATGTTTTAATAACCATTTCCAAAGAAGAAGGATCATGTTCGTAGGTTATGGCCACAGATACATTCACTGGTTGCCATCAGTGCAACCTTCTCACCTGAACATGTTCTGAGAGACCCTTCTTGGCATCTTACAAGTAGGCCTGCAGTGGTGGTCAGCAGTCATGGCATGTAAGCGCCCTGTTCTCTTTTGACATGCAGAGTACGAAGTGTCGCTGAACAGCTTTAATGTAGATGGCCTAGAATGAAGCATTGAGGTAGTGCTTCTATGGTTTCACAGTATGGAATGTGGGCCAGAAATCTTCCCTGGTCATTGGCTAAAGATGGAATCCATGCAATCTTTAATTGGGTGATGAATGAGCTGTGCTTTCAGGGCCTGTCAGTAGCTTGGCTGATAGAGCTAAGGGGAGAGTCACCCCATGTCAGTCCTGAGGGTATTATTTGCTTCCTTTCATAAGTCCTTGTACCTTGGGCATGACTGTAGGAAGTGCTCTGTGTTTCCTGTAATTCTCTGTGATATGTCAGAATACTTTTCTTATCCCCATAGAGCTAGGTGGTAGGCACCAGAGGAAATGTTGTATGCTGCTCCTCTATTGTAGATGCGTGTTAGAGACTTATGCATGTGCATTCATGCAAAAATGCATAAACCTTTCACTAAATTGATAGTTTGCTGGCCTAAATATCTATGCTGGACCTCAATCATGGAGCAAGATTGCAGATCCTGCAAGAAAGTTCTGATGTAGCTGATGGGGAAGTAGGGAGTAGTTCTACTCCTCTATATTCACAGCCTGCTAGGAGCCCAAGTCCGGCACCGAGATACCTCTGGCCATTTCTAGATTTTCCCGGTGTACCTTGAGCATCTGAGCCAAAAGTTTTCATTTTCTTGAGAGGGAAATTTAAGAACAGAGAAGGGTTATGAAAATGCAAAGATTACCCACCTTTCATCTGCCCTTTAACTAGTCTTCCAAGGCCCCCTTTTAGCGCTCCTTTGGTTGAAATTCAGTTGAAAGAAGATGAACTAGCATATAACTTTATATACGTTAATTGAACACAAACCTGCCATTTCGTCTACTGCTCTTCCCAGTCTCCTTTGTAATTAAGCCAAATAAGACCAAATCTAAATCGACGAGGAGTTCAACATACTAGTGAACATGCTAAACACGAGGAGCATAGTGGAGTTTATGTAGGCCAAACCCTTGGTTTCTGTGTCATTGCTTGTTATTCCATGGTACAGGAGAGAACACTTAGCGTTGTTTCAAGTATATTCTCAAGTTATTCCAGTTTAGAAGATGTCAATGTTCCTGGTTTGTGTTAATTCCAATGATAAGTAGCCCTGGGTTGCACATCAGTCCCTACATTTCTCTTCTTAAAAAGGAGGCTGCAGATCTGTGTGGTCATTGGTCCTCTGCAGTGTTCATGTTGGCCGGGATGTGAGGAGTAGTAGTCTTTCTCGCTTTCTAAGCTGATACTGTGGCCGCCTTGTGAGAATGTCTTAACTTCCATCAGCAAAATGGACATGTAACTGATGTAAATGGAGTAATTTGGCAGCAAAGATGCACAATATGCATTAATTATAAAGATAAGTAGTAAGTGAGAAGTATGAAAGATGTGTCCTATAGGTGTAAAGGAAAGTGGTTAGTCTTAGCTTATTGGCCAGCTAGCACCAAGTGTCTAACAGGGCTCTCGTAATCAGAAAGGTTGCATTTCTCAGCCCCCTAGACTCCCAACAAGTGCTCTCATTGTCTGGCACTCAGAACCAAGTCCATGTGTAACTGGTACCTGTCTGAAGGACCTCTTGGAATTTACCCTCTGTGTGATTGGTCTTCTCGACATTGTTTAATGAGATCACAGCCCGGCTTCCATTTGATTGCACAGAGTGTGAATTGCTCTGGAAATAAAATGATTTTCCAATTCTGTGCAAAATACATTGACCTTCAATTTCATCTAACCTCTGAAGAGTGACCTAAAATGCTTAAAAAACATTACATGTCTAAAAGCGGGGCCTGTGTTAATCGTTGCAAGGTTGCCTTGCCATGATCAAGGGTTTTGTGTCACAAAGTTTAAGATATTGTTCTCACATGATTTGATTGAAATTATTGATCTGTATGGCTTTCGGCGAGGTTGGAGCAAATGAGTGTCGTTCTGATAGGATAGCATTTTCAAGGGCTGCGCTTGGTTCAGGTTCCAATACTGTTTTAAGACAATCTCTCTCAGAACACAGTAAATTTTAAACCTGATCGCATATACATACATACATGGCAGAGGGTTACTGCATTTAAATGCATTACAAGAATAAAAAAGCAATGGCATGCATCTTAGAATTCGACGTTTCCAAATATTGAATTTCCCCCCCCTAACTGCTCATCCTAAAACACATTGTAAAGGCCTTGGTCCCAACCCCTATAGATGTATTGTGATCACACGGTATCTGTAAACACACACAATTTAGAATTGTGCCAGTGACATTTTATTTATTTTATTACATTTATTTACAAAGAACCCAATGCGTAAAGGAAGCGCAGGTCAGCCATGACGGGTTCGTCTCAGCAGAGTGAGCCTATGAGAACTGGATGGTTAGAAATAGCCTGTGAGGTTTCTGGTGAAATTACACTTCTATCCCACTCAAACCATGGATTTTATCCCACTTCCTCCCCTCTGGCTTCACTATGTGCTGTGCTCTTGTGAACTTTCAATGCTGATCTAGGAATTTTCCTTCTTTTAATCTGATGTTGCCAAAGCTGTGTCGTCAGGTCGGAAAAGCATCTGATTTTAATCTTTTTAGGTCGAAGCCACCATCTTGGGGACATTCAGAAAGCTTCCCTGGGTATGCATTCCACCCCTAGCTTACCATTGGCTTTGTGGTTTGTCTCTCACATTTTCTGGCTTTCTGTTTGCTAGCTTTATTTGTTTTAGGCTGTCCAGCGTGAGTTTGTCCCTTCAATAGAGAAAACTCTTTTCATACTACCTCTCCTTGGATTCTTCAAGGAGTGCTCATTTCTGTAAACAGGACTGTAAATCTTGTTCTTATCTTGTCACGTTTAATGTTCACTGAAAAGCAGAGGTCAAATGTCAGGCTCTATCTTCCGAGGGAGCTTGGTGTTTGCTTTTCTTTCTCTGACTTCAAAGTGAGAGAATTTATGTGACAATCTTACTGGATACTGGGGGTAGGAAATGGTTTTGTTTCTAGAACACAGCAACATTTAATTGAACTGTGCAGGTATTTCAGAAGATATCAGCATTAGCAAAGCACAAATTAAGCACTTTTTTTAAAATTCTGAAGTGTGTTAGAAACAATTACTTTAATATGATCAGAAAAATCAATACACTTGGTGATGCCATTTCCACACATCATTTGTACACTGATAGTTTTGTTAGTAAAACTGTATGTCTGTGCAAATGTAAAAGGCATTTCAGTTGGAAATGTGGTGTCTCTAATGGCAGTGTACTACTATACCATGCATACTCCACTTCACCACACTCCACACTACTCTTCATATCTCTATGCCGCTGAACTCTACTCTGCACCACTCCACTATACACCACACCACTGCACTCTACCCTGCACCACTCCACTCCATTTCACTCTGCGCTTCTCCTCCAAACCCCTCTACGCTATGCAAATGCATTCTATTCCACTCTTTGCCACTCCAGTCTAGGCCACTCCACTCTGCATAACTCCTCTCTACGCCACTCTGCAATAATGCACTCTACGCCATTGCACTCTATTCTGTACCATGCCACTCTACGTACCAGCACTCTATGCCAATCCACTATATTCCCCTCTAATCTACTCTGCCCCACTGCACTCTATGCCACTATACTCCACACCACTTTACACCATTAATGTGCACCATCTGCACTATGCCACTACACTCCTCGCTGCACCACTCTACTCTGCCCCAGTCCACTCAATGACACTTCACTCTACTCTGAAATAATCTACTCTATGCCACTGCAGTCTGCGCCACTCTACGCTACTCTATACTGCACCTCTGCACTCTATGCCAATGCACTCTATGCTTATGCTCTATAAACCACTTTACTCAAAACCAATACACTCTATACCACTGCATCTATACCATTGCACTCTATGCCACTCTACTCTGCACCACTGCTCTCTCTGCCACTGAACTCTGTGCCACTACTCTCTGTGCCACTCTAGATGCACCACTTTATTCTGTCACTGCAGCGCTCTACAGAAGTCTATGCCAATGCACTCTACAACACTGAACTCTATGCTGCTCTGCACTCTGCGCCACAATACTCTAATCCACTTTACTCTGCACCACTTTACGCTGCACCACCCAACCCCACTGCACTGTGCACCGATGCACTCTGCGTCACTCCTTTAACAATGTACATAACTATTGGTAGAGGTATGCAGCCTGCTGGTTGGAAGTTGAAATCTTGGTACGGTCTATTATCCTTCACTATTGATAATATTAACACAACTGCTCTATTTGGCGCCAAAAGATAAGTAATAGATCAAGAGACAATTAATATAAGTGGTCTCCTGGTCTCCTGAAGGACTCACTGCTTCTGAACAGTGAACGTGAAATTTCACTCTGGCATTAAAAAAGTAATTGGGGGAATGTTTGAATGAATCTAAGCCTCCTGCATTCACTTGGGCCGAATATCTGTCCATAGTTTCTTTGCTTCTCTAGACAGAGCCCTGTGATTTACAGATCAGCCTCGGTCCTGCTCCTACAGGAAGAGTCCAGCGCAGGCGAGGTACCACTCCCCTCCCCCCTTCGCTGATGGGAGCACAAACACCCCCAAGGTAGCGTAGCGTTACTCTCTTTGGGCCTTATCCGTGTATAGCTGCCTGACTCCTATGGCACGGTGAGCATAGAGCCCTCGTCTGGGCATAGGATGGACTAGAATGGAATGGGAGATGAATTCAAATATTCCTGCCATCACTATGTTGTTTGTAACACTGTTGGGTCAGCATTTGTTGGTTTGAGTTCTCATAACGTGCCTAGATGCTTCTATTTTGTGGAGTAAAATGCGCAAACCACACACGTTTCTTTTTTTGTGAAAAGGTGTTCCGGGGCGAATGGAGATCCCTTATGGTTCCCCTTTGAGTGCACTTGTAGGGTGGCCACACCTCACACCATGTCAGCAGTCCTCGCTTCTAACTTAACAAACGAGAGTGTTTGGATGCGATTCACCAAAGGTCAAAGGTAGCCGATGTGACACTGCACGGCCTTTAAACCTCTTGAAGACATCACAGGGCAGAACCGAAGCCTCATCTTTATCCTGAGCCGCCTCCTATTGGATGCCGAAGGGCAACGATTGGAAATACAGGAAGTGAACAGGAATTTGAACTTTTTGTGAGTTGTCTTTGTTTCCTCCTTCATAAATCCCTTCGACCCAGGATATGAAGGAAAGGTACAGAGGTAGCAAGAGGGGGGTGGGGGGGGCAGAGGGAGATGCTAAGTCACCAGATGTGTAGTCTTAATTTGCTTCCTTTGGACTGCCACATTTGATCATCCTAAACCAGTGGAGGAAACCATTTCAGTTCCATCAGGCTGCACAGCCTCGACATAATTTGAATCAAATGAATCAATTTCATATGCTTTTTTATCCTATTTTTCTTCATTGTTTTCTTCATTATTTTCACCATACTTTTGTATCAATTTCTCTTAACTCATGTTCAATTCATTTTATCCAATCATAACTCGACGTCGATGTTCACAAAAACACAGGAGTGTGAAGTGGGTTTCACATGCCATGATTTTAATCCAATAACCCAATGCATTTCGGGAAATACATTCCCTTCTTCAGGGGTATCATAGCCTGCTGGTCAACCCGTCATCTTAAAATAATAAATTTCGTCCTTTCATTTCCCAGCGTGCAAAAGCACTTAAATCACGTTCGTGTACGAGCTCAAACCGTTTATACTGAAACATCCTTAGTTGCCTTCCTTTCATTTGATCATCCTGCCTTGCAGCATACAATCCCAGGGCTGGGATCGTCTTATCTAGGGGTGGGCGGAATTTGCTAAATCCACTTTCGCAAATTATCGCGAAAATGTAAAAAATTATCGCAAACACGCGGAAATATCGCGAAGATGCTGAAGTTTTTTCCCGCATGTTCGCGAGATTTTCTGCATGGTTGCGGCTCGCCAACTTACCCATGTGGTTGCTCGCGGGCGCGGCCATCTTGTTTTCAGTTTTCTCAAGGTGCATGATCGCGAGAAGAAAGATGTGATCGCGCGACGCGTGACGTCACTGCGGGCCCGAACTGTCGCAAGACAGCGCAAATGGCTAAAAACAATACAACATCTCATGGAGAACGCGACCGGATCAAGAAAACTTGTCGGGGAATGCAGGGATTCAGGTAAGGCGATCGCGCGCGCTCGAGAATGTATTATTTTACAGCGCGAGCAAGAAACAAATTATCGCCAAGCTGCGGAATGCGGAAATTTTGACATTTTTGCGCTTTCCGCGTAACGCGAAAATTTCAAATTAGCGCAATTTCCGCGAACGGAACAAAATTTTAGCCCAGACCTAGTGTTATCTCAAGGACATGCAGCGAGGTGGCGGTCTCCTGCACTCGTGGCATATTTATCTCAAGGGGCTGCCTGTGGAAGAGGCACCGCAAACCTCTAGTACATTTTTTCAATAATCTGTGTACATATTTTAAATACAGTGGAGAATTTGTGCTATCTCGTAAAGACACTTAACTTAAAGTTGTAGCTGGACTGTATGAACTCTTGTTTCAGCATTGCCGAGGCCTGATTGGCTCTCTCTTCACACCCTTTTGTATTGGTTGATGACATTTCCATCTGGGCTATGCATCTGTTTGCAGAATATTTTGTACCTGAGCTTCTTGCATTGATTTGACAAATGTGCTGATTGCAATAGCGAGGATACTCT
The DNA here is from genome assembly GCF_964204655.1 of Triturus cristatus. Taxonomy (NCBI): domain Eukaryota; kingdom Metazoa; phylum Chordata; class Amphibia; order Caudata; family Salamandridae; genus Triturus; species Triturus cristatus. The sequence goes on along the minus strand of NC_140583.1, from coordinate 107,440,280 downwards.
AGTGCATGTGTCCCATAACCTTAGCATCCCATTTTTGTCACTTCCCTGATCTGCTCTGGTGAATGTGACGTCCTAATGTAGAATACATTTGTTACATTGGAAATCTGAAACATTTTTAACCCGGTGTTTGTCTTTTCGTTAGTGGAGAAAGGAAGCTCGTGCAGGAAATTGGAGCCTTGGGCCTTTGGTCGAGAGACCACAGCCTTGATGTGAGCTGAGACTGAGCTACCACAAGGGCCAAATAATCTGATACACAAAGGCAGGGGCGTCGTGAACCTACAGCCGGGGTGAAGGTGAAATGTTGGATAGATGGATAGATGGTTCGATTGAAGAGACAAGGGAGCTCTTATAGGGAGGGTCGCACTCACTTGCTTTGCTTTCTTGGATCCATCTGAACTTTGGTTCATAATGGAGGGGTATTTTAATTTTCTGGCTACTCCCTTGCACAAAATCAAATTAGATTCTGAGATGTATTACACTTAATTAGGCCTTCATCTGAGAAAAAGCATCTGTGTAACAACTTGGCAAGCAACAATACCTTGATAAATAAAGGACTTAAAAGGTTCCAATCACGCTGGTTAAAGTAATAAATACATGTATTATCCAAAAAGTGACAAGATGCAGAAGTTGGGGGTACGAATCAAGAGTTAGAAAGAAAACAAAAACTGCACCATAGAAAAACATTGGAAAAATAGTTTATCCTGTTATCACTGATAGCATTGTCTTTCATGTATTTCTGATTCCCCCCCCCTCATTATACTGATAATGGACTTTATCTAGACATCCAGAATGCAAGTGTTCCTGACACCTTGACAGAGACGCAACAGGGCTCACCATTTAAGGAAAGTGCCTCTTTTGGAACGGCAGCAGCCCACTATAGAAACTATGGATCATCTTCTGACTGAAATCTGACAACCTTGGCCCTTCATCTTCAGAGTCTTTACTGCCCTGCAATGCAGCCCTGACAGACACACGGATTGACGTGTGGGTGAATCCCAGATCGGTGCTGCCTGTTAGTCACACTATAGCCAGGTGCCACAGACCTGCTCTGGGTGATGCTCCAGACAGATAGAAGTTGTACCAGTGTAAACCAAGCTTTTGCAGTGGGCCGGGTGTTTGGGTAGCCTGCATGAATGATGGAGAATTCCATAGAAGCCTTAATTTACCGCACACCTCCAAACCCAAGTAAATATAGCACAAGATACAGGTAGAACACTGGATGGGTTTATTTCTGAGGTTACTTCACACCCAAGCAGCTGTTGCTTAAGATATCCCTTGGGTAGACCTAGCTGAGGATACAAAGTGAGACTGGCATCTGTGATTGTTCAAGGTAATCTTGGGCATATGGTATAAACAAATAGACACTTTCACACTTTTATATAGTAATAAAATGTCATGTTATATTAGGAATTCATGATATTTTAAATATTGTTTGTGATTTGTTTACATTTTATTGAAAAGGACAAGATTTGTATACTATGATGAAGAGATGTTAATATGATGTGAAACAGCTGTAGTAAGATAGGGAAACGCATGCAATATTATATATTTCCCCCTGTATTTGCAAATACGCATCTAGTCGAGTGCAGGCAAGTGTATTTTATTTGATGATAGATGAATCGGTAGCCTTAAATTCTGCTGATTCTGTACTTGGGTGAATTCTAACATCTTGGTATGGCCTGGGGAGCACTTTAAGAATGTTCTTACTATGGATGTGGTAAATGTTTTATTCCGGTGTGCTCATAGTAAGACTTTGTCACAGCCCTGATATAACAAAAACGTGAAATCTCAAAGCGCCTTACAAAACTGAACACAGAAAGGTCAGTGTGCTCTACAGAACATTGAATAATGAGAGAGAGATAACCAGGTGTAGAATTTACATGTAGAACTTGTTTATTGAAATAGTTCCATATCGGTCTCAATTAGAGCCATGGACCTTTTCTTTTTATGAGGTTTTAATTGATGTGATGGTGCTAAAGTGAATGAGTTAATTCCATCTCAAGACTTTCCGCTGTTGACGTGATTTTTATTGGAAGTCAAATTAAGCTTCTTTTTCCGTGAAGTCCTAGACTTGTTTAAGATGCATTAAAGTGTTCTGAGGTTGATTAAACCCATAGAGATCAAAGGCCAATATTTCACTGTGTCCAGCTTCATTTGGACAATCCAAAAGATTAGGAGGAAAGGTGTTTGATCAGCGGCACTTTGATATTCGTTGCTCGTGTCTGAATGTAAGGAAATCTGCTAGGAACCAAGGGCCTGGTGCATCAAAGGGTTTTACTCATTCTGTGTCTATGGGAAACTGTGTTAGTGCATACAGGCTATAGTCTTAGATTTCAAAGATTAAAATCGTGACAGTGTGTCTGAGTAGGTAACACCTTTGTTCTTCGATTCAGTAAAAAGAAAAGTGGTGTGTCCATTTTTGTGTTTCTTATTCTTTTGTATAACTGGAATATTTTGATGGTCTGTGTTAATGTGCTCACCCTGTGATACACAAGACACCTGCATTTACAACAATAAGAATGAGCTTCTTGGAGAGGTACAGTTAACTGGTCCATGCAGCTACTTGTGATTGAATGTATGAATTACTTATTTGGTATGACTCTACAAACTCCGTCTGCTCAAATTACTTTCGGTTGGGTGGAGTAAAATGCTTGACTCCAATATTTAAGTAGCCTTTACATGTATAAATCAAGTTGCCTTCCGCTTGTTACCCTTGTCATTACTTTTCTCTTCATTTCATATGATCCATTTTTGGGGCATCTAATGGACGGCTGTGCTGCTTCCAGCATTACTTTTGTGTTTGTCTCATTTAAAACCTTTTTTTTGTTACCTTATAGATGGGTTTGTTGCCATCATCTAAGCTTCAGCGGTGACAATATGGTTGTTTTGCATTCTGTATATTTGGTATTTATGTAACAAAGAAAACCATTTCAAAGTTTTGTCGAGCTAATATTTTATTATGAACCAACGCGGTTTGGAGAGACAGGTGGATTTTGCCCTGACTATTGTTTTCTATCTCTTGCTAGGCGATGTCAAGGTTTCGGTGAATGATTTTATCATCAAAGTGACGGCCGTGACCCTTAAAGTAAGTGAATTTCCAACTGCGAACGAATTAATGGACTGGTTTAAAGGTTTCGGTTCTGGAGGAATTTGGGTGTGCTAACTTGTTCATGATTTTTCCTACACTGGTCCAGTGGCGGCTCCACCGCTAAAGCTTGTTTGAGTAAAAGAAAAATAAAGTGATAATAACTGTTATTCTCATTATATATTTTTTTAGACTCCAGCCAGGTCGGGCGGGGCGGGGCTGGGCTGGGCTACCCGCATCAGAGGGAGCAGTAGTGGTTCACCCACTCCTAAGTGCGTAAAGACGCTTTGTCCGCCATCTCTCTCTAGGGCCGGCCAAACTGTCGTGCGCACTTGGCATGTTCTCCATTGGGCTGTGTTGCACAGCCCAGTGGAGAACATGCTCAGCCTCCCCAGGCACTGCATTAGCGTCCAAACAGGTTGCATGAGCGTCCAAAGAGGACGCTCAGACCAATCACGACGCTGCTCCTGCAGCATCGAGATTGGTTGGCAGAGATCGGAAGCCTGGTTGCCTCTGGGGCTGTAGAAGAGCGAGGACGAGGAGAAGCGTGCTGCGGCGTCGGAAAAGGTTTTTTTTTTTCTTTAACCCTCTCCACCTGCCTCCCACCCCCGTTCAGAGGCCACCACCACTGCACTGGCCACAGTCGTGTCCAGCCGCTGCAGATATTTTGATACGGAAAAATTTGTTTGGTTCGCATGTGAAGTCTCTCAGTACTTTTGCTCTGCTTGGACGTCTGTGATCCCAGTAAATCCCCCACCCGGCCGGCTCTGATGTTTGTTTTTGATCGTTCTTATGCTGTGGATAGCCGCCAGGGATTATGGTTCACTCTTGTTAGTTTAGTTAGTGGAATCCACTAAGCCCTCGTTGCTGATCTCTAAATACACACTTTTAACCGAGAAAATAGTTTAAAAATTGTCTGATCTTTAGTCAGCTGCTGCTGTACCCAGACTGCACCTCCTACATCTGCCACCTATTAACCAGCCAGCATGTTTTATTAGTAACGGTGCAGAATACAGTGAACTCAAATCCATTATACTGCCCTGGGCAGTGAGAACTGCTTGCCAGCCTTCAGTTGGCCCATAACCACTCTCTTGTCTGTGGTGTTTAGCACATCTCATGCTACCCCTGGGCACCTTCACTGCGTGCCCATCGTACCTAGGGTGACGCAGAACTTGCAGTACACGACAAAATGAATAAAGCTCATCTTATCTGCAGGATCCAAGAAACGTCTGGTTTGTAATCCCTATGCCCATATAATACATGAACCCAAGACTGTCTGACTATACACTCACTGGATAGATGTCCTTTACTGGACTCTTGAAAAGGTACGACTGAGAGAAACGTTAATAGGAGGTAAGGAGAGGGATATAGCGGCCCTCCAGAACCAAATGATAATGCATCTTACGTGAGTGTATGTATGGTCCGGCTTGAAGTACAACGTCACAGGAGATCATGGACCCTGGTAGAACGGAAGGATAAACCACGAAGAATATAGTCCATGGCTGAGAAAGAAAGAAGAGCAAGATGGTTTACGAGTGGACCAGGTGTACTTACCACAGAGTCAGCACACTGCACAGAACTGCAAGCCTTAGGGCTGATTTGGGCAAACACCTGACCATGAGCCTGTATAGTCCAGACTGTTCGATTCTTCTCTAGGCAGCATCCACACAGTACACACGCGTTGAAGAAAAACTGTCGTAGTCACAGTGCGTGCATGGGTTAAGATTACTCAGTAACCCGAATACATGCTTATCATTGTGAAATCTGCAAAATTTGCATGTCTCCACATTTGACAAGACACTTAAGGACACTTACAGTGAATGCATTACAGTACTTCCCTAACGAGAGATCCCAGAGGTTGAGAGGAAAAGTTACCAAATACACTAGGATTTATGAGACATGCTTTTTGTTAAACTCCTGACTCTGTTTTAGAAGGGGTCATTTGTATGTGACACAGAATGTTGGAAATGCGTAAACTCTTGAAAACGAGCATTGGCAAAGCCAATAAATATTGTGTTGGCAGCCAGCCTTTTAGCTCTGTGATATAAATATAGATATATATATCTATATATACATATATATATATATATATATATATATGTATGTATATATATTATTTATTTATTTTTTTTCCCCCCAGATAGAGATCAGATGTCAATACTGGGACATGACTCGTATGGATTTTTTTGCGCTGTATTTATCCGCTATATTTATTTATTTATTTAGATCTGCTTTTCCACAGACAGAGCTTTTTTTGGTTTGCTAATAACTTTGGCCCTATTTAACAAATCTCCACAAAACTTTCCCAAAAAATAGTTTGTCTACTTCAGCTCCTTTCTCAAAAGCTTTGTGGTGATCGTCAAGCGGGGGCTGAGACAAAAAGGAGGGCACCAAAGTGCAAAATCTCCATTCATGTTCCTTAGACGACTTTGAGATTTTGGTCCGCTGATAGTACTTTTTGTGATTTGGTGTAAATCCGTTTAGTAGTTTTAGAAATATTAAGGCTAAAAAATAATTGTAATATTGTCAGTTGGGCTCGCGATTACCTCCCGCGAGAGCGCAAATCTATAAATGGAGCCATGTGATTAGTCGAGAGGCCAGTTTTTCCCGTGACCCTTAACAATCTCACGGGAGCGAGAGGCTCCAAGTCTCACGAGCACTCTGATTGGCTGGCTGTGTGAAAGTTAGAAAGGAAATGGGTGCTATTACTGTTCACTGTGAAAATTGAAATGTGTAATAAAGTAAAAAAGCTATATATCCGGGCAGCAGAAAGGGATGCTGTTCCCCTAGATTTAGATACTAGGTGTGAATGGGATAACTACTGTGAAGATAAATGTATATTGTTTTTATCTAATTTTTACGATCTTCCAGGACTCTCGCGAGATCATGAATAGTAAAAAGGAGTAGATGATTCAATACACTCTGTTATTAGGAATACATATTGTGGACCTTGTTTTTGAGAGGAAGTGTGTAAGTGATAAGTACTGTGATGATTAGAAGACTAAACCTTCGTTATTTTTTTTTTTTTTAAATGTTGCGGTCTCATGAGACTGTCACAGGATCGTTAAAAGTAGGAAGGAGTAGGTGATGTTTGAATACCCTCTGCTCTGCACACTTGTTACTGTATGAAGGAGTCTTACTGGAGATGGTGTTTATCAGACTCTACTATTTATGCTCATTTGGTTGAGAATAGTTGTGAGTAGAGTTAAGGCTCATCTAAATACCCGACTACGCACTCCCATCATCTGAGATAGAGGTCTGAAAGGAGAGCCCGTTCCCTCCCCACATCCTACTACTCACAAATATAATTACAGAGAGAAGTCTCATCAGAGAAGCCTGTCCCACCCCACACCCTACTACACACATCCTTCATCCAAGATAGGGGTCTCAGCAGAGAGGTCAGCCCTTTTACACACCCTACTGATGTCACCTAACATCTGAGGAAGATGAGGGGAAAGGTCAACTCTGTGTCCTCTTCCTGCTTCCACACCATCCGCTTGCTCTGTAAGAGCTTACGTTGGATCCCCATTGCCACCAGGAAAACAGTAACCCAAGCCCTCATCTCCATCTGACTTGACTATGGTAATGCACTCTACGCCGGAGCCTCCAGAAAGCCCCTCACATGTCTCCAAACCATTCAGAATACCGCAGCCAGACTCATCCTCAACCTCCCAAGACAGACAAGCACCACCCCATCTCAGAATCCTCCTACGGCTCCCCGTCCAGAAGCGATGCCATTCCAAACTGATGATTCATGCCTACAAAGCTCTCCACAACATCGGACCCACCTACATCAACCACCATCTGACTTGCCATCTTCTTACCAGGAACCTCCGCTCTGCATCCCTTGCCCTCACTCACGCAGCGGAGGTCATTCCTTCCCCTACCTTGCCGCCAAGTTCTGGAACAACCCCCCTACCTCACCGACTTCAGGAAAGAGCTCAAGACCTGACTTTTTGACTAGGGCCGCAGATCCTCAGTGCCGGGATACCCCTAGGGTTAATAAGTTGTGCTACACAAAAGAAGATTGATTAAAGTGTCAGGAAGCAGGCCAGTTTCTCCTATGCACTACTATGTATACTGGTGAACCTGAGGAGAGCGGTCAACGGAGAGGCCAGTCTCTCCTTACACCCTACTATGCACTCCTCTTATTGTCTGGAAAGCGCCGACTGGGAAGGCCACACTCTCCCCATACACTAGTAGTGGGAACTATAAAGTATAAGTACTGTAATAAAAGGCAGTGTGAAATGTATCCCCCCCACCCCCCCAAATAAAAAGTGTGATCTCTCAAGACTCTCGCAGGATCATAAAACAGTAGGGAGGAGGGTAAAGAAAATTTGTCTGAAGAGAGAGTTCTCAGCAGAGAGGCTTATGTGTTTGCACACTCTGCCACCCACAACCAAGATTACAGGGCTGTTATCCATGAGACAAATGCTAAGTGTTTGAGCTCCCAATACTCTCGCGAGACACTGAGAAATATACTGAGGCAGGCATTTGTGGCCTCCCCCTCTCGGGAAACAGCCTTTACTCTGAAGTTTTAACATCACAATACATGTGCCACACATTTTTTACAACAGAATTACGGTTGGCACGTAAGTCATTACAATGCAAGACTTTACCACGCATTTCAACAGTGCTACTTTACCACCCAAGTACTGATCATCAGCAGGCGGCAGTGTTGTACTAATGATAAAGTTTTGTCAGAATAGAATGTAAGGGGCAGCTCTTATACATTGCACTGATGCCAGGCAGCTCAGCCTGCTTCCAGGCAATTCCACAGTGCTAAGCACTGTGAATAGCCACTGCAAAAAAGAATATTGTGTTCTAGTGGGAGAATGAAATTTTATTTTAGGTCTGTTGAAAATGTGGTTATATTAGTTCAAAACGCCCCAGTAACTGACGAAAACTGTCCTGCACCAGAGATAGTCATGCGATCTGGCCCGACTCTCCTAGTGAAAAGCCCTTCAAGGTACCGTGCTGTAGATTGGCTATATTGTCCTTCTGCATTTCCTATCCCTCTGACATGTGCAACCTGCTTTTACTGTTGCTTCTTGATATGGTTGTAAGGCGACAAAGGTACGGTTGCGCTAGACATGTCTGTAACTCGCCGTCTTGTATACATTAATGTCATGTAACACCTTGAGCCGATCTAACATTACATTGTTTAAACTAGGTTTTAAGGACTACGCAGCAAATTGCGTTGGTTTAGTTCACCCCAAAGGCTAGAAAATTTCACTTGGAAAAAATTAATCGTACCCCTGTCCTTGCTTCTTTTGAAAATTCCTTTTGGGGCAGCCTGCGGGTTATAGTGAGAAGAGACTGTGAGGGAGTCTGTCGCCACTGATATGGCTGGGCCTCCTGGTTGTAATGGCATTAGGACATCGCGCTGTAGACTGCGCATTGTGGGGAGGGAAGCTCTGTGCAGGAATGTAGTATGGGTGTGTCTCCCTTCTGGGCACTTTTTCTGGCTACCTTCAATCAACATCACAAGCTTAAATTACTCATATAATATATATTATTGAAAAAAACAAAGAAACGGTATGCATGGTAAAAGTGTGCTTGGAAGTGAATAGCGTGGTAAATGTATTTTTATTGTGAGCAATTGTAAATGCGTGGTAATAGTAAGTGGAGTTAAATCTGCAATGTAAAATTGTGCATGCTAAAACAAGACCTTGTAATGTCATACAACCCACCTCTCGCTCGTTATTTACAAGCTTCTTCAAGACAGCTTGCCATGGGGGCCACATACGGTCCCATAATTCAATGGGAGAGTCATTACACCTCAAAAAAAATTGCTGTGGACATGTCTTGATATTTGAGTTACAATAACTGAGAAAATAAACAATTTCTATTGAATATTTATCTGTTTAATATCCGCTCACATTTTGCAAACTGTAATCCATATCCTGTTTTTTTACAATAAAAAAGAAATATGGTTTTACTAAAATAATGTCTGAACGCAACATATATTATAAAGTCATTCTACCATATATACTCTCACAAAAATTATTTACTTAAAAAAATTAAATCTTCTAAATGCACTGAAAAAAAACCCCATTAAAATAACGTTATTGTTCGGTGTAATAAAAATAACTGCTTTCTCCTTAAACAAAAAATATAGAAATTCATAGAAGAAAAAATAGGTTAAAGTACCGTTAGAGTAAGTTGAATTTCTCAGTGACAACGTTAACGTTTTTAACTTTAAAGAAACACAGCAATTCAGCAGTTATAGTTAGCAGTGCTAACTAAAAGTTGCACCCCCACCATGTACTGCTTATGACCTCACTAATGACATCACTCATGACCTCTTCTATGACATCATTTGATATCTCACATGACATCACTGAGGACATCAAGCTTTTTTTGTGCATATTGCCCTATAAACGGATATTGCTTTAGAGATCTAATTGTAAGTACATAATACCTCGGAAGAATGCCATGATAAATGCCATCACTGAAACAACTCTCTTAGCAGTAGAAAGTATGGGTTGTGTGCCACATTGACCCTATACCATACACTTCATGGGTAGTGTAGTTCACATTTTGCTAAAGTTCCCAAGTTTCTAAAAATACTAAAAGTATCTACCAAAAACAGTGCCATAGTACTGACAGCTTTTGTCTGTATCAAACCCCTAACAGTCACCGAACCTATGAATTTGATATAAGTTGAGAATTTAATACTGTATTCAGCATTCATCCTATGGAAAGACTTTATTCTGTACCAGACTCTTTGCGGACAGTGAAACGCTCATGACAAATACACTATAGAGAATTAAAAATTATTTACTAAGCACAGTATGCACTCTATGAAAACTTGTCTAAAGAATGACTATTCACTTAAAATAAGCAAGGGCTGAAGGCGTTAAAGATCATACTACCAGTAGCCTTCAACTGTGGTGAAAAGTTTTCAGATAGATCATCTTCTGAAGCAAAACAAGCTCATGTGCATATGTAAGTACTGGTTGCACACAGTCTTCTATGTTAAGTAGAAACTGTCATGCTAAGACGATTGATCGAATAACTCAAGGCTGCTTACAATACTTAATATGAAGTACGTAGAATCTTTTCCCTGCCAAGCCTTTTCTGCAGTAGGATTATCAGAAAACGTTTGTGGAACATAATGAACACAAGTCAGCTGTCACCTGCACACTGAGTTAATCTTCAATACAAAGATTTATAATGTGTTCAATACCTCTACACGGCTATGATGCATTTGAAGCCTATGCGTTTTTGTAAACACTTACACCCGTTAGCTGGACACAGGCTGTACAAAATTAGGTAGAAAAGTAATATGGTAGTTAACCCCCACTATGTTATCTATAAAACGCACTCATTGGATGATGTTATTAGTGAAAATAGTAATGGAAGGAGCGTCTGATTCACATAGAATCACCAATCAAATATTGAAGTCTGTATCAGTTTCTTTCTTTTCAATTTCTTTATTCGCCAAAAATATTTCTCCACAATTCAAAGCAAGAAATTTCAGGGAGTCCAAGTCTAAATTCCAACAGAAATGTTCATTAATTCATAAATCCAATTCAACGATTATTTCATCCAGATTAGTTTAACACAAACAGAACAATCTTTGATTAAGCACAGCCTACGCGTTTCGTCCTCCTTAGGACATCACTGATTTCGAGCAAGTCAGAATTCTGTAGCTATTTCCAGCTCCATCAATAATAGACATAGAAATGTGCCATACTTCTTGAAGTCGACAACCTGGTGCTCAATAATCTACAATCAATCCTCTCTTACCACTTACTAATCAATATACCTCTCAAACACATCCATCGCCTAGAAACCCCATAGGCCCTATAATTCTGACCAGCAAATTCTAATTCATAAACTACTCTCAACTCCTCCCCATCTAATCATGGCTTTATAGAAGTTGGCCGAGTATACCCCCGGGGTTCCCTTCACCGACTAACACTATTTTCAAAGGAAAAACTCTCCTGACTCCCTGCCTGCATTCCAGATCCAAATCTATAAGGATCGGACCACATTCCTAAACATATTCTGATCTATTCAGAAATACTCACAAAGAAGCATTTGGTTATGAACATTTGCTACCACAACACACACAACCTCTACCAAATCCTTAGTTTTCAGCGATGATTTGAAAGGTTCAAACTAAAATTAAAGCACTCATATACAAGTGACACAGGACCAAAACTTCCACAGAACTGTATCATAGCGGCTGGACCTCACACTCACCATGTGACACCCTACACTGTGAAAAAAATCCTCAGTCTTTCCAAACCTTATGTAGACACTTCAGCATCACCCACAATTATTTGAGCACAACCACCACACTCGCCTATCAATGACCATTCCTTATGAGCCATTGGCTTTACCATTATTCCTTTGTTTGAAATCACAATAAGTGACACTGTCACTACTCTACTCGGTGCTCCATCTCCACCCTCCTATTCTAGTCACCCAACCCCATTCATCTCTGACTCTTTATCATAGCATCTCCCAGTGAACTCATTCCAGTCATAAAGGCCGCCATAACCAGAGTCTCTGATGGACAAACTTCAACCTTCCCTCAATGCCTAGGTCATGCTCTACTCCATCCAGGTTCTGGTCATTAAGCCAACTAGTCTCTCCATTGGAACTCTCTTCAATAGGCATCCGGGCCTTTCTCTCTCTTCTGGAGTTCAACACTGCTTCGAAAGGTCATCTACTGCAACTTGAAGGATGAGCTTGAATACTGCCATCCCATCCTGATGGAACGGTCTATTTCACACTCGTAGGCTTCATTGCATGCAGCAGTACAAGTACATTAGAGGTATGACTGTCTTCGCCGGTGATCATGCAACCTGATGATTAATCAATTCCGTAACCGTTACTTAATTAGGGTTCTGTGTTTGCCAGCTCCCCAACACTCTTTTATGTATCCTAGTTCTTGCTAAATGTTTCTGATCCACATTTTATTTTTGCATATAAATAAAAAATCCCAGGTTGCTCTCCGGTGAAAGGGAGAATCCTTTCAGTAGGCCTGTTTGTAGAGGATGGTTTTCACATACCCCAGGCACATCAGTATCTTAGCATGAACAAATGGAGAATGTTGTCGAGGTCTGGATGAAAGCCTCAAGCCTGGAGTGGTGATAATTAAAGTGAATGCTCTCTTGATGCAGCTGAAAGTTCTACTACTTGTGGACTACGTCCGAATCTAACTGCATGTGATAGGATGATCGCTTCTCTCGGAGTGTCCGATGGGACGAGGTGGTGCTCGTATGTTTTTCATACCCTTTAGGGAAGATTCAGTACATCCTAGCGTAACCTGTTGGACCATCGCTTACAGGCCCAAGTAGGTTGCACATATTGTGCCTGAGCTTTGCAAGGTGGAACGTTGTCCAATACGTCACTGCCGACGTTATGCTTGTCCGATGGGTGATGTAATTCTTCTTCCACCTGGAACACTGCAGAAAAAAACTCAAGTTTTCATACACACCAAATAAAATTTGAAAACAGTTGAGCCCTGAAAGTTTTATCTTTAATGAACAACAGAATCTATAAATAGGAGCCTCTAATTTCATCTCTTACTCTAAGATGCTACATTTTAATATTAAAAAAACGAGTTCAGTTCTAGACTAAATACAATAGCTTATTGTAGACGAATAGTGCTTTTGTGCTTGAATTCTCTGGCTTTCAGTTCAATCAGATGTGTCTTCCACATTCTTTCCTTCTCCAGCTTTTGAGGCTTAGGGAGCCCTTTATAACTTTTCTTTTCGGAGGACCCTTGATTTCTGCTTAAAGTGGATTAAAGACTTTGACCCAATGGATAGGTGTTTGTTAGAAATCCATAGACTGGTCAGTGGTTTCCTGTATTTCGAATATTTCTCGGTGGTCGCCTTCCTCCCCTGAAGGCGTTCATTGTATATGTACTTGAATCCAAGTTGGTGTTGGCGGCTCTTCTGCAGTGCGCCCTCTGAGCGTTAACTGCAGCGCTGTACCAGCTGCTTGCAAGCACTGCGCTTTCAACATTTGCTTACTGTCGTACACGTGGCTAAGCCCTGCACAAGATCTACTTGTCTAGGCTGAGAAACCTCCTCCAAAATTTTAAATTAGTAGTCTATTCCCACTTGACAGGGCAGCTGGGCAGCGGATGTACCTGTAAAACATTACTGCCTGTAGTGCAGGCTAACATTGGTTGTTCTTAAACCCATCCCTCCCTTTTTGCATATGACCCACTCGCCACCCACTCTCTCTTTGGCTCTTAGGTGGATTGAGACAAGGACCCGTGCAAGGAAGGTGCATTGAGGGATATCCAGCGCGGGGTCTTAAGTTTTAAGGCAATAGATGTGCTTTGAAAGGGTCTTCGCTTGCTTCAACCATGTATTGAACATCCCACAGTTATTGAGGGAGCAAAGGACTTCACTAGTTACTGTGGGTGTTACTGGTACCTTCCATTCTACTTTTAGCAGTGCAGTTCTGACTCCCTCGTGTCCTTGAGAATTTTTAGAATTTTCGAAGTTCTAAGTGGCTCGCTCTTTACCAGGGATATTTCTTAACTTTAACATTTTTAATTCTCTTGAAGTTTCTGCGCTTGGAATTGTTTCTGGCTGTGAGGAGTCGACGACCACCTGTGCTCTGGAGCCTTTTAGTGCAGAGTAAGTTAAGTATACCTGCCCCAGGGATCCCTATTTCTACTGACATTGATTTTCTTACCGTGGAGGGAGACAATTTCTTCTTTCCACCTTTGTTAATTTATAAAACCTTAATCTGTAGGCTTCCTCAGTTCACTGGTCCTGTTGTCCGGTTCGCTGGTTCCGTCTGCCCTCCATAAGCAGGAACTGTTCTTGCCTTACTGCCTAGTGCCAAGCTGCACAACCAGGGGCCAGAACCCAGGTGCCAAAGTCTATTTTAAGAAGCAAAACAAAGCAAGCCCTTTCGAAATCTCCGACATGGTGCTGTGAGCTGGCCTGAAATCTGCCTTGTTCATGGTTCAGCTGTGTATATAATCGGTTTTCTGACTGCTCGCTCATCCATAAGGGCACTGCCTGCTGCGCTCGCTCCTTGTCTGATGAAAACGTAAGCCAAGCCAGCACATGTATCCCATGCACAACGGATGCATAGTGACAACATTGATCATGTGTATAAGTCACATCTAAGATGAAATTGGTTCTTAGTGCATAAACAGCAAATTTCATTATAATCCTTGGAAACCTTGGAAAGATGACAGACCAAGACAGCCCTTCTTGGGTTGATTCCAACCTGCAGGTTACATACAAGTCTCAGTGGGTGGGTTGGTACCCACCGATTTATTAGACTGAGCTTGGTTTGGTGTTATTGTGAATGTTACTTATACTCTTAAAAATCTCTCAGAGGATACTCCAGGGTGTGCCCCTGCACTGTTTCCGATTTTAGTTTGTGATGTGGGTGACTGGTCCCTGGCTCTTCAAGCAACACCACGGCGTTCCTATGCCTTTTAGCCTGTGTGTTCATTTAAAAGCTTTGGCCAAGCTATTTAGTTATAGTTTGCAATACCTATATTGATTGTTAGAATGAATATAATCATTATTTGTATACAGTTTATTGATAGCACCACCTGTGCTGTGCTCCTCACAGCATTTGTGCTGATGGTGATTTGGTTATTTGCTGATGGTGATTTGGCTCACCCACCCTTCCAACCCAGTCCAAAGGCATCCTTTGTGATGAAGTTATGTTAACAGTGCTCCTTAGCTCTACAAGGCAAAGCATGTTCATGAATCCTTTGTGGCTGCAAAGTGCAGAACAGTATGGGCCATTGGGCTGCATCTCACGATTGTATGGCCATTCATACACTCGGGGTGCAACACATTACCACTCTCGACATCCGTTCTAACAAGACTCCCTTTCCGCATCACACGTCTTTCCGCCCTGTGTGTGAATGTTTATAGAACTTACAGGCATGTCTTGTTCTAGGTCTCTGTGTCCCAGCTATGGTGTAGAATGTTAACCTACAAGTGTGGTGTGGAATGATTGGGACTAACAGGTCAGTAAGGAAATGGCCTGCTACTTCTAGTGTACCTGTACACTCAGGTGTAGCAGATTAATGATCCCTACGTTTTGCACCAGAATGCGTTTAGAAAAAAAAAAAAAATTTTTTAGAGTTTTGTATAGCGCGAACTTGACCCGAAGGTATCGGGTATGAGAGCGCTTTACACAGGCACCAGTTGCGTAACATGAGGACACATTCATTTTTTCTTTTTTTGTTAGGCACGGAGAGATTAAGTGATTTGCCCAGAATCACAGGATGTTCTGCGTCGTTGCTGAGACTCGAACCCGATTCCCCAGATTCGAGGCCGACACCCCTAGCCATTAGGCCAAATCCTCTCCCAATAAATTTGAATTCAATGCATGCAACAAGGTAAAAGTACTTAACCGATTCATGAAGCCTCAGGAGGAATGTTGAGGTTTCTACATTTGCAGTATTTATTTCAACCCAATCAGCAGGAGTTTGCTGAATTCAGCTATTGAACAAGAATATTCAATGAGAAGTCCCTCCATTTGAATCATCCCAACGCTGTCACCTTAAAATTGCTGTGTCAGCCCGATGGCACTCGATGCATAGGCAGATACGAAGCATTGGGAAAGTTGGCCATATTAGTTCTATGTGCAAAGTACTTTCTCCCTGTTCCCTTATCTCCCCCCAAACTTAATTGCTTTGTATTGCTTAATGTTTTCATACTTTGTCTCAAACTGTGCGTACGCTGTATGACTGTTTCAATAAAGAATGATGACACAATAAAAAATTGCTTTGTTAGAAGAAGCCAGTTGTAAGCTCATGCAGGACATTGGAGGGCACTAAAGAGCAGGTATCATTGTGTTGAGCACGTGTTAGATAGAAATTAGCGAACACCCAGAAAACGTGCACACACATATTGGAACATGTGGCCTGGCTAGTGGACAGGTCTTCTAAGATCAGTGAAGAGCACAATGTTACACTCGCATGCATGTTCCTCAACACCTGCTTGGACACCAAGCACGCCACAGAGATATCGGACCTACTGCATCAACATGCTCTGTATCTGCTGTTCCTCACAGGAACATGGCTAAAACAAGCCTCTGCCCCGGACATTGCTACAGCCATCACTGCTGGGTACATAATCGTCCAAGCCCAGAGGTGGAGGTCGCCATCATATTCAAAAATACCTTCAGCTGCACCACCTTCACGGACACCCCTTCAGCTACATAGAACACCTCAGATTCAAGATATGCATCACAGCCAAATTCTCCCTGGGAAAAATCCTCATACAGACCACCAGGACCCAACACCTGTTCTGCCAACAACATGGCAGACTTTGTCAAACCCCTCATGATCAATGCCAGCACCTTCATCCTCCTTAGAGAGACGGTTCACCCAAAAGACCTTACTGTCTCAAAGTCTTCTGCACTTCCAAAAAACCTCAGAAACCTTGGCCTCACCCAGCACGTTACCAAACCCCCCACACCGGCCCAAGCACACCAACAACTTGCTGAGAGCCATTGAGTACCTCAATGAGTAGATGACCGCATCTGCGACATCCTGGTTCCTGTCAAGCGCAACCCAATGGCAAGAACCTTATCACAGGCCAGCTGGTACACAGAGGAATTCAGGTTGACGAAATGCCACTGCAAACAACTGGCGTGCAAATCAAAAAGAAGTCAAGGCACCACCTATAGACATCTTCAAATCAGCCCTAAGACGCTACCACCAGTAAATGCCAAACACCAACTCTTGTAGATAACATCAATGTAGGCACTTTGCCATCATCAAAAATTTTGCTACAGCCCCTGCAGCCACATCACCAACTCACAAGTCCTTTGCTAAAAGCTCGCTGAATGCTTCTGTAAAAAAATCACCTCTATATACAGCAACTTCGACCCTCAACTGGACCCCGTCATAGTCACAACTCAACTTCCCATCACAGCCACAACTCAACTTCTCATCACAGCTAAGGAATGAACCTTGACATCAAGGCCCACCGTCGCCACCATCGAAATCCCTGCTACTTTGAAGACCATCCACTTGTCCTCACCACGCCTTCGCCAAAGAACTCCTATCGATCAGCGTACCGCTAACACCCATCCTCTGCCTCGATCAACTCAACCAAATTGCTGGACACCTGGAAACATGCCACCGTCATGCTCAAGAAAACCTCAGCTGACTCAGCCACGCTTTCCCACTACAGACTCATCCCTCAACTGCTATACCCAGCAAAGGTATTAGAGTAAGTAATCAACCAGCACCTCATTGACCACCTCAGAGACCACCAGCTCCTCGATGCAACACATTCTGGATTCAGGCCTAATCACAGTACAGAAACAGCACTCATCATCACCACAGATGACATCCACATGATCCTGACAAGACAAAAGTAGTGATATTCAACACTGTCACTGAATCCTGCTTCCACGCCCTGAATGTGCTGAGGAAGTTGTTCAGATGGCTCCTAAGCAACACTACTAAAACTGTCACTCACACCCTAGTCACCAGCAAGTTGGACTATGGAAACAGGCTCTACACAAGGACCACAAAGCAACTTACTTGTAGGCTACAAACTATCCTGTACTTGACAGCCAGACTCATCCTCAATCTCACAAACAGAACACACATCACACCACACCTCATCTCAGGGATTTCCACTGACTGCAATGCACAAATTTGCTAATTTCAAACTCATCACACTCACATTCATGGCAGTTCACAACTTAGGCCCAGCCTACCTGCACAGTCCTATCTCCCTCCGACAACCACCTAGACACCTCCAAGCTGCAAGACTCTTACTCGCATGCATCTCACACATGCAAGGAACCAGACCAGGGGGACACGCTTTCTCTTAAATCGCACCAAATGCGTGGAACGGCCCCCCATTCCAAATCAGAGCCTCCTCCTCTCTTCTTAAATTCAGCAAGAAGCTGAAAACCTAACTTTTCATTTAACCAACCTTCCATAGGGAAGGCTAGGCACACACATCTGCTCAGCAACAGGATAGACTCACGGTGACAGTGGGCTTTACATATACACATAACATAACAGGTAGCCTCTGTGCTAATGCCTAATACTGGTGACGGCTCTACAGCATTTGTTCCACATTTTCTGGATCATAGCCCTAATTTGATATTTTGAATTCTATTCTTTACCTTTAGAATATCTTCAGGCACCAAACTGGGTTTGGACATTTTCTCAGCAGTGCTCCTGCATGCTGCTAAGTGATTTCATGCTGCTCCACACTGGCTTCATTCTGACCCAGAAGTGACAGAGCGGTGCCACATTTATGCACCACCCCTGAGTGCTGGCGCCCTTTCCTTTCTTTCTGCTCTTTGAATGCAGATTCTGACCTCCACTAGCTTTTTTTGTCTGTTTACAAGTTTTTCACATTGTGTTCCAATGTGTCTGACTATGATGCCGATTTGCATCACAGGACTGGACTAGGGTGGCAGTCCATTACATCTGACAAATTTGTATTTGTATTTGTAGGGGGATTTATATAGCGCGTGTATACCAACAGGTCTCTTAGCGCTGACAGAAGGAGACTTGCATTCGGCCCAGTAAAGACAGTCCTGGTAACGGGGGGATTAAAATGTCTCTAAACAGCAGAGTTTTCAGTAGCTTCCGAAAGGGGAACAAGCCTGGTTCTTTTCGTAAAGCATCTGGCAGTTGGTTCCAAAGACGTGGTAAAATAACAGAAATAGCTTGCCCACCCTTCGTAGCCGAATTGCTCCGAGGGCATACTAGCTGAAAAGCATCTGTAGACCGGAGTAAACGTCCTGGAACGTACTTAACCAGGCGTTCCCTAATGTAGCTGGGGGCGTGACCATAAAGGGATTTATGAGCAATACATAGGCCCTTGAATTTTGCGCGTTGTCTAACAGGCAACCAGTGTAGCTTAAGCAGCAGGGGTGAGGCATGGGTCCTCCTAGGAAGGCTGAAAACCAACCTAGCAGCGTCATTCTGTACAACTTGGAGTCGGTTAATGAGTTTCAAAGGAAGACCTAGGTACAGCGCATTCCCATAGTCAAGGCGTGATAAAATAGTAGCCGAGGCTATGGATTTCATGGAGGAAGCTGATAGGAGGGGAAACAACTTCCTCAGTTGTCTCAAGACACCAGTGCAGGTGCCCACCACTGAGGAGACTTGATGACTTAGAGAGAGTTCTGCATCAATCTTAATTCCCAAGCTTTTCACGACTGGTGATGGACAAGGAGGAGCCCCAAGTTCTTTGGGCCAAAACAGGCCACTCCAGGAGTTATTGATTGTTGGAATGACGAGAACCTCCGTTTTGTCGGGGTTAATTTTTAAAGAATTAACTGTCATCCAGTTAGTGGTGAATCTTAAAATACTTTGAACCATCTCATGGGCATGGGCTGAGTTGTCAATCTTCAGAATAAGCTGAGTGTCGTCAGCATAGATTAAAAACTCGACAGTCCAAATTGGACAGTGCAGTCACTAAGGGTTGTAGATATATATTAAAGAGTAAAGGGGACAGCGCAGAGCCCTGGGGTACGCCACATGGGAGGTCACGTCTCTTAGAAGTACAATCACCAAGATGAACCCTTTGCGATCGACCAGATAGGAAGGATTTTAGCCAGTCATAGGCCGAGCCCCTGAGTCCCAGGTCCATCAGTTGGGTCAGTAAGATAGAGTGGCTGACCGTGTCGAATGCTGCAGAGAGATCTAAGAGCACAAGTGCGCTCGGCTCTCTATTGTCAGCATTCAATCTGAGATCATCAAGGACAGACAACATGACTAGCTCCGTGCTATGATGGGCTCTAAAGCCAGCCTGACGTGGGTGAAGGAGCTCGGATTTGTCAAGGAAGTCGGATAGAGTTTTCAAAACATGCTGCTCCATAACTTTAGCCAAGAAAGGGAGTTGCGAAATAGGCCTATAGTTTTTCAATTCAGCCTTGTCAGCCCCTGGCTTTTTCAATAAGGGGATAACTCTAGCCTCCTTCAAGTTAGATGGCACCTGGCCAGGGGCCAGGGAGTTGTTGAGAAGCGAGAGGATCTGACATTCCAAGACTGGGCGAGCCAGCTGAAAGATCCTAGGTGGACAAGGATCAGCCGGTGGGCCAGATTTGGTTTTAGTTATCAAGAAGGCCATAGCTTCTGAATCCAGAGGGGGAAAATGAGTAAGAAATTGGGCTGGTAAGGTGGGAGGCGACGCCAGTCCCTGACTGCTCAGAGCAACGGCAGCAGGAGATCTATTGATCTCATGAAGAATATCTATCACTTTCTGCAGGAAGAAGGACTGCAAAGTGTCGACGTCAAAAGGTATTAGAGTTGACTTGACATCGACCTTTCTGCTAAGTTCCTTTATGATCTTGAAGGTTTCCTTCTGTTTATTAGGGGCGTCTGTAATCCGAGCCTCGTAATATTCTGCTTTCCTGGAAGTGATAGCTTTCTTGTATAGAGCCAGAGCAGCTTTATAAAGGGTCAGGTCAGAGGCGTTATACGCTTTCCTCCACTGTCTCTCTACTTTACGCAAGCTCTGTCTATGTATCTGTAAGGCCTCATTGAACCAGGGAGCCCCTTTATTTTTGGACTTTATTCTTTCCCTACGTTCTGGATCCAGATGATCAATGGCCGATTGGAGGGTGTTACTAAGGGATTGACTAGCTAAGTCAATATCGGTGTAACCGTCCTCCGGCCTGTATGGAGGTAGTTTCTGAAGAAAATCAGTAAGATTATCCGACTGGATCTTATGCCAGCTTCGCACTCTCCTCCATTCCGGAGGGGAAAGGGTGGAGGGGCAATCCAAAGGAACCCAGCACGAAATTAGGAAATTATCCGACCAGACACATGGGAGACAATTTAAAAGTCTGTCTTGCTGGTTAGATGACCAAACCAGATCAAGAGTATGTCCCTTAAGGTGAGTGGGGCCGTTTACCAATTGGTGGAATCCTAGGTTTGACATAGTCATGTCAAATTGACTAGCTCGTGACTCACGGGGACTAGTTCCCCAGTGGAAATTAAAGTCTCCCACAACCATAAGCTTTTGATAGCGTGTGCTAAGGTCCGATATAGTTTCGCAGAAATAGTCGCAAAAACCAGGGGTGGCGTCCGGGGGGCGATATACTGTCAGAAGTACAAAGCAAGAGGAGTCAAAAGTAAACTTGACTCCTAGAATCTCAGAGTTGTCCGAGCTTTCTGATATTATCATAGTGGCCTTGAGACTTCCCTGGCAGGGATGAGATGATGCCAGGGGCTGATGCATCCCCCATCCATGTTTCTCTCAATGACAGAATATCAATATCTCCTTCCTGAACAAGGGTAAAGATCTCGAGGCGATGTTTATGCAAGGATCTTGTATTCAGGAGGGCCACTGTCAAGCCCGGAGGCTTCACTAGTCTGGATGACAGGTGGCCTGAGGGCGCAACAGAAAGGTCTGGGGCTACAGCTGGAGTCCTTAGGAGGTTTTCAGCTTCCAATATTGAAAGGGTGGAGGGTTTGAGAGAATAATTATGTGTGGCGAAGGACAGCAGCTCATTAGACGGGTACATGAAATTTGGGTCAGAGTTTATGGCCCCTGGTCCCGGCAGGGCGCAGACGGGCTTGCCTTAGGCGCGCCTTCGGCGCGCCCGCTGCGCGTCGGCTCCAGCGCGCTGAAATGCCGTCCCCTACCGCCCCCCAACCAATCAGCTCTGCTGTGCAGCAGCTGCCAACTCCCTCCCTCCCAGCACTAGACCTCGTTCTGAGCGGAAGTGCTAGTTCAGGTACATCATTCAGAACAAGAACCAACAGGAAGTGACTGATTTGTTTAAGTTTAAAAAACACGGAATCAATTTCAGCAAATTAAAAAAGTTACAGAGTTACATCAGGTACTGGTAATCAAGCGCTGCTTTACCGAATCACACATAAGAGCAGGACTGCCTGAGAGCCTTTAGCGGGTCTCTCACTTCGTCCGCTGCGCGTCGGCTCCAGCGCGCTGAAATGCCGTCCCCTACCGCCCCCCAACCAATCAGCTCTGCTGTGCAGCAGCTGCCAACTCCCTCCCTCCCAGCACTAGACCGCGTTCTGAGCGGAAGTGCTAGTTCAGGTACGTGATTCAGAACAAGAACCAACAGGAAGTGACTGATTTGTTTAAGTTTAAAAAACACGGAATCAATTTCAGCAAATTAAAAACAGTTACAGAGTTACATCAGGTACTGGTAATCAAGCGCTGCTTTACCGAATCACACATAAGAGCAGGACTGCCTGAGAGCCTTTAGCGCGTCTCTCACTTCGTCCCAAATGACAAATGGGTCATCCAGATCATTCAGCAGGGCTATGACCTTCCATTTCTTTCCTACCGACCCTAGCTTCCACCCACACCGAGAGCTTTCAGAAGAGGACCTATCGATCTAGCTGCAGAAGATGCGACCCCTTCAGTGCAAAGGTGCCATCAAAAGGGTGGTGTACTCAGAAATAGGGACTGGTTGTTACTCTTAAAATTTTCTCGTCCCAAAGAAGGATGGCGACCTCCATCCTATTTTACATCTATCCTCTCTGTGGAAGGACAGATTCAAAATGCTCACGGTGGCCCAGGTTCTGTCTGCCCTAGACCTAGTTGACTGGATTGTAGCATTTGATCTGCATGAAGCATATTTTCATATAGACGTCCTGCTCTTCTTGAGACATTTGCTGCAGTTCAAGGAAGGCCAGCAGCATTTTAAATATGCTATGCTCCCCATTGGCCTCATCAGTGCCAGTCAAGTGTTCATTAAAGTGAAATGTCTAGATCTTTTTAATGCTTTAATTTCTATCATAGCTTTCATTTGTCCTTGATCTTGTTGAGCCATTCCTTCCATCTACAACTCTGAACTCTATGCTACAGGCTTCATCATCATTTGAAACAGTTGTAAAATGTGTAGCTCCTTGAGTTCTAATCATTTTTGTGAATCACAAGCTCAAGCACGCAACCTCACTCTCCTGTAACACAATGAATGCTCCCATTTGGTTGTAATTCCATCCAGACTCCATCATCTACCATGGTCTTCATTCTCCCCTCTTCCTCCTCCCAGACCTGTTGCTCCATTGCTGCCTCTTCTTCACATACTTCCTTAGCCTGATCTTCTATAGTAAATCCACTTTTCTCAGCAAGGTCTCATTTCCTGTCATGCACTCTCCATCCTCTAATCTCATCATGTTAGTTGCACAGTAGTGGTCTCTGATCCCACTGCCTATGCACGCCATTGTCATGGACCATAGCACTAAAGCACAGCGGGCCACTTCAGCATTGGTACTAAGCTGCCACTCCACTCTTCACCTGCCATGTTTCATTGATGTTTCAGAATTGGAAACGTCCACACACATCATGGTCGGCCTCCTCTTTTGCTCAGGATAGTAGCACTCCCTCCATCCAGTTTTCTCATAAAACATCTGACTGTATTTGAGGTCTTGTACATCTGCCACAATCACTGTCTAAACCTGTTGGTATCAACAGTTCTAATTGTTGTTATAAATGAATGTTCACATTTACTGAAATGCCACCACGGTCCCACCTCTGCTGAAATGCAACCAACGTCTCAAATCTGCTGAAACACCACCACGGTCTCACATCTGCTGAAACACCACCACGGTCTCACATCTGCTGAAATGCCACCACGGTCCCACCTCTGCTGAAACGCAACCACGGTCTCACCTCTAATGAAATCCCACCCCAGTACCCCCTTGCTGAAACACCACCACGGTCTGGTGCTGCTGAAACATTACCACGTTCCCACACCTGCTGAAACACCACCATGTTCAAGCGCTACTGAAACAGCACCACAGATCTACCTGTGCTTAAACAGCACCACGGTCCTACCTGTGCTTCAACAGCACCATGGTCCCACCTTTGCTTAAACACCACCACGGTTTAGTGTTACTCTACTTGAAATGGAAAAATAGGAGTGCAGGTACTCTGTGCCAGAGTACCTGCTTGTTTCCGAGAAGTGCCGGTACTCTTCAATTAAAAGTATAGTATTTCTCTTGAGGAGTGCCGTTACTCTCCCTCCCAAAATAAAAAAGTGCTGGTACTCCGTACCGGACTGTACCAGTCCAATTACAGCACTGGTGTTACTGAAACATCACCACAATCCCACTTCTACTGAAAAACCACTACCGTCCAGCGCTGCTTAAACACCACTACAGTCCAGCCCTCCTGAAACACCACCACGGTCCAACGCTGCTGAAACACCACCACGGTCCAACGCTGCTGAAACACCACCACGGTCCAGCGCTGCTGAAACACCACCACGGTCCAGCGCTGCTGAAACACCACCACGGTCCAGCGCTGCTGAAACACCACCACGGTCCAGCGCTGCTGAAACACCACCACGGTCCAGCGCTGCTGAAACACCACCACGGTCCAGCGCTGCTGAAACACCACCACGGTCCAGCGCTGCTGAAACACCACCACGGTCCAGCGCTGCTGAACCACCACCATGGTCTTGGGCTGCAGAACCACCACTGAAGTTTCACCTCTGCTGAAACACCACCACGGTCCAGCGCTGCTGAACCACCACTATGGTCCCACCACTGCTGAAACACCACTGCAGTCCAGTGCTACTGAAATACCACCACGGTCCCACCTCTGCTGAAGCACCACTACAGTCCAGTTCTACTGAAACACCACCACAATACCACTTCTACTAGACCACCACTACGGTTTATCGCTGCTGAACTACCAAAACGGTCTTGCGCTGCTGAACACCGAAACCACCGCTACAGCCCCACCTCTGATGAAACACCACCACGGTCCAGTGCGCTGAGCCACCACTATAGTCTCACCTCTGCTGAAACACCACCACGGTCCCACCTCTAATGAAACCCCACCCAGGTCCCCACCTTGCTGAAACACCACCACGGTCTGGTGCTGCTGAAACACCACTACGTTCCCACACCTGCTGAAACACCACCACGTTCAAGCGCTACTGAAACAGCACCATGGTCCCACCTGTGCTTAAACACCACCATGGTCCCACCTGTCCTTAAACAGCACCACGGTCCCACCTGTGCTTAAACAGAATCATGGTTTAGTGTTACTGAAACATCAACACAATCCCACTTTTGCTGAAACACCACCACGGTCCAGCACTGCTGAAACACCACCACGGTCCAGCGCTGCTGAAACACCACCACGGTCCAGCGCTGCTGAAACACCACCACGGTCCAGCGCTGCTGAAACACCACCACGGTCCAGCGCTGCTGAAACACCACCACGGTCCAGCGCTGCTGAAACACCACCACGGTCCAGCGCTGCTGAAACACCACCACGGTCCAGCGCTGCTGAAACACCACCACGGTCCAGCGCTGCTGAAACACCACCACGGTCCAGCGCTGCTGAAACACCACCACGGTCCAGCGCTGCTGAAACACCACCACGGTCCAGCGCTGCTGAAACACCACCACGGTCCAGCGCTGCTGAAACACCACCACGGTCCAGCGCTGCTGAAACACCACCACGGTCCAGCGCTGCTGAAACACCACCACGGTCCAGCGCTGCTGAAACACCACCACGGTCCAGCGCTGCTGAAACACCACCACGGTCCAGCGCTGCTGAAACACCACCACGGTCCAGTGCTGCTGAACCACCACCATGGTCTTGCGCTGCAGAACCACCACTGAAGTTTCACCTCTGCTGAAACACCACCACGGTCCAGCGCTGCTGAACCACCACTATGGTCCCACCACTGCTGAAACACCACTGCAGTCCAGTGCTACTGAAATACCACCACGGTCCCACCTCTGCTGAAGCACCACTACAGTCCAGTTCTACTGAAACACCACCACAATACCACTTCTACTAGACCACCACTACGGTTTATCGCTGCTGAACTACCAAAACGGTCTTGCGCTGCTGAACACCGAAACCACCGCTACAGCCCCACCTCTGATGAAACACCACCACGGTCTAGTGCGCTGAGCCACCACTATAGTCTCACCTCTGCTGAAACACCACCACGGTCCCACCTCTAATGAAACCCTACCCAGGTCCCCACACGGTCTGGTGCTGCTGAAACACCACTTCGTTCCCACACCTGCTGAAACACCACCACGTTCAAGCGCTACTGAAACAGCACCACGGTCCCACCTGTGCTTTAACAGAAGCATGGTTTAGTGTTACTGAAACATCAACACAATCCCACTTCTGCTGAAACACCACCACGGTCCAGCGCTGCTGAAACACCACCACGGTCCAGTGCTGCTGAAACCCCACCACGGTCCCACCTCTGCTAAAGCACCACTACAGTCCAATTCTACTGAAACACCACCACAATCCCACTTCTACTGGAACACCACTACGGTTTATCGCTGCTGAACTACCACCTCGGTCTTGCGCTGCTGAACCACCGCTACAGCCGCACCTCTGCTGAAACACCAGCGCGCTGAACAACCACTACAGTCTCACCTCTAATGAAACACCACCACGGTCCCACCTCTGATGAAACACCACCACGGTCCCACCTCGCCTGAAACCCCACCCAGGCCCCCCCTTTCTGAAACACCACCATGGTCTGGTGCTTCTGAAACACCACCACGTTCCCACACCTGCTGAAACACCACCACAGTCCCACATGTGCTTAAACAGCACCACGGTCCCACCTGTGCTTAAACACCACCATGGTTTAGTGTTACTGAAACATCACCACAATTCAACTTCTTCTGAAACACCACCACGGTCCAGCACTGCTGAAACACCACCACGGTCCAGCACTGCTGAAACACCACCACGGTCCAGCGCTGCTGAAACACCACCACGGTCCAGCGCTGCTGAAACACCACCACGGTCCAGCGCTGCTGAAACACCACCACGGTCCAGCGCTGCTGAAACACCACCACGGTCCAGCGCTGCTGAAACACCACCACGGTCCAGCGCTGCTGAAACACCACTATGGTCCCACCACTGCTGAAGCACCACTACAGTCCAGTTCTACTGAAACACCACCACAATCCTATTTCTGCTGAAACACTACTAATGATTATCGCTGCGGTACCACCACCACCACCACGGTCTTGCGCTGCTGAACCTCGGCTACAGCCACACCTCAGCTGAAACACCACCATAGTCCAGCGCTGCTGAACCACCACTGTGGTCCAGTGCTACTGAAACTCCACCACGGTCCCACCTCTGCTGAAACACCCCTACAGTCCAATTCTACTGAAACACCACCACAATCCCACTTCTACTGGAACACCACTATGGTTTATCGCTGCTGAACACGTCCTTGCGCTGCTGAACACCGAAACCACCGCTACAGCCCCACCTCTGCTGAAACCCCACCACAGTCCAGCGCGCTGAACAACCACTACAGTCTTACCTCTGCTGAAATACCACCACGGTCCCACCTCTGATGAAACCCCACCCAGGTCCCCACTTACTAAAACACCACCACGGTCTGGTGCTGCTGAAACACCACCACGTTCCCACACCTGCTGAAACACCACCATGTTCAAACGCTACTGAAACACCCCCGTGGTCCCACCTGTGCCTAAACAGCACCATGGTCCCACCTGTGCTTAAACAACACCACGGTCCCACCTGTGCTTAAACTGCAGCACGGTCCCACCTGTGCTTAAAAACCACCACAGTTTAGTGTTACTGAAACATCACCACAATCCCACTTTTACTGAAACACCACCACGTTCCAGTGCTGCTGAAACACCACCACGTTCCAGTGCTGCTGAAACACCACCACGTTCCAGTGCTGCTGAAACACCACCACGTTCCAGTGCTGCTGAAACACCACCACGTTCCAGTGCTGCTGAAACACCACCACATTCCAGTGCTGCTGAAACACCACCACGTTGCAGTGCTGCTGAAACACCACCACAGTCCAGAGCTGCTGAAACACCACCACGGGGCAGCGCTGCTGAAACACCACCACTTTCCAGCGCTGTTGAAACACCACCATGGTCCCACCTCTCCTGAAACCCCACCCAGGTCCCCCCTTTCTGAAACACCACCATGGTCTGGTGCTTCTGAAACACCACTAGTTCCCACACCTGCTGAAACACCACCACAGTCCCACCTGTGCTGAAACACCACCACGGTCCCACTTCTCCTGGAACACCACCACGGTTTATTGTTACTGAAACAACCACAATTCAACTTCTTCTGAAACACCACCACGGTCCAGTGCTGCTGAAACACCACAACGGTCCAGCACTGCTGAAACACCACCACGGTCCAGCGCTGCTGAAACACCACCACGGTCCAGCGCTGCTGAACCACCACTATGGTCCCACCACTGCTGAAACACCACTGCAGTCCAGTGCTACTGAAACACCACCATGGTCCCACCTCTGCTGAAGCACCACTACAGTCCAGTTCTACTGAAACACCACCACAATCCCATTTCTGCTGAAACACTACTACGGTTTATCGCTGCTGTACCACCACCACCACGGTCTTGCGCTGCTGAACCACCGCTACAGCCGCCACTCTGCTGAAACACCACCACTGTCCAGCGCTGCTGAACCACCACTATGGTCCCAACTCTGCTGAAACACCACTGCGGTCCAGTGCTACTGAAACACCACCACGGTCCCATCTCTGCTGAAACACTACAACAGTCCAATTCTACTGAAATACCACCGCAATCCCACTTCTGCTGGAACACCACTATGGTTTATCGCTGCTGAATTACCACCACGTCCTTGCACTGCTGAACACCGAAACCACCGCTACAGCCCCACCTCTACTAAAACACCACCACGGTCTGGTGCTGCTGAAACACCACCACATTCCCACACCTGCTGAAACACCACCACGTTCAAGCGCTACTGAAACACCACCGCGGCCCCACCTGTGCCTAAACAGCACCACGGTCCCACCTGTGCTTAAACACCACCACAGTCCCACCTGTGCTTAAACAGCAGCACGGTCCCACCTGTGCTTAAATGCCACCACGGTTTAGTGTTACTGAAACATCACCACCATCCCACTTTTACTGAAACACCACCACAGTCCAGCGCTGCTGAAACACCACCATGTTCCAGCGCTGCTAAAACACCCCCACGTATCCAGCGCGGTTGAAACACCACCATGGTCCCACCTCTCCTGAAACCCCACCCAGGTCCCCCCTTTCTGAAACACCACCATGGTCTGGTGCTTCTGAAAGACCACTACGTTCCTACACCTGCTAAAACACCACCACAGTCCCACCTGTGCTTAAACAGCACCACGGTCCCACCTGTGCTTAAACACCACCATGGTTTAGTGTTACTGAAACATCACCACAATTCAACTTCTTCTGCAACACCACAACGGTCCAGCGCTGCTGACACACCACCACGGTCCAGCGCTGCTGAACCACCACTATGGTCCCACCACTGCTGAAACACCACTGCAGTCCAGTGCTACTGAAACACCACCATGTTCTCACCTGTGCATAAACAGCACCACGGTCCCACCTGTGCTTAAACAGCAGCATGGTCCCACCTGTGCTTAAATACCACCACGGTTTAGTGTTACTGAAACATCACCACAATCCCACTTTTACTGAAACACCACCATAGTCTAGGCTGCTGAAACACCACCACGTTCCAGTGCTGCTGAAACACCACCACGTTCCAGTGCTGCTGAAACACCACCACGTTCCAGTGCTGCTGAAACACCACCACGTTCCAGTGCTGCTGAAACACCACCACAGTCCAGTGTTGCTGAAACACCACCATGGGGCAGCGCTGCTGACACACCACCATGTTCCAGCGCTGCTGACACACCACCATGTTCCAGCGCTGCTGACACACCACCATGTTCCAGCGCTGCTGACACACCACCACGTTCCAGTGCTGCTGAAACACCACCACGTTCCAGTGCTGCTGAAACACCACCACAGTCCAGTGTTGCTGAAACACCACCATGGGGCAGCGCTGCTGACACACCACCATGTTCCAGCGCTGCTGACACACCACCATGTTCCAGCGCTGCTGACACACCACCATGTTCCAGCGCTGCTGACACACCACCATGTTCCAGCGCTGCTGACACACCACCACGTTCCAGCGCTGTTGAAACACCACCACGTTCCAGCGCTGTTGAAACACCACCATGGTCCAGAGCTGCTGAAACACCACCACGGTCCAGCGCTGCTAAACCACCACTATTGTCCCAGCACTTCTGAAACACCACTGCGGTCCAGTGCTACTGAAACACCACCACGGTCCAGCGCTGCTGTACCACCAACCACGGTCTAGCGCTGCAGAACCACCACTGAAGTTCCACCTCTGCTGAAACGCCACCACGGTCCACCGCTTCTGAAACACCACTACAGTCCAGTTCTACTGAAACACCACCACAATCCCACTTCTCCTGGAACACCACTACGGTTTATCGCTGCTGAACTACCACCACGGTCTTGCGCTGCTGAACACCGAAACCACAGCTACAGTCTCACCTCTGCTGAAACACCACCACGGTCCAGTTCGCTGAACCACCACTACAGTCTCACCTCTGCTGAAACACCACCACGGTCTTGCGCTGCTGAACCACCGCTACAGACTCACCTCTGCTGAAGCACCACCACTGTCCCACCTCTGCTGAAGCACCACCCCGGTCCCACCCCTGCTGAAGCACCACCACGGTCCCACCTCTGCTGAAACATCACCACGGTCCAGCGCTGCTGTACCACCAACCACGGTCTAGCGCTGCAGAACCACCACTGAAGTTCCACCTCTGCTGAAACGCCACCACGGTCCACCGGTGCTGAAACACCACTACAGTCCAGCGCTGCTGAAACACCACCACGGTCCAGCGCGGCTGAAACACCATCACGGTCCAGCGCTGCTGTACCACCACTGAAGTTCCTCGTCTGCTGAAAGACAACCCCACAGTCAAGCGCTGCTGAACCACCACTGTGGTCCCACCACTGCTGAAACATCACCACGGTCCAGTGCTGCTGTACCACCAACCACGGTCTAGCGCTGCAGAACCACCACTGAAGTTCCACCTCTGCTGAAACGCCACCACGGTCCACCGCTGCTGAACACCACTGCAGTCCAATTCTACTGAAACACCACCACGTTCTGACCTCTGCTGAAGCACCACTATAGTCCAGTTCTACTGAAACACCACCACAATCCCACTTCTACTGGAACACCACTACAGTTTATCGCTGCTGAACTACCACCACGGTCCTGCGCTGCTGAACACCGAAACCACAGCTACAGTCTCCCCTCTGCTGAAACACCACCACGGTCCAGTTCGCTGAACCACCACTACAGTCTCCCCTCTGCTGAAACACCACCACGGCCCCACCTCTGCTGAAACACCACCACAGTCTTGTGCTGCTAAACCACCGCTACAGTCTCACCTCTGCTGAAGCACCACCACCGTCCCACCTCTGCTGAAGCACCACCACCGTCCCACCTCTGCTGAAGCACCACTACGGTCCCACCTCTGCTGAACCCCCGCTACAGCCCCACTTCTGCTGAAACACCACCACGGTCCTGGCTACTGAAACGCCACCAAGGTTCCACCTCCAGTCCCAAAAGGTTTATCTAGACTGAAGGAATCCCTGCCCCTGCCCCTCTCTGGTGTGTTTCCATGTGAAATGTTTAACAGGCTCTTTATCCTAGGAATATACTAATGGTTTTAACATACTCACGGCACATTAGGCAAGCCTCGCCGGCTCATTTAATGAGGTATTAATGAGGTTTGTTTTCAAAGACGGATGAGGGGGCGCTGCGGTCACAGGGAGGGAGTGAAATTATAACACTATCTGTCAGAATAGCTCAGGCTTGTCGATATATTAATTTTACTAAGTAATTTATGAACCACTGCTTAAGTGCTTTCAGGCTAGTGAGCTGCCCGCCCGCAGCGGTCTCCTGAAGCCAGCACATCTCTTTCGAGAGCCAATTCATGGCCGCCTTTCATGAGGGACTGTGGCTTGACACGGAGTAAACGCGCATTGAGGGGGTTCAGTGTTCAAATAATGTTTATATTGGTGGGTGACCTCGGACACCATTCCAGTTGTAGTAAGTGCACCAATGTGCTGCACCGTGCTGTAGGGGCCAAGTGCAGTCTGACGTCACAAGAACAGCATGGATTAAAGTCAGACCCCTGTTAACATCCTACTCTGTAGCCTGCGGCATTGTGCAGGGTGGCAAATAGAGGCATCCCAGCCACTGCAGAACTTGGCACTCGGCGGGCAAGAATGTATCAGGCTTGTACACTGCTCCAGTGCTAGTAGTCATAGAAACAAATAGCAGTGTTCCGATGGGAACTTTCTCTTGGACATAAGACAGTGTACCCAAAGTGGACATTCATTAATAATACTTACCGTCGGACATCATCTGTAAAACAAACAAGTGAATAGAAAAAGGAGATGGGGGTTCTGCTACCTGAAATATAGGAAAATGCCATTTTAATTGCGTTCTCTCCTGTATTATCGATACCATTGGAACAAGGCGGGATGATGACAATAGATATAGTGCAAGGACGGGCACAGAGACTAGTAATAATTCTCACCTAGACCTTTTGTTTTCTCTAAAAAAAGGATCTTAATCTGCTTCTTCCCTTTCTAGCAAAGCCTTGATTTGAAGCAAAGTACCTTGTGTACGCTATGTGAAGTGTCTCTTGTCGTCGTTAGATCTGCTGAGGTAGAGAGGGAAGCACAACCTGTCTCTGAAATCTCAGTGCGCTGGTTTGTGTCCTCCTGACAAGGGTTCCCCCTTCTTTTCTTTTTAATATTGTTCAGTATTCCATCTTGTGGAAACATTTCTCTGTCACCCCCATCTCCAGCTAAAGGGTGGGGGGGGGGGAGGTCAACGTTTTCATTCACTGTATCTGAAGAGGGCTGTTGATGTTTACTTAGAGGAAACTTCCAAAGGTGGACTGAGGAAGATCTCTGTGGAGGTTACTCTGTGCAGAAAATCCAATGTGTGCGAGAACGGAGAATTTCCTGTTGGGTCTTTGTCTTCTCTAAAGTACATTGCAAATTGGCTCTGAGAGAACCTCCAGAAGGGATCCAGGCCATTGAGCATGGTGGGCATCTCCCTTGGTGCTTGGAAGGAGGGACAAATGCTGAGATTTATTGAGCTGCAACTTGGCCCCAAACATTGCAGTCCTGATTCCAGTGAGACAGTAAGGTTTAATTTGACAGAGTGGTAGGACAACATGTTCTGCCAAAAAATGAATGGAATTGTCTGTCAGACGCTTATCCTCTGACAGGTATTGCTATGGGAGGCTTTCAACTTGAGGAATCTGCATGAAGAAGCACCCAGTATGAAAACGAGGCACTATCTTCTATAGCGTATTTTCTTATATATATATATATATATATATACAGTATCTTACTATGGGTTCCTCGTCGTCCTTCCTCATCCGGCCTTCTTTTTAATTCATCTCTTTGTTTACCAAGATCTAGGTTCTGTTCTTTGTGTCCTCCACTCGCTTAAGCAATAAGACCTAGTCTGAACTGTTGTCACCACTGCTGCTGGAGCCCTTGAGAACCCACTAGTCATTTCCAGGGGTGATCTTTGGTGAATGCGTCACCAATAGATCAGGCGTATGACCTCACGCTGGATTGGTCAATTGCTTGAGAAAAGCGTCTGATCCATCCAGCTGCCCTGGGATCTTTCAAGACCAGGAATCTGAAGAAAGATGCCCCTGTGTGCTAACTTCAAGAGTATTCGGTCCAGCGACAAAATGGTAAATCTGGTTACATTTTTCCTTTATTTGCTCATCTATTACTGTTTTTTTACTGTTGAAAAGTTAGACTACTTAGTAGGCCCATTTTTTAGGTCTCACCTAGCCATGCAGCGCATGCGTTGCTCGCTCCTGGCGAGATCCTATTGTCGTCGGTTTGGCTTGCGAAGCGAGGATGGAAGCTCCAACCACGCTTCTTACTGACGCGCTTGCCAAATCCCTGCTTTCGATTGCGAGGGAACCATGTTTGGTTCCCTCACTGTCTTCCTTTGGCGTGCCTGCCCGGACAGGGCATGTGCACTCGCCTTGTCTCCTCTTTGCCATGCCGCCACGTGCCCTGACAGGAGCTGTGTACGCGTTTGCTGTGTGGGCAAAACGCTTCGGCACGCTTTCACTTTCGCCTTACTCTCGGCGCTGAAGGCTGATGGAGATGGATGCGCCCGGTGATGTCAGAGTGGAGGTCGGATGTTCTGGGCCGGCTGGTAGGTTACGATACAGTGTGAGCTTGTCCTTCTAGCTTCAACTTCGCCCTGCAGACCCAGGTCAGGCGAGCTCTCAGTTTAGAGTGGAGGGGCCCTTTCATGTTCATCCTCTCACTTCACCCTCGCTCCGCAGACCCCAGCCAGGGGAGCTCACAGTGTACAGCAGACGGTCCCCTCTCATTCTCGCTTCAGCCTCGCCCTGCAGTGCCCAGACAGACGGCCCATAGTGTGGTGCGGAGAGGCCCCTCTCCAAGGCCCCGCTCTTGGGTTTAAATCCAACAGTTTTTCTGTCCTCTTCCCCTTCTAGAGACCACCACCCTCGTATCTCGGGGGCTACCCATGTTTATCACAAACCCAGCTGTGCTTCTTTACCTCCAGGCCCGATGTACAGCCCCGAGATTCCTCTATACAGCCCCTTCACTGTAATGCTCCATGGCTGTCCTCGACCAGAGGGGGGGGTTCATGCATTTTCTTTGGCTATCCGTAGGAGTGAGTGCTTGGAGAGAGACAGGCGTAAACCATCACCTAGCAACACCACTTCCAAGCGGTCCACACCCTGGATGAGACTCCGAGAGGCACAAACGTGCTCTACTGTGGCAAGCACACGTGAACTGTATCTGTAGGATCAGTAAAGACACTGTGGCCCTAGCAAAGTCAGCAGAACTTACGGCAAGGTATGTCTTCGGATGAGGCACTGACTAAAACATATGTAGTCGGGGCACTAGATGGTGTGTATGTAGGGCTGGGTGCCAGACTCACACACAATGACTATTACATAGCATAGAATAGGAATTGTTTTGTTTCTTGCCTCTTGTTAATGTGCGTTGAGAAGTAGCAAAGCTGTCTGTGATGCTCATTTACCAACATCAGGCCGAACAAAGGATTGAGTTAGCCCTGCATTATTTGAAAATTATGCCTAGCGGGTTACAAAAATATATTGTTGGAACAAGTGCACAACACACTTCGCTATCTCACCATCGCGAAACACCGAAGCAATGCCCCTTGAACCCGCAGCCTTTAAAAAGAAACAACTAATGGCACACTACTTCTCATGAAGTGCTGCTAGAAGCTGGAATTCACTAGCTCCAAACCTGCGCACTACTGCCTCTCTGGCTTCCTTCACCTCGGACCTGAAAGCCTTTTCCCTCACAGGATAGTTTAACTGAGACACTGTAATCAACTCTTGGTACAGACACCTATATTGCCTCAGTCCCCTTTACAGCTCTAGGTACCTTTCTTATATTCTCCTACTCTACCATCATTTTAGAACTTAAAGTGCTATGTCTGTTTCCAACATAATTTATGTGGTTATTAAATGGATGCGCTGTAAAACGTTTACCCGTTAATTCTTTTACATTATGGGTGTGTGACGGATAAAGGACCACAAGGGCAAAAAAGTAAACTTATAAAAAATGTATATTAAAAATAGCTTGTTACCCTTTATTTAATATTCTCTGTGCTTTTTGTGTTATCATAAACAAAGCATTAATTTTCAATAAACCTTCACCTTAACTTCATATTTTACGCACATTTTGTTTTTTAAAAAAAAACTAATTGCATCTTCCTTCACGCATTTCCTTGTGAGCACGTGCTACAGCCCAAATTACTTTACTGTGACAAATAAAAACCTTAGCGCACATCAATTTTACATACCTTGGTAAACACACAATATTTACTGTTCTCACTCACACATGCTATTAAATCTATGGAACCAAACAATTACTATGTCAACATATTTCTGCACTTTCGATTTCATTTATTATCAGTTTTACATCCTTGCATGAACACACCAATTTATTTTAAATAAAGAACATGTATTACTTGAACTTGAGGGTCTGACGTAGGCCTTTAACACACTGCACTCTGGCCAACATTAAAGTGCTCTCACATTTGTGAGACTTTGTGCTCTTTGCATTAAAAATAACAATGCCTTTTATATATGTGTTGCTTTTAAAAACACTTAAATAAGAGGCATTGTCATTTACAATGCCGTTAGCTTAAACACTCGCAAATGCGAGACCTATTGCATTGCAAATGCTTGTTCTGATCTTTTTACTAACCTCTCCCTTTAGATGTAGAGGTTTTTCTTGTGACGCTCTGCCAGGGTCTTTGTTGTCCTATATAATGCTTTTCTTTGACGCTCTCACTGTATGCAAATTTGTATTTTACACTCTCCTGGAATATTCTTGGACGTTATTTCAGGAATACTGGTCCCTGTTTGGTTGCCCATTGAAGCCCAGCGAGCTTCTTGGCTTGATGAAAGCGTAGAAACTGATCCATGTGGTCTGGTGACACCTGTGCTCGTTTCATTTCCTGCTGCATTTGGGAGGACCCAGTTTACAGGCAGGAAGGTAGGGCACTTGGGTGGCAATTGGTGTTTTTGCCAGATGTCATTGACCAGCAGTGGATGGGGGGGGGCCACCATCAAAGGGTCATTGCTGGAAGAAGTGTGGCCACAGGTAGAGGGGCTGGCGATGGCATAGGAAGAGAGGCCGATGATTGACTGGACGACGAGTCGCTTCTGTGTCCTCTCCATCCCCCCAGTTCTCTTTCTTTCTCCCGGAAGTACATCTAGTGTAATAACTGAAAGCATAACCATTGCCTCTCCAGCATATTAGATGCACCATGTACGCGTTCAGTATTATCAGTCAATAGGTTTAATGAAGGCTAACTCAAACTATATAATTTTACTCTACATTATCTTGTCTATCCTCTGATGTCGTAACTAGTGATCCGCCTATTCTTGTGCAACAACACTCTGATGCCCCATGTGGTCTGGTTTGAACTATTTACAATTCTGTAAATGAATACAGTACACTGAACATATAATTATTCACTGTGACCTTTCATGACCAGTTCAGCCCGACTGTGTGATGGGATGTTTTAATGCCCATGACGTCAAATTGGATTGTTGGGTTTCAGTATTGGACCTCTTTTTGTAATAGTGGGTGCCTGATATGATGTCGTCTGTGACGTGCATTGTTTCTGAGAAACCTCGCAAGGTTTGCAGACATCTTTGACATCCATTGTTCAGTGTATTAATGGTACTGTTTGCCTCCACCACACTCCCTCCTCACCAGCTGTGCTTCTCTGTCCTCTTTGCAGCAAATGCCTGAGGTGAATGTGACCTGGGATGGAGAGGGCCCCCGGCAGCTGCACTCCGTTGACATCTCTGTCGCTGTGGCAACGGAGCGAGGTCTCATCACACCTATCATCCGAGATGCCGCCGCCAAAGGGGTGCAGGACATCGCTGCTTCCGCCAAGGTAGATCTAAGGAGGAGGAGGCGAGGATGCACTGTAGGTGCTGCTCTCTTGCAGCAATTGGTTCTCACTGGTAGAGGGTGTTTGGGTTCTTTGGTGGCAGCTCTGAAGGCCAGACTGGCAAGCTTCAAAATGATTCTATGTATGTTGATGTGTATAGATGCCAGTGGCAGCTGCCAGCTATGTAGATTGGTAGGGCAGGCAAATGGGTGGTAGCTGCATATATGGGCAAAACTACATCAACTAAATTCATGCCGACATGCATTACATTATTGTTTTAAAGTTAAAATGTTTAAAAACGGCAATGTAATGCATGTCAACAATTTAGGGCATACACAGGGCTGGACTGGCCGTAGGGGGCTTTGGGCGTTTTCCAAGTTTTGCAGCAGTGCTGCAATATCAGCCCCCTGTAACAAAAGCGGTAGCAGTGCTTCACACTAGCACTCCCCACCTTTGGGGCTAGTCTAGCGGAACTGCCTGGGCATATTAGTGTTCCTAGTCTGGTCCTGTATACACACATTGAATACATAAAAAGAAACAAAAGTCACTTACTTTTTACTTTGCTGCAGATCCTTGCTCTGGTCTCTGTGTTATTCTCTCCTCCTGGGCCCAGCAGGCCCCTAACCAATCCGAACGCTGCTCTCATGCTGTTACCCAGCATAAGAGAAGCGCCAGGGTTGGATGGACAGGCTCTTGAAACACTCCAAAGGCCACTGGAGGTCTGTGCTTGCTCTCAACCCTACTTTCCAAGACAGCTGGGTTGAGAGGTTTAAATGCAAATATCTGGGTGGCCGTTGTAGGAAGGCTGGCCAAAGAGACAAGCGCACTTTAAACTTATTGTGCCCAGCCCATCTCTTCTCTCTGCTGCTGCCTCTCAACAGCACCCGCCCCGTCCTGACACTCAGGTCAGGTTTGCGAGAAAAATAAAATAATGTTTTTATTCTCATTGTGTTTTTCATCTGGGGCATTTTAATTAGTGGGCCACGCTCCTCCGCCTTAACGGAGGAGCTGCCCCTGATAGATGCCTGTAGGACCTAGTGATGGTCACACAAGATAGTCTCTAACCAGTTAACTGGTTTGGAGCAGATCGTCCACTTTCTTCCCTTGATGCTGTTAGGTGTTTCTCCGCAGTGTAGGTAACCGAATCCGGTGGATCCAGTTGTCCTGGCTTGTTGGCCCTTAACATGGTTCTTGAAATGTGTGCTATTCCATTGAACAACTGGCGAGCAATTTGGGTGAGTTCTCTGACATCACGCTCCAATACACTTAGAACTCATTAGAACTGCCATGCCCACCCACCTTCACTAAGCCAGTCCTAGTGATAACTACGAGTAACAGCAAAAATAACCTCATTAAAGCACCAATTGAGGCACCAATAGGCAATGGAGTCAGCTGCGCTCTCTGTAAATTGTTAAAACTTTACTGCATACTATCTAGAAGCACAGACTGACTATATTTATTCAATTTTGAATTTGCTTATAAAATGACGGGGAGTACTCGATATACTTAAACAAGCATGTTTTATAACATAAAATAGCTGCATGCCAGATGAGAACGCTGTCACACGCAGCGCTACATGGGTTGTGCATCTCGACACCAGTGCACACGATGGTGAGAAGGCCGCGGGGATACCTCACTCCTCAGTAAAGCTTCCCATGACGGATATTGGCCAATTCCGCAGCAGTTTTTTTTTTTTTTAAATAACTCTTGCTGCTGGCGTCCCAAGAAACTGTCGTCGTTGAATGCTGCGCTATATTAAAAGACATATGAGATTGAATTATAAGTCACAGTCACCTCGTTACATTGCAGACCTGTGAAATTGACAGAAATAGGCCGGTGTGTTCATTCCACACATCAAAGCCATACACTGGAAACCAACAGAAATTAGAATATCTGCTTCTAGAAAGGGAATAATGTGGGCTGAAGAAGGGGTTAGCACAGTCTAAGATGCGCTGGTGCTTGATCTCCGCCCTCTGTAAGTCCCCTGTCTTTCAGTGGGAATTGTTTAGTGTGAACTGAAATTGCATTCTTCACCTGCCACTCTGCTCCCCTCGCAAAGGGCTTTTTTAGGTCTCGGCCTGGCAAAAGCAGCGCATGCGCTGCTCTCATCATATGAGGGCTTCTTGGAATCGATAAGATTCCAGAAGTCGTGTCGCGGCTCTGCCTCAAATTTTGATTGGTGCGCGTCGTTTTGCGGCATGGATGATGCAAAACACAGTGTAATGATTGCACGGGAGGCAATCATTACACTGAGGGTTGCCACCCTGTCCGCTTTTGGCCCCACCCACCGTGATTTGATCTTTTACTGGCGGCTCTACACACTGTCCTTTAAAATAGAATATGCACTCTTTTATTTACATTGTCAGCGCCGTCGTCTTTGGCTGCGATTGTTTTTATTTGCATCCGCTCGTGCCCAGCTCGGCCGTGCTTATTTAATGTGCCTTGATTTTTATTTTATTTTTCCAGTGCTGGTTTACTTTATTTCGGTGCGCGGTGCCCGATTTAGGGTCACCGCGCTCCGTTTATTTATTAATTGTAACTTTTTTATCGAGTGCTTGTTTTTTTAGGTTGAGACTTGCGCTGCTCTGCAAGGCATGTTCCTGAACTGCAGTGTCAATGAGAAAAGTCCGGACTCAGTCGCCGTGAGCCCTCAGTGCAGCAATAGAGTTCGCCACTCGTATTTCACTGCCGCGGTATTCATCCCGCAACTGCGAGAAAGCTTCGAGCTTTCTAAGTGCAACATTTCCTCTTATCCGGTTGTGAATTTAGGGAGCGGAGCCTGCGCATTGAAATCGGTGTTAGTGGGGGTGGTTTGGGGGCAGCAAGCATCGAGGGACTCACACTCTCAGCATGGGATGGACGCCGCGCATCAGGTCGCATCGCCGGCGCTGCGGGAGGGAGAGGCAGTGGCTGCATGCAGCAGTGTGCAGTCCAGTGCGGACGCGACCCCTGCGGAGGCACCGGCTGACACACAGCTCCCGTCTGCAGCTCTGTCAGGCCACCATTGTGCACCGAGCCACATAGCTCTTTAAAAGGACCTGCCTGCTGAGAAGCATCCCCTGCACACCCAGAGTTTGGCGCTATTTGTGTTCTGCACTCTCTCACTTTATAGCATCTGTCCCTGGACTGTGCCTCTAGTCTAAGACCCTGAATTCTTGGGTAAAAACCGTGTATCGACAGGCAGTTCAAACAGTGCCACGCTAATGATTGGAGCACGTGACGTGGACAGGAAGGGTCTACGAAGTGTGGACAAAAGCACAGGAGCACACGAAGTTTGTAGTACTTAGTGAATCATGAAATGTGAGGCTGCTGGGGTCATCGAAGAGCGGGTATTGTTAAAACATCCAAGTTTAAGCACACAGCACGTACTCCACCGAAACTCACAAATAACCCACAGGGAATACATTACCCCCACATGTTCCTGTAGCAAAGCATAGAAAATGTAGAGCTCTGGGAAATGATTAAAGTTAGGGATCTTATTTAGGTTTACCCACTGCTTAATTTGTTAAATAGACCGGAAGTGCAGGGTGGTAGAATAAAATACACGAGGTGGTAACAAGACAGGCAGTCATGGTATTCAGCTGTGGACTCCAGCTTGTCTTTATTTATTTACAACATTACAACATTTTAGCTATTGCCATTTTAAATCTATGGGCTTTTCAATGACGTGAGCTTTGTAATCGCACAAAAAGAGACAGAAAGGCTAGGCTTTCTCCTTTGCAGATGGGTCATGTTTATCCCTCCTTCTCCAGGCAGGAATGTGGTTTCGGTAGGAGTAAGCAGATAACCGTGCTCAATACTGTCTCGGCACCTCGGTCGGGGCCCCTTTGGCTGAGGCCCAAGTGTGCAAGGCCAAGGATACGCAGCTACAGCTTTCAGAGCGTTCTGAGGCCTGAAACCTCTTTTCGGCTCTGGCTGAGCCACAATAATGGAAATGCGGGAAAACATGATGCAAAACGTGTAGGCCTCAGAGCAGAATTGTCGTTTCTCTCATGGGAGACTGAATGATGACAGGCCACGTTATAGCATAAGCATTATGATAGACAGGCCATGGAGGGGAAATACATAGGTTACATGTATGTGCACATGAGTGGTGGGGAACACACGGGGACACATAGGCCTCATGATATTTTATTTTCCTCATTCCCTCCTTGTCCCCTAGTGGACCCTCATGTCATATCTATTCTCATGAGACAGTCAATCTGTTCTTGTAGCATTATTTTACCATTTTCAATGCTCTGTAAATGGGGATGTGGAACACATGCAGTAGCACACAGGCCGCAAATGGCCGGGCCACACTGCAGACATAGGCAACAACTGAATATCATCAGTAGTATTAGTCCACAGACTGTCAACACTTTCCATCCCCATGCTGATATTACTTCCCAGAGCCAACTGGACCAAGTCCACGTGCCTGGGTCTTGGTGTATGCTTTGGGCAATCTTGTGGAGTCTTGTTATTGCTTTGTATACAGACGGTGCGTTATTAGGTATGAAAACGCAACAACTGGAACCGATGACCCTACAGGCCCCGCCCCTATCCGCTAGGATGACG
Source organism: Triturus cristatus (assembly GCF_964204655.1). Lineage (NCBI taxonomy): Eukaryota > Metazoa > Chordata > Amphibia > Caudata > Salamandridae > Triturus > Triturus cristatus. Next base: position 107,398,314 of record NC_140583.1, on the reverse strand, counting down.
TCAAGAACAAGACGATTCTGAAGAACGACCATTCTCATAGCAGACTGTTCCTGGGTCAAGTTCCCCAGGGCTGATGCAGTCTCATTAGCAACTGTTTCTAGAATCCTTGTTAGCCTGCGGATAAGTTTACTATTCTGGACGGGACCTATGAAGAAAAAGAATCCTTTGTTGAAATCCGTATATTGTTCCCAAGCTGTTTCAGTCTGGTCAATGCCAGAGGCATCGAGCCCTCGTCTGTGTCTGATAAGTGCTAGTTGGAGATTTTGATGATAGTTCGATGGGGCCAAGAAAACGGGTGGTAGAAGAAATGATATATAGCACGTCCCACCCCAGTCTAAGGGCAGTTGCACATAGGCTGTCTGGCCACAAATAAAGTAGGTGTGTCGTGATGCTCTGAAGTAAGACTTTCCTTTGTCTTTAAACACCAGTATAGTGTTACACTCGCTGTGCCCCAAATGTACTGAGCCTTCTTTTCTGACACACAAGTTCCCTTTTATCGGCAAGACTGTGATTGAGGATGGACCTAAATTGTGTATGGGCTTAACATTCAACACTATGAAGTCAAGGGTCGCATTTCCTTGCAGATACTCTTCATTTTCTAGATCTGTACCTTTCCTTTGGGGAAGGCCTTCTTCATCTGGGAAACATGCTTTATTCATGACTTTATTCAAGTTACCCCATACCCAGTCGCCCCTACACTCCTTGTCTTGACATTCTTTGGCATCACCGTTGATGGATGTCATTAAGGCAAACCATGCTCCGCAAGAGCCATTATGGGAGAAGGGAAATGGGAAAAGAGGCAACACTCCCTTCACCTTCTGATACGGGGGAAGTCGGCCACAGACCCAGCAGTCTGTAGCATTGCTAGTCTGATGTGAATGGTGCAGCATCTGAATAAAGGTATTGTTGCGTAAGGCAAGTCGATATGATAGCTCATGGGATGGCAGATCACTAAATGTGTGCTTTATGGTATCATTAGTAGAAGAGTGTAAGAGTGAGGCAATAGGAGGAAAAATAGCATGTAGTATTAAGCTGATACATATCATCGTGATGCACAGAAGAAATAAAACAATCAAAGTCACTATACATCTACCACGTAATATTTTACAGTATTTGCTTTTCATCTTGCTCTTTTTCTCATCCGCAGTATCCAAGATCTTATGCAAGCCAGAATACATGTTCAACCGCTTCACCACCTAGTGGACTTAATTGATCAAACGGGTTCTGACTTTTTAGATCTAAGTTTAGCTTTGTACTCCTGCTGGGGAGTCTCCTCTAGTAAAGGGGGCTCAAAGTCTGAGAAGTTTATGTCCTTTTTAAACGAATCGTTATTTCCAAAGTAGCGTTTACAATGATGAAGATGAACCCATCCTTTCCGTCCTTCGACTTTAACAGCGGTCCTCGTGGTCAATAATACCAACTTGGGCGTCTTCCACCTTGGCTCAAGAGGGCTCGTTCTATCAAAGTTCTGTATGACTACATAATCCCCAGGAACGAGGGAATGTTCCTTGACCTGGGTGTTGTCAGGGAAGGCGGCAGCAACCTGCGAACGACAAGAGAGTAGTGCAGACATCAAGGAAGCCAGGTAATCTGTCAGCATGTTACTATCAACATCAGTGATCTTTTTAGGCATTGGAGTGCCCCACATATTCGGTGGTCTACCAAAGACCACTTCATAGGGAGATAAGCCTGTTCTAGAATGGGCTACCATTCGCATGTAAAAGAGGGCAACCGGCAGGGCTACCATCCAATCTACACCTTTGTCTGCGCAAATCTTTGCTAGTTTTATCTTTAAGGTCTGATTATGTCTTTCTACAAGGCCTGCTGCCTCAGGATGTCGTACACAATGGAACTTCCAGGTATACCCTAACAGAAGGGACACCTGTTTCATGAGTTCGGAGGAGAAAGGCTGACCGTTGTCGGAATATACGACACGCGGTAATCCATAACGTGGGAAAAACTCTCGTACCAATTGTCTGGCGGTAGTTACAGCAGTATAATCAGGGACTGGATAGGCCTCTGTCCATCTTGATAGGGAACATACTACGACTAGGACATATTTGTAACCTCTGCATCTGTCCATTTGGATATAATCCATTTGGAGGACTTCAAAAGGATGGTCAGGTGGATGGAATCCACCTTGTTCCATTGGAATGCCTTTACCTGGTTTGAATTGGCAACAGATCATACATGTTCTGACCTTTTGTTTCGCTGCTGCACGCAGGTGCTTGTTGAACCATATATTCTGTAAGCTGTCTAGCATTGCTCTCTCTCCTAAGTGTGCAGGACTATGTGCAGTATTTATGATCACTTGTACCATCGAATCAGGAAGAAACCATGTTTCTTTGCCCTTAGTCATCCAACCCTGATCAGTCAGTACCCCTCCTTGTTCCGACCATTTCTTTAATTCGTCTAGAGTAGCATGTGTCTGTATGTCTTGTACATCCTTGGAAGGATCCCTAACTGTAATGGCTTTGGTCATTGATGGTACCTGTGATTTTGTCATGTCTAGTGGGGTCTGAGCTGTCTGTTTAGCTGTTCGGTCTGCCAGATCATTGCCTTGAGAAATGGTATCTGTGGCTTTAGTATGTGCTTTGCATTTCAGGATAGCTATGGCTGTTGGTAAATGTATCGCATCTAGAAGGGCTTGAATAAGGGGGCCATGTTGTATCTTGGCCCCGTGAGAAGTCAAGAAACCTCTTTCCCTCCATAGTACGCCGAAGTCATGAACTACCCCATATGCGTATTGTGAGTCAGTGTAAATGTTTACTCTCAGGTGCTTAGCTCTTATGCACGCTTGTGTCAGAGCGATGAGCTCTGCTGCTTGTGCTGACAGTATGTCTATTCTTTTAGTCTCTATGATTTCAGTAGCAGTGGTCACTGCATATGCTGCCACTAATTCTCCCGCCCCCGTCCTCATACATGAACCGTCAACATAGAGTGTTAGGTCAGGGTCTGGGAGTGCAACATCTGTCAAGTCTTGTCTTGGTTTAGTCACGGTATGTATTACTTCAACACAGTCATGTAGGGAAACGTTTTCTGTACTGGAGGGCAAAAGAGTAGCAGGATTCAGTATGTTGCATCGTCTGATCTCTATGTGTGGTTGAAATAACGTCAGCTCATAACCTGTCAGTCTCGCTACAGTTAGGTGTTGTGTTTGTGTTCGGTTCAAGAGAACCTCTACTGCGTGTGGTACTTGTACTGTCAGGGGGTGGCCCAGCACTATCGAGTCACTTTGTCTTATGGCTAAGGCAGTTGCTGCAACAGATTTTAGGCACGCAGGCAAAGCCTGTGCTACTGGGTCCAATGTACTAGAGAAATAAGCACAGGGCTTGTGTTTTCCTGCATGATCTTGTGTTAGGACAGATAGTGCTGTTCCATCCCGCTCTGTCACAAAAAGCATAAAAGATTTGTTGTAATCAGGGATCGCTAGAACTGGTGCTTGACATAAAGCTCTTTTTAATTCTTCAAATGCCACAGTGTGTTCTTGTGTCCAAGGGAGGACTTTAGTAGAAGCTACCTCCTGTGTCGTCAATTGTATTAGGGGCTTGGCTATGTGAGCATACTGGGGAATCCACTGCCTGCAATATGAAGTGAGGCCAATGAATGCACGTACCTCCTTCTGTGTCTTGGGCTGTGAAAGGCCAGAAATCAATTGAATATGTTCTGGTGTCAGTCGCCTACCCTCCTTGGATAGCAAGTGCCCAAGGTACGCCACTTGCTGTTCACAGAATTGCAACTTCGAAGGGGACACTTTGTGCCCCTTGTCAGCCAGGAAATGTAAAACAGTGAGTGATGCATTTTCACAGTCAGTTTCCGATCGTGCAGTAATGAGAATGTCATCTACATACTGTATCAGTGCTGTAGTGGTAGGCATATGAATACTGTCTAGTTGTCTTTTGAGTGCCTGACTGTAGATGCTAGGACTTTCCGTGAAGCCCTGTGGTGCTCTTGTGAATCTGAAGCTGCGGCCTTTTAAACTGAAACCAAAAAGATATTGGCTGTCCGGATGTATTGGGATACTGAAAAGGCGTTCTTCAGATCGATAACTGTAAAGAACGTAGCCTTCGCATCAATGGCAGTCAATAATGAAGAAATGTCCGGGACCACAGGGTACTGCGGCACCACACATTTGTTTAATTCTCGCAGGTCCACAACTAATCTATAGACAGGTGATGCATTGGGATCAGTTCTTTTAAGAATAGGAAGAACAGGTGAATTGCATATGTTTGACTCTGTCTCTATCACCACCCCTTGTGCGATGAGTTCATCGATAATTTTCAGCAACCCTACTTCAGCTTCAGGTGGAATTTTATATTGTCTAATCCGTGGCAGCACCACTTCTTCCTTGAGGGTGACCTGGTATGGTGTAATGTTCATGAAACCAACGTCAGTCGGGCCTTGTGCCCATAGGTGCTGTGGTACATTTGAAGCCTGATGTCAATATCTTTCATAACGAAATGTCCCTTGAAATCACGTAAATACAGTCGCACTCCTTCTGGCGAGCAACAGATAATTGCCCCCAGTTCCTTTAACGTTTTTATGTCGAGTACGTTTTCTGGACATGATTTAGTAAGCAGTAAGTCTGTTGTATGTATTAGTGGACCAACTCCTAAAGAGACTGGTTCTGAAACCTCATTGATAATAGGCTTTCCTGAAAAGCCCAGGGATATACTCTTTGAGCCCGAGAGGGGTGCCCCTGGAACCTCAGAATGACTGATGGTAGTTCTACTTGCCCCAGTGTCAATCAAAAACTTTTTATTCTTTCCTAGTAAACGTGCATGCACATAGGGACCCGCTTGGTTCACAGGAACTGGAATAAGGGGCAAGTCGAATTCCCTCTCTGGGCTTCTTCACGAATATGCTTGGTATTCTGGATAGTTAGTCTGAGCGTGCTCATATATTTGTGTTGTGGCGTGGGCTGGAGCCGGTGCATGGACAGGCGGCGGCGGCGGTGGAAATGTATCTGATGTCTGATGTGTGTTATTTTCTTTGGGAGGATAAGGACGTGGCTTTGTTTTACCTATCGCTATATTGTGTTTCAGGACCGCACATTCATTAACGAAGTGGCCTGGCTTCTTGCAATAATTACAGGTCCCATTATTTTGTTTCGTGCTATTCTTGTTCGTGTTTGCCGGGGTCGATTGGGCCACCAGCATCTTCATCTTTGTATCTCTCATGCGTCTCTTGTCCTGTTCGTGTTCTTCTCTAATTCTGTTCTGGTGGTATTGTAACATCTGTAACATTTGTGAAGGGCTATTTGCTTGCCAAGTACTCTCAACCTTCAGTACCCTATACTTCACTTCTGGTAGGGAATTTTCTACTAGTTTGCTCACGAAAAGATGGGGATATGAATCACTACCGGGCTTAAGACCACTATTGATAGTGAAACATTTCTCAAACCTAGAGTAAAAATCGCTAGTGTCTTCGTCTGGTTTCTGTTTACAGGCTGAAATAGCATCCCAGTCTTCTTTCTTGGTAATTAGTAATCTGGGCAAAACTTGTACAAGGAGTTCAGGTAGGTCTTTAGCTCGGGGACCCAGACCAACCCCTGGGCCTCTTCCCACTTCCTCCCTTTCCAAGAGATCCCAGCTGAGCCTTTTCTCTCCCACCTCCCAGTCCTGTCCTTTCAACTTCTCGTAAATACCAGCAGGCAATAGTACTTTTAATAACTTTAGAATGTCAGCATATGTATATTCTCCTAAGCGAAGAATGTCCTTTAGTTCTCGGTGAAAACCCCCCGGGTCTTTATCATGGGATGGTAACATTTTTTTCATTTCCAGTATCTCTAATTTCGACAAGGGGGTGTAGACATACACCCGTTGCAGTTCATTATTTGCATCCTTTACAGGATGAACCTCTCGTAGGGGGTTCAGCTTGTCGTATGACTGTCCCTTAACCTGGGGTGGAGCGGGAAGCAGGGATCTAGTCACGTATACTATATACTTGTGTCGCTGATCCAGAATGACATTAATCAGTTCAGTACCCATGTTCATCCACCTGTCTAGTATTATGTCGTCCAGCAACTTATACAATAGACCAGGACCAGAATATTGACTCTCATATAACGTGATCAAATGTTGGACCATGTAAACACCAGCTATGCGCTGTTCGTTTGGTGGGAGGCTCAAGAACGTTTGGGCTACGATATCATTATTATATATATCCTATTGGGATATCCACAGGGTGGCTGATCGTGCTAATTCATTTTCGGTCGGGGTGAGGGGCTGATCGTTACCTAGCCATTTATTCACCGCTTTTTCGGTGATCTGGAACAAACTTTCAAGGGAATATCTTTCTTTTATGGCAGTTCCCTGTTTACGGTGATTGAGGCCCTTGGGCCTTTCGAATCGTCGGGCACGGCCCACATAATGTATTCTGTCTTTGTCCCCTGCTTCGTCATCAGATGATAACTCAGCTGTTTCGTTCGGGCCTCCTTCGTGTGACGCTATTATTGCCTTTCGGATTTTGGTCAACATGTTGTCTGTCTGGCCTGATTTATCATGCTGACCGGCATCTATGCGATCACTCCAACCAATATAACAACGGTCTACGTCCCCGTCGCCTTCGTCTTTTTCCCTGATCAGACAATTAATTAGGAAGCGAAGGATATAGTTCTTAACAATTACCTTTCTATTCTGTACAGCTTCTGCTATACACTCAGGACCTTCCCCTGTTCTTATGAATGTGTACATTTTCTTTAGATGTTTATCCATATCTGGTAATTTTTCCAAATCTGCGACTGCTCGTCTAAGCCTTAGTGAAAACACGAGCATTCTGCCCTTTCCTGGATCTGGGTCATATATACATTCGGAGATGTCTACTTTTACTGTCGGCCCCCCTCCTGATGTTGCCCCGGATCCTCCCTCCCCGCCGTCCTCGAGCTCCTGGAGTTGTTCTTGCGTTGGGGGGTGCAGGGAAAAATCCGTCCACGTATGCTGGTGGGGATTCCTCTAGGTAGGTGTTAATGAACGTTTCGGATGCTGTTTGTTTTATTTTTCAGGGTACTTGCGGTGGCACTCTAACTGGTCTTTCTACTGGGGCCACTTTTGCTAGTTCCTCTGAAAGGACGGGATAAATACCAGCAACGACAGTATTTCTTTCTCTTTCAGCCTGCTCTCTTTTTACCCGCTCCCCTTCTTCCTGTAATTTCTCTTCTTTGGCTTTTTCGGACTCCTGTCTACTTCTCTCTGCTTTGTGGAACTCTTTCTCTGTTCTTCTATGTGACTCTTTGCGCCATAACTCAATGGCATCCTTCTGAGCAGGTCTAGATTTTCTCTTCCATATCTCTTCCTCTACCTTCATAATGCATTCCGCATCCCACGTTCCCGTAATGGGCCATTTATACTTTGTCTCTAAATCCTTTGTGTAATCCACCCATAGTTCTAAAAACAACACGGCATCTAAACCATGCTTACAGTACATAAAATGTCCAGGTGTGTCTCTAGGCGGAATGTTAACTGGTTCCTCTAGTACACCTTTCCTGGTACATATCTTACGCAGTTTTGAAAATAACGGCATGTTGGAACGTAACCGAAAACAAAAATCACAATGAACAAAAAAACCAAAAATTACAATGAAACAAACTTACACAAAAACCTGACACATTCAAACCTAACTGAACCTTACTAAGACAATAACATTCATACAGTTATATCGGTGCACCTGAAAACTTGGACTTTAATTCTTGAAACATTAATCCTTGAATGCATGCTCTTGAACATACCGGTCTCCCAAGTGAGACACGTCTTTACCGTGTTCATTAAATGAACCCGTCATTATTGCAACCCCCATGAGAAACTCACCGGGAAGCAGAACTTGAACTTGAACTTGAAGGCCTCGGACACTAGACGCTGCGCAGGGAATGGCGTATCTTAGGTGGATCTCTAGAAACCTCGGACACAGCTCTCTCGCAGGGTGGGCTCTGGGTCGGGACGATCCGCAATCCTCACCGCCTCGTATGGATGCCTGGTCGCAGTCCGTCTCCTTCGTTGGCCTGAGGGAGTTGGCGGGAAAACCCGCGACGTGTACACTCGAAGTCCGTCACGGCTGTGGAAGGGGGCAAAACTGGACCTTCATCTCCGGCGCATGGGGAAGGAGATTTGTCCCTATTCGGGCGCCATTAATGTCGTAAATAAAATATTACGCGTTCGGAATTTCTATATATCAATATGATCATGCATGAAGCAAGAGGCTGAGTCCGTGGTGTCAGGTTCAAAAAGGGCTTTATTCAAATAACTCGAGTTATAGGGAGAATAGTTCCATCACCACAAGGGATCAGGACCAGGATTCTCAAAAAGATATTCTCAATATTCTCAAACTTTATTCACAGAGTACAGTACATATATGTTTGTAATAATATACGTAAGCAGGAATGCTTCAGGCGGAGCAAGAGAGAATGAGATAAGAGCATGTGGGTGTGTAAGTAGGCGTGAAGGTGGGCGTCCACTTGATGATAATAGGTAAGTGTCATAGGTGGGTGGATGCCTGGAGGGGGTTGCGTGATCAGCTGGAACTTTACTGGAACTTTGCCTTACTTGTGCTCAACTTGAGCATGACGTGTAACTGACGTGTGAAAGGGTTGCTATGCAACCGGGGAGTCTGGAGTCTGAAAATGAGGCCTTCAGTGTCAGGGCGACCAGCACATCTTGTATTATCTGATATCTTAGGTCTGGAGCAGGGACTGATTCGTGACATAGGTTGCCCATCACCAAGAGCCAATGTGGCATTTATTTCTTCGTTTACTGCTGAAGTCTTACATGGGGGCTATGGGCTTTTCACAGACGTGAGCTTTGTAATCGCACAAAAAGAGACCGAAAGGCTAGGCTTTCTCCTTTGCAGATGGGTCATGTTTATCCCTCCTTCTCCAGGCAGGAATGTGGTTTCGGTAGGAGTAAGCAGATAACCGTGCTCAATACTGTCTCGGCACCTCGGTCGGGGCCCCTTTGGCTGAGGCCCAAGTGTGCAAGGCCAAGGATACGCAGCTACAGCTTTCAGAGCGTTCTGAGGCCTGAAACCTCTTTTCGGCTCTGGCTGAGCCACAATAATGGAAATGCGGGAAAACATGATGCAAAACGTGTAGGCCTCAGAGCAGAATTGTCGTTTCTCTCATGGGAGACTGAATGATGACAGGCCACGTTATAGCATAAGCATTATGATAGACAGGCCATGGAGGGGAAATACATAGGTTACATGTATGTGCACATGAGTGGTGGGGAACACACGGGGACACATAGGCCTCATGATATTTTATTTTCCTCACCACTCTGCCACCCCAGTTCAGACATGGCCATATGCAAATTAGTCTGACCCTGTGCCTCATGGGAACAGTCCAGCCCGAACTGCCAAGCCATGCCTTCTCTGGACCAGAAACAAGCTTCCTAGGACTGGTTTGTGGCATTTCAGCCGTCTTCAGCCAGGCTTGCTTGAATCCAGTGGCAAAGTGAGCAAGGGACTCACGTCTGAACATACCCTGCCAACTTGTGGCGAACAAAGCGGTACAAAAGGGGGTGGTGATGGACGGAGCATCAGAACCAATCAAACACTCACACCCAGTCAACAGATCTGGGTTTGATCCATCACCGTTCTTTAGCCCACTCTGCCACCCCAGTTCAGACATGGCCATATGCAAATTAGTCTGACCCTGTGCCTCATGGGAACAGTCCAGCCCGAACTGCCAAGCCATGCCTTCTCTGGACTGGAAACAAGCTTCCTAGGACCGGTTTCTGGCATTTCAGCCGTCTTCAGCCAGGCTTGCTTGAATCCAGTGGCAAAGTGAGCAAGGGACTCACGTCTGAGCATACCCTGGCAACTTGTGGCGAACAAAGCGGTACAAAAGGGGGTGGTGATGGACGGAGCATCAGAACCAATCAAACACTCACACCCAGTCAACAGATCTGGGTTTGATCCATCACCGTTCTTTAGCCCACTCTGCCACCCCAGTTCAGACATGGCCATATGCAAATTAGTCTGACCCTGTGCCTCATGGGAACAGTCCAGCCCGAACTGCCAAGCCATGCCTTCTCTGGACCGGAAACAAGCTTCCTAGGACCGGTTTCTGGCATTTCAGCCGTCTTCAGCCAGGCTTGCTTGAATCCAGTGGCAAAGTGAGCAAGGGACTCACGTCTGAGCATACCCTGCCAACGTGTGGCGAACAAAGCGGTACAAAAGGGGGTGGTGATGGACGGAGCATCAGAACCAATCAAACACTCACACTCAGTCAACAGATCTGGGTTTGATCCATCACCGTTCTTTAGCCCACTCTGCCACCCCAGTTCAGACATGGCCATATGCAAATTAGTCTGACCCTGTGCCTCATTGGAACAGTCCAGCGCGAACTGCCAAGCCATGCCTTCTCTGGACCGGAAACAAGCTTCCTAGGACCGGTTTCTGGCATTTCAGCCGTCTTCAGCCAGGCTTGCTTGAATCCAGTGGCAAAGTGAGCAAGGGACTCACGTCTGAGCATACCCTGACAACTTGTGGCGAACAAAGCGGTACAAAAGGGGGTGGTGATGGACGGAGCATCAGAACCAATCAAACACTCACACCCAGTCAACAGATCTGGGTTTGATCCATCACCGTTCTTTAGCCCACTCTGCCACCCCAGTTCAGACATGGCCATATGCAAATTAGTCTGACCCTGTTCCTCATGGGAACAGTCCAGCCCGAACTGCCAAGCCATGCCTTCTCTGGACCGGAAACAATCTTCCTAGGACCGGTTTCTGGCATTTCAGCCGTCTTTAGCCAGGCTTGCTTGAATCCAGTGGCAAAGTGAGCAAGGGACTCGTGTCTGAGCATACCCTGCCAACTTGTGGCGAACAAAGCGGTACAAAAGGGGATAGTGATGGACGGAGCATCAGAACCAATCAAACACTCACACCCAGTCAACAGATCTGGGTTTGATCCATCACCGTTCTTTAGTCCACTCTGCCACCCCAGTTCAGACATGGCCAACTTAAGCCTGCTTTAGCTTATTTCTGTTTGTTTGCCGTAGCACCAAAGGACCTTGGTATCTGTTTAAGCTTTTCATAAACCTAGAAGAAAAATAAATTCTAATCTGGTATCTAATGGGAAGTCTAGCATTACAGTAGGTCTTTGAGTTCAGTGTGCATTCAAGAGTGGTGCTAGACAGGAAGCACTGAAAGGGAGGGCTACATTTGCTGTGCACTAAAATTACAAGCAGGCATTTGGATAATCACACGGTTACCCCAGATAAGAATCCTCCCGCTTATCCAATGAAAACCCCACCTGTCTCACCAGTCAATAGGTCTGACCCTCTGTGTGTTCCGAACCTTATGCTGTATGGTTCCCGATGCCATCCGACAGTTCCTTCAAGGTGCTGCATCCCGCCGCTTACTGCAGGGAAGGTACTGATACCCATTTCTAATACTTGCAGAATCAACTATTGGTCTGCAGGACTCCCTTGCCACCATCTTGTGGGCCAATCCAAGTCGGTAGAGGATGGGGGACAACTGAACATCCCTCGGAGGCAACAGGGGAACATCCCTCTGAGACGACAGGGGAACATCCCTCTGAGACGACAGGGGAACATCCCTCGGAGGCGACAGAGGAACATCCCTCGGAGGCGACAGAGGAACATCCCTCGGAGGCGACAGAGGAACATCCCTCGGAGGCGACAGAGGAACATCCCTCGGAGGCGACAGAGGAACATCCCTCGGAGGCGACAGAGGAACATCCCTCGGAGGCGACAGAGGAACATCCCTCTGAGGCGACAGAGGAACATCCCTCTGAGGCGACAGAGGAACATCCCTTTGAGGCGACAGAGGAACATCCCTCTGAGGCGACAGAGGAACATCCCTCTGAGGCGACAGAGGAACATCCCTCTGAGGCAACAGAGGAACATCCCTCTGAGGCAACATCCCTCGGAGGCGACAGAGGAACATCCCTCGGAGGCGACAGAGGAAAATCCCTCGGAGGCGACAGAGGAACATCCCTCGGAGGCGACAGAGGAACATCCCTCGGAGGCGACAGAGGAACATCCCTCGGAGGCGACAGAGGAACATCCCTCGGAGGCGACAGAGGAACATCCCTCGGAGGCGACAGAGGAACATCCCTCTGAGGCGACAGAGGAACATCCCTCTGAGGCGACAGAGGAACATCCCTCTGAGGCGACAGAGGAACATCCCTCTGAGGCGACAGAGCAACATCCCTCTGAGGCGACAGAGCAACATCCCTCTGAGGCGACAGAGGAACATCCCTCTGAGGCAACAACCCTCGGAGGCGACAGAGGAACATCCCTCTGAGGCGACAGAGGAACATCCCTCTGAGGCGACAGAGGAACATCCCTCTGAGGCAACAGAGGAACATCCCTCTGAGGCAACATCCCTCGGAGGCGACAGAGGAACATCCCTCGGAGGCGACAGAGGAACATCCCTCGGAGGCGACAGAGGAACATCCCTCGGAGGCGACAGAGGAACATCCCTCGGAGGCGACAGAGGAACATCCCTCGGAGGCGACAGAGGAACATCCCTCGGAGGCGACAGAGGAACATCCCTCGGAGGCGACAGAGGAACATCCCTCGGAGGCGACAGAGGAACATCCCTCGGAGGCGACAGAGGAACATCCCTCGGAGGCGACAGAGGAACATCCCTCGGAGGCGACAGAGGAACATCCCTCTGAGGCGACAGAGGAACATCCCTCTGAGGCGACAGAGGAACATCCCTCTGAGGCAACATCCCTCGGAGGCGACAGAGGAACATCCCTCGGAGGCGACAGAGGAACATCCCTCGGAGGCGACAGAGGAACATCCCTCGGAGGCGACAGAGGAACATCCCTCGGAGGCGACAGAGGAACATCCCTCGGAGGCGACAGAGGAACATCCCTCGGAGGCGACAGAGGAACATCCCTCGGAGGCGACAGAGGAACATCCCTCGGAGGCGACAGAGGAACATCCCTCGGAGGCGACAGAGGAACATCCCTCGGAGGCGACAGAGGAACATCCCGCGGAGGCGACAGAGGAACATCCCGCGGAGGCGACAGAGGAACATCCCGCGGAGGCGACAGAGGAACATCCCTCGGAGACAACAGAGGAACATCCCTCAGAGACAAACATCCCTCGTAGGCAACAGAGGACTAAACATCAGTAGAGGATGGCAGGTGGAGGGGGAATTGAAAATCCCTAGGAGGCAACAGGAGCATCCATCAGAGACAACAAAGTCCTGAACATCAGTAGAGGATGTGGTGCAACTGAACATCCGTAAGAGGCAACAGAGGACTGAACATCAGTAGAGGATGGGGTACAACTGAACATCCCGAGGAGGCAACAGAGGACTAAACATCAGTAGTGGATGGGGGACAAAAGAACACCCGTCGGAGGCAACAGGAGACTGAATATTAGTTGAGGATGGGGGACAACTGAACGAACATCCCTAGCAGGCAACAGATGACTGAGCATCAGTAGAGGATGTGGGCAACTGAACATCCCTAGGAGGCAACAGAGGACTGAACATCAGTAGAGGATGTGGGCAACTGCACATCCCCTACCAATCGCAGTAGTGTGTTACTTCCCGTGAATCGCTCAATTGATGGTCAGTACCCATAAGCTGGTTAGAGGTTTCCAGGTTGCAAGGTCAGAATGTTGGCATCAGACCCCTCGTCTTTCTTTTGCTGCTTCGCTCTTCACAGCAGCCACTCCTTTCCAGCATCCCTCCTTTATTCCAACCTCCCATCCATGTTCCATGGAATTCTATGATTTGCTTTGTCTATACTCTTCACCTGCAGTCCTGCACCCGTTGCTCACTGTTAACCTTCCCAGCCCCCTCTTCTCTCCTCTCTGTCTTTAACTTCACCAACTGCCAAACTCTAAAATATCTTCCTTCTTGTATTGTGCTGTGCTTTGATACCTATTCCCGACCTCGCTCCATCCTGTCTTTGGCTGGCTCACTTTGTGTCTCGCATCCCCTTTGCCTTCACACGTCTGTGTGCTCTGCTTCTCCCCTCATGTCTGTGCCTTTCATCTTCTCGCTTCTCTCAAACCCGCTCTGTCTCGAGATTCGTGTCTCTTCTGCCCCTTTCATCTTCTATCTCAAAATTAAATTCTCTCTCTTCTCTGTATTCTATAACTTCCTATTCCTTTTCTCATCTGCGCCGCCTGTGATTCTGCAGAACGTGTGCTCAGCTTGACGCTACTTTCTGCTCTGATAGTAGGGCCCTACAGCTAACAAACAGTCTGCTCCTTCCAGCTGAGAAACAATCTATCAAGCACTGGAAACTCTCTGAAACGACCCCATTCACTCCAGGCATTCTTTACTGCCACAGAGGCATACAAGTCCCTTTTATTGTATTTAAGATGTTACTTTATTTTCTGATACACAGTGGGCCTTTTGTATATTCCCTACTTTAGATCAAATCAAATATAACTTTATTTGATTGTTAAAAACAACCATAAAAGCATACATTAAAAAAAATCATTGCGTTTAAAAAAGTCACAACAATTCATTTAGCGATATCTCAATGGCTTAAACACCAGAATTATTAATACAAATCATTCAAGGACTTAATAAAGTGCATTATATTATACTTTTCCTAGTGCAAATCACTTTTTTTTTTAAAACAATGTAATTGTGGCAACACAAAAATGATTATCCAAATGTAGGATATCTAACATAGCCAAACGACATTGCCGATGACCCACCTCTCTCAAAAATGGCAGTAACACTGTGTGCATAATATAACTGTAAAATTTACAAAATAAAACAACATGTATAGTACTTTGAGGGGAAACATCATCACAAGGACAGGGCAATAATTTGTGCGTCCAATCATCTGTTATAGGAAAACTAACCAATCTGTGGAAGATTCCATATCTGGAACGTGATAGTAGGAATCTATCATAGTTACCAGGGACATGCAGCAAATAGGGTTGAATATTAAAAGTTGTTCAAATTAATTGATGTTGCAGGACAGTAGGTTTTAGGATTTCCACAGAAATTCTCGCGGAATCCAAAAAAGCAAGGCCCTCCTTCTTCAACTCCTTACGCGATATGGCTGAGATAGTAAGAGGATTTAAAAAATAATCCAACTTTCCCATGTCAGCTAAATATTTACGTACATATCTCAGCCATGGTATCCTCATCACTCCTTCCAATTCCAAGATATCTATCAGTATATCTCTATTAAACTTGGTTTCATCTTTAGTCCACATCCTGTGCCATAATAGCACTGGTTCAAGTTTAATAAGATCAGATATAAAAGGAAGACCCAATTCAGCATGACAATTATAGTTAGAGGAACTCTTGGGTACTGCGAGGATAAATTTCAAGAAGGGGTTTTCAACTGCCTGAATGGGAGCAGAGTCAGCAAAGCCCCAAACCCCACTACCATACATTGCACCAGACACGCATTTAGCTTTGTAAATCTTAATTAATTCTGCCGGCGGTCTGGTACCTAGTTTCATAGAGAAGGATTTAAGGGCGGCAGTCGTGCGAACCAATGCAAGTTTTTTCGCTGCCACTGCCGGACCCCAAGAGTCATTCTGGTTGAACAAGATACCCAAGTAAGAAAATTGTTTAGTGGAATCAAGCTTCTGTCCTGCTATAAAAATGGCCTTTTTAATTTTGGGATTTCGACCACAGCGCTGATGAAAGTTTTCGAGATGTTCACTCTAAGGCCCAACCCGTTCATAAAGAGGGCAAAACTATCCACCACGCGCTGTAATCCCACTTGAGTACGGGACATTAACACAGCATCGTCCGCGTACATCAACGCTGGAATTGGACGGCCAGGAGCGTATGGGGGACAAATTTACTATTGCACAGGGCTTTCTCCAAACCATTTATATACAAATTAAAAAGGAATGGGGCGAGGACACAGCCCTGCCTGACACCACTCCTGATTGGGATTTTACCCGTGCATTGCCCCCTAAGGCCATCGCTGACGCGAGCTGAAGCGTCACTATAAAATCGTTTGAGAAAATAAATAATATTGGGTTCAACCCCAAGTTGTCCCAGCACAGTCCATAAAATGGAATGGTCAACGCAATCAAATGCGGTCGAGAGGTCAAAAAAGGCCAGGAACAAACTCCCTTTCCTGGCCCTCGTGTACTTCCCGGTCAGCATTAGAAGATTTAAGCTCTGTTCCACTGTTCATAGGCCGGAGCGGAAACCATATTGTAAATCAGATAAAATAGAATTATCCTCAGCCCAAAGCAAAAGGCGGTCCAAAATTATTCGACCCACTATTTTAGTAAAACAATCTAAAAGGGAAATGGGTCTGTAACAACCCGGGTCGTGTCTATCCCCTTTTTTATAGATGGGCACAATTATGGACTCCACCCAAGTGGGCAATAATTCTGTAATACAACTAGCGTTCAGCACCTGGACCAGAAGGGGACCCCACAAAGGGCCAATTTCCTTAAAAATATCTATAGGGACACCGTCCGGACCTGGTGCCTTCCCGCCCTGACTCACACGTAAGGCTAGTTCAACCTCTTCAAGGGTGAACATTAAGTTTCTTGAGATGGGATAAGCAGAGGGATTCAAAAGAGGGCTAGACTTACCTAGTCCTTCGTATACTTTAGTAAAATGATTAATCCAATCTGTTTCAGAAATTGCTATCTCTAGAGTTGGACCAGTAGTATCGCTAAGGAAAGGAGTTCTAATGATCTTCCAGAAACCCGCACTATCCTTCCTTACCGCAGCATCGTGCAATGCTTCCCAAGATTCTATTTTTAGCTCGTTCTTTCTATCTTTTAGGGCGAGCTTATACTCAATCCTAAGTCTACTCACTTCCTTTGCACACCTAGGTGATTTATGCAGTTCTTTCTTTAAGTGAGCATAAGCTCTTGTGCACCTAGAATTAAACCAGCCTCCGTTTTGTTTATTTTTAGTTTTACATTGCCTAATAAGGGAGGACCTGATTTCATTACAAATAGATAGAAAGGATGCAAGAATCTCTTCAGATGTAGACTCCTCCCTCAAACAAGTCACTACCTCAGACATACTTTTAACAATTACTGTTTTAAGTGTTTCTACTTGATCATCCTTATCCCATCTTAGCGTGTAGCCATTCATACTACCAATGCTCAAGTTTTCACGCAATCTGTCCGCGTCAATATTATCTTTTGGGACAGAATTCCTTGGAATCAGAATGGTTACACAAAGAGGAAAGTGGTCACTTAACGCAAAATCTGGGACCTTGAAAGAATATATGCTATCAGCATGCTTAATAGTTACTAGAGCAAAATCAATTGTGGAAGTACAACCCCTCCCAGTAAATGTAGGAGGTAAGATGAAAGGGGTTGCACAAACTTCATTTACAAATCCCAAATCAAGTTTGCCTATTAGTTCATTAAAATGTTCACCCAAAAGAGAATGATTAAAATATGACTGACACAAGCCATCTTCCTGGGTGATTCTGCACCTATTGTCTCCCCTCATGGTGCACAAAGTACAATTAAAATCACCGAGGAGAAGGGTCATCATATTATATCCGCAAAATTTACCTTGTAGAAAAGGGCATTAGCCAACTTTTTAAAAACATTAAGTACATCACCAGGGGGAATGTTATTATACAAATTAATCAGGGCAATCGGAGTGTCTGAGTCCAAAACGAGTAACAAAAATTGGAAATAAGTATCTTTGACAGGCTCTGTTGCCTTTAAGATGTTCAACTTATTTGACAAATAAACCATCAGTCCACCCTTAGCTCTACCGTGGATAACGTCCACGGCTGGTGTGTGAAAGGTCTTAAAACCATTTATATGGACCGGATCCCTACTCCATGTTTCTTGTAGACAAATCAGGTTGTAAGTCTGAATAAAGGCCTGCCACAATGGGTTACCAATCTTAGATTAGATACCAGCAATGTTCCAAGAACAAACATTACATAAAGGAGGACCTAAAGGGGGGGAGATGGAAGAGTCCACACTCAGACCAACGGGTAGAGATACAAAACCACAGTCACTCCGTTTCCCTAACCCACCAACCAGAGCCTCCGGCCCCCCTGTGAGACCCTCAGACGTAGAAGGACTAGGATCTAACCCCTTACCTTCCTTGCTGTTTTCCCTTAAGTTAATAACAGGCATAAGATCCGTGACTATCTCTGGGGAGTTGTGAAGGGAATGGAGTTGTGGTCAATCATTTGTGTCCAAACCACTAAGGGTGTCAAAGGAATTAAACGTCGGGATACCATATCTCCCTCCCATGGACCCCCCCTGACTTAATGTTTGGCAATGAGAACCTGAAAACCTATCCAGGCGTTGGGGAGAGTAGAAAAAGCCAAGGGGGAGAATGTTGACAAAATCAGAACTAGCTAACCCAGTACAACCCCTCTCAATTATATTCCGAACCAATGGTGGTGACCGAAATGTTAAAATTACACAATCACCACTCAGAGATTTAGTCGACGGGCCTAGCCAACTAACTCTTCTAACCATCTTGAACTCAGGAAACAAGGAACTATTGGGTGCAAGCTTGGTAGAAAGGAAATGAAGTGCTTTATTCCTGAGAGTCGCATCCCCTTTGCCTTCACACGTCTGTGTGCTCTGCTTCTCCCCTCATGTCTGTGCCTTTCATCTTCTCGCTTCTCTCCTCTCAAACCCGCTCTTTCTCGAGATTCGTGTCTCTTCTGCCCCTTTCATCTTCTATCTCAAAATGAAATTCTCTCTCTTTTCTGTATTCTATAACTTCCTGTTCCTTTTCTCATCTGCGCCGCCCGTGATTCTGCAGAACGTGTGCTCAGCTTGACGCTACTTTCTGCTCTGACAGTAGGGCCCTACAGCTAACAAACCGTCTGCTCCTTCCAGCTAACAAACAATCTATCAAGCACTGGAAACTCTCTGAAACGACCCCATTCACTCCAGGCATTCTTTACTGCCACAGTGGCATACAAGTCCCTTTTATTGTATTTAAGATGTTACTTTATTTTCTGATACACAGTGGGCCTTTGGTATATTCCCTACTTTAGTTCCTTCATTCTGGTTATTGCTCCCCAGTGCTGCGAGGCCTCACAAAAGGCAAGATGGCGCTATACGAATCTCTCTTAGCAGGTGGTCTTTGAACATGACGGACAATAAACGCCATCCACAATGTGTCCTCAGCAGAGGAGCCAGCCTTTCTCTCGGGGGCCACCATCTGGCCCGAAGGTGTTTTGTTTTCGAATCATGGTGGCTAGTAGGCCGTTTTAGGATATTTTCGCATATATTTGATAAACGGCCATTGATTCTGAACAGGAATTCATAAATATTTTAATACTTTCATGGTGAGCAAACAAGCCTGAATGTAATAATTCCCAAGAGTGTTGCAGGCTCACCTTTTAAAAGAACATATTAAAGCAAAATGTCAGTGACATACGGGGAAAACAAGTTCACCGTGTCATCTTTGCACTATGAACATAAAAATTAACATTTATTATTGTCCCAATAAATGTGAGTGAGTATGCAGTGATCTGCAGGTCACAAGTTCAAATCCCAGCAAGTTGAAGTCAGCCTTTGGAATGTGGCAAATGGAGGACCATTGTCTTGGACAGTGGCACAGAATTGATGTACAGTGTTTACAAGCGGCAAATTGTTGAGTGCACGCTATATGAAACCAAGTTATGTTACCATGTACAACCTGCCTATTCCTACAGTGGGACCAGTGAAAATGTATGCAACACTTTTACATTGTCCCAGTGTTCGTTAATATGTTTGTCTGCTAGACTCAGTTGATTGAAGGTGCTCCAAACTTTCTGACAGATAAGTGAACGGGGAAGAAGGCAGACGATTGTTTGCCCAAGATCACAATATTTATGCCAATGGTCAAGTCAGGGTTTCAACCTCTGTTTTCACATTCCGAAGTTTATAATTTCAACATGTAAAATAGTATGTCCTCCAAGTGACCCTCCCAAGTGCCAACTGTGAGAATCTTCCGTGCTTATTGCTCAACTTGTGAATATTTGTGAAAAGGACTACCAATCTTGTTCTAATGTGCTTTCTTTTAGTGTTGTAGTTCTGTAAAACATAGAATTCCAACGTAGGGACGTTTCGAAATGTGTAAAGGATATTCTGGAGGCAAATATTAGGCTTACTGGTGTAGCAGAGAAGTGTAAATGTGCCCCTGGATCTTCAGTTGTAGATTCTTTTTCACTTTGCTTGGCAGATGTAATCTTCAATTTGCAAAATAGTTTCCCCTGAATATTCTGCTGCTCTATGAGAATACATCAATGTGTCTATACTCAGTCTAAGGAAATGTGAAAGTAATTCAGAACAAAAACTGCTGTAAATTGTAATTTGATTCATCAAATGAATGCTGAGTGTTGCTGTGACCACGCACTAACCACAGCCTATGCTGCTCTGCCATTGGTTGCACACATGAGGTCACGGAGCTTCTCCAGATGGAGCTGGAGCCCTGAGCGGGAGGAACCGGAGTGTGTTTTGATGTTAAGTGAATAGACAGTGGGTGAAGCCTGGTTGGTTGGTGGTTTCTTGTCTGCCCCCACGTCCTCTTTCTGTCTCGACTGTTCCTGTCCGCTTTGGCCGGGATATCAACAGAACCGGGCTGTTGCATGTTGGGTGCAGTGGGTGGCACTGCTTGAACCACCGGCTGGACAGCATTACTGTGGCTGGGGGGACCGTCTGCCAGCCATCCATCTATCCATCCATCAATCTATCCATCCATCCATCCCTCCCTCCCTCCCTCCCTCCTTCCTTCCCTGTTGGTGAGTCAGACAAGTGTGTGGACAGCGCCGGTGTGAGGCTCCAACGACCCTCTGAACTGCAATAACAGGGGTGAGCTACCTGCAGGAGGTGCCTTCCTCAACTTCTGCCACTGGCTGTGCCATCTCTCTCGCTACTGGCCAGCCCTTCAGTGTGTGCCACCGACTCATGAGGAGACAGTAGGTGGCAATCAGACATCCCACTGCCCCAGCACAGCTGTGAGAAGCCGCTCCACCGGCGGCAGTGCCTTGAGACTGCCCTGCTGGAGATGTATTATTCCTTTGTACCTTATTCCTAGCATTGTATTTATACCCGGACACCATGATGGCGTTAGATGGTACAAAGTTCAAAAGGATGTGTTTAGTGCAGGCCTTTCTTGCACTTTTTCAAAGAAGCTCTCTCCTTAGTATATTCACAGTAAAACCTACCTGTGTAGCTTTCGTTTGGCATCCACTGTTCCCAAGAGGCCAATTAAACCTGGAAGCTGTGTCAGGAGTCTTTGTGGGTTTATCCTTTAACTGTCTTTATCCCTTAGACCGTGGCACATCTAATGAGAAGTTCATGGTATGTAGGCTCCACAGGGAGAAATGCTTTTATTGAGTCGTTCCAGGCCCCCATCTGAAACCCCTCAAAAATCTATTACAGGAGAATCGTCTTAGGTATTTGAGAATAGTAGTGCTACTGCTCTTACATTCTTAGATCAATTACAGCATCCACAGTCCACTTCAATAATGCTAACGAGAGCTAATCTACCTGTCCCTGCCCTTGTCAACAAGCCTTTCTGAGACCAGTGTCTCACTTTTGAGCCAGTGAGCCTACATCCCTGTGCAAATGTTGGCAAACATGTGACACTAAATTTAGTCCTTTTCCTGCAGTTCTTCTGCTGATGGCTCCTACAGGGGCCCATCGCCCTGGGACATTGCCGTCAGGTTGGAATAATATCAGTTGTAAATATTGGATAAGGGAATGATCCGAACTCAGTAATGACAGCTTCTTGCACGAGCCTATAGTGGGCAGGGCACTAGAATAGTACTTGAATAATTAGTAGTTTTACGTGTTACCTGTGTTGTTCCTGGGCACTGGAGTTCCACAGTTTAAACTCAACATGGTTGGTCTGAACCCAGTGGTGCAAGCTCTTCCTCTTGTTCTCATTCGGATGGTATCTCGATCTACTGTTTCTTTCCTGGTGGAAGTCATTGAAGACTTTTGCCCATCAGGAGTCTTGTCGTCATTTCCCGAAGGAACACAGGCATTTCTGCCAGCTAAGAAGTGGTCTTTGCCATGTATTTGTTGTTTAAGTGAATGCGAGGCATTATGCCCCTCCTCCAAAATAGGTTGATGTATATCAGCGCCTACTTACGACTCTCTAGCAACATTTTCTCAGAGCACTTAGTCGTCCAGGGTGCCACAATCAGACTTTTGGTTGAGCTCAAGATAAGTCTTTCTGGAACCCACGCTGTCTGAGTGTGTGATGTGTGGATCCAAGAAGGCAAACCTTTATTCTTTACAGCTGTGTTCATAACCAGGATGATCTGATGATACCTGCTCCACCGTTTCCGTGCAGGCGAACTCTTCTTACATGTTTTCTTGTTGCAGATCATAACATGCAACTATGGCACAGTTTGGATGGCAAACGGCACCGAGTGAGAGATGGAGCGCACTATGTCAACCAAATGCTTGGAATAATCCACAATGAAATCATCAGTAATACTGAGCAAGGCTGCTTACGAGATACCAGAAATCCTCATTGCATGGTCCATTAGTATTTTTATGAGGGCTTAGGCCATTTATTTTGTTTGCAGTACACCTCATGCCAGAGGGAGTGCATCTGGCCAATTCAAAGTAGTAGATGTACACACTTTCCCATTTTGTCTTTCAAGACGATATTTGGTCTTTCAAAGACACTTAGTAGTTGTGGGTGGTAACTACAGTGAAATGTTTGATCAATGTCCAGTGCATCTTACTCAATTGTGAATTGTGTTCCATATCTAAGGATTAAATCCCTGAGCAACCGTTTTGTAATTGTCAGTGCATCACATTTCCTTGTCTGTTGTGCCTCAACCAAACTTTAAAAACATGCACACAACTAAGATATACCTTAGATTATTCAATAATGGCACTCCCACAAAATCAACCTGCAGTCTAGTACAAATACCACTTTTCTTTGCCAGATGACCTATGACTGCATGAGTTCTCTTTCCAACATGCTTTTGCTGACACACCGTGTACCTCTGGCTTTCTGCATTAGTCCTAAGGTGATGATTGAACCAACACCAATTAAATGTATTGATCATCCCATCTCTTCCCACATGTGTAGGACCAATACATTAATCTAACCATAGTGGTAAAGATGAATTTGACAAGACATATCTTTCATAATTACCTTTCCAGAAACCATCCTGACTTTGTTTTTATCCCGCTCTTTCCCATTCTCCATTTTTCCTTAATCTGAGACTGTATCTTGTACTTTTCTTAATTCATCCAATATTTGTGTTGGCACACAAGTAAGAACAAGCGTCTGGTGATTATCAACCCGCTTAAGCAGTGCAGTGCCCAATGCTGCGTAGTTCCATGCAACTGGGTAATTATTTCTCTTTGTGACATCATCTCGTCCACGTGCTGAACATTTCAAGTTTCCTGGAATCGTGCTAATCTTTCCCACGCCATTACTTTATTTTTTGATTTAAAGGAAAAAAGATACTGACTATCCTCTAAAGGAGGCATGGAAAAGAATACTGAACACAAATCAATTACTGTGAACCACTGTACATCTGCTACAGGTTCAAACAATATCACTGTTTGATTAGTGACTATTAGACAGCATGGACATACTGTTTGATTAATTGCCCTTAAATATTGTGCTATTCTTCAGTTTCCATAGGCTTTATGCATCCCTGTTATAGGAGTGTTATATCCGTTCCGTAAAGCTTCCCTTAGAATGCCCTGCTGCATGATTTACTCAGACACTGGGGTAACTCCTTCAACTTCACAAGAAAGTTTGTACTGTGGTATGCGTGGTTAGCTTGCTCCTTGTTTTAATGTAACCTGCACTGGCAAAGCATTTCTAATAAGCCCAATGTTTTTAGCCATAGAATCCCACACTTCCCTATTTGGGGGCGGACTGGCCGTAGCAGGCACCGGGCATTTCCCCGGTGGGCTGCCAGGGTGGGGACCGATTTTGGGCCCCTGGGGGGCTGTTTTTCTTACAGGGCCGCTTTTGCAGCATAGCTGCAATATCTGCCCCTGTAACAAAATCATCCGAAACGGGCCCTGGCAAACCGCTCAGCCGCACCCCTAACCCCAAGGACCTGTTTTGGTTCCCAATCCAGCCCTGTCCATATTCACAGTCTGTTTTAAGTTCAGCGAGATCTCCTCTTCTGAGAGACCTGGAAAAACGTTGACTTTCATTACCTTTTATTTTAATTTGCACTCAGCATCTGTGTACAATAACTTAATTACATAATTCAGTTTGCAAAGTCAAGCTCTATCCAGCAGGTTTACAGGACTTGTTTGATTAACCATAAACTCATACTTATCTGTAACTGAACCTATCTTCATGGAACAGAAGCTGAAAATGTAGGAATCACTTGTTTATTTCCAATGCCTACGGCTTGTACTTATTTTCCAGAGAGGGGTGGGGTAGGAACTTCCCCCGGTCTAACTATGAAACCGAGATCACCAGTGTCAACTTGGAAGGCCACAGCATAACCATTTACTGTACCTTTCACATATGATCCACTCCTCTCTACGTCAAGAAGTGCACCAAGTATGCAGTCCTCCTCCCCCGTCAGGCACAGTCATTGTATCTGACTTAACCCTAGGGTCCTTGTGGTACCCACGAGTGTAGCTGCAAATTGTGGAAATTTATCACTGATTGCCTTGCAAACTGTTGTTCGAAATCCGCTTGCACCTATAAATTCTGTGGGAATGTACTGCACCATTATATAACTGTGGCTGTAAGGATAGTGCTGAAAGCATAGCGCTATAGAGTTGCCTGGTGTTCTGCATTTGTCTATTGGGCTGGGCTCAGTGACACCATCATCACTCCATTCTCTGACATCATAGTCATCACAGGTATCTGCATCTCATTCACAGGTTGCTGCACCTGTATGTTTACTCTACAATTTTTCTTCCAGTGTCCACTTTTATCACATCTATGGCACACTCCAGACTTCATCATCCCATTGTTATCATTATAATTGAAGCCTATACCTCAACCTTGGCCCCTACCTTAGCCTTTTGAATTGGAGGGTCATGAGTTTAAACGCCGTAAGATGGGGTAGTGGCACATGCCCTCCTTGGTGAAATAACTCCGTCTGTGCTACCGTCAGCTTCTCCTATCCTCACTTATTTTTAGACTCAACATCTCATCAGTTGACTTTGCTTACCTGCACATCACAATTTGTTGAAGCTAGGAGCTTTGTTCTGGTTTCAAACCCAACACAAAGGCGGACACAAACCCTCATGCACCTACTTTAGTAAGATCTTCCTCCAACTATATTGTCTTCTGTACACCTGCATCAATCTCTCATTCCTCACAATTTAAGGTTGTTCTCATTATCTTTGACCAGTTCACCTGCTTCATAAGAACCTTCGTTTTCAACTAATTAGTAACCTCATTATATTACTTACAGCACCACGTGATAAATCATTTGCATTATTACTGCCATACCCTTGCGAGAGCTTCGGCCTTAACATCTTCACAATTTCCTCCTGATGTATTTTTCAAAACAATGCACCTGCACAATGATTGTTTGCTTTCGAAATCAGCTTCTGAAATTTCCATTACATGAAATCTACTAATTCTCCTTTTATCTAAATTCACATTCCTTTCTTTAGCTAGTTTCTTCAATTTCCCAAATCCACGATTCACTTGCATTCCTTCTAAAATCGAAATATCAACTCATCAGATGTAAATTTCGGAACCGTATTACTTAAATTGCATGAACCCATGAACGGTTCCGTATTTAAAGTACATGCTGAACCTCCACCTTTATTAGATCTTGCTACAAGCTCCGGTAACTCCACAACCACAGATAAAAAACAGTGCGTCTGTGCCCCCCTGTGTTCCATTTCCACGATGAGGCAAAGACATTGCATTCACTCATGCGGCTACCCTTTATCCTCATCATCTGATTCATTCTGCTCTGCCCTTTCAGATTTTTCTTTCTGCGGATTCTTAGGAGCCCAACCAGCTACACAATGGGAAGCTCTCCCAGTTTCTAACACTTCTCTACTCCACGCCTGTTTTATCTGCCTCATTAGAGCATTCATCCATTCCTGAATAGCTTTAAGATGCGCGTTCATGCGTCTGCAATTTGGATTTTCATCTGCTACTGTGTAACATTCATTTAACGCTTCATACTGCAGGACTTGGCAGAGGTTTCATATCAAACATACAACGTCTCTTAAAAACTATTTTTACAAATCAGGTGTAGCATTTTCAGGAAACTGTGACATTGTGTCAGTTTCTGTGCCTTGCTCCCTTGCTTCAGCCACAAACAAGTATGCATTCCAAACATGATTTCACGAGGTGGGCTTCCTAGCGGCGGAGATGGTTTCTCTCCTCAAGAAACTTCTCACATTTATCACACTTTAGACTCATTGTAAAATCTCAGGCTCAAACTAAATTCAACCTAACACTACAAATGAAAATGAATACAACAATGGTGTTTCATAATACAATATCCACTTTAAAAAATAATAAACATCTGTGTCTTTGATCACCGGTAAACAGGAAGGAAATTCATACTCACAAGGGCTTAGAGGCACTACACAGTCACTCTAAATGTTAGGCCTTGAGCATCGACAACCTACTCGGGACCACAGATAGTTTACCATTTATGTGCAAAAAACCCATAACTATTCTGTTCCAAATGGTAATCGCTCACACCTGGACCATTAAAGAAATCATAACATATACCTTAATCCTGGGGCTGGCACACCTTTAATCCTTCACAGACACTATACCCTTACTCCTAACCTATACCCTGGACTCGCGAGTCTACCCAAAGAAGAAATTCAGCACTTAAAGTGCAAGTAATGTCAGCATATGACATTATTAATACAACAACATCACAATAACAATAATACAGTCGACACCACACAACATGGCAAACCGCCCTAAGCACACACTTCTCCCTCCCACATCAAAAGCCTCTTACTTTCCAAACCTAAACTCGATCACCTGTGCACTGAATTGTGCACCTCAGCTCAACGTAAACTGTCCATATCATTCTCAAATCCAAAGTACAAATTAATTAAATATTTGCCCTAAAGTTGTTCATCAAAAACAAAAGTTGTTGCTCTGGCAGTTCTTCAGATATGTTGGATGGGCCACAATTCTCCACCAAAACATTTGACTCTTTCTTTTTTTATCAGAAAAGCTTGATCAGTAGGATCAGGGAAATTCAAAACTGAGCCATATATGATTTACTAAAATCTTCTCACTTGATCTTTTTATCATTAGATTTATTCGGTGTAAATATATAAAATTCCATCAACAGTGTAGCCATCGCAAATAATACAGAATAGAAAATCAATTGTAAGCTCTGCGCATACATTTTCAAAAGAAAAAATACATGATCGAGTTTAAAAAGTAGTAATAAAATAGTTGGGTCTCTTACAATAAGTTACAATGGTGCTGCATGAGAAAACACCCTGTGTGCTCAGAAAAAACGGCCATCAATTGTGCACCACAAAAAAAGTTAGTTATTACGTTTAAAAAACCAACAGTACAATCTGTGCAAAGCAAGTAAAAGTGAGTTTGTAGTCAACAGCTCCAAGTCAAAATAGTACAAATGCAAAATATGATTAAGTACAGAATAATTAAATACCTTAGCAAAAATAGCTCTCAATAAAAAAGAGCAGCGCAGAACAGGAGTCCAAGCAGAAAGAAACAAGAGAGCTACTGAGTAAATCTGAAGCCCCTTTATAACAATCTGATCAATACACGTTAAATGGACAAATATTGTAAAATACATAACATTCTGTTAGCAACAGATTCAGGAAACAAGATTTCACATCAAATGAAATAATTTTTCCTTTCCATCCATACATATGTATCAGCAATTGCAATTGAGTTATGAATATGACTACACGCATTACATATTCATATAATCGTTTTTGCCTAAAGTAAAATATCTTTAAAATGCATTGAATGAGTTCTCTTCCCTGCGCAGCATTCCTATTGCATCGTTATTTCTGCATGTATCATGGTGAAAAAACTTCACAGTAGACACTGAAAACATTCACTTTTGTCAACAGTCCTCGAGCTTTGAAAAGTTATATCTCATGAGAAGGAAAGATACAGCATGACAAGCTGATGAAAAATAATTCACAATATGTTCCCGTTTTACAGAGAGAGAAACCTGTGTAGATTTTTTTGTCTTGTTCGCTATTTAAATGGCTTTTAAGCTAGCGATAAAAAATAAAATCAAGTAAATGTTTAATTTGTTAATTGGCTTTCTCGCTGTTGCCCTTCCTCGTCACTGTTGGCTCCATCTTCTTTTGTGCTAAACTCAGTCAGTTGCTCGGAATCCAGTTCACCCTATTGTATTTCCTCGGTCAGATATTCATTCTGGCCAGATCTCTTCTCCATAGTCGCTCTGTTTTACAGCATTGCCAATGGATCTGTCTCCAGGGTTGACTAGTGCAGAATACTCCCCTCTTTTGGAAGCCGAGCAGGTTGGCTTTGCTGTATCCTGGTGCAGCTATCGCCATGGCCAGCATCTTGATGAGTGCCAGTGAGTCTACAAGGCAAGTGGACAACTCTTGATTGCCATAAACAAGAAGAAACTTAGTACCCGTTTTAACATGGAATCTTGTAGATCCAGCATTCAGCACAAACCTCAAGTCAAGCCCCTCTGGATACAATTTTATAGAGCGCACAGCTACCTAAAAAGGGGTCCCGGTGCTAAGAGTGTCCACTAAGTTCAGGGGCAGAAACCAGCTCAGGAGGAGGTTATTCCATAGCCGAAGAGAAGCGTTTTAATCTTTGTCCTGAAGACCGTTTCAGATGCGCAGCTTCTGAAAGCCACAGGTCAAGCAGTCCACAGCCTGGCTGTCAGATGAGCAAAGGATCGCTTATCCTTCCCAAACCTGCCTTTAGACCTAGAGAACCCTCATAAACCCATTCTTGAAAGCCTGGCAAGTGTATGTTAGCTGGTTTCCAATGTACAATATTCTACTGTATCAGCAAACAAGATATAAAGGTAATCATTTAGTCTGGAAGAAAACACATCCTCTGTTAAATATATGTACACAGTTACATATAGTTAAAGCATTTATTTTCCTGCTGCACAACAGACCTCAACTTCGGAAGGGATCACCTACATGTCTTCTTTCAAATAATGTCACAAGGCAGAGAACCGTTCCTTGAAGATAACCTCAACGCACTTTTTGATGGACTCTTCCTAGTATAGAAACCTAGATCCTAGGGGGCTAATGTCATTGAGCTCAAGGGGCTTGCACGTGGCAGATGTCAGTAACATTTTGTACGTGGATGGTACAGCGTGAGTGGCTCGGGCGGTGTAAAAACGTCAGCTGAGACCTCTGAATGCTAAAGGAAGAAGCAGCAGCTTCATTTATGTGCACTGAATCATCTTTAAAAAGAGAGTAATGGCGCAGGAGCGTCTGCTCTTGTTTTTCCTTTTTAGGTCGAAGCCTACCAGACAGCGCTGTCTGGTTTGCTAATGACATCTTGGGGACATTCAGAAAGCTTCCCTGGGAATGCATTCCGCCTATTGCTTACCTTTGGCTTTGTGGTTTATGACTCACATTTGCTAGCTTTTAATTAACTAGCTATATTCCTTTTAGGCTGTCCAGCTTGAGTTTGTCACTCCATTGCCCAAAGCCTATTTACTGTATTCTTCCACCAGTGCTCAATTTCTGTAGACAGGCCTTTCAATCTTGTTATCTTGTTACATTTGCTGTGCATTTAAAGACAACGGTCAAATGTCAGGCTCTATCTTACAAGGACCTTGGTGTTCACTTTCCTTTCTCTGACTGCAAAGTGAGAATATTTATTTGACAATCATGCTGGCTACTAGAGGTGTGTTTAACCCCTTCAGTGCCCATGACGAGATAGTCTCGTCATGGAGCGCGGTTGCGCTGTGCCCATGACGAGACTATCTCGTCATGAACCCCGCCCGCTAATTCAACGCCCGGCACAGGGCGGGGAAAGGGCGGGGCACAGAAGGGGTTAAGGAAAGCTGTACAATGTTATTTTTTCTAGCACACAACAAAATGTAAATGTCTAAATGAACTGTGCAGCTATTTCAGAATATATCAGAATTAGAAAAACACAAATGTAGCACATATTTTGGTAATTTTGATTTAATTGAAATATATTGTAATACAATCAAAACAAATCAATACACCAGGTGGTGCCATTTCCACACATTGTTTGTGCACGGTATACCTTTATTAATAAAACTGCATGCCTGTGCAGATGTAATGGTCATTTCAGTTGAAGTTGTGTTGCATGTAATTGCATTGCGCTACCACACCATGCATACTCCACTCTACGCCACTCCATACTGCGTCACTGCACTCTACTCTGCACCACTCCACCTCACTCTGTGCCTATCTACTCTACACCCTTCTACTCTATACCAGTGCACTCTATCCCACACTACACAATGTACCACTGCACTATACACCAGTTCATTGTGTGCCACTCCAATCCCTGCCACTGTAATCTACTCTGCGCCACTCTACCGTGCACCACTTCACTCTGCGCTCCACCACTCTGCGGCTCACCACTCTGCGGCTCATCACTCCACTTTGCGCCACTCCATGCCAATGCACTCTGCCCCATTTTACTCAAAACCAATGCACTGTACACCACTATAATCTACTCTGCAACCAGGGATGTGGATATCCTATAGCCCACTCCCAGGACATATTGTTTGGGGTCAAGGACAACACGCTTTTATGTGTATTTTGTCCTTGGGACCAGTAGGCCTAACCCCCTGCAGCACAAACTCTTTGGCTGACAGTTTGCAGTACCACATTATGGATCAGGGTAGGGCACTGTCTGCAGTTAAGGTAATATTTTTGCCCATATGTAAATGCTGTTCAAACTTATATTTATGGTTCATTAATTGAAAGCCTTTTTTATTGGGGTGAGTGCTCTAAGTAAATGTAAGCTCCGACTGCACTGACAGTGGTTCCAGTATAAACATGTGTACACACGTTTTCAAAGTTTAGCAATATTAGGCTATGTATGATGCTCCCAGAATGCTCTCTGATTTAATGTAAATATTTGCAGAAGCTTGAAAGCAAGATTGATGACTTTGCTTTCAAAATAAGATGTTCATAAAAAATGAAAGCAGGAAAAATACATTTTGCTAAACTACTGTAAACTTTCAGGTACCATTTATTTGCAGCATCATTTAGTAACGTGTTGATGCATGCTCGTTTTTCTCAAAATTATTCCTTTTTTAATTTATTTTTTATCGAGTGAGAGATACAGGAAAACATACAATTAATTCATCTGACACCTTACTGCCACAATTTCCCTCATCCCCCCCACCCCCCCTCCCCATATATCCCCGTGCAGAACCCTCCCCCTCCCTTCCGTATTTCCTATAAATTTCAGAGTGGTTTCTTTTTATCCCCTTTTTTAGACATCTAATACCATCCGTGCTGGTGTAGAGTTCTTTTCCACGGGCCTATGCAATTCCCTTTACTAATACCATTTCTTATTTAATTTACTTTTACTTTTTAATTCGCAGCATTCTTTTAATTTTTTTTTTACATTTGATCACACCTCCCTCTACCAACCCATCATAAAGTGCAAATGCATATCTCATTTCCATCATTCTACCCACAAATACATATTAGAAGATAAACTGAGGTAAAACCACAATAAAGTGCATGTGCTTCCGATATTAACTCAGAATTAGATCTAAATAAATAAAGTGCATTTTCTAGTTTTCATCCCTATACAGAGGGCCTGAGCCAAACTTTGCCTTACATAAGGAGCCTAAAAATTGTAGTACAGTCATAACCTGGCCTCTATAACCATAGTAAAGTGCATATGCATGTATTATTAATGATAATCGCAACTGAGTAGACAAAGTGCATTTCCTAAACTTCAACTCTTGGCTTTTATACACTAGGATCGGTATCGGCCTAAATAGCATGGGTGTGATACCGTAATTAACAACCTGTAGGTACAGTACAAAAACGTCCTAGCCAATGTAGACCATGATAAAGTGCACGTGCATTCTTTGTTCATAATAATATAATTACAATAAATTTGCACAACCTCATCCTCTGTTTCTTGTGCCCAGGGCCTGAGCCATTATAAAGTGACTGTGCATACATATAGCCCATATACCTGGTACTAGATCACGTTACCCATCACATCCCCTTTATTGCACATGATTATCCACCTGATCCCTCCAATTAGCAAAGGTGTGCCATATTTTATCTCCTTTCTTCCTAGTCCTATACCCTTTTCTACCATAAATCGCTTTCTCAAAATTATAGGTTCTAAGTAGGCAAGCTAGCCATTGGTGAAATAATGGTGGTTTAGCATCCAACCATGCTGATGCTTAACAGATTCTATATATGGCCATTGCTATGAAGACACGCGTCCCTCCTTCATACTCACGCAGATCACTAATACCAAGCACAATGACCTGGGGGGTGACTTTTACCTGTATCAATAACTTCTCTTGTAAAAAGGCCTTAATTTCACCTATAAATGAATCCAGCTCCCTACAGGTAGCGAACATGTGAATTAAGTCTGCTTTATACAGCGCACACCGTTGGCAAACCACTCCTTTCCCCTCACCCCATTTAGCGATCCGGTATGGGGTATAATATAGCTCAAAGCAAGTTTTGTAAAACTGTGTTTGGAGGTTAGCAGGCATTAAAAACCCTAAGGTACTTGTAAAAACCTCTTGGAAATCTATATCTGATATTCCCAGCCTCTCTTGCCATTTCAATGAACATTTAGTCAAATCATCCTTCATATATCTGTTCAACAATGCATATAAGAGTCCAATCCTGGGTATATTTGGTTGACTTGGGTTGCGAGACCTCTGAGGCAAGATGGCGTGTGAGTAGCTGCAGAGATCCCGCCACTCCTCCTGGATGGATCGATGTTGCGACCAGCGGCTTAGCGGACTGCCAAGACTGGACACAGCGAGCTGGGCGGTGGACACCCTCCTACTGTTACTGGTGATAACTTTGTGGCTTACGGCTCTGTGTTCCTGTAAGAGGCGCTGCCGGTCAGAGGGAAGGCTTATGGCGGCGAGAAGATGTAAAACGCTGAAGGCTCGGATGGCGGGCTCCACAGGGAGCTGTCCCGCTCTACCGGCGATGCACAATGGGAGCGGAACAAGCAAGAACGCTCCTGAGAATAAACGAACAGGTATGGGCAGACGAGAGAACCCCTGGAAAAAAGTAATTTTGAAAACGGGAAAGCAGGGGAAGGAGGACCCCACACAGCCCACATTATCAGCCATGTTCAATAACTTTGTGGTAACTGAGAGTAAGACCCAAGCACCCCTCCCCCCCCCCCCCCCCCCAAAACTCTAATAACACCTGGTGCAGAAAAGAGCTTAACTTTTGAGGTGGGAGGCGCTCAAGGGGCCCCCGCAAAACCGGTGGTACTTGGTTCCCTTTTAGAAACGCCGCTACTCGGCTCAGCGGGCTCGGTGAAGGAGGTGCTAGAAATACTGGAGCAGGGGGGATGGAGAGGCTGAAATCCCTGAAACCCCGGAAATTACTGAAATCCCGAGTTGTATCCTGATGGAATAGGGGAGCGCTTTTTTTTGCTAACTGATGAAATCCGACCGCTCTGGGAACGAGGATATAACTATCAGCAGTGAAGGGTTCATGGAGTCAGACAGTTACTCCTCAGGGGACCTGCTCGAAACAACCCAGAGAAAGAAAAGTGCCCGGGGGAGTAAAAAGAAAGACACCATGAAATGGCTTGTGGGTAAACAGTTGAAATGGGATAATTCAGAGACACAGTTTAAGCGGCAGACGGAAGGACCAGAGGAAAGGCTCGAAAGTGGATCCTCGCGAAGGGACAGAGAAGGAGCACCAAGAGAAGGAACCGTCCCTAGCCATGATTGTCCGATCTATCCAACAGATGCAGGAAGAAGTAAGGATGGATGGACGTAGAGCTAGAGTGGCGACTTAAACGGTGCAAGCCGGAGTCAGAAAGATAAATTAGAAATGTGAAGACATTGTAGAAGGATAAATATCAGTTGAAACAAGGACTGAGACTCTTGAAGGGGAAATCGAGGTCTTGAAGGTAAAAACAGCCATGGGGGAGCCCTGTCGAATGTCATGCTTAAGCTTGAAGAGCAGAGGAATAACTTGCGCTTTTTAGGGGTACGGGAGGGGGTTGAAGGCAGTAACCCCAGGCTATATATTGTTAATCTACTGAAGAATACCTTCCCTGATCAAAAGACATTAGATTGGGATAATGAGATTCAACGTGCTCACCGGGTACCCCTGATGATGAAAAAACAACCGCAAGATCGACCAAGGGCCTTTCTGGTTTTTTTGGGGAAACGTTTTGCTGCTGCAACTTGTATATGACCAAGCCTGCCCTAACTCTCCCAAAACGCACGATGGGGTTTCTTTTTTTTTTTTTTTTTTTTTTAACCAGACTTTGATCATGCGACTATGGAACAACGATGAAAGTTAAGACCGTTAATAACACCATTTCAAAAACTAGGAGCAGAGGTTTTTTTATAGGATCCGGCCAGGCTCAAAGTTAAGCACAAGGGGAGCTCGCGTATGTTTGTTTCTGAGATCCCGGCACAGGAATATTTAAATGAGATATCACCGAGAAAAAAGGAAGTGAGCTCTCGAAGATATAAGGGGGCAGATCTTGCGTTATGAAAAATGGGAAACTGCTGGTCAAAAATGATGAGAATAGGATTTCAAGGAAGCACAGGGGGGACGGCGGGGCAGCTAGTTGGACGCACATCATTCAGGCTATGCCTGATTGCCTAGGTATTTGGGGGGTGGGGGAGGGCTGGAATGGGGGGGCACTTGGGGAGGGGGGTTGGAAAGGGGGTCAGAGGTGGGGTGGGGTGGGGTGGAGTGGGTATCAAGTTTGAGAATTGGCACCGGGGTGATTTTCTAGAAATTATGAATGCAAGTGACTTAAAGAATTTGGAGTATGAGGTGCAGCTAAAAATAAAACTAAAAGGGCAGAAATTAGTAAGTTAAGGATTACAAAGATAAATATATGTGGTCTGAACGATAAAAGGATGAGTCAAATGGTCTCACAAGGGCTAAGATTGTTACAATCTGATATAATATGCCTTCAAGAGACACACGTGGAAGGGAGTCAAAGAGATCTGCTGAAATTCTTGGGCTATAGGGGGATCGGTGCAACAACTCGAGGTACTCGAACTCAGGGGGTTGCAATATTGGCACGTAATAATTTTTTACAGTTCTTCTCAGTGAAAGTTGACACATATGGGCGATGGGTCATGGCTAGCTGTGGCGCCCCGGGTTTTCCCAAATTTACGTTATGCTCTGTCTATGGAAGCAATGTGGACGATCCCACTTTGAGTTGGTTGTCAAATTAATTATTGCACTAGGATCTACCTATAGTGCTATGTGGGGCTCTCAATATTAATATGGATAGCGAATGGAATATGGAGGCCCGTTATACAGGCAAGAAATCTAAAGTCTATCAAGCCTTATATAATATATGCCAACAACATGGATTATGCAATGTATGGGCAAAACTGAGACCTAAGGACGAAGGTTTTAAATTTTACTCACTTATTGAAAAAAAACACAGCGCTACCTCTCAGATCATAGCCCTACCATATTTGAGCTACAGGGAGGGAATGGCCAGGGGAAAGCCTCTTCATGGACATTTGAAAGGGCATTACTTGTGGACAAAGTCTATGTACAATACATGAAGAAATGGATCCCGGAATTTTTAGATAGAAATCTTGGATCAGCCTCCCTTGGTATAGTGTGGGACACATTAAAGGCAGGGATACAGGGTGAAACATTGCAATACGTAATAAGGAAGAATAAATCAAAAAAGGTGGAAATCTTTACACTCCAAAACAACTTGGCACAGGCAGAAGGTAATTTAATTAAGGCCATTCAGCAAGGGGGAAACGTAGAGGAAGCCGCCCTAAGGGTTGCGATAAATAAAGCGGCTGTAGGGGGAAACTAATGAAAAAAGCAGTTGAGAGTGCAGCCATGCAACAGGAGGAGATGTATGAATGTAGTGAGAGAGTTGGCCATCTCCTGTCGGTTAGGTCAAGACAGGAAGTCACTCAAAACGAAATTAAGACAATCGGAGATCCCGTAATGGGTCTGAGGACAGATGTAGGGGAAATCCGAATGGCGTTCTGTAAATGTTATCAAACTATATACAGAAGAACAGGGAGGGGAAGAGCGAAAGGAAGAACAAATAAAGAAGTACCTGGAAAACCCACCCGAGGCGAGGTTATCAAAAATAGAGAGGAACAGCTTAGATCAACCCCTGGTCTGGAATGAGATTGCACTGGCGCTTGCGAGCATACCTAGAGGTAAGGCGACGGGACCAGATTTGATCCCTACTGAGTTCTATAAAGTTTTGCAAGAACAACTTAAAGGAATTATTGAGAGTTTATATTGGCAAATTTCAGAAGGGATTAATCCACCAGCTTCTTGGGCTACGGCAAAGATTGTGATCTTTCCCAAGAAAAACAAACCCAGTGAGGAGTTGGGGTCTTACAGGCCAATAACTCTTATCAATGGAGATTTGAAGATGTATTCCAAAGCTCTAGCTTCCCGCTTGGCACTGGTGGTTCATAAAATTGTTTCCCAGAGTCAACATGGTTTTATCCCGGGGAGAGGCACCATAAATCCTATCAGAAATATTTATTACATTGTTTGATGTGTTGCAGGTGGCAGGAAACCCTATGGCCGTAATTCTCTTAGATGCCGAAAAGGCTTTTGATAGGGTCTCCTGGCAGTTTCTCTGGGCCTCCATGCACTGTAAAGGGGTCGGGCACAATTTATCCGTACAGTAAAAGCTTTGTATAAAGATCCAGAGGCTAGAGTCTGGGTGAATGGGGGTTTGACTGAAGCTTTTAAAATAACGAGAGGCACCCGTCAAGGGTGTCCATGCTCCCCTTTATTGTTTGCTATCTGTATAGACCCTTTTCTGAAGCAGTTAGAACAGCTGATATTCTGCCATTAAGGGAAGCAGAACACACAGAAAAGGTATTAGCGTATGCTGATGACGTCACAATAATCACATCGCACCCTGAAAGTGCAATTATATCCATTGAAAAGGAAACCCATAGATTTGGCCAAGTGTCGGGATATGCCCTCAACAGAGATAAAACTCAAATTGTAGTGAACGAATTTGCCTCATGTAGTGACCGAAGAGTCGTAAAAAAGAAACACATATTTGGGGGTAATTGAAGAAATAGTTAAAGAAAATTTAGAACCATGTGCGGGCGAAATTTAAAAAGGCTTAAAAGAATAGATCATTTGCACCTCACACTGATCGGAAGAGTTAATTATATCAAGATGATATGTTTTCCTAAGGTTTTATATTTTTTAAGAGCAATCCCCTTGACTTTCATGAATTCCTGGTTTAGGAAATTTGAAAGCATTTTTGCACAGTTCATATGGGGGTATTATAGACCTAGAAGGGCAATCAAATATCTATTTTTACCTAGAGAACGTGGTGGCTTGGCTTTACCCAACCTGAAACTATACTGGTGGGCAGCCTCGATTGTACACTGCAGCATTTTTTTAATACAAACCCGGGGACGGAGATAACTAGCAATAGCTATCCCTACGTAAATGGGAGCTGCCATGAGGTGAGAGGGTGTTTATGGAGACAGTTGTATTTCGGATACTACAAAAGAGTACGCTTTAAGACTCTACACATGGCTTTTAGAATATGGACCGCTGTGCGACGGTTGGTAGGTTGAAAAAAAATTCAACTACTATACCCCTCTTGTACAAAATAATGATATTTTCAATGATCATTATTTTAAAAAATGGGTAAGTTCCGGCATAACTCAGGTCGGATGCTTATTTACAGTGGTAGGTATAATGTCCTTTGAGGACGTGAGGAAAAAGTTAACTTAACTAACAGAGAATTCTTCAAATATCTTCAAGTTAGGGACTTTCTGTGTAAGAATGGTGGGGAAAAAGAACAGTTTAAGAGATGAGAATTAGTGGATAAATTAAGTCAACCAAATATACCCAGGATGGGCTAAAAAATATTCCTAATGGAAAATCAGTGTAACCAGTTTCAATAAGATTATGGGAAACAAAAATAAACAAGCATTGGCAAAGCCAGTAGGTCTGAAATTAGTGGTCAGCTTTTTAGTTTTGTCAATGTGTGACTTTATTTGGCACAGTTTTGTAAAACCTTATTGGTGTGGAAGCTGCTGGGCCCTCACCATTATAACAAACATTGGCAAAAGCAAAAATTGTTTTTTGGTCTCAAAAAGCACACACTGCCACAGTAGTTACTGGCACTGAACAAAACTACTTTGTGTGCCGATATGTTCCTTGTAAAAGAGCAGAATGCTGTCACTCACAGTGAAGCCAGACGATACAGAGAGCCACAGAATTTTAATAAACACAAAAGGTCACGGTAAACGCCAGACTAAAGTAGGGGCCCAATTAATAAAGAAATTCTAAAAAGTGCACCCATGTATTTGCATTAAGTGCAGCTAAACGGCTTTCATGAATGTCCAAGAATTTACAGAAGTAGGACAAGAAATAGTACTCCTAGAAAATATTTGTGAACTGCATTTTAGCATGAACAAATATGCATGTGTAGATTTGCTCATGCGAAAATCTGAGTGTTTGCAAGTTCACTTTCTCTCCAACCACTTTTTTCCCAACTGTGGAAGAAAGTTTACGTCTGTCATTGTCAGGAGTAAATTTCAAACCTTTCTCAGTATGGGAAAAGATTAGAGAAGAGTTGTTGAAAACCCTTAAAACATGCAAGATAGTAACTCAAAAGGGCATTCTAACCCTGGTACCATTGCTTACCACTACCTTCAGCCCCAGTATGTAGATCTGCGGAAACGTGGCAGCATAAGGGTATAGCAAGTATTCAAACACTACTATGGTATGAGCCCTGGCATAATCATAGAGGCTATATCATAGCTCTTATATAATGAGATTGCTGCCATAATTTGTCGCTGAACTACATGGCACCAAAGGGGCAAGGGGATTTTGTTACAGGACAAGTAGATTTATGATGCAACCTGCCCCATGGACAAGTAGATATTTTATTAAATTCCACACCCCTGTTCAACACTTATGCCACTGCACTCTTCGCCATTGTACTCTATGCCACTACACTGTACACCACTCTCTTCTACTCTGGACCACCATACTCTATGCGTTACTCTACTCTGTAGCACTCTACGCCACTGCACTCTATGCCAATGCACCCTACGCCACTCTACTATACACCACTGCACTTTCTGACAGTCTACTTAGCAACACTGCACTCTATGCCACTCTGCTCCATACCACTGCATTCTATGCCACTGCACTCTACACCACTCCATTCAATTCCACTGCAGTCTATGCTGTGCAATTCTTTGTCACTCTACTCTGCAGCACTCTATGCCTCTGCACTCTACACTACTCTAAACCACTGCTCTCTGCAGCAATGCACTCTAAGCCAACTACTCTGCACCACTACACTCTACTCCACTATACTTTGCAACACTATATACCACTGCACTCTACGCCACTGTATGCTATGCCACTCTACACCATTGTGCTCTGCGTCACTGCACTCGAACTGCGTCCCTCTACTGTTAGCCGCTGCACTCTACTCTGCACCAGTCTAATCTGTGCCACTCTGCTCTACACCTCTGCACATCACTCTCCCCAGCACACCTCTTTTCTATCACTCAATCAATCAAGAAATTTGTAGAGCACGCTACTCACCCGTGAGGGTCTCAAGGCGCAGGGGGAGAGGGGTGCTGCTACTGCTCGAATAGCCAGGTCTTGAGTAGCCTCCAGAAGGTTAGTAGGTCCTGGGTCTGTCGTTGGATGATGGGGAGAGTGTTCCAGGTCTTGGCGGCGAGAACGATCTGCCGCCCGTGGTCGCTCTTCGGATGCGGGGGACGGTGGTGAGGGCGAGGTCGGCGGAGCGGAGCTGGCAGTTTGGGGTGTAGAAGGTGAGTCCTCTGTTGAGGTATGCTGGTCCGGTGTTGTGGAGTGCCTTGTGTGCGTGGGTGAGCTTGAAGGTGATCCTCTTGTTGACGGGAAGCCAATGCAGGTCTCTCAGGTGGGGTGTGATGTGGCTGTGGCGAGGGATGTCGATGATCAGGCCTGCAGAGGCATTCTGTATGCGTTGTAGTCATTTCAGGAGTTTGGCCGAGGCTCCTGCGTAGAGGGCGTTTCCATTGTCCAGCCTGCTGCTGACGAGGGCCTGGGTGACCGTTCTCCTTGTTTCGGTGGGGATCCACCTGTAGATCTTGCGGAACATGCGGAGGGTGTTGAAGCAGAATGATGAGACGGCGTTGACTTGCTTGGCCATGGAGAGTGTTGGGTCGAGGTTGCATGCGTGGTCGGTGGTTATTGGTGCTGCTCCCAGTGCGGTCGGCCACCAGGGGTCGTCCCAGGCTGAGGGGGTGGAGCCGAGGATGAGGACGTCCGTTTTGTCCCAGTTCAGCTTCAGATGGCTGTTCTTCATCCATTCGGCGACTGCTTTCATTCCTTCGTGGAGGTTGGTTTTGGCGGTGAGGGAGAGGATCAGCTGGGTGTCGTCGACGTAAGAGATGATGTTGAGGTCGTGCAGTCGGGCTACGTGGGCGAGCGGCGCCATGTAGATGTTGAACAATATTGGGCTGAGGAATGATCCTTGGGGTACGCCGCAAATGATCTCGGATGCTTTGGAACGGAAAGGGGGGAGGCGGACGCTCTGGGTTCTGCCGGAGAGGAAGGAGGTGGTCCATTCTAGAGCCTTGTCTCGGATCCCTGCGTTGTGGAGGCGTATGCGTAGGGTGCTGTGGTAGACCGTGTTGAAGGCGGCTGATCGGTCCAGGAGGATGAGGGCTGCGGTTTCGCCGTTGTCCAGCAGGGCCTGATGTCATCCGTGGCGGCGATGAGGGCAGTTTCGGTACTGTGGTTGCTGCAGAACCCGGATTGGGACGGGTCCAGGATGTTGTTCTCATCGAGGTAGCAGGTCAGCTGTCTGTTGACGGTTTTCTCTATGACCTTCGCTGGGAACTGAAGCAGGGAGATGGGCTGGAAGTTCTTGAGGTTCCTCGGATCCGCCTTGGGTTTCTTGAGTAAGGCATTGTTCTCGGCGTGCTTCCAGCTCTCTGGGAAGGTCGCGGTCTCGAAGGAGATGTTGATGGCCATGCGGAGATGGGGTGCGATGGTGGCGCTAGCTTTGTTGAAGATGTGGTGCGGGCATGGGTCTGACGGAGAGCCGGAGTGGATGGTGTTCATGATTTTGATGGTGGTGTGGTCGTTTGTTGTTCCAGGGGGTTGATGAGGGTGGTGGCCGTGGGGGCTTAAGTGTCAGTGGCTGTCGAGGCGGTCAGGTTGTTGACGCTGTCGTGGATGTCTGTGATCTTGCGATGGAAGAAGGTGACAAGGGAGTCGCACAAGTCTTACGATGGTGGGATGTCGTTGGTGTTGGAGCTAGGGTTTGAGAGTTCCTTCACGGTGTTGAAGAGCTCTTTGCTGTTGTGTGCGTTGTTGTCGAGGCGGTCCTTGAAGGATGCCCTTTTGGCGGATCTGATGAGGCGATGGTGTCGGAGGATGGCGTTCTTATGGGATGCGTAGCTGTCCGGTGTCTGTTCGCGGTGCCATTTCTTCTCTAGTTTTCGGCAGGTTTGCTTGGAGGCCTGGAGATCCGCGGTGAACCAGCTGGCTTTCTTGTTAGTGCGTCTGTTGGAGGATTTCTTGATCGGGCGAGAGTATTGGCGCAGTCGTTGATCCAGCGCCTGAGGTTGCGGGCGGCGGTGTCGGCATCGGTGGGGTCGGTGGGTGGGCTTTGGACGAGGGTGGTGTTTAGCTGGTCTTCGGTGATTTTGCTCCAGCTGCGGTGGGGGATCAGTTGAGTGCGGTGGTGGGTTTCCGGAAGGTGAAGTGGATGCAGCGATGGTCGGTCCAGTGGAGTTCGGTGGTGTGGCTGAAGGTGATGTGGGAACCTGCGGAGAAGATGGGGTCAAGCGTGTGGCCGGCAGAGTGGGTGGGTGTTGTGACAAGCTGTCTGAGACCGAGGTTGGTGAAGTTGTCAATCAGGGTGGTGGAGTTGGTGTCGTTGTTCTCGAGGTGGAAGTTCAGGCCTCCGAGGAGGATGTAGTCTGTGGAGGCAAGGGCATGCGTGCTGACGAAGTCGGCGATGGAGTCGCTGAACTGAGGCCGGGGTCCTGGGGGTCTGTAGACGAGAGTTCCTCTGAGGGTGGTGTTGGGATCAGTGTGGATCTGAAAGTGCGGGTGTTCGGCGGTGCTGAGCGTGTCGTCGGTGCTGGTTGTGACCCTGAGGGTGTTCTTGTGGTTGATGGCGATTCCACTTCCTACTCCGTCGGTGCGGTCCCTGCGGGTGATCTTGTAGCCATCCGGAATGGCTATGGCGATGTCGGTTGCAGAGGAGGCGTTCATCCAGGTCTCTGTCAGGAAAGCGACTTCTGGGGAGGATGTGTCAAGCAGGTCCCAGAGTTCGACGGCGTGTTTGCGTGTGGAGCGGGTGTTCAGTAGGCACAATAACAGTACAACAGTAAAAAAGGTAAACTAGGCGAAATACAACTAATTACAGTACGAGGGCAGAAGAAGGGCACAAAGGCGCACAATAACAGTACAACAGTAAAAAAGGAAAACAAGGCGAAATACAACTAATTACAGTACGAGGGCAGAAGAAGCACAGTCAAGACAGGGACAAAAGGGGCAGAGCAAGCGCAAGAGCTAACGGCCTACCACTGGCCCCCAGGGATGAGGCGCAGGTGGTAGCCTGCGGGTGGGGGAGGGCCTCAAACTTACGGCAAGTGGCAGCAGCGGGCTCAGGGACACGGACACACAGGTGGTGCTGTGCGGCGTGGAGAGCGACCTGCCTGTAGTCCTGAACAATTCCACTCTATGCCACTTCACTGTACTCTGAAACAATCTACTCTACGCCACTAAACTCTACTCTGTAATTTCACTCTACACCCATTTACTCAAGCACAATGCACTCTACGCCAATCTACTGTTCACCACTGTACTTTACACCACTTCACTCTTGGCCCCTCTACAACACTCCACTCTGCGACACTCCATTCTATGATGCTCTACTCCATTAAACTCTGCACTACTCAGACACTGTACTCCACTCTGTGTCACTCCACTCTACAACACTCTACTCCGCTCTGCAACACTACTTTGACGCTCTGTGCAACTCCCTCTATGCTACTTTACTCCACTGTATTCTATAACACACTATTATACTCCACTCCACTCTGACACTCTATGCCACTGTAATCTACAACACTCTACACTCTACGGAGCTCCACTCTACTACATTACTTCAATATGTGTCCCTCCACTCTGGCAATCTGCACCACTGTATGCCACTCTGCTCTAAAACAATCTATTCCACTCAACACCCCCATGCCACTACGCTCTGCTAAATAGCACTCCACAACACTACTCCACTCCACTCTACTCTACCCTAGACAAGACCAATTGGATTTGCCAAGGCTTGTTGAGTTAGGGCACCATCGCTGCTTGTGAGCCCAAGCCTGCGTCGTAGATCCTGTGCTGCTCATCCACCTCTTGCTAATACGAGGAATTCCAGCAGAAGAATAATACTTTATTTGTTAACTGTTACCCACTATGGAATTGCATTTTATCAGCTTTGGAAGGATGAAAGAATGAGTTGTCATTGTCGATTCATACATGCTTTTAATCCCCATTTTTAAGAAGCAAGCAGTTACCTCTGAGCTATCATACGGCGACCGGCGCCTCCTACTCTTCTGCATGGCCAAAGACCTTTCACGAGCCTCAATTGCAAAAGTGGTGTCCAACAAGCAAGTACAGGGTGGCATACACCTTTTGGGGGAGGGGGGGGTGCAGATTCCCCAAAGGACTGTCTTGTGGTTTAATCTGCAGGCTTCTCAGGCTGGGTCGAACTCGCCATCTTCTGCCAGGGCTTGCTTCTAAAGAGTCCAGGCTCCCAAACCATGGCCGAGCCAACACTGTTGTGCCCGGACTGCCATAAAAAAACTTCTCATAACAATCCTATTTCACCACCTCAGCAAGCAGACCCTCTCGCTCCTTTCTGCCGTCTTTTTATCTCTCCCGAAGCTTCAGTTCATTGTAAATACCCATCAAACCCTAGTTTCTAGCTTGTTGTTCAGCAGCACAGCAGATCTTATAACGAGCCTTGTGTGGATTTCAGGCTGCAGTGGGGGGCACTTGCTTCGCGTCATAACTCCGCACCCCAGGGGTCCTCCAGTGGCCCCACAGGAGAGGAAGCTGCACTGTGTACTTACAAGGGAGTTACCATCCCCGAGCTGCTGCCGCCCTCCGTGTGCACGCCATGCCTCCGCATGCCTAGATTGTGTTTTGCTTCATTGAAAGGAACTTTTCTGCTGCAAATGCTCAGGATATTAGATTGAAAAATAGCCCCAGTTGTAGAGCCTGGAAGACATGAATCAATGCCTCTGTGGCCTTTAATGAGATGCAGTGTTCTATTTACAGTACGGGGCGGGCTGTGTCTGTATTTTG
Source organism: Triturus cristatus (assembly GCF_964204655.1). Taxonomy (NCBI): domain Eukaryota; kingdom Metazoa; phylum Chordata; class Amphibia; order Caudata; family Salamandridae; genus Triturus; species Triturus cristatus. The sequence goes on along the minus strand of NC_140583.1, from coordinate 107,353,955 downwards.
TACATAATTGCACCCGTCCCTAGAGCAGACCAAAGATAGAAGGGACAGACAGCAGCTATTGCAGTTGATAGATGAGGGGGTGGAGGGTGTATGCATAAACCATGAGGCAACAAAAATTCCGCCCCAATTCCTTGCAGGAAAGCAACACTTTGGTTGCGGCATCACTCCCTCAAGCAAGAATCTTTCTCGTTAAATGATCAAGTATTGCTCACCTATATGACCCCGGTGAATTCTGGTTCTTGTAGTCTATCTGTTTGTATAATCCTTAGGCTCCTATGTCGCCAGATTAAGGCCTGGAAACACTAGTGTAAAAGTGATTTCTTCTAAGTGCTCAAGTGAGTGCACAGGTTATGACTTCAAGCACCAGCATGAAGTTGGACCATACTCAACGGGTGATGAGAAAGGCTCCAGCAGCTGTTGAGAGTGTTCCAGCGCCCCCAGTAGTATATGTGGGTGCCCGTGCTTACTCGCTCCAGAATTCTCACCATGCAGGAGGTAATGCTTCCTACTCAAGCCTCGGACTTAAAGCTTGCCCTGTCACTAGGTAGTAGTAGTCTTTTTTTATGCATGAGTAATAAAAACCATTTGCATACACATATCACCTTATGAATTCATTTACATAAAACGTGACGAGATCAGAAACAGAAGAATAATGAATAAAACCAGCTTAAAATACGTTCTGCAAAATGTTCATTGTGCATAATTTGCGGTGGAAAATGGTCCTTTACTATTTTTTGCTGCTTTGGTTTATGGCTCCTTATTGGTTTCCCGGATTTGTTTGCTTCCAGGTTTGTTGGGTGAGAGTACCATGCGCATTTTACGTAGGGTGGTGCTCATTTTTTATGCGTTACGGTTCCTCCTGGCCAAGTTGTTGAATTACTCGCTATTGCCTTCCTTGAAAGATGATGTTTGGGCCAGTCTACTTTCTGCTTAGGTAAGAAATGTTCTGAAGCGGCAGTTGAGTAGAGTGGCGGTTGGGTTGAAGCAGAGCTCCACTGTCTGTCTACAGGCCCTAATGCTTTTTTGTTTGAAGATGGGGCGGAGCATTATGCGCCTGACGTCCAGTAGGCTTGGGCAGATGCAGATTATGTGCACAAGATCCTCTCTTCTATTTCCGCAGAGGCGGCAGGTTTCTTCTTCCATGGGGGTTGGTGCAGGAGTATCGGAAGGATAACCAGGCGGTGTCTTAAAAAGGTCTCCTTCATCATGATATTGAATCCTGCGCTCAAATATGGTTGTGGTTTGAGGACTGTGTAATCATTGAGAATAGGCCAGCCGTGTGCCCTATTTGCCAGAGTTGCATTATCTTCGATTATGGATATAGGTTTTGTAGCTTTTGTTAATGCTTTTTTTAAGTTCATGTGGGTTGCAGGGATATCCCACAGATTCGTTAAGCCTAGTTTCTACAGGGAGTGTAGGAGGTACTCTGGTGGGTGAGTTTCCCCGATATGACGTTTCAGCACTGAGGAGTAAATTCAACGAGCCTTGCTTAGCTCCCCTAATTTTTTGCCAGCTTTTTATGAACGCCCTCTTCTGGCTATTGTTTGTTTCTGTAGCCCGAATTCTAGCCGGAATTGGGCTAGGGTAGCTTAGTTTGGCAGGTGAAAGATCGCTCTATAGGCACGGGACTGATTTTATCCAGATCGATTACATCTCTACCTCGCATTGCCTCGCTTCCATAGGTTAACATTAGTAGAAGCTTAGCCTGTAAGACCTGAAGTAGGGGATATAAGATCAGGCCTGGTAGTAGTTTTTTAGGGGCTTCATTGCTATTGCTGTTGTGATTCCTTTTTTACACAGGGCCTCTATCTGGGGTACGTAAGAGCCTTTGCTGTCCACTAAGACTCCCAAGATATTTGTTTTCAGTTGCTGGTTCTAGGCAATGCCCGTCCAGATGCCAGTGTAGCTTTTGCCTTTTAGTATAATTTATTGCCATTGTCCTTGTTTTACTTACATTGACATGTAGAGCATTTGCTTGCGAGAAATCTTTGGTAGTATCCAGTAGAAGCTGTAATTCGATTGGTGCTCTGCTTAGTAAGACCAGGTCATCCGTGTATAGGAGGTTGGAAAGGGACATATTTCCAAGTTTCGGGGCGTGTTATATTCTTTATCCAGTATCGCCGGGAGAACAGCCATGAAGAGGTTAAAGTGGGAGAGAGCTAGAACTCACACTTGTTTTAGCCCTTTAGTGGTGTTAAATCGCCTGGAAAGTTGCGTCCTGGCTCCCAACTTGATTTTGACCCAGGAGTCTGTGTGTAGTAAGAACTGGTTTAAAAGGGCTGTTGCGATGCCCCATTGTTTTAGTTTCTCCCATAGCCTTGCATGATATACATGGTCAAATGCTGAGCTATAGTCAATGAAGCATAGAAATACTGGTAGCTTTGCATGTTTAACTGCGTCAATCAGCAGTGACAGGGTCATGATGTTGGTGTTGGTACCCATTTGTCTGCAGAAGCTGGTCTGGTGTACAAGAATGATAGATTTTGATGAGGCCCAAGATGCAAGTTCTTCCAGGATTGCTCCTGTGTGATATTTAGCCACATTGTCAATCAGGGCGACAAGGCGTTAATTGTTTCAGTTACCCTTGTCACCTTGTTTTTAGATGGGAGAGATTGTGGATCCCTGCCAGGGTTCCGGGATTGTTTCTTTTTCCAGTATCGCATTTAAGACTAGCACCAGGGTATTACTCCAGTACCCTGTGTCCTGTTTGTACAGGATGGGTGGTATTCCATTAGGTCCCGGGGCACCTTTTGACCTCCCCTTTGCTATTTGACTTCTGATTAGTTGTGCTGATATTCTGTGGGGTTCCTCATCGTTCGTTTGGGGTACTTCAATGACCGCTGCTTTCACTCCTGCGTTGGATTTGGTGTGGATCTGTATGGTGCCTGGGTGAGCGTCCCCTCTTGGCTTGACACAGGACTCTACCCAGGTTTTTTCTCCTCCTTGATCCAGGCTTTTAAAATGAAGGTCTTGGAGTTTTACCTTGGGTGCCTGGGTATGTGTAATTTCCTGGTTTAGCACAGGGCTCTTCCCCCTTCTTTTCTCCCGCAAAATCCTGGTTACTGTAGTGGTGGTGCAGTTGTTTTGCCCTGTCTTCCTCGGACATGTGATAATTTATTCCATGATGGCCTGGTCGTTGGAGGGTGCTGATTGCCCGCCAAAACTGTTCGGCGTTCTTGCTTTTTGAATCGTGCAGCAGCCTTGCCCACAGTGATACGGTTTCTTACATCTTTTTGGCCCATTTTCTTCTTTTCAAGATTGCCTTGAGTTTCCGCAGTTCGTTCTGCAGGGTTGAGTTTTGAGGGTTCCTGCGGAGTTGCCTTAATATTTGGTTTATAGCACGTTTGAGTCTTCTAACATGAGAAGTGGTACTGTTTGTTCCTTGCTGTAGCACCCTTTTTTGTTCCTGCCTTGGTAGAAAATGTATCCCTGAAAGTCTTGGTGAACTGCTCCCATGTGGTTAAGAGATGTGTTGTCGTATTGTGTGCCTGACAAAAGAGGGTTTTCTCAGAATCTAGGAAAGCAGCACTACACTTAATCCGCTTGTAATCGGTGGTGTAATCAGTACCAACTGTTTTTATGACCTGATTTAAAGATTTGGCTTTTGCTTTGAATGTCACTTCTTGTGGTAGGTGGTCGCTGTGCTCATTGACTCTCATATAATAAGAGGATATTTTATGAAACGGGGAGAGTGTGACGAATGTGTAGTCGAGATGTGAAGTGGTTGTTGTTGAGTGAAACCTAGGTGCTGGCGATTATACTCTATGAAGCGACCGTTCAGGGCCTTTAGATTGAGGTGTTCGTAGAAGGTACATTGGTGATCTTGTTTGCCTATTTAGGTGACTTGGGCACTGGCTTGGATTTCCCACTCATCTGATAGGTCATCATCGCTTGTGATGCCCAAAAGGTGGAGATTGAAATCCTCAGCTAGAATAATGTTCTCTGTGTGACCGTCTTCTGAGATTCTTGTTAGTTATTTAATCAGTTGTTTGGCGCTGTTGAGCCTGTGTGTAAGTAGGTATCCATGATTCTGATGGGCCATCCACTTGATTAATGTGATTGTTATGGTTACTACCTGTATTGCCCTTAGGTCAATATAGTTGCCCTTAGTAGTTTGACTATTCCTATTGTTTATATTGAAGCATAAATTGCCAGTCCGCCCGATCGATGGCCGTGTCTTGCCCTCTTTCATGCGGAGACTAGTGGAGACATGAAACCTTGTAGCTCTATAGCTTGTTCCTCCCAGGTTTCTTGTAGAAGTATGAGATCAAAAGCCTGCAGGTAGTCTAAAACCTGTGAGATCTTTGCCTTGCTGGCCAAGCCGTTGGTGTTCCAAATGCGCATGCGGATCGGTCTGGGCCCTTCCAGAATAGGGCTTGTGTGGGAAATTGTCTGTCATTGAGTGTAACAGACATTGATTGTTCACGATATATGGCTCCACTTGATGTCGGCTGCTTCTGACTTTAGTGCCTTTTGCTCGTGCCTCCCCCATGGGATGTTATTTCTGTGTTTGAATTCTGGGAAGCTACATCTTGCTTCTTTTAATATTGATTTGGTGGTGTGTTGGTCGCGTAGCCTCGTTTTGCCAGTGTTTACGATTTACAAGGGAGTTGAGTAGCGGGGCCTATAGTTGGGATACAAACGTATTCCCCATTGCTGAAATGTGTTTGCTTCTTTCATGACTTTATTGGTTGTCTCATTTGTTATCCAGGTAGTTTTGGTTGCTTCTGGGACCTACAGGTTATCAACCTGCTCTCAAAGGTCAACCTCTCATTGTTGACTCCGCGAAATCGCTTGGCGTAACTCTGGACAGCAACCTAAAAATGCAGAAGCATATCAGCGCTTCCACAAAAGGAGCTAACTTCCACATGAGGACACTGCGCAAACTGAAACCCTTTCTGTCATCCTTCGATTTCAAACTAGCAGTTCAAGCCCTAGTAATCCCTAGAGTGGAATATGGGGCGGTTACCTTATGCGGCCTCCCAAGATCGTCGACAGCCCCGCTAAGAGCCACCATCAACTCCGCGGCGAGACTCATCACGGGCTCTAAGAGAACCTCTCACATCTCCCCAGTCCTGAGAACCCTCAACTGGTTACCGTTAGAAGCAAGAATTCATCTGAAAATCGCATGCATGACGCACAAGGCCCTTCACCATAACTCCCCTCACTACCTAGCTCAGAAACTGGTGCTATCAGCCAGCTCCAGAGCCGAGAGGAGTACCAAGACTCTTCTTCTGAAACCACAATGATTTGCCAAGAAAAAAACCTACAACCGATCCTTCTCTGGTATGGCTCCCAGGATCTGGAACGCGTTGCCCATTGAAACAAGAATTAACCCTTCCTCTGCCACCTTCAAAAAAGAAGTGAAAGCGATCCTCATGGCGAAATTTACGTGATTTGACTATCTAATTATGGGACTCTGTTTCTCCCAGATCTGTTTTTATGCTCCATTTTGTCCTCTAGCTGCCTTATTACTTTTATGAGTATTGTACTTTTGGACGCACTTTTTTGTTTGAAGATGGGGCGGAGCATTGTTTGCTATGGTTACTCCTTGTTTTCTACATGTTACTAGTAAAGTGCTCTGATACTCGCAAGGGTCTTGTTCGCGCTATATAAAACCTTCAAATAAATAAATAAACCTGACCAAACTCAGTTGATAATAGGTTGGTTGAGCAAAGGTTGTTCAGGCTTTTAATTGTTTAGAGAAGTCGCGGTATGTTGCCCCTGTTTAGTGTGTCTCCTCTCCCTCTTGATTTGTACTCTGGTAAGAATATTATGGTGTCAGTAGCTTTTGGGTCATTTGCTGGCTATCCTTGTAGTTGAGTTGATGCAGGTTGTTTGTCATTGAGACGGGAGTCTGAGGGTGCAGATTTATGGAGGTTTGATGACTGACTGGTAGTCAGGTTGTTTCTAGTTTGAAGGGGCTTCGCTGGACTTATTTGGGCCGAGGCTCTGGGTGAGACCGTTATGGTGGTTGCCAGGCTTGCAGCTGTCCCTGTTGTTGTTTCTAAGGGAGTTCCGCTATGGAGATCATTTCTTTTCGGCATTGTTTGGACATTCATGTCTTGCACTGTTTGGGTCTGGGTTGTTGTTGTGTGGCAGGATGGGTAAGCATTCTGCAGTTGTGGTGACTCTCGTGCAGTTTTGTTCCAGTGATCTTCTCCTGGTAGCTCTTCCAGAGGCGTTGTTTAGTTTCTTTGCGTCTGATGCCGCCACAGCTATCCTGTCTAGCTACGATGGTTTATTATTTGACTTGTGTGGTAATGCCCCCTGAGGGATACCTTCTCCACAATTTGTTGGAATGTCAAATTGCTGTTGTGAAGCCAGGTGTTGTATGCTTTACTTTAGGTCCAATGGCACAGCTAAGAGGGTGCTCACATTTAAGAAGCCCGTTATCTCTGTCTATTTGTTTCTACCTATTCTTCTTTGTTTGTAATGAAATTGAGCGTTATTGGGAGCTAGGTTGCTTGACTTTTCTTGAGTTGGAGTGGGAGAAGTGGTCGTCTATTTTGTTTGATTTGGGCCTGTGAGAAGGTTCCCTTTGTGTTGGGTCCTGTCCGTTCAGGTGTCCATGCTTTTTGCGCCTTCATCTGGTTCTATGTTTTCGTTGGTGGTGTTAGTCGAGCTGAAAGGTTTGGCATTTGTATTTGTCTGTTAGTAGACTTTCCAGCATAATAGGGAGTATGGCTAGTTTCTTCAGGATTGGTGTACATTTGTACTCAGGTTGTGCAATTAGAGTAGTTTGGGTGTCTGCTTGTCCTCGTTTTAGCAGGCCAATGAGGTCTAAAGGGTTCTTGTCTATCCCTGAGGCGAAGTCTGCTAAGGTGTGAAGAACTGCGAGCTGCATACCCAACTTTTCTGATTGGTATTGTAGGGCAGTAACTGAGAGCTGCATAGTATTCAGTAGGGTTGCCCAGATGGTTTCTGTGGGATGGATTCTCTCTAAGCTGTTTTTGCTGGGTAGTGCCACTTTGTGGGGGCCAAGGGAGGGCTTTAGTGTATATGAAGCTACCAGTTTTTCCCATTCTTGGGATACCAGATATGACATGTCGCAGTCTGTTCCCTGCAATTCTTCATTTTGTTGGTAAGAAAGAGAGTTGTTGGTAGGGTTGTGCACTGATGGACAATACACTGTTGGGGTGACGGCCAATACGTTTGTTAGCTTTAGGGGAGAGCTATTTTTGGGTTGTGAATTATTCAATGCGTTCAACCCGATCTCTGAAGAATATGTTGGGGGATGCTTGGAGGGGCTGCTTGAGTCATTGCCCTCTCCTGTGTTTGTGCATGCTAGTTGATCCGAGAGGCGCGTGGGCGTTACTTGTTCATGTTGTGGATCATTTTGACGGGGATGTGCTTGATTGTCAGAGTGCCTCTTATTTGGCCTTTACCACATCTGACTCATTTAACATTGGTGCCCCCTGCATCTCTGTTTCTATTTGGACCTTTGTTACTAATATAGCCTTATAGCCCGCCTTAGCCAGCTATACCGGTTATTAAAGGCCCGCTCCAGCGTTAAACGCCCGAGCTGAAGGCGAGGTCCTATAACAAATGTCGGGACTTTAATAGCCGGTATAGCTACAAAGGACTATAAGGCTATTAGAACATTCTGCCATTAGAGGGCAAAATGTTCTAACAAAAAAAACAAAGGCTTCAGGGAGCATGAGGGGATTAAAATCCCCTTAGGCTCCGTGAAGTCTTTGTTCACAGCCACAGCTGTGAACAAAGAAACATTGGAATGTTGGAGCTCTGGGCTTATACCAGCCATTATAAGCCCGGAGCTACTCTATTGTTTTCAATGGAGCTCCCAACATTCCAGTATTCTAATATCATCTTATAGCCCGACGTAGCAGGCTATACCGGCTATTAAAGGCCCACTCCAGCGTTGAAGGCCTGAGCCGAAGGCGAGAGACTTTAACAAGGGAGCAGGACTTTAATAGCCGTTATAGCCCAGCTACGAAGGGTTATATGGCTATTAGAACATTCTGCTGCTAGAGGGCAGAATGTTCCAACAAATAAAACAAAGGCCTCTCGGAGTTTGGGGGGGTTTAAATTCCCTCGGGCTCCGAGAGGCCTTTGAAAACAACATTAGAATGTTGCTCTGCTGGCCTTTACCGGCACATAAAAGCATGGAGCACTCCATTGTCTTCAATAGAGTGCTCCACATTCCAATGTTCTTATTGGTGTTATTTCCTTTTCTAATCTGTCGTCGGTCCCAGTTTGGTGTGCCCCAGCTGGGGGTCGGGATGGTGCCTCTGAGCAGTGACCAGCGCCCCTCGATTGTAAGGGGGTTTGAAGTCCCTTAATATCCACGTTCTGCGACTAGATTACTGGGCCAGGATCTTTCAAGAACGCAAACTTGGTGTAGATTTTTCGTTACTGTGTGCAGAGATATTCTCTCCGAGTCATTCCATAGATGATTATAAGGTCTTCTGTTTTGCTACACCTTAATTCCTTGTGTTCCGAGCTGGTTTTTGGTGGCCACATTTTGGTAGGTGTGCATCTGTTGTTGCTGCTGTCGTTGAGGCCATTGTTCATGCTTTTATTGGTAGTTGTGAAGTGGCTGGGGCAGACTGTCTTTTTGATTTTTTTGGGCCGTGTCAGGAGTCCTCTCACTTTTCTTGACCTCATTCTGGGGATGTTGTTGCCTTGCTGGTGTCTTGTTGAGTTGTTTAAGTTTTAATGCTGTTTATTGTCCGGTGCCTTCTGTGCGCGTTTCCTGAAATTTCTTTGCTGGGTAGTACGCAAGAGTTCGATAAACTGTGCCAGACAGGTAGATGCAGGAGTGGGGAGGTGTGGGAGTGGCGCGGAGCTGTATTGTTGAATTGCTGTTCTTCAGGGCTCCAGGTTTGGGCTCCTTCCCTGGAGATCCTGCTTTAGTGATGTTCCCTACCTCTGCGTCTGTCGCGGTCTCCTGCCCGTCTTATACCCGCCGAGCTCCTTCCTACTGCTGGGCCCCTATCCAAGCAGCTTGTTTATGACTTTTTATTGAGAATTTGTGAGAGCTAGAGCTTTAGGCAACTCCCTGACAATTCCCCGTCTTACTCTCCATCAGCTGTTGGCCCTGCTGGGAGGGTTCTGGGAGGCCTGCTGCCAGCTTAACTTAGCAGTGTTGCACATCAGCTCATACACTTGTGCAGGTTCCTTTGGGGGACCTTTCTTCACAGGCTCGTGCCCTCAGGCCCCGTGTGCTCTCTACCAAGCTCCTCTTGGTATTTTTTTATCCCTGGCTCTCCAAATAGCCCCCCTCTCCCCCCGGTGGGTGGAGAGGGAGACGTCCACCTAGGGGTTATTACAGGTCAGGGCTGGGGAGAGACAAGCCGATGCAGGAGTAAGGCTGCAGGAGTAAGCCTGTTAGCGTTCTCAGGGTGGAGTCACCCGAGGGGAGGGGTCAAGCCGCTCCAAGCTACTCTTGGCTGCCTCTGCTCCACCGGGCGACCTCCACTGCTATAAGCCTTACCTGCTGTGCTGTATGTTGCAGCCGCTGCTTTCTCCCTGCTTCCTTGCCGGAGTTGAGTCGGCACGCTGTTCTCTACGAGGCTCCACCCCTGTTGAATATACCGTATGTCCTACAGGGGAGCAGCCGCGTAGAGAACCGCGAGGCGGTCTCAATAGAAGCACTAATTGCCCTACTAGGGACCATAACATTAAAGATAGCCCATCCCAGTGGTTATGCCTTTTGTATCTACAAGACCTTGTCTCTGTTGAAGGGAGACTAGTACAGCTGCTCCAAAATTCTTCTAAGGTACTAATGAGGACTCCCTACAAGTCCATATTATAGCCTTATAGCCCACCGTAGCGGGCTATACCGGCTATTAAGGGCCTGCTCCAGCATTAACAGCCCGGGCCGAAGGCGAGGGACTTTAACAAGGGAGCGTGACTTTAATAGCTGGTATAGTCCTGGTACGAAGGGCTATAAGGCTATTAGAACATTCTGCCACTAGAGGGTAATATGTTCTAACAAATTAAACAAAGTCCTCTCGGAGTAAGAGGGGGTTTTCAATCCCCTCGGGCACCGAGAGGCCTTTGTGAAAACAACATTGGTATGTTGCTTTGCGGTCCTTTACCGGCCCATAGAAGCACGGAGCACCTCATTGTCTTCAATGGAGTGCTCCACATTCCAATGTTCTAATACATGTTACCTCACCCACCAGGATTCATTTCGGTTGATAATCCTTAGTGGTTCCTACCATGTTGATCAGTGCTTCTACAATGCCAGTCAACCCCAGCCAGTTTCAGTCCTGATGAAACCCTTTAATCCATCCCAGGGTCGAAACGCAATCGACACATTTACAAAGACAGACAACTTTTCATAAATTGTAACACATTGATTAATTCCCTGTATCCTAAAATGTACTGAATATATACTGCTATCTTTTGTTATGAATCTACCAATACACCATATATGTTTATTTCTTACCTCATTTTTACTCTTTTTGATTTCGATTTCAGTTTGGTTTAACACATGGGGTTTACTTATTCTTTCCTTTTTGTCCTGAAAGACACTGACTAAATTGTTTGTTTAAATAATTTCTGTCTAATAAAACTCGATTCGGCTGACCCCTAGTTACTCATAAAAATACTGGCTGTGGAGACACTCACTAAATTGTTTGTTTAAATAATTTCTGTCTAATAAAACTCTGTTTGGCTGACCCCTAGTTACTCATAAAAATACTGGCTGTGCTGTTCTCACAAATCCTTATTGAATAACTTTGATTTAAACGAATGTGTTGTTAGAATGATGGATTGCTCACAGAAAGATCTGTCAAACTTGAAAACCTTCCCAAGAATGAGTTCAATATGTATGGAGACAGACTCTCTCGTCTTCCAATGCTCGTGATATGAGGTGAATGGGGGGATTTTCAACAACTGTACCCTTGATCGTGGCTCACTTCCTGTTTGGGACATGTTCATGCTATCATTGACATGAACGATGGGTCTATGACTGTGCAGAGCATGTGCTGCCTCTTCTTGAAATGTGAAAAATGTCTCAAGGCTAGCTGTGTAACCAGTAGAAACATTGCAGCTTGGCGTGGACATTTTGGAGTAAAACAAACTTAATGAAATACAGTGAAGATTCTTTAGTTTATTTTCAACATATGGTCCAGGTAAACTGCATCCAACTGGATTTGATGTATTGACAACGTCATTTTATCTTGGATGCAATCTTTCGGAAGTTTGCAGCGGTGACTAATGTGGACTCCTATGTAATCTCAAGGTTTTGTGAAGAAATGTAATGATTATGTTACATTACATTGCTATTCTTCTAGAAAGTGTAAACTCTTAAGTGTTCTATGGGATGTACACAATAACCCAAAAAAGCTTTGCCAGATGAGGCCACTTTTTACTTCAGATGTTCAGTTGAAGCCGTTAGTAACCTTGTGGATGTGTCTTTTGCTTTCCATAAAAGTAGAGAAGGGTATTTTGGAAATATATGGCCAGGGAGTAGAGCGTCAATTTGTGATGATTTGGCAACTTTAAAGCACAGTACATAAATACTTACATTTTGAGGACCTCATTTGAAAGTTTGCATAGATCATAGTATACTTTTATGCTACTGACAATTGTTTTTTAACATTAAGATTTGTATCCACTCTTGAGTATCATAGTGTTATATCCTGAGTTCAATGCTATTCATGCCCTGCCTGTAGAATCTTACTGTGATGGCATGTTATAGAATGTTGTGGATCAAATAGTCACAGTTGGAGAAGGGCTGAGCAGCATGCTGGCTGCTCCTGGTGGGGCTAGTCTTAGACTGAACATCTGAACTTGTAACTACTTCAATAAATACTCCTGAAATACTACAACCCTGCCAATGGAAACTTGGTGTAATGACATAACATGGAATGTTGGGAGTCAAATAGACACAGTTGGCTGGGCTTAGCTGGCTGCTCCTGGTTGGGTCTTGATCGGGACTTGTTCTAATCTTCTTGTGATCTTCTAACTATCCTGAATACACCTCTATGAACCACCTCTACTTGTGTGGACATGATCACTACGCATAGACTGTGGTGTGATAGGTTGCGGAGTGTCAGTACGCGGTGGTGGCCTCATCTATGTTAATGGCATTCCCCCTGCATTGGCACAAGCACACATTGCTCCCCAAGACTGAGCTTTGAAATAAATACTCCCGGAGATGTCTGCTCATTTGCCTTTTATAGAAGCATCTGGGGTACGGCTAGTTTGAAGAGGGTATGGAAATCTCCACTGGGTGGGTAGTCTAGGTTTCTTGGGTTCATACAGTACATCCAGATTGATAAATGAATTGAAAATATCTGTTCCAGTTTGGGTGAGAAACAAGTATAACTCCTTGAGTCATATGGCGGAACAAATGTCTACTAGAAAATTTCAGGATTTCGTCTCATTAATTTGCCTGGGTCTGAGGAAGTTTAGAAATACCTCAGGTGAGCAGTCTGTAGTGCTCACTCATGCACTGGTTTATTTCTGTATCTCATCAGAAGTGCCTCTCTCCTGGTAGCGTGTGATCTCACTTGGCACGAAGCCACCCCCCTGCTTTCATTGCTGCATACTACTTTTCCATACCCGGCTCCATGTATCAGATTCAAGGTTAGATTGCTTTGCCCTCTTTAACAACGGAGCAAAATAACATCAGAGGGTCAGCTAAAGCTAGTAAAACTAATGACTTCAAAAAAAGAGGACAAATCAAAAATACCTTGGTGTAAAAAAAAAAAAAAGGAAGAGTTAAGGTAATGATTATACTCCACGTCCAAAATTTTCTTTTAGCCAACCCCACAGCCCTCCATGGAAGACGAGCACTAATGCACCATCAGTTTTCCATGCATTCTTCAATTTCCAGGACCTACAACCTCGTTTTGTATGACCACTAGCTGAATACCCCATCTTGGATGTATTTTTCATAAGTCTGAGGATTTTGTTTTCTGTGCTTATTCTCCTTGTAAGAAGCTACCATTCATGGTTGACAGGTCTCGAGTATTCACTCCAGTATGCCTCCAAGGCTTTTCACAGTGCATCCCACCTGTTACACTCTCCCTCTGCTTCTTCCTATCGTAACAGCCACATGAGCAATATGTGGCCCAAAACATACTTGTAGCAAGGAGGAAGCACACGGGAGATTGTGTGGACCTCATCTACAAACAGCAAGCAGTAACTTAACATTAGAATGTCATATATTCAGCCTCCCAATAACATTCCAGAATATCCATGGAAAAGTACAGATAAGGTGAGAGGACTAAAGACCACAAATCTTCTTCTTCAAGCAAATATAGAATGTCCCAGCGTACACAGTGTAGATCCCATATAATCTCCCCCATAAACATTATTAAAACCGTAAAGACAGTGAAATAAAAAAACAAAGCTTCAACAGCGACCCAAAAAAATGGGAGAAACCATTTGAAAAAACATTACATTGATCTGAGACAGCATAATCTTTGAAATGCAATAGTTTTCTGCATAAACATCTTTGACCAACACACAACTCGCCTACATGACCTCTCTCTATTCCTTGATCACATTTATTCCTTCAATAACACCCTTAAGACCTTTCACCTCCCACACATCACTACATTTCTACAGGACTGGTGTGCTTATATTCCATATTCATCCATCTTTCGACATAACCACATTATTTATCATCTTGGTGAACTCTGTTTGCTTGAGACATTCTCTTGCTCCCACTGGAGCATGAGTCTTGATCAAATCACCGACTACCACAGTTGTCTTCCGAACAGCCTGCTTATCTTCAAACGCAAACTTCCTCTTCACAGCTTTCTCAACGTTAATTTTCTGCCAAACAACTTCCACAGAAACACCGACCAACCTTTCTGCCAGTTCATCCGGGCTGATAGCAGTTTGGAATGAGGAACGCGTCCACAAAGTAATTCAAATGATGTTTCTCCAGTGGTCATACATGGAGATAATCGATAAGCCAAAAAGTTGTTCCTAAAGTACTTTTTTTCAGTCCAAATCATTGATCTTGGCCAGTTATGTAAACTCTTTGGTAGTCATATGTAAGTGATCTACCATCCCATTTGTTGCAGGATGATATAAAAAACATATTTGTGATATATGCCACAACACTTCAATAACTCTTTTATTTCCTGAGAACACAGAAGTACATCATTGTCAGTTGGCAATGCCTTTTAAGAAATCCTTCAAAAAACCTAATCACAATACTGAAGGCTGTAGCAACAACATAAACAATCTTTTGCCATCTGGAGAACATATCTATAGCCATCAGAAGAAAATTTGTTGATGCCTCTTCCTTGAGTGGGCCAAACATATCCACTTCTATCTACTCCCAATGCCCATTGAGAAGAGTCCTGTATATCACAGGAGGAACATAAGCTTTATAGACCTGTCACCAACCTCTGACTGCTTTGATATGATACTTTCCATCCTCAAGTCCCAGCCACTAAACATCTTCTCTTAGTAACTGTTTGAATGCAACAACACCTATATGTCCTTCATGGACCAACAAGATAAACCTAACTCTGGGAGAATTTTGGATAGCAAGCCTTGTACACCCGCAACAAAAATCCATCCCTTTCTGCAAAATCCTCTTTCACTTTGCAAAAAGCCCTAACGTCTTTCATTAACCTCTCCCGGCAATCTCACTTTAGAAACCATCCTTGCTTACCTCTTCCTTACTACAAAAGGCCCCTCTGCATTATCAAAAACACTTTTTTCATCAGTCCAAACATTCTCCTCTATCAGCTCATCATCAGTAAAAGGGACGGATGCAAGTTGAGAAAGAAAATCTGCAGCACAATTCTTCTTGCTTGGTATATATTCTACTGAGAAAGTATATTCTTGCAACTCCACAACCCATTTCTCAAAACTTCTTGATGCCTGAGTAATTCATTTCTGCTCCCTTCAACTGTCATGAGGCACAGATGATAACTATCTCGACTCCATCAATAACCTGAATCAAACATCACTAAAAGCTTTGCCACTTGAATCGGCCACTAAAGCAGTTCAACAATAGGAACAATTGAACTGAAGTCAGGTGCTCTTGCCAACTCTACTTCTAACTACTACAAATGCCTTGCTTTGTTCTTCGTTACCAGAAACTCTGCTAACCTTTTGCCAAATTCACTCATGGCACTCAACTTTTCAGAAAAAAATGGCTCAAATGTACTATAACTTTCAGCCATTCCCGGTGTTATGCTTCCTGCTCTGCTCTGCATAGCTTTTTTTTTTAGCATTGTCTTCATATGGGCATAACACTTTACCCTTATTCCTATAAACTTCTAACTTACAGATAGTGTCCATCTGCTCTTTTTCTCTTTTCTGTGCTTCACAGCATTGCTGGTGACAGAATGTCCCAGATACGTTATCTCATCTTTGCCAAATTTGCATTTATCACCCTTCAATGTTATTCTAGCCTGCTCTAAATGCTTTAACGCTCGATGTGATCTGTTTTGTTCCTTTCATAAATCAGCATATGATCTTGGAAACACTTCACACCATTGAAACATTTACTGGGTTATGCATTACCCAGTGGACACTGCTGACGCAAAGCCAAACAGTATTCTATGGAATGTTGAAGTACCCATGGCGTAATAAATACTGTCAATTCTTGCATGTCTTTGTGTACACGAATTTGGTGATACGCAGATACCAGGTCTACGCTAGTGAAATACCTAGCATGCAGAACTGTGAATTACATCTCAACTAAATTTGAAAGAGGAAACTGGTCTACTCTAACCTCCCTATTCAGCCCTCTCAAATCAACACACAATTGTCTTTACACTCTGGATTTTTTAGCAACCAGAACAGGAGTCAGGCATTAAGTAGTGTTTACCGGCTCAATAACTGCACCCTCACACGACCTGGTCATCTCATTACTCACAGCTTCTTGCACATTCAAAGGTATTCTCCTCACCTTCGCAACAACAGGTACAGCATCCTTTTGTGCCTAACTGTATGGGCATAACCACAGAGACACCCTACTTTAAAATAAGCACTACAGAATGAAGTTTTTGAAAATCTCCACATTCCTTAACCACTTGTCTCACACACACCTGTGGATTGACATTGGGATTGAAATAGATGCCTTGTCATTCTGATCAGACCATCCCAAAATATTGGCCCTCGTGACTGCCACTCTAATTTGTTCCTTTGCGAAACAATCTTTAAACTCAATCACAGCATGGAAAGCCCCCAAATCTTGATGACTTTCCTACAATTGCTACCAGGGCAAATATCTATTGGCCTGATTTTCGTTTATTTTGACAATGATACTTTAAGTTCTTTCAAGAAATGTGCATCCTTGAAGTAGAAACAAACCCTAAAATCACCCTTATCTGTACCCACCCTGAACCTTAAAATCACTCTTATCTCCCTTTAACTCTACCAACCCCTGAACCCTAAATTTACCCTTGCCTCCCTTTACCCACCCCAAACACTAACATCACCCATTAACTGTACCTACCCTTAAAATCATTCTTATATCCATTTAGCTCTATCCATCCCCAAATCCTAAAGACACCCTCACTTCCCTTTACCTCTACCCATTCGTAAACCTTAAAATTATGTTTGAAGTACATAAAAAGTATGTTATTTAAAAAAAAATACATGTGTGGTAAAGTAGTGTGTGGTAAAGGTGTAAATATCTGTGTGGTATTTGCCTGTGGGTAAGGCTGTGTCACCTCAGGCAGGACTCATCTCTCCCCTGCTAAACAATTCACTTGCCTTCACCCAGAACCCCTAAATGTTTTAGAGGGAATGTGGGTTACTCTATGCCCTTCAGTGAGTTTTGCAAGCACCTTCACCTCTTTGATAGTTTTCCTCTTCCTTACCTCCCCCACACCTTATAATTTATGTCTCACCTGAGAAGGCACATGTGCTTTCGCTTGCTAGACATTTTTTTACTTACAGGAGTGCTTAGAGCCCACACTTTGCTTACCATTGGGTGGCTTCATTGTAACTCTGATTTCCTTGCTTCTTGAGGGTCATCGAGTGGCTTCATTTCTTCTTCCTGTGTTTGAACCTACCCAAGGACATTACACAAGTAGTGCTTCCCTTGCCCAGTTTCCTTCCACTGCTCGCCTCTGAGGTATTGCATTTCCTTTTACTTGCACCCCATTTGTCCACCCCCCCCAACATTGTTGCTTGCTCTGCCCCACCCTCCTCCAGAACTGTTGCTTGTCCAATCCACCCCACTCCCCCTTTTTTTGCTTGCCTCATCCACTTCCAACCCCACCCCCTTTATTGCTTGTCCCCTTCCATCTCACCATTAAAGAAAACAAGCATTGGCATAGCCAATAGGTCTCGCTTTTGGGACCTTCTAAGTATTTAGTTATGCAGCACAATATCCTTGGTGCAACCACATCAACTGTTGCGTGGCTAAACACTTATAAAGTCCCAAAGGCGAGACCTATTGGCTATGCCAATGCTTGGTGTGGTTGTGTGTGTGTGTGTGTGGTTGTGTGGGTGTGGGTGCGGTTGTGGGTGTGTGGTTCTGTGGGTGGTTGTGTGTGTAGTGTGTGGTTGTGGGTGTGGTTGTGTGTAGTTGTGGGTGTGTGTGTGGTTGTGGTTGTGTGTGGGTGCGGTTGTGGATGTGGTTGTGGGGGTGTGTGTGGATGTGGTTGGGTGTGGTTGGGTGTGTGGTTGTGTGTGTTGTGTGGTTGTGTGTCTGGTTGTGTGGGTGTGTGTGGGTGCGGTTGTGGGTGTGGTTGTGGGTGTATGTGTGGGTGTGTGTGTGGTTGGGTTCTGTGTGTGGTTATGTGTTTGGGGTTGTGTGGGTGGTTGTGTGTGGGTGTGTGTGTGTGTGGTTGTGGGTGTGGTTGGCTGTGGTTGTGTTTGTGGTTGTGCGTGTGTGTGGTTGTGTGGGTGGTTGTGTGGGTGGTGGTGTGGGTGTGTGTGTGGTGCATGTGGTTGTTTGTGTGGGGTTATGGTTGTGGGTGTGTGTGTGGTTGTGGGTGTGGTTGTGTGTGTGACAGTAATACTAAAAGCATCTCAAAATAAAGGAACACAAACATTGAGTTTGTGGAAAGAGAAAGCACGTAAGTCAAACGGGCGCTGCAAAGCATTAACACAACAACAAAACAAACAAGATCACTTAGCGAAGACTGAGTGCTGATAATGGATACACACAGCCCATCATCTTAAGAGTTCGATTGCAGCCAATGTGCTCTCAAACCTGCCCCCTTCTTGTGAGTTGCACCCCATATTTCATGAGTTGTAACTGCTGCACCCACCATAGCGCATTGAGATCTAAAGCGCTACATAGGTCTAAACGATTAACCAGTCACCAACATGCTGTGCTTTTAAAGAGAATGTGCCAAAAGTTTCCAACTTCCTCATCATGTCCTCATGAAAGCGCCAACGAAAGGACTCCCTGAATGGTGCAACGGACATGAAGCGGCCGCTTCGATCAGAAATAAACACTGTGAACGTTGTCCAGTTTCACAGTAACATTTCCTTAATGTTCTTTAAGTCACAAAACAGTAATACTAAAAGCATCTCAAAATAATGGAACACAAACATCGAGTTTGTGGAAAGAGAAAGCATATTGTAAGTCAAACGGGCGCAGCAAAGCATTAACACAATAACATGTTCCTCGATGTTTGATGTTCTTTGAACGAGAACATCAAAGGGGTGCCGCGAAAGTGATCGCGGGCGCTTAATGAGCATGACGAGGTTTGCCAGCCTCTGCTCCTAAGCGCGCGCACGCGCACATGCACTGTAGCACTAGGCTGGCCATGGTAGCATTTTTTGAGCCCTCACAAAAAGTCTCGCCAGACCAGCACATGCGCTGGGTCAGGCAAGACCTAAAAATCGCCCAAAGGTCATTGTAACGGACTTCAAGATGCTACAAAGATGCGGGCGGTGTTATGCTTCCTGCTTTGCATAGCTTCTTTTTTTTTTTAGCATTGTCTTCATATGGGTCCAACACAGTGAACTTCTACTTAGAAGTAAGATAATTAAACTTTTTTCCCTCCCAAAGTCCGACAATAATCCCCATTGATCACTGTTCCAGGCAGTCAGCACAAGCCGCATCATTGTGATTTTTTATTATTAACTTTCACAGCTTTTGTACAACATGGCTTAAAGAAATTGGCAAAGACAGTAGCTCTTCAATATGTGAGACCTGTTGGCGGTGCTAATGCTTGTTAGTTTTCAGTTTTATCAATATAGGGAACATCCTGAATGATTTTCATAATGGCTGAACTTCGGACTCAAGTGATGAATACTTTTTTGATGAATTAAACATGGAGTCAAGTTTACAAGAGTTGAATTCTTTTTTAACGTAAACTTGTTTAAGAAAATATTTAAGGGGACCTGACCTATCAAGAGATTTGAAATGAGTCAATAAAAAGCAATTTCATGTTTTACCTTAACACTGCTTAAAAAAAGGTCAATGATGAATTTCAGATGTGGAAAATAAAACGTTGTTTGATGTGTAGTAGAAAACATCAAATGTCTTTTCGTGATAATCCACACACCTCGCTGGGCTCATTGCCCGCTCCAAGGCCACCTTTCTCCTCTTCTGCTCAGGGGAGCTCACCTGAGACACGCATGCGCGTTTATGTTTGCTGATGAAGCGATCTGTGGCTTCCGCCTGACCTTTTACACGTAAATAATCTGTTTATAAAACATAGGACTAGTAGTAAATTGAATTATGCTTTTTTAAGTACTACTTGCCTCACTGGGAGTTTCGACATGTTTGCTAATCAGCTGAACAGCTAATAGCTTCTGCCGAGGCGCACGTGCCTTGTACATCAGCAGTAATTATGATGGAGGTCTCCCAGGACCTGCCCCACGTGAATGATTGCTTTAATATCTTGAGCAATTCTCAGCTCCGTGGCCAATTACGGCGCCTTCGTGCTCCGTGCAGGCGCTACTGGGAGCCGCGGAGCTGATTAAACGGCTGTCGCCTCGGAGCGTCTGCGGTGCGCGGCGGAGGGGAGCGGGGATGCATTTTGATGTGGAAGTTAAATGGCGCATGCAGAATATTGTTATTGCAACGATCTACTGTGGGCAGAATGAACTGCTGGGAAAGAGCGAAGTCAGTGAATGATGTATGGGAACGGCCGCCTCGTGGTCAGACCATGAGTGATACGTGTTTCTGTCTGCGTTTGTGGGCCCTCTGCCAAGGCTCCGCCCACCCCGACTCATCTCATATAATGATTTTCACATAGAGTGCTTCTGGTAAACAACAATTTGCAATACATAAAAGTCATGCGCGTTAGGCACCCGGGACAGCAGTTTCCCACCAAGTGATTCCGGTGCAGTCACAGCCAACAAGAACAAAGCGCCTGTTGTCTTGCCACTAGGGTGACCAACCGTCCGTAAATTTCATGGACCGCCCGTTATGTGGGCCTCTTGTCAGTTGTCCGTGAGGAATTCCTTTACGGACTCCTTTTGTCCGTAATTTGGGGCATCAGAGTGATGTGGCTGCCCCCCTGCAAGCAGCCTTAGAGCTCTGTAACTCACTGCAGGGGCCAGCTCGCGCTCCTGCAGTGATCAGTGGCCTGCAGCGCCCCTTCGCCAACCTAGCACAGATTACTATCGGCCCATTATCATTCTGTATATCGGCCTAATTAGCACATACAGAATGATAATGGCCCTCTCTGCAGTGACACGTTCGCTGTGTCTCCTGCCCCAGCCGAAGGCTTGGCATTTTTCTTTTGTTTAGTGGCTGGTGTCAATTGAAAATCCAGTTGAATAAAAAAAAAAGCCATTCTTTATAAATCCTGTTGAAAATGGGTAAAGAAACATTTTAAAATAAAGCGGATAAGAGAAAAACAAATTAATAAAAAAAGAGGGGAATATTTTAGCAACATTTATGAAACAGCGCTGAGCTGTAGAAGCATTTCAGTTCAGTTCATTTATTTGTTTCGAAGGTTAAAAACCATCATGAAAATACATAATAATCATAATATGTAATCACAAAAAGAACATTCTGAACAACGTCACAATTGTTAAAAAAGTAGACAGAGAGAAAGTTTATCCAAATAAAAAAGTTAGGTTTTTGTAAAAGATAAAAACCTGTGATCAACAGTGATACGAGACCCCGTATTATAATAATATTTCCCGTACCTCCCTAACCCACCCTTCATCATTCCCTTGTGTTTCTCAATTTAAAAGCAATTTTGAGGAAACTTATAACAGCGAATAAGGTTCGCGTTTCAGCGGCTCTTTGCAAGAACAATAAGGCAGGTTTAGCATGGATAATATTTGAGACCTTTAAGACATCTACTAAAAATCTTTGGCGCGGTGTTTTATAAAAAGGACACAATAATACAAAATGAAGGGTGTCCTGCGGAGACCTATTGTCGCAGCCGCAGGCACCCTTCTGCTCAATTGTTTGAGTGAAACCTGATGGATAAGCTAAAATATGATGCAACAAATTGAGCCTAAAACGAGTCATTAAAAACCTCTCGTGGTGACTGTACAATAAAAAGAGGTATGGTTCCATGCCAGCTTGATTAGAGACAAGGGAGTGGGCAACTGCCGAGGATTTAGCTAAATCCAACTCCTTCCTCCTGCCATTAAATTTGTCCAACAATGAGCTTTGAACATAGTGTCTGGAGTATATGTCCACCCTGGAGGGGTCCAGGAATAGCATTTGTTCATCAATATCCCCCAGAGTGTCTTTAACATATTTCAGCCATGGGATTTGAAGACATTTCTCTTTCGACAAACAA
This sequence comes from Triturus cristatus, assembly GCF_964204655.1. Taxonomy (NCBI): domain Eukaryota; kingdom Metazoa; phylum Chordata; class Amphibia; order Caudata; family Salamandridae; genus Triturus; species Triturus cristatus. The sequence goes on along the minus strand of NC_140583.1, from coordinate 107,332,323 downwards.
TCCTGGATGATCTGTCTGGATAGTCCTGCATTTGGATTTGTCCAAATTTTGAGCCAGGCCAGTATAGGTCTCAGTCTGATAATGTCAGCAATATATGTGATTCCCAGCTCTTCATGAGTAATTGCTGCAGTGATGCTCGGCGGAAGTTTTAACAGTTTTTTTAAAAATTTGTCTTCCTCACTTTGAATTAGTTGTGCCTCTCTGCAGCCCCACACTTCTGCTCCATAGATGGTCTTGGAAATACTAACTGATCTATACAAAGTCATCACCTGTTCTGGTGACCAACGACCCATTCGACGTGCAAAGCTCAGTATAGCCCCATTAGCTGACACTAGTCTCCTTGCCCTCTCCTCAATCAGCGGGACAAAGTTTAACTTATCGTCAAATAGAAGGCCCAGGTATGGGAATGTTTTGACAGTGTCCAGGACCTGATCCCCCAGTTTGAATACAAATTTCTTTCGTGGTTTCTTCCCCGCTATCATAATGAATGATTTTTTCATGTTGACGGAGAGATCCAAATTCCTCATGAAATCCGCGAAACCCTTGATTAAAAGTTGCAGACCAACAGCTGTTCGGGCTAGGAGCACCGCGTCATCGGCATACAAAAGCACTGGCAGATGACGCGTGCCCACCTTAGGACAGTCAGTTCCCAGTGCAACGAGGTCATTCTCCAGGCCATTTATGTAGAGGGAGAACAAGAATGGCGCCAGGATACACCCCTGTCTCACCCCGCCCGAGCACGGGAAGGGATCAGTGCTCACCCCCCCCGCACTGTAGCGGACCTTGGCAGTGGTGTTCCAATGTAGCTCCCTTAAAATGTTAATGAGATCCGGGTCAATGCCTAGGTTAGACATAAGTATCCAGAGTTTGGCTCTGTTGACATTGTCAAAAGCTGCTGCTAAGTCCATAAACCCCATATACATGGTGCCTTCAGACGTCTTGGTATACTTAGCAGTGATCAGGTATAGGTTAAGGCATTGGTCGGTGGTTGACCTGCCTGTTCTGAACCCATACTGGGTGTCCACCAGGGTGTTATTGGTGTCAGTCCAATCTATTAGTCGATTGAGGAGTGCCCTTCCTAATACCTTGGCGGAGACGTCAATGAGCGAGATTGGTCGATAACACTGCGGGCTGTCCCTACAGCCTTTTTTGTAAATAGGGACAATCACCGCAGTGGACCATGATCTCGGCAGACCCGTTTTAATTGCTGCATTCAAAACTCTTGTTACCATTGGAACCCATAGCTCAGTGTTGCTAAGAAAAAGATCCGGGGGGGTCCCATCCGGGCCCGGGGCTTTGTTGCGTGTTAGGCCTAAAATTGCTTTGCGAACTTCATCCAACGATAGTTCAAATTTATCTGCCCTTGGTCCCCTCCATATTCCGTCACCAGTGTCCATCTCCTGTTGATTATACAGGGATTTGAAATGAGCAATCCAGTGTTCTGGTAAGATGTTAGAGCTGATGACTGGAGAGTTTGAGTCGTGGAAGCAAGGTCTATTTATAATTTTCCAGAACTGGGCATAGTCTTTGTTCTCACCAGCCTCCCTAAGGTCTGCCCATACTTCTTTTTGAAGGGTCCCTTTCCTGATCTTTAATTGATTTTTGTAGTTTTTTCTGCAGCGAGCAATTTCTACCTTGTCCCTTGGGGTTTTTTTCAGGCTCAGTTTTAGATCTCTTAGCGCTTTGGAACAGATAGAATCAAACCATCTTGGTGAAGATGACTGCGTTGGGGGCTTCTTGGTTGTTAGGAGTCTCTCGATTATTTTAGTCAAGTTCTCAAACGCCTCTACTACTCCTTTGTCCTCTGAGGTGTGTTCTAAACAGGTCTCTATGTGGGCTTTCCCTTCATCCACTAATTTGACATAAAATTCCTGGGGGTTGATCACTGACCACCTTAAGCGTCTTCCTTGGTCTACTGGTTGAATTTCAGATTGATGAATCAACCCTGGGTCTTTTTTGGTTAAATCATTCCCTTTGAGTTCTATTATAATGGGATTATGATCACTGTGGGGGCTCCACTCTGTCCAGGTATTTAAGATCTGATCTCTTGCTCTAGTTGAGATCATTATGTAATCTATTATAGACCCCCCCCCTCTGCCCTTAAATGTTGGTGTTAGGGATTCGCCTACATTGAGAGCAGCTAAGTCCATAACATGACTGAGGGCAAAGTCTTCTAATAACTTCATCAGAGTTGTTCCCTCTTTGCAATGAGAAAAGTGGGGGCCCTTTTCTAATGGGCAAGCTGACCAGTCAGGAGTTGGAGGGAGTAATTTGGGGCATAAATGACAATTAAAATCACCCATTAACAGAACAGTTGGTTCTGGCCCCTTCGTCCTTTGCTCTAGTTCCTCATTTAGTCTGCCTTCCAGCTCCGCTAATATTGGAAATTTCCCTTCCACTGGGCCGGAGTTATAAAAGTTTACTAACAGTAGACTCTCCCCCTTGTGGAGAAGTCTAACTGTTTGTATGTTGTCTGAGGAACAATCTGGGTAAGACCAGGTACCTTTCAGATCTAAGTCCACATAGACTACTAGGCCTCCTTTTGCCCTACCCGAGTTTGTTCCTTGTGCGGGTCTGAAAAAACACTTGTAGCCCTCCAATTGACATGGGCCTGAATCCTTTGCCCAAGTTTCTTGGAGTGCTATGACATGGAAGGATTTTATAAATTCTACCCATTCCTTACTTTTAAATTTGACTTCTAACCCTGCAATATTCCAAGAAAGGATGGTCAAACCCTCCATCTTGTCCTTGCCTTTTGTTGTGGGAGTCAAAGTTAAACTGTCCTCCCCAGCTATAGGTAGATCGAAATTGGATGAGTTGGTTCCCCTCTGCCTCCGTGGTAAGTCCAATCTCCCAGATTGGGTACTTTCCTCAGTCCCACCTGTGCCCCATGAGTCTAGGCCAGAGCAACCACTGGTAGCCAGGCTTACTGCGCTAGTGATTTCTGTGGGTGTGAGTCAATCAATATCTTCTAATGATTGAAATGGGGCAAATCTATTTGTCCATTGTGCGCAATCTCTGGGGGGATAGGGCTGTTCAGGGCGGCTTGCTAGTCTCGGTCTGTGTGGGCGCTGCGCTCTAACCCGCGTCCACCCTCCCTCGTCACCCCCATAATTATTATTATTATTCCTGGATCTAGGGTAAAAATACCCGAGTGGGAGTGCACAAATGGTACTTGTTTGGTTCCTATTGGAGTTCTTCAGAATGTACTCAGCCAGACTAGTGTCCGTGAAGTGTGCAACTATGCAATCACCTCTAATGTCTTTATTCCTTCCCCCAATCCAGCTTGCCCTTCTTACACTTGCTATCTCTCCTCTCTCCCCCATGCTTAAGGGTCTATGGATATTCAGCCACTTGGAAATTTTGGTGAGCAGTTGATAATGGGTTTCTCTCTCATTAGGCCTAATTTCCGGGACCCCTGCAAAAATAACTACAAAAGGACACTCCTCGGGGGGGAGATCTATGTGTGGAGCATTATTGTTATAAAAGGGATCAGGGTCTGTATAACAGTTATTATAATTCCCTTCCCTCTGGGTACGATCGTCCTGTCTCCATTGCATTAAAGGTTGAGGGATCGGTTTCTCTCTTTGTGTATTACTTACACCTTGATTGTGTCTTCCTCTGGAGTTATCGTTAGTACCCCCTTTAGGGTTTTGGGCAATTTTGGGGGCCTCATGAACCTGGACTATTTCTTGGTGGGAGTGACTGACACAATTGTTATTTTGTGCTCTCTTTGAGTCTGCCTTATCATTTGTGGTTACCTCAGTTGAACGGGGTGAAGCAAGTGGAGTTTTTGTAAGTGTGTGCTCTAGGGCTTTAGATAGTTTGGTGAGCTCACACATTATTTTATCCACCTTACTTATAATAGGCTTTAATTGTGTCGTGATGAAAGATTCTAGCTGTATTTTCAAATCCAAAACTACCGTGTCAATCCACCCTGGTGGTGCGGATTCTACTTGAGAGTCATTTGCTGCTATTGTGTGCTCTTGGGTGCATGATAGAGAGTTGTCTCTTGGTAGTTCTTTCCGCTGTCTCTGATGTCCCTTATTTCTCCCCAAGCGCTTCCTTTTTTTCCTACTGGGCATGTCATTAAGCTCAGAGATTTCTACGCCTGTGATTTGTGCACAGGAGACGTCCTCTATATCATTGGTTGTTTGGGATGCACTGCCCTGAGTATTTGGGCTATCTACTAATAAGACATCTCTGTAGGGTGTTTGAATGATGGCGTTAAGGTTAGGAGAGGAGGATAAACTCCTTTCCATGCGTTCAATTTCGCCAGTCACTTTCTTTAGCATTAAGTCGATTGCAGTTGGTTTCTTCCCATTTGCAAGGGCGCCCTCCTTCATAGTTTCCCCCCGAGTTGGTTTAGGGGTGGGTTTTTTGTTTGATTTATTCCCAGCAGAGCGAGTGTTGGGATGAGTGGACATAATTCCCCTGATGTCAAGGGTAAAACTGCTGTTTTTCAAAGGGATTCAGTACCCTGTCCAGCTTCCCTGCGCAAACAGGTAATACAATATCTGGGTCTATTCACCGATGCAGGCGCTGGGGCCAAGGGGGGTTGCCCGTCCCGTCCCTCGTCGTCCCTTGACGGCCACAGACGGCCCGCCCTCTGCCCGGGCTCAGCCCGGCGACGCCCACGCGCGTCCTGCGACGCGGGGGGAACCTCTGCTGAAGTAGCGCCTCCGGGCGCGCTTTCCGGCGAATGTGGGCGGGTCACTGGAGGGCTGCTGGGGACTGTAGTCCTCCTCCACAGCGGCCTCGGTGTAGTGGGAGGCGGCGAGGGAGACTACCTGCGACTCTCTGTCCCCCAGCCCAGGAGCCAGGAAAGAACTGTTGCGTGGCGCTGTGTTCGCAGCTCAGAATACGATCCCCCCGCTCCACCGGGGGAACCTCTGCTGAAGTAGCGCCTCCGAGCGCGCTTTCCGGCGGATGTGGGCGGGTCACTGGAGGGCTGCTGGGGACTGTAGTCCTCCTCCACAGCGGCCTCGGTGTAGTGGGAGGCGGCGAGGGAGACTACCTGCGACTCTCTGTCCCCCAGCCCAGGAGCCAGGAAAGAACTGTTGCGTGGCGCTGTGTTCGCAGCTCAGAATACGATCCCCCCGCTCCACCGGGGGAACCTCTGCTGAAATAGCGCCTCCGAGCGCGCTTTCCGGCGGATGTGGGCGGGTCACTGGAGGGCTGCTGGGGACTGTAGTCCTCCTCCACAGCGGCCTCGGTGTAGTGGGAGGCGGCGAGGGAGACTACCTGCGACTCTCTGTCCCCCAGCCCAGGAGCCAGGAAAGAACTGTTGCGTGGCGCTGTGTTCGCAGCTCAGAATACGATCCCCCCGCTCCACCGGGGGAACCTCTGCTGAAGTAGCGCCTCCGAGCGCGCTTTCCGGCGGATGTGGGCGGGTCACTGGAGGGCTGCTGGGGACTGTAGTCCTCCTCCACAGCGGCCTCGGTGTAGTGGGAGGCGGCGAGGGAGACTACCTGCGACTCTCTGTCCCCCAGCCCAGGAGCCAGGAAAGAACTGTTGCGTGGCGCTGTGTTTGCAGCTCAGAATACGAGAATACGATTGCAGTCAATGGCCGAGCTCCAGAAGCGAATGCTCCTCGTAAAACATGGAGTGATAATTGGCGACCCAACCTTCGTCCACAGTGCTTTGCGTGCCAGGAGATCTGAACTCTCACTTGCGATGCGAGAAGTTGAACTACAAGTCCCAAAATGCAACCTGCTTTTGAAAACTACCAGGACTTAGTGGCTCGAACTCGACAGGGCAGTGCCGGACACCTGTGCAGTAATCATAAAATAGCATACGACTGAGCACCTGTTCACGAATAGCGTTTTGTTAATTGCGATAACCCGTCTTCATAACAAGCATGATGATACTGTGGATAGTGATTGCCAGATTTGCAGTGCCGTAGGTGTCCCGAAAATCCTGTGTTGTCTCACCAGGAACACACGGGCAGTTAGTTCCCTGCTGTCGCACAGCGTCAGGGGTAAATCGATCTCAGGGTGTGCCTGTCTCCGTCCGCTGTTTGTGGTCGCTCCTTCTCGGTCTTTCTGAGAGGCGACGGGTAGAGGAGAGTCTTGGAGCCTTCTCTCTGCGCCTCGACCGGTTTCTCCCAGAAGCATTTTGAAATGATTAAACAGGCACATGTCGGTTGTAAGAGGTGTTAGGTACATCACACCTCACACCGCTTGATTGTGTTTTGTACATTAGTATGCCCCTAATACACCTTGGTCCGTGCCAAAGAGGGAAGTTTAAGGAAGAGTTTGTTTAGTGAAAGTAATTTCAAATCGGCTTTTCACAAACCTCCTGGATGTTTAAAAGTGACAGGTTGAAAACAGCCCAGCTGAAAGGAGATTTTTTTCTTGACATGCTGCTGTATAGGCGTATAAATTCCCAAACCAAACTTTGTTAAAGCAATACAGCATGTCAAACAAAGCATAAAAAGGCAATAAATGCAGCTATTAAAATGAGTATTGGAAGTCCATTTCCTACAATCTTTGGCATCTTCTACTTTCAGAGTTCACAGACCTCTTTGCAATGCTGAATTTGAGAATTTCCGACAGTTTGAAACCAGACCTTTAATAGATCACCTGTTCTTCAAAGAAAAATGTGCCTTCATGATTGCCCTGGCGATTGTGAAAGGCCTAACAGTCATACATGTTGCATGAAGGGACTGCTGCGGGCAGCAGTATTGCTTATTGTGAGGGCCACTCAAGTGTATTTCAAGAATGCCACTATTACTACAGTAAAGGAGCAGCAATAATGCAACACGAGCCATCCCCCTGGCGCCCCACACTCGCAAGCAGGAAGAGACACTAACTCTCCATTGGCTGACTTCAATCAGGGTGGGCTAGCTCAGCACTCTCCTAGCCGCACACTTTTTGCTCAACCATTCTGACTGACTGGCATTGATTGGTGTGCAGGGTCAAACTAGGGCAATATGGCAGTGGAGAAGGGCTGGCCTGACAGGTCAGTGTTTTTGTGTGCTTTTGGCCTGTTTTAATGTCTGGTGGGCATGTTGTTCTTCTGATGTTTCTTCAGAAGATCAAAACTGTCCCACGTTGTAAATATGGACCCCTGTTTTTTGGCTATATGCTTCGCTGATGGGAGCCACTTTTATTCTTGATGCCTGGGCCTCTTTTCTGTCCCAGTCCAGTCCTGTTGATGTGGCCTGATATAGATTTAGAACCACAGTGAAAACCAAAGGGACTACTCAAGATAAACCAGGGCAAACAAGTAAACAATCCATTTATACATGTTTTCATTTAAATCTGATATTTGCGATTTATTTTCCATTATGAATGGTGAACTACAGATACCAGGATATAAAGAAAAAACAGCAAAGACATTAAGAGCCAGGTTTTCAGCTTCTTGCAGGACACGAGAATTGAATAGGAGGCTCCGACGTGGAAAGGGAGGTTGTTCCGTGCTTTGGAGGTTACATGGGAGAAGGCAAGGCCTCCGGCTTGCTAGTGTGTGTCTGGCTGAGTGGAGGTTTCTGGGAGGTGTGTAGAAGTGTGTGTTGATATTCAGGTATGCAGAACTGGTTTTGTGAAGTGCTTTGTGTATGTGTGTGAGCAGTTTGAATCAGGTTCGTTTGTTGATTGAGAGCCAGTGTAGTTCCCTGAGGTGAGAGGTGGTGTGGGTGCGGCAAGAGAGGTTGACTGTTTTAGAACTTAAAATTATCATGTCTATGCTTCTCAAGGAGGGCCTCCATGTGCAGCTGGGTGCAGGTGCTGTACAGCATCTGTGCACTACTGTAGACTGCACTCATCAAGTGATGACATACAGCAGGCGGACACATGTATGTTCAACTGTGGACAAAAAGGGAAGGTAGCTTATAGCTGTTATTGACCTTAAGCCATGACTGTAGGGAAGGAACACAGGTACTGGGAACCTGGACAGCAGGGACCCAGTACACCTGCATCAAAAGCCAGGCAAAATGTGTGTGGGGAGGGGGGAGGTGGAGGGGGACTGCACCAGAAACCCAGTTTCTTCTGGCTGGCCACTTGGAGAACTGCACTCTAGTCCACCACTAGCGGTCCCAATTAGCTATATTCTATGCATGCTGCTTTACATCTCACAATGGCACTCAGATATGAGATGCTAGTAACAAAGTCCACCTGAGCAGATCTTCCTGACCACTTCTCTCACCAAACATGCCTGCTCAGGACTATGAACTGTAAACAAAATATCAGACTAGACAACCCAGTGCAGGAACCATATAAATATATCATGATCATATGAAATACCACAAAAAGACCTGCACAGTTGATCAAAGCTGCATGCCTACCAAAAAACCATGAAATGCACGATTGTCTCAATCTAATATAAACTATTTTTGACTTGTACTTGTGTTGGTTGTGTATTTACTTATCTAATATTGCGCGACCTCGTCTGATGTGTCTGTAAAACTTACCTTTTGTCTTTAATTTTTGTCCTGAATTTTGACCTTCAGTCCTGATTTTTTGTCCTGAATTTTGACCCTTTGTCCTGAATTTTTACATTCACTGTCCTGAATTTGCAACCATGCCAGTTGGTCACCCTACTTGCCACTGCAGTGCCAGCTTTATAAGATTTGAGTACATGACATCTCAGCATGTCGGCCAAGCCATCTCTAAAAGGAACCTCTTTGATTGATAAGGTTGGGTGGCCGGGCGTTTTGGTCGAATGAGTTAGAGATTTGTTACTATTTAGAAGTCGAACTGGGCCGTTATCTGTAGCGGGCAATTTACACCAAACCGGTACTTGGTCAACGAGAAATCAATTAAATAACTCACTCTAGCCTGCCCAGTGGCATATCATTCCCCGTTACCCCATAATCTCCATATTTCTATTGGATACTTTCAACCACAAATCCGTCACCTTTAGAATATTCCCAGGCGCCCGATTGGATCCCGAAGCTTTCACTGCACTGCTTCTGTGGGCCACAAGGTGGAGTCGTGTGACTCCTTGTTGACTTCATTCTTCCCTGAAAGTGACAAAATGGAGACACATTTGAGCACCGCCTCCGCACCGATGTCAGTTCCTTTCTTTCAGCGCCTTCAAAGGCGGATCTAGAGCCCTACTCCCCCTTTTCATCCTATTGACAAATTTTCTTGTACAAAAAGTTAAATCCTGTGTGCAAAGGAACCTAAACTAGACGGTAGAAACTATGCCACGACTGTCAGAAACCGATATCGGAGACAGACCTGCACATGGCATCTTTGGTGCGTGGACTAGGGTACGACTCCAAGTCATGTGAAGAATGCGCCCTCATGAAGCCAGAGGTGATCTGGAACAGTGAAGTGAAATTTACGTTGCAGAGCATGGAAAATGCCTCAAGCTGCCTCCCGACTTCATTCCAGTGCACACCATTCCTGTACAGTCTGATTCCAACAAAACGCTGCCTTCACCACAGGGCCACCCTCAGTTGCATCACCAGCTTTTCAGATTCAACTCTGATGAGTGTGTGCCACCACTGGGAGATGACCGCAGAGGTGACGTCCATGAGCAAGGTAAATCCTCATTTGTTTCCTATGAATCCACCAGGCTGGAATACTAAGCAAATTGAAGCCTTCAGGAAACGTTTTTTTTGTTGTTTGGGAAGAGCCGAGCTTTAAGGTTAGCCAACGCAAGTTCTCTAGAAAATTACACGCACTCCCTGAGACATGGTCGCAAGATCTTGCCAGAGGTCCTGGAGGACTTTAGGGCCTCCCAGGGTCAACATATTCAGGATGGTTCAGATACAGCCAAATACATAATTCGGACTGACCTTGCTACGACGGATTATCTGGGGCGAGCAGTCAAAACTAGCATGGTGCTCCTTCACCACGTGTGGAGGGCCGCAGGCTTTAATCGTGATGTAAAGGCATCCCATTTGGATATGCATTTTGATTTTAATTTAAGTCTGGTTTCCGTTGCTCGGCATCGACACTTAATTGTCAGCAGCACATGGTGGCGCTGCTCATCTAATTTAGAGATCAGCAGAAGAAGGGTTGTTTATCAATGCAATATATATTAAAAGATTCCTAATACCTACCTCTCCAGCCTTTCCTTTAGTTATGGAGACCTCGAATATTCTGACCTGTCGCACTTGCAGGTGAGAGAGTGGTTTTGGTAACATTGGCAGGGATAACAACGTCAATGGTTGGTTTAAGTTGCAGTAGCCTCATTGCTAAGGGCCCTGGCACTTATTATTTTACAAATTCAGCACTGATTTTGATGGATCTAACCTTTTTGATGAAAAAGCTGATTCTGCTCTGGAGTGCTTCCGGGGAGGTGGGCCACCGCTCTATTCTTGTGCCTTTCAAAACCTGCAACACAGTGCCCTCATCAGTTTCTGCTCTCCCGGAGCTATTCCAGAGGTTTGGCGTACTGGCAATGCCAGGCCCCCACTGCAGTCGTCTCAGCCTGTTTATGGTTGAGGACGGAGATCAGGCAGACAGCGAGCAGGTCGCCAGGACCGAGACCGTCAGAGTTCCTTACGCCCACGCCATCAGTCTCCAAACCATTTGACTTTATCCCTAGCGGCTAACATTCATCCTGTGGGACACAGAATCGAACATTTTAACCATGGGTGGCAAACTTTTACATCAAGCCAGAGAGTATAGTGAGGTATGCCCTGCCGTTCCTTGCTCAACCCCAGCTTATTCCACACCAAATTATAGTGGATTTCAGTAGAGCAGTGATCTATCTTGCTACAAGATGTGCATTCTATGCTGTCCAAAAGAGGGAACTGGACTCATAAACAGGGACTCGTTGTTACCCCCGCTATTTCCTTGTGCCGAAGAACAGAGACCTTCGTCCTATTTTAGATCTTCTTCTGCCTTTCTACGGAAGGACAATTTAAAAATGCTCACAAGTTCTGTCCAACCTGGATCCGGGAGACTGGGTGGTTGCCTTGAACCTTCAGGATGTATACTTTCATGTGCCCTGCAGTGCCACAGATATTACCTACAGTTCAAAGTTGGTAAGAGCATTTTCAGACTGCTATGCTCCCCTTCTGCATTCCCAACACCCCTCACGTGTTCAAGTAAGTGATTGCAGTGCTCTCCGCCCATCTTCAAATGCCAGTTTTCCCCTACCTCCATGACTGCTGTTGAAGGCAGGTTCACCATCCAGTCATAGAGACGACAAGATGAAGGCGTACTGCCTAACAGTTTTTGGGATTCTTGATCAACAAGTCGAAGTTGCACCGGACTCCTTTTCAGAGGCTTGCTTTCATAGGAGTTGTCCTTTATATGGTGCTGTTCAGGGCTATTGGTCAGTCACGACGAATCCCAGATACTCAGGCTATGATCCAAGTGTTTCAGTCTCTGTCCTGAATCTTGCTGAGCCCAGCTCTGAAGCTTCTTGACCTGCTGCCTTATGCATCCTGCTTGTCTTCTTTAGCAGGTGCCCTATATGGACTCCATAGTGCAAACTGAAAAATCAGTGGTCCAGTCATTGAGAAAACATGTTAGATGTCATCCAGGTTTCGTAAGAGACTACACAACATCTGCAGAGAACTGCAACTTGACCAGTGGCAAACCCCTCGCCATTTGCCTCCAAGAGCTGACAGTTGGATGGATGCATCCATGCTGGGCTGGGGAGGCCATCTGGAAGAGGTGAGATCAGGTGACTCTGGTGTCCAGCGGGAATCAGTACATAAACAATAGACCTTTCATTTGCTGACCTCCAGTCTGCACACACTCTTCCCGATATAGACTTCTAGAGCTTCTTAGTCATTAAAGCCACAATATCTAAACTTGTCATAGTCAAAGGATCCAGACCTTTTGACGCTATTTAGGAAACTAATAACATCTGGCAGTGCAGCTTCAAAAATAAATTGATTAATATTTGCGAAGGGAAATCGCCTTTCTCGATCCAACGCAGATGAGATGCAGCATTCAAAGTCATTAATAGAGACCTCCCCAAACCCCTTTCCAGTAGAAACCAGGTCTAAAATATTAAAGCACAAGTTTATTCCTAACCTGTACCAAACCTGTACCAATGCAGATAGTTCTCCCTACTCACAGTATGCTGGAACGTGGCTAAAATAGGCCCAGTCGACTCGGATGTCTGCTGGAACTGCAAAGAACTGACTAGTTATACTTGAAGCACTTCTTAAACTCTAAGCTCATTACACCTCTCTGGGGAAAAAAAGGTTCCCTCCAGGTCTCCAGACTCAAAATACACCCTGTTCTAGACTTGTCATCTATTATCTTGGGTTCTCTAGATGCTCCCATATCCCCCAGCTCCACCTAGATGATAGGAAACACCTGGACCTCTTGCTAACAATCACTACAAAGCTCATCTTGGTCAAGTGGATATCTGCCAATCTGATTGCGATTCAAACATGGTGGGCTTAGACTACCTGCATTCTAGGTGCTCACAGATCGTGTCACAATTTGGTCAACACCCCAAAGAACATGAGCAATAGATGTGACACTCTAGACCAATTTCTTCAGACTTCTGAATCCCCCCTCACAAAAAAAGAAAATCCTGCTCCCACCCTCCAGTCTCACACCAACTCCATATAACCCCTATATTCAAGTTGGTTTTTCTTAGTCTACTGCTCTGACTGCTTTCTATCGTGCTGCCCAGGGCATTCTTCTCTCTTCTCTTGTTTGTCCCTTTTTTCCTCTTTTCTTTCTTCAGTCTTCCTTGTTTAACACATTGGATACAGTTTTTCGTGGACGTACAGCATTTATGCAAGTTAATGTCATTGAATCTTGTTTTAAAATTTGCAAGTCACTATTCCAGCTGCGTGGATCCCACTAAGTAGTTATTATGTATTCTGTTGTACCCTCACTCTGTTAAGCTTTTCGTATTGCTTAAAACGTTTGGGATTAAACAAAACAATGACTTTTCTTCTGCAGGCCCTTGCAAAGAAAGCAAGAGATGGGAAACTGTTACCCGAAGAATACCAAGGGGGCTCTTTCAGGTAAAAGCTATTTTATTTCAAGTAAACCATTAATTCATAATTATATCCCCCTTTCCGGGTCATGCTGATTGCAGTCTGTAAGGGCTGCTTCTGATTTCTAGGCTCCCTGTTGACCATTGCAACAGTATGAGTCAACTCCTCATACTTCTGAAAAAGTTTTATATCTGCTTATTGAATCGGAAAAGTCCCTCCATGGTAACGGACGTGCCCCTCTGCCCTGAGTTACCCCAGTTGGAATGATGTCTAGATTCAGAATGATGATTTTTGTTGTAATGGGCAAACACAGATCATGCATGTGTGCCATAACATAGGCCTGTCCAAGGGATTGTGTTCTTTTTGGATCAGGCGGGGTGCCCAAAGTGCTACCCTCCTAGTGGTGGAAGGCTACCGCCTTCACCAAGAGTTATGCTGTATGAGCGCCGTGGTGGCAGCATTCTGTGTACTGATCAAGAGGAGTGAACAGGTGCTTTTTATCTGTGTCACTGGCATGAGGGCTACAGGCACATCCATTTAAAGTTCCTCTGCTGTGTTCTTACATCAGGTTGGAGTGGAGTGCTGTGCAGTGTGCGTGTGGTACACATGTGCTTTTGAGTGGTACAATTCAGGGATAATGCAGTGCTGTGTTGTGCATCTATATTATAAGCATGTGCTGGGTACATGTGTGCCTTTGAATGGTACAATACATGACTGATGTAGTGCTGTGCAGTTCATGTATACTATATGCATGTGCTGGGTATATGTGCGCTTGTGAAGGGCACAATACATGGAAGCCTCTGGGCTCCATTTTGGGAGACCCACAGCTGCATGTTGAAACATGAGGAGAGGCGATAGAGGAATTCCCCCGACAGATATTTTATTGCTGCATTGCTGTAAACTGGGTGGAACACAATGGAGGAAAGGGAGGGCCTGGCTTTCAGAACACTTCAACAGTGGTTCAGAAACTGGACACTGGAAAGGGGCCTGGGTACCTCTCATGAAGGAGATGGGATGATAAGGGAATAGCAAAGTGTTGTAAGTGGTTTCAAGTAGACAGCAGGACTCTTGGTAGTTAAGTTATAAGTTAGGTTTATTAGGTTACAGCAGAGCAACGCACCTCGCCAGCTGACCAGACCCCAACTGACAATTGTGGAACCTCCAAGTACCACATAGAATGTACACAGGCATTCTGGGAGGCTTAGTAAGGGGAAACATAGAAGAAGGTGTAGTGGCCACGTTGGGAGAAGAACTAGTTTACTACACATCTTCCCCCTTTATCTAGAAAAGACAAAACGCCACAAATGGCCACGTTGAGGAAGAACATTTGTTAACTACACATCCTCCTCCTTCATCTAGAAATGTGATACACACCCATCCTCCTTCTCAATAATATAATTGTTGTAGATGAATCTCCGGACACTTCTAGTTAGGTACATGTAGGTTTATTGTAGACACAGCTGAGCGCACACCTCGCCAGCTGACCAGACCATCAACTGACAAGGGTAGAACACTCCGGTATAAGTTAGAACACACACAGGTATTCTGTGAGACTAAGGAGGTAAGAACACAAAGGAAGGGCTAATGACCACAGGCAGCCATGTTACATGAAGAACTAATTTACAACACACTCCAAGTACCACATAGAATGTACACAGGCATTCTGGGAGGCTTAGTAAGGGGAAACATAGAAGAAGGTGTAGTGGCCACGTTGGGAGAAGAACTAGTTTACTACACAAAGAATAGGGCTGAGACCCTTGGGTAAACTTTTGATACACATCACTATGGCTGACATCCAGGTGTGACCATCTAGTCACTCCTCTGTCCTGCATTGTGGGGCTACCGGATTTGTAGTCACTCATGCTGTGACAGAGCAGGAGTGGGAGGAAGGGCAGGGTAGAGGAGAGTGAAGTTTAAAAGCAATCAGACCTCAACATAAACTTCAAAGACTCAGACTAAATCACATTTGGTGTCTGGAAATGGAGCATGAGAAAGGGAGCTCAAACCCCCAAAACTGTAAATTGTCAAGCAGCCAGTTGGACTGTGCAAGGAAGAAATGCTCTGCAAGTCTTCTTCATGGGACCAGTCCTGCGGGCCAAGGCCTTTTAGATCCCCCTGCTGGGCGAAGACAAATCATCCAGAGAATCCAAGATCACCTACCCTTGAGGCACCAGTCCCTGCCTGCTTGCCAAGACCAGTGTTCCCTATAAGGGAGAGAAGAGCTTTGGAGCGTGCAAGGTTCAGTGGGGGATCCTGGCAAACGGATACCCGTAGGGAGGTGTGAGGAGACCGATGCTGCACTGATCGGGTCATTGTCCGTGTGCAGATACCAAGTCGGCAGCCCCGTATCACAGGTAGAGCTACTGTGAAGATTGCTGCTGTGCCAATCAGGCCATATTTCGTGCACAACGGAGGTGACCCCGTATGCCAAAGATGGCCACTGGGACCAGGGAAAGAGTGTGATCAGAGGTTGTGACTGAGGACCAGCACTAGGAGGATTGCCCCCCAAACACTATTACCAGTGGGGAAGAACTTAAACATATCAGCAGCAGAGAACCATTGAGAACCCTCTGGAAGCTGCCATGCTTCAAGGCCACGTGAAGAACTTGAGAAAACTAGACCACAGCCCTCCCAGGCCATGTGTGTGAAATACTTACTATTGGTAGCTGCTGCAACTTCAGCGGCTACGAACGGGGCAAACTCACAGGCTCAGATCCTGCTGTCTTGCTGGTGCAGGTAAGAGTGATTGTCGGGCCAGATGGCCAAAGAGGAACTTGCCGGTCAGATAGTGTTTCAGCGCTGTAACACTTTTGGCTATAAGAAAGAGTCGGAGTGGGACTTCTAAGACTCTGAATATTAATGGGGTTAATTTACTCGCCAATAGTGAATGGGTAATAACCATTACCGCTAGATAGAGAGGTGTGTGACACAGGGACCCACCTATAAAGCACTAGAGCCTTGACCTTAGGGGTCTGTGTGTTGTTTGTAAATGTCATAGTTTACTTTGTGTTCTAAGAGAAATGCAACTTTTTTCATGAAAGCAAGTATTTGACTGGACAATCATTTATTGCTACTGCTCAGTGTATTTTGAGTCATGAGCCTGTGTACACCCTGCTGTGTCTACTTCTTCCCCGAGAAGCCCTGAACTGCTCAACCCACACTACAACTGAGATTCAAGTGCTCAAGGGATAGTTGGCCCAGTTGCTGAGGGTCCATAGTCGATCGGCCCTAGGCCATGAGAAGTAAAAAGAGTCAATCCCCATGGTTGGGCCCAGTAGCCCCTGCTTATCCCATTGCCCTCTGAATGGGGGTACTGACACAGCTGGTTTGTTTCTCTCTAAGATTATTATGTGGAGGAAGGATTCAATCCAGTGGTTC
The DNA here is from genome assembly GCF_964204655.1 of Triturus cristatus. Classification (NCBI taxonomy): domain Eukaryota; kingdom Metazoa; phylum Chordata; class Amphibia; order Caudata; family Salamandridae; genus Triturus; species Triturus cristatus. The sequence goes on along the minus strand of NC_140583.1, from coordinate 107,316,071 downwards.
TGACACCACCTAAAACATCCCCCACAAGTGGTACTAGAAATGCATACGCCCTTTGTTAACCAGCAACTATCCTTTTGTCAAAATTCTAAGCTTGTCTCGTCTCCTTGGCTGTATGGCAGCGTGCCTTTTATTGGGGATCATCATAGTGGAGGGTTGGCATGGTACAGTCACAGCTTTGTTTATAAGCAAAGTGTTAGTGAAAATATCTGCTACTTGAGACGTTTATTCTTTAAAACATGTCTACAAAATACTGCTAAATTCTCCTCCTTACTCTTGCCCCACTAAGTCAACAGTCACTAAGAATCCAAGTGCATGTTGGCAGTGACTCTAAAGAAGAAGCATACTGGGTATTAAATGCAAAAGATATGAAGAAATTGTCCATGCCATACTTTGTTTAGGGATGATAAATAGTTGTGCATTGGTCCCGCAGAATTGTATCAAAGGCATCCCATCCTGTTTAGAAGTCTGAAATCTCTAATGATTCAATGCTGTTCTTTGTCTCTCTCTCCAGCATCTCGAATCTGGGAATGTTTGGCATCAGTGAGTTTGTTGCCGTGATAAATCCGCCCCAGGCTTGTATATTGGCTGTAGGGACGTCCCGATCTGAACTCCGGCTGGGTGAAGATGAAGAGGGGAACCCAAAACTACAACAGCAGCAGCTCATGAGAGTCACACTGTCAAGCGATGGGCGTGTGGTCGATGATGAACTGGCTTCCAAGTTTCTTAAAAATTTTAAAGATAACCTGGAAAATCCTGCAATATGTGCCTTGCATTAAAGAAAATGGAATGGTGTATGTTTGGGAAGCATTCAGTGGATTAATGTTACATTACAGTTGTACAGTAAATAACAAGACATAACCCTTTAGTGATACTCAAATGAACAAATAAAATATTAATTTATTTGAGTTGACTGTTTTATCTTACCTCTTGTAATTTGGGTTGATTGGGCTCCTACTTTTGTGGAGCAGTATGATAAATGTATCTGTTTTTTCGAGCTATGACAGTATTTATTTGACAAAGTATAGAAAAATCTTAAAGTGCCTGGCATAGTTATTAGTTAAAATTGCTTCAAGAATATATTCTTTTGTTAAGATGCATATGGGCAGTTCGGAACGTCTACCTGATTATTCTAACTCTGCTCTGGAAGATCCACCTAAAATTATGGGAGAGTTTCCTTACCTTTGCATTTCCCAGCTAATTTATGAGGGACATCACCCTACAAATGGGGAAATTGCAGACAGACGAAAGAAAACATTATTGAATTGTGCATTAACAATATAGACCTACCTGTAGGCGTTGGCTTCAGACATGGCAAAAAAGGAGCCTAGATTGGGGCACAATATTTGTTAAATGACCAGGTCTGTCAGTGGACTATAGGGAGGCTCTTCAGCTTTAGGGTAGGCATTGATCCTAGCAAACTCCAATAGGCAGAATGTTCCTCCTCTGTCATCAAGGGTAGTTTTAGACCAAGTCTTCAGAACCAGTGCACTGTACCCGAAGGTGAAGAAGCACCGTCACTCTTCGCTTTCTCCCATCCGTCAGCTGGCGCGATGCAGGACGTGAAAGGTCGTTGTCCGGCTCAGCCCAGGGAGCCTGCTGGGAGGGCTCTGAGCCTCCCTCCCTTCCCGGGAGCCGGAGCGTCCCCTGCCCAGCTTCGTGAATTTTACGAAGCCCTCCACTCCATCTTTGGTCAGCCAGACTCCACCAGGGTGCCTTCAGGCCCCGCAGGCTCGGCTGGGGGCTCTAGGTCTTTGATGCAGGCGGCTCCGGCCTTGGTGCTGCGGGGCCCCCATGAATCCAGGCCTGGATCTGGATCGGTGCGTTTTGACCTCACAAGACCTTCCCCAACGCTGATTCCTCTGACAACGCCTCCGCCACCTCCGACACTGGTTGTGTGCCGGGCCGGCGTCAACCCCGGCCTCCCCCTTGACTTGGACACCTGGACAGTACTTTTGAACCACTGTTCTACCCTGGCATTCCTTTTCGCCCTGAGTGGCAGCCAGTGGAGGGTGAGGAGGACTGGGAGGGATCTGTTGACCCTCTGGCAGACGAGCTGGAAGAGCTGTACTGGAGAGAGGAGTTGGGTGAGGCCAGTTGTCTGGATACCTCCCCAGACCTTGGTATGCTTTCTCACCCTACCGTGGCCACGGAGGAGGGAGCCTCCTATGCTGTGGGTTTACATAGGGGGGGCTGAGGTCTTGGCCTTAAGCTTCCTACGGTGGCAGTCAGGACTACCCTCCTGACTGAGATGCTTCAGCCGGCAGCGGCCTCTTCGGAGCCCCTGCTGCCTTTCAATGAGGCCCTCACAGACATGCTTCTGGGCACTGGGTCCAAGTCCAGCACAGGGGCTCATGTGGATATGATGATTGCCCGATGCCACCGCCCGGCCCGGCTGACCCAATTTTCCTCTCCCAACACCCTACCCCGAGAGCTTGTTGATCCAAAACCTCAGCATCTAAAGGCGCGTTCCCTACTGCTCCCCCAGATAGGGAATCCAAGAAGCTGGACCATCTTGGGAAGATGTTTTCTTCCGCCAGCTCAGGACTGTGGCAGGTGAGCACTTCATGTCTCTTGGGCCGCTACACTCACTCTGTGTGGGACACGGTTGCGTAGGTGCTGCCACAGTGCCCAGAGGAGCCCTGGGCTGTAGTCTCCTGTGCGCTCGCATTGGGTAGATATGCAGCGAAGTTCGCCATTCGGTGTGGGCTGAACACCACCAACTCGCTAGGTAGAACGATTTCTACGTCAGTAGCCTTGAGATGCTACGCCTGCACCAGTCCACTGGCATTTCCGGGGATTTCCAATCTACGCTTTTGGACATGCCCTTCGATGGCATCACCTGTTTGGCGACAAGGCGGATAATGCGTACAAGCACTTCAAGGACACTAGGGATACGGGAAGATCCTTGGGCCTCTCTGCCACCTCTCGCCCGTTCAGTCTGCCTTTTGCCCCTTTTGTGGTTACAGAAGGGGGTGCCCCATCACATTCCATCCAGGGCCACAGGCTGGCGCAAGCTACACGGCTGGGGATGTGGGACCCAGCACCGTGAGTCTGGGGGCCAACGATTGGGCCAGTCCACCAGTGCCCCCTCTGAATCAGCCTCCAAACCCTCCTTGTCCGACCTTTCAGGGCCATCAGTTGCCAGTGGGCAGCAGGATCCGCCATCACCTCCCCCACTGGCACAACATCACGTCAGACAGGTGGGTTATGCAGATAGTCAGAAGGGGCTACTCCCCTCCTCTTAGAGACTACCCCTCCCTCAATGCCACCAACACTCCATCGCATGTCGGAGGATCATTTGGCCATTCTCTGTCAGGAAGATACGGCTCTCTTGGTCAAGGGAGCTATCGAGCGAGTCCCTGTGCCAGAAGTAAGTCATGGTTGTTATTACCACTACTTCCTGGTACCCAAGAAGGACAAAGGCCTGCGTCCTATCTTCGATCTCATGGATGTCAACCGCTTCCTCCGGAAGGAGAAGTTGAAAATGTTGACATTGGCTCAGGTCCTGTCTGCCCTCAATCCTGGAGACTGGATGGTAGCGTTAGACTTGCAGGACGCCTATTTCCACATCCTCGTCCTGCCAGCCTTCAGGCGTTACCTACGGTTCACGGTAGGCTACGAGTTTACCGTGCTCATTTTGGCCTTACCAGCGCCCCTCGGGTGTTCACTAAAGTGATGGCGGTGGTCGCAACTCATCTGCGCAGATATGGGGTTCCAGTCTTCCCCCTATCTCGACGACTGGCTGTTAAAGTCGAGCACGCCCCAGACTGTCATCTCCCACCTCCAGATTACAGCGGACCTCCTGCACTTGCTGGGGTTCACTCTCAACGTGCCAAAGTCACACCTGATTACATCTCAGAAGCTTCTTTTCAATGGAGCAGTTCTGCATACAGCGCAGTTTCAGGCTTATCCTCCTGAGCAGCGAGTCTGGGATATTCGGGTTGTGATACCGATGTTGTAGCCACTATCCTGGATTTCGGTGAGAATGACCCTGAGGCTGGTGGGCCTCATGGCCTCCTGCATCCTGCTGGTAGATCATGCCAGGTGGCATATGCGGGCTCTGCAGTGGGACCTGAAGTTCCAATGGGCACAGCATATGGGGAATCTCTCTGATTGCGTCCAGATCTAGGAGTGCACTGTAACCTATTGCAGTGGTGGCTAACGAACCAGGATTGGGTCAACGGCAGATCCCTTCCCCAACCAGAGTTCACAGTGGTGACAGATGTGTCACTCCTGGGATGGGGCTGCCACATGGGGGTGGAAGGGATTAGAGTCCTCTGGTCACCAGGCTCCACATCAACCTTCTGAAGCTCCGGCGATTCATCTTGCACTGAAGGCACTCCTACCTTCTGTCAGAGGAAGGGTGGTGCAGGTGTTCACGGACAACACCACCGCCATGTGGTACTGCAACAAACAGGGCAGCGTTGAGGCTCTTTGCCTGTGAATGTGGCTGGAGCATCAGGGCATGTCCCTTGTGGTTCAACACCTGGCCAGGGTGGACGAATCCAGCCGCCGGTACATGATGGATCACGAATGGTGTCTTCACTCGGAGGTTGTGCAAGGTCTCTTTCAGCGGTGTGCAGAGCCTTGGTTAGATCTGTTCTCCACCGAAGAGAACGCGCAATGTCGGCAGTTCTGCACGTTGGAATTTCCAAGGCGGCACTCGCTCGGTGACGCTTTTTGACGCGAGTGGAATTGCGGTCTTCTATACGCCTTTCTGTCTATACTTCTGCCCAGAGTGCTGAAGAAGATCAAGTGCGACCGGACCCAAGTCATTCTTGTAGCTTCGGATTGGGCACGAAGTGTCTGGTATCCCGAGCTCTTGAACATGGCCATCGATCCTTCGATCAGACTACCTCTTTGGGAGAATCTTCTGTTGCAGCAGCAGGGGACGGTTCTCCACTCGAACCTGTCCAGCCTCCACCTCCTTCTGTGGAGATTGAGCTGCGACAGTTGACAGCTTTCGACCTTCCTCCCAAAGTCTGTAATGTTATCATGGCAGCTAGGCGCCCTTCACCAAAACGGTATACGGTATACGCCTGTAGATGGAACAAATTTGTGGCATGATGCACATGAAAGGCTGTAAATCCCCTTTCTGCCCCTTTTTCAGAGGTTCTCCTCTTCATTTTTTCCTTGGCCCAGCAATACTCTGCTCTGGGCACTCTTAAAGGTTATCTTTTGCTCATTTCGGCTTTCTTTGCCTTCCTGATCAGCCTTCTCTTTTCATGTCCTCTATTGTAAATAGATTTCTTAAGGGCATTACTCACCTTTTCCCTCCTATTCCTTTCGTAATGCCCCAGTGGGACTTGAATCTGGTCTTGACTTACCTTATGTGTGCTCCTTTCGAGCCACTTCATAATTGTGCTCTCAAACTCTTGACGTTATAGACTGCTTTTCAGGTTGCCATCAACTCGTCTCGCAGGGTCAGTGAGCTATAGGCTGTCTTCTAAACCTCCTTTCCTTGCTGTCCTTCCAGGCAAGGTTGTCCTCCGAACTAGACCTTCTTTTCTTCCCAAAGTGATTACCTTTTCCACATAGGACAGCTATCACTTTGCACACTTTCTTCCCGCCCTCGCATCCTTCCAAGGAGGAGGAGAGACTCTACCGTCTGGATCCAAAACATGTGTTATCATTTTATCTGTATCACACAAAACCATTCTGGGTGGACATTCAACTCTTTTTTGGCTATGTGGGCGCCCAGAAAGGTCGGGCTGTAGGGAACTAATCCAGTACAGGGGGGGGGGGGACATATTCGTGTCATACTGGCCACGGACGCCATAACCCAGATAACGGATGAAGAACGGGCGTCGTTGGACGACTCACGACGACAGAGATCAAACACGCCATTCACCACTTGGCCAAAAACAAGGCCCCAGGTCACAATGGTTTCCCCATAGAACTGTATGCCACGCTCTCTCGACACTTAGTCCCACAGCTAGATGCAGTCTTTCAAGAAGCGTTGGAGGTAGGGCTACTCCCCCAGTCTATGCGGGAATATATATTGGTGACGTTTCCCAAGCCAGATCGAGACCCTCTACTCTGGACCTCAAGCCATCCAATCACTCTTCTGACCGCTGATTGCAAAATACTCGGGAGGATCCTAGCAGACAGGATTACAGAGGTACTCCCCAGACTAATACACTCTGACCAGTGCGGATTCGTCCCTGGGAGAAGCACCTCTCAAAATATACGCCAGCTGTTCCAGATCCAGGTCAGTGTGCGAGGCAGGTTCCCACATGTGGCATGCCTCGTGCTGGATCTCGAGAAAGCTTTCGATACCCTAGCATGACAGTATTTATTTGAGGTGTTCCAGCGGGTGGGTTTGGGTCCCCAATTCATAGCATACACTCGGCTATTGTATACCTGACTCACCACACGGGTCAGAATAGGCCGGCACATCTCACCCCCCATCTCGATCATGCGTGGAACGCGCCAGGTATACCCCCTGTCCCCGTCATATTTGCCATAGCCATGGAACTGCTGGCGATACGACTGCGAGAGCTGGTTGAGCACTGGGGTATACCACTGGGAGGCCGTACACATAGCGTATCCCTGTACTTGGAGGATCTTCTCATCTATGTCAGGGACATCACAGTAGACCTCACTACTCTCTGGACCACGCTCGCAGACTTTGAGGAAGCTGCAGGGTTGAAAGTGAACTGGAACAAGTCCTCCATCTACCCCCTACACCCGAATGCACCTCACCAAGAAATTGAGTTAGGTGACACCACACTAGCATTGACGGGGGATGCCCCACGATACTTGGGTGTCAGACTCTATCACACAACCCAGGACCTCCTGGAAGACAACCACTACCGAGCCCTCCGAGGACTCAAAAGCCAAATCAACTTCTGGCGGACTCTACCTCTAGCCCCAATAGGAATGGTAGCACTACCAAAAATTATCATGGTACCCCGGCTCCTTTACTATTTCGCCAACGTCCCGGTCATCCCAACGCGCTCTTTTTTTTCAAGAGCTCAACTCATTACTAATCTCCTTGATCTGGGGTAAGGGCCGGCGCAGAGTGGCCCTATCAACCCTACAATTGCCACGAGATGGGGGAGGGCTGGGCGCCCTGTCCTTCGAAGCTTATTTTCTCGCAGCGAAAGGAGCGACGACCGAGGAAGATTTACTCAGGCAGGAAGAAGCACGCGGTGTACGATGAAACCCCATATCACTGGACTGGGCTATGATCCTCCATAACTTCATACAAACACAGGCTACCCACAGGCCACCCAGGAGGAACCAGGACCCAACGCACTTCGGCCCTCACAAACCCCCCCCACCCCCCGCACTAGCTCACCTCTCAAGCCACCCCCGGTAGACCAGACCACTCCACCAGCAATGACGGGAACCATTTCCCGTAGATAACGGACCAAACTGGAGCGACACCCCCCTTCTCCCCTCCGCCCCCCCCCCCCCACACATCTCTTCCCGAGTTATATACTCCCAGTTCGGTTATGAACATGGATTACCCCCTCTGCACTACCACATACCGACAATAACGGTCTGGTAATTGTCATAAGGGAACGGGTGACACAGTAGCCCTCTCGTTGTCCCCTGCAGGTATGTCTCCAGTATACCAAACATAAGCAGAGCGACACATCCCCCCCCCCCCCCCCCCATCAACGGACACGCAGCTATCCCGAGGAAGATTTACTCAGGCAGGAAGAAGCACGCGGTGTGCGATGAAACCCCATATCACAGGACTGGGCTATGATCCTCCATAACTTCATACAAACACAGGCTACGCAGGAGGAACAAGGACCCAATGCACTTCGGCCCTCACAAACCCCCCCACCCCCCGCACTAGCTCACCTCTCAAGCCACCCCCGGTAGACCAGTCCACTCCACCAGCAATGACGGGAACCATTTCCCGTAGATACAGACCAAACTGGAGCGACGCCCCCTACCCCCCTTCTCCCCTCCGCCCCCCCCCCACATCTCTTCCCGAGTTATATACTCCCAGTTCGGTTATGAACATGGATTACCCCCTCTGCACTACCACATACCGACAATAACGGTCTGGTAATTGTCATAAGGGAACGGGTGACACAGTAGCCCTCTCGTTGTCCCCTGCAGGTATGTTTCCAGTATACCAAACATAAGCAGAGCGGCACATCCCCCCCGCCCCCCCCCCATCAACGGACACGCAGCTATCCCCTGTTGAAATGTTGATGCCTGATGTACTACATTGAAAAATGTACCTGATTGTTGTGTAACACGTATGATAACTTAAAAAAAAAAATCCAATAAAAAGGTTTTCCAAAAAAAGGTCGTCCTTTGCAATTAAAATGTGCTATTCCTTGGCGAAAAAAGAACCTCCGATAGAACTGCACACCCATTCCACCAGGGCGAAGGCAGCCACTACTGCTTTGTGACATGGAGCCTCCCTCAGTGACATCTGTCAGGCAGCCACATGAGCATCACTGCAGACGTTCACTAAACATTACTGCCTAGATAGTGTAGTCCTGAGAGACGACTTCTAAGGCAGTTCAGTTCTCCAGGACTTTCTGGTGGGGGGGGGGGGGGGGTTGAAATTGCTGGGGTATCTATTCTAAGGTAAGGAATCTATAACTAATGGTCTCTTTCAGACAAGTTACTTACCTTCGGTAATGATATAGCTGTAAGAGACATATATTAGTTATAGATTCCTTACCGCCCCACCCATCCTCCCCGTTCTGCGAAATGACTTCTAGAGTAAAGGACTCCCTTTCAGGGCCCTAGTTTTGTGCACCTGTGGTCAGTGTCTTGAATGGCTCTGCTCTTCTGGCGTGGAATGTGGTGTAAAAGAACTGACTTCACCGCGCAAGGGCAGCATCTCAGTAGATCCCACGACGTCATTCCAGCCATCACGACGCCAACGACGAATGAGGAGAAGACTAACACCACCTACTGACTTACAGGGGTACTGCTGAGAATAAATTCTCCGGATCCAGTCTGACGCCTGGGGGTAGTTCTAAGGTAAGGAATCTATATCTAATATAGGTCTCTTACAGATGTATTGTTACCGAAGGTAAGTAACTTGTTCTACAGTAGTAATGAGGGGACAAGCCTATCATTTGATCAACTCTGAGCAGAAAAGTAGCAGAGTACTAAGGTAGAAAAATAGGGAAATAGAAAATCAATATACTCCAACTTGATGTACTTTTGCAAAAGGCAGTAGGAGAGTAGGTTCATAAAAAGATGTTTTATGTATAATTTTTCACTACATCACCCATCCTGAGAGCAGCAGTGAGTCACACATCCACCCTCTATATTTGCTTTCAAAGGGGAGCTCCAGGATTCACTCCATTTTAACTTACCACTCGGACCCCTGAATAAACACAGGTTCTGGGTACCGTTCGGCAATTTTAAAACACCCACTCACTTTCTTCCCTAGGCCCACACACCCGCATGCACAACTGCGGCGTCTCCTTAAAAGATCTGCGCTAAAGAGCCCTCTTGCGGGGCCCGTGAGGGACTGCAGCACCACCCACACGAGGCGCAACGCCCGATGATGAAGCATGACTCTCGCAAGGGTGTGTGAGGGCAGTATATCCAAAAGGAGGAATTCCCCCTCCACATTTAGAGATCCAACCTATTGAGAGTCTGACCACCTAGTATCTTTCTCTTTTACGAACCATAATTTGGTTTATACTTTTCTGAGATCTGAGGAACTGTTACCCCCCAGTGTATACTCATAAAAAGATAGTACAGAATGGGACTGTAACATTAGTTTATTAATTGTTCAAACAGAGGAGTTTATTGCCATAAATGGTATTAATGCCCTCAAGTTGTCAGGTAGGGAGTTCCAGGCTGAGGCTATCACTGTAAAGCCCCCGTTCCTGACTGACACAGCTTTGAACTCAGGGGCTTAAGTGGAAGTTAGTCCTTCTCAGATTTTTAGAACCACCTGCAGAGTTAAGGAGTTCAGTTAGGTAAGGAGAACTGTTTTAATGTAGAATGAGGATGTCGAGTTCAAATGTGATCTAGGCTGAGTTGGGAAGCAAGTGATTGGCTTGGATAATGGGTGCATCTACCACTGTTTAGAGAAGGTAATTTAGGACTAGGTGCTGGATTTTTTTAGTTGATGGAGATGTAAATTTGTTGGTTTTCGCTATCTCATTTATGGAATGAAGCATTGTGTCCTTTGTTGATACCAAAATCCAGTGCTTTAGCAGGTGAGACTAGTGAGGAGGAGAAGTCTTTCAGGCTGTGTGAATTGATGAGTGTGATAAGATCCGGAGATCAAAAGTAGAACATGAGACTGAATCTCAAGTTGAGGGGGCCTTGGGGCTAACCTATCTAGAGAAAGTGACTAATTGTGTGCCATTTGCAATCATTTGCTGGGATTTCTGATGACTGCAAACTAAGTAAGGTAAGTTTTGAACAAGACTTGCAGAAGAAACGCATACATCGTGGAACCTTTCATGGCTATATCATAATGATTGTAAAGATCAAAATTGAGCTCATCTAGAGAAACATCCAAGATGATAGAACATTTCTAAAGAATGAAAAATACGATCATGTGGTTGACTCTGTCAAATGCCCCACACTGGGTCAAGCGAAATGGAGATAGTAAGCTGCCATTTATTCATGGTCCAGAATGTATTCCCTGGTGCTTAAGAGTAGACCATTTGCCATGCTGTGATCAAAAGCTGAGTAATGAAGATGCTGTTGCTCTTGATTATGTTTGATGTGTTTTCCTAGTGGTGCACGAAAGATTAGTGATGGGCAGGCATTTGTCTAGGCAGATCAGATCCTCTTTTTGAAGGTGAAAAAGAATTTGCAAGCTTAAAAGCCATTGAACTATGCTCTTTACAAAGTATGTACTAATTACAAGGAGGGTAGGTGGTTCCACTTGGAGATATCGGAATGTGGACATTTGTTTCTTGAGAAGGCTTGTGTGTTTGAAGAAAGTGGCCTGCAGATGGTTGCAGAGATATGTGAAGGGTACTCACTCAGGAGCCCCCACGGACCCCTGCCCCCGCACATTTTCCTCAGAGCTGCCACCGCCATAGCACCCTTGCTACGACGCACCATCAACGCCTCCTCCGAATCCGGCTCTTTCCCCGACGACTGGAAGCGCGCAGAAGTCAAGCCCCTCCTCAAAAAACCCTCTGCAAACCCTACAGAACTGAAGACCTACCGACCCATCTCTCTTATTCCCTTTACAGCCAAAGTAGCAGAGAAGATCGTCAATGCCCAGCTAACAAACTTTATCGAAGAGAACACCTTCCTCGACCCCTCCTAATTCGTATTCCGCAGCAACCACAGCACCGAGACCACCCTTCTCGTCGTGCCACAGACGACATCCGCACACTTCTAGACCAAGGCCACACCGCAGCCCTCATCCTACTTGACGTCTCCGTAGCCTTCGACACCGTCTCTTACCACACTCTTGTAGCCAGACACCACGACGCAGGAATAAATGGAACGGCCTTTACAAGGTTTAACAAAACAAAGTATTCAGTGCACCACCTTGTGAACAATGTCACAAAATTATACAATTCTGCATCCAAGGTTGTTCTTCAAATCATCCTTTTTATTTAGTTACAATTTAATTTAAACATATCAAAAAACCTTTTGTTGAGTAGACCAGCCAACGCGTTGCGTTCCAAAAAGTTGGGCTTCTTCAGGACTGTGGGGTAACAAATATATACATATATCAGTACAATAAGAACATTTAAAAGACACAACCTGTACAATACGACCAAAAAACGATTACATTGCGACAGGACTAGCTATACATGTATATATATATATTGTTGGAAGAAGTGCTTCACAAAGACCTTATTCCATGTAAACATTCAGTGTAAACAGTACAACATATAAAATTGAGGATGTCTACCATGAGTCACTTACGGAATGGGAGGATAATCTCCTCGATTTATCATTCACTATGATGCGTATATTAATTAAACATGCGGAGAAGAAGGACAGTAAATTATAGTCGGAAATTGAGGAGTTAGAAAAGAGAGTGCAGCCTCAGAATTGAAAGAAACAGTAAAGAAAAATGATGACATCCTAGATAAGAGACTAGAGGATTATCAAATTTATTTGCGGGACAATAGGGCTAAAAAAACCAGATATAGAGATGGGGGGATCTATACATTTGCTCGTAGGTATGATAACCTAAAAGTACCGGGGAAGGATAAGAAAACCCGGGAGGAGACATCTGAATTGACACCCACGAGCAGCATTAGTTCCTTGTCGTCAGTGGCAAGCTCAGTCCCTACGGAGGAAACACCAGTTACATCCGATACAGACAATCAGTCTACATTTTCAGTAGAGATGGAGAGATTAAGACTGGGAGTCAAAACTATGAGCAAAGTGAGAAAAGAACAAAAACATGACGGGGAGGAGAAGATGGAAAGAATACAAACAAAAACAAGAGAGTAAGGAACGAGACCATTGCCATGATGACCAGGTCCAAAAAGAACTAGAACAGTCCACAACAGAGGAAGACACTGAGAGTACCACACAGGAGCTAATAATTGTAAACCTTTCAGACAGAGATTTGTCCGAATCTGATTTATCTGTATTGAGTAAGGGTTAGAGGTTTTGCCTGACCTAATATGGCAATGATGTTGATATATTTGTTGATTTATACAAATTTGTACGCTTATTAAAGCTAAAAGATCATTTTATCCGCAATCCGTCTTTGTCTGTTCAAAATATTGGGGATTGTATACCACCCACTCATACAGTTTCAGATTTACATGTGCCACAGTTGATGTTATCATTACAGGATGACACACCAATGGATGTAAATTTATTAAAAGCTGAATTGATTATATCTGAATGTGAGAATTGATAGCGGTTTGGAGACTTGCTCCAAATTCACCCCAGTGGGAACACACCCGAACATTGGCATATTTAGAGAAAGGGTTGCCAAGGGGTTTTACAAACTCTTGGAATGTTCCATCCCCCTAATAATGTCACATATAATCTGGCAGTGGAAGAAAACAAGGCACTGATGGAACTTCCATTGTGATCAGGGAAGCAGATAAGGGGGGCAATGTTGTGGTGATGGGCAGGACGGCGTACATGCAAGAAATTGACCACCAACTGGCAGACACGACTTGCTATACAAAAGTGTCAGGGAACCCAACAAAAGCACACAGCAGTCACATTAGCATGAGACTGGTCGAATGGCGAGAGAGTTGCCTGATAAGTTAGGACGAATGTTATTACCTCATAGTTAGAGTACTCTCTTTCCCATGTATATACGTACTCCCCTAAATACACAAGGGGGACCCTTTCTACCCGGACGACCAATGATCTCAGGGGTTAAATCTCCCACAAAGAGACTGTCTGAATACGTGGACAAATTGCTGCAAACCTTGGTCCAAAACCTGCCGGCCTATATTAAGGACAGCAAGGATATACTCAACAAATTTGAGGGACTGGTGTGGTCTGAAAACTTGTTGTTTGTCACCATGTATGTGACCAGTCTTTATACATGCATCAAAAAAGAGTTTGGTGTCAGGGCCCTGAAATTTTTTCTACGAAAGAGAACTGCTGACCATTACATGCACAATGAGGTGCTTATGGAAATGACAGACAACATATTATCCCAAAATTTCTTCTTGTATAACAACCAATGGTACCACCAGGTGCAGTGCACCGTAATGGGTTCTAGGTTTGCTCCCGCTTATGCCGGACTCTTTATGGGCTGGTATGAGCGGGAGCATGCCTGGGGACACCGGGCTGCCAACTAGACGGAATATATTATTTTCTGGGACAGGTACATCGATTATGTTATTATGCTCTGGGATGGACCTGTCACCAAACAACTGGAATACCATGCATTCTTAAATGATAATCCCTATAATGTATGCTTTACCATGAACTACAGTAGGGATCATATTAATTTCTTGGACGTTGATTTCTATGTCCAATATAACTGCAAACAAAGCACCATTTACCGTAAGACCACTGCCTGTAATAGCACTTTACATTCTCACAGTGCACACCCCAAAAATGTGGTTAATAACATCACCTACGGAGAAATGATGCACATAAGGAGGAATTGTAGCTCTGATGATACATTTGCCAAGAATATCCAGAAGACCAAACAACGCTTTCTGGCAAGGGGATATCTTCCATGAACTCTAGACAAGGCAGGGAGGAGGATTAATAAAGTACCCAGAGAAACCACCCTGACAGCGAAATCTCCTAGAAAAACAAAGTCTGTCCCGGTTTCCTTCAATACGCAATAGAACATTAGGAGTGGCATAGTGTACAATGTTCGGAGAAAGCACTGGCACCTCCTCACGGACATACCTAGTTTGAAGGAGACCATAGCTCCGAGACCTAGAGTCACGTATAGAAGGGGAAGAAATCTGAGAAATTGGCTTTGTCCCGGTTACATCACTACACCGAGGGCAGAAACCTGGTTGTCTCATATTACAAACGGGGTTTTACACCTGCAGGAATTGTAATGTATGCAGAATAGAGAAGGATAAAACCAAGACATTCAGTTTCAATACCGGCAGGGTACATAACATCAACCACCTGATCAATTGTAAGACAAAATATGTTACTTACACTTTGGGTTGCACTTAAAATCTACGTGGGCAGCACTATTAGGCCACTAAAAATGAGAATAGAAGAACACACACGTGCAATTCGAAATGGTGATCTCAAATACCCCTCGCTTTCCACATGCAGGAAAATCATGCTACTAGCAGTGATATTTGGTTTATGGGAATTGACCACATACTGACTAACCTCAGAGGGGGGATAGGGAGACAAAATGAGGTAGGCTGTATCTGTAAACTACGCAGTGTGGAGTATGGTCATAATAGTGATGAGGAGCTACATTACTTCCTGTAAAGATAGGCCCATTACTAATTTTCCCTTTTTTATTTATTGTTCTCTGTTGGATGACATACATAAATAGATGTTACATATACCCCCATGCATGAAACACTCCTGTCTATCAACTCTCCTGAATGTTTATGCATGGCTGTCAGTTGGCTTGTATATATGTAACACTGATCAGTTAGTGTTACCCTCCACTCTTTTTGTTGACAATATGGATGGAAGAAGATTCATAGCTCATTTATGCTTATAAAATGTACACATTGACTGGAAAAGGAAGCAATCGATTTTTCCTCATGGCAAATTTTGTTGTGTATTTTGTATTGTGATTGTATATATGGTTATGTACTCTTTCCTTGTTGAGTGTTCCTCTCCATTTACTTACATCCTCCGCCCATCTTCTATCCTCCTTTCTGTCCCCTCTGTTGTATACATTTCTACCCTAAATACTTGAGATCCACCATATGTTGCGACCCATGGACTGTTCATGGGTTTTTATTAACTTTTCTTTCTGCATGCACATCACCGTAGCAATGTAGTTGCTGATTTCTCATGACCTATTTTATCCTCATCAGGAGACCTATATTAATTTATTGGACGTTTTGGATCCATCTTGGATATATTATGGGTGCAAATAACATTCGCAATATTTTATAGATGGCGCCCATTGTAATTGCAATATTCTAATCGTTGATCCCCATTTGGCCATACTACATATCTAATTGGTCATTTTAGTTTTTCACATGCTGCTTGATATTTTGGCCTTGTCAGAAATTATACAATTACCGACAGTAACTGCGTTTATTGTGAGGTCTTAGGGGATCGCATGTTATAAAAACACGGTGACAACAATCTAAATATGGCGGCCACTGTAGCATGCCGTGGTATTTTTAGGAATTCCTTCTGGATTCACCACGGGGGCCAAAGGATTTATTCAGACTTTACAAAAATGGCGCTTATTGAAATTATCGTATTTTATGCCCAATACGTTTAGTGGGCTCAACTTAGGACCCTTTGCCATCCGACACTTTGAATTTGAAATTATTCATTATTGATCATCGCTTATCATGGCATCTTTGTGAGGTTATATTGGCACTTCCATTGGAAGTATAAGAAGTTAACCATTCAAACATGGCAGCCATTATATTACATCGCGGGATGGCTCGTGTGTCTCCCGAAATGGGACACACCTACCTCACAGCTGTTTCAGGTTTTGATATTGAACGCGGGCTACATATACGGTCAGGGCCCGGGCAGTCAGTTCTTTTCTAACCTGATTACGGAAGGAGATGACGCGGCGCTTGTGTTTCCACACTTAACATGGTAGGTTTGAGCTTCGTCCAGATACCGGGGGGTGTTTTTTCTATTTTGCGTAGGTCCAGTAAGGAAGGGATGTTAGTTCTTTTATCCTTTACGGTCCTGATGTGCTTATTTAGGTTTATTTCTTTTTACTCTTGTTAGTATAGTACACTTGGGGACTGATTTTATAATTCTTTGGATTGTAAAATATACAGTAGCATGAGCATACTGTTTATAAGCTGCTATTTGTTATATGCTGATATTTCACGGCATATTGTCACCTTAAAAAGGGTAACTGAATGTGCCACATGTAATATATATATTTTTTACCTCTTATGTACAGGTGTGGAACTGTTGATTGCATCTGCTTTGGTGCACCTTAATTGTGTGTGACCAGATAAATCTCTATATGTGGACGTACTTGGGACGTAAGGTATCATTTCATAAGACATAACATATCTCATTTATTTTAAGTGAGTACCACACAATGGTTTAGATACTCCCACTTGCACTATACCTACACACATATATGTTCCATGAGTACTGAGATACATCTTTCTCCTTTCTGTTCATACAGAACATATACAAGGTGATCAAGCTGTCTACTCTACAGACATATCCATATGCTTATTATACCATTTAATCACAGATATTTTGAAGCCATATGTTAGGAGCACCTCACGCATGTTGGGTAGTAGTAATTTGCCCCTTGTATGGGGCTCTTGTTATCCTTTAGGGTTCTTATTTGTGCTACTGCTATTGCTTGCTATTCTTTTTATTGTTACTGTTCTCTGGTGTATAGATTTCTTCCTTTCTAAGACTTATTCCCTCGCTCTCTTTCCCCTCTACCCTTAAAGCATTGTTCAACTGTTTGGGAGCACTCTAAACTCCCCTTCAGACTTTTTATCAAATTAATTTCCCAGATGGGGAGTATTACAGTGTCTCAAACCATATGGTATTCACATGAACTTGGATCTTAATTCTCAATATATTTGTGTCTGTTTTTCTTTTCTTTTTCTTTTTTAAAGTTTGTCTTGGTAGGTCAATTTTATATGTTGTACTGTTTACACTAAATGTTGACTTGAAATAATGTCTTTGTGAAGCACTTCTTCCAACAATATACTAGTCCTGTCGCAATGTAATTGTTTTTTGTTTATATTGTATAGGTTGTGTCTTTTAAATGTTTTTTAAATGTTCTTATTGTACTGATATATGTATATATTTGTTACCCCACAGCCCTGAAGAAGTCCAACTTTTTGGGACGAAACGAGTTGGCTGATCTACTCAACAAAACGTTTTTTGATATGTTTAAATTAAATTGTAACTAAATAAAAAGGATAATTTGAAGAACAACCTTGGACGCAGAATCGTGTACTTTTGTGACATTGTTCATAAGGTGGTGCACCGAATACTTTGTTTTGGTAAACCTTGTTAAGTTCAGTTGTGGACTGCATGGTGACAGTGGGTGCTTACGTTGTGTGCACACGCATTTGAGGCATTCCCCATTGTTCGTTTATATAAATGTGGGGATAGCAGGTTACGTGCTAGCTTCTACAGGGTTCCTCTGTTAATGACTGTATATACATGGAACGGCCCTTGACTGGCTCCACTCCTTCGCTGGCAGATCCCAAAGGATCAGACTCCTGCCTTTCCTCTCCGAACCAATAGCGATCACCTGCAGAGTACCACAAGGAT
The DNA here is from genome assembly GCF_964204655.1 of Triturus cristatus. Taxonomy (NCBI): domain Eukaryota; kingdom Metazoa; phylum Chordata; class Amphibia; order Caudata; family Salamandridae; genus Triturus; species Triturus cristatus. Next base: position 107,298,266 of record NC_140583.1, on the reverse strand, counting down.
CATCGCTCAGCCCCACGTTCTTCAACATCTATCTGGCGCCCCTCGCCGCCATCGTCAGACAACATGGACTCCGCATCGTATCCTGTGCCGACAACACCCAGCTCATCCTCTTCCTCACGAAGAACCCCGAAACCACCAGACTCAGCTTCCAAGAAGGAATGAAAGACGTCGCAGCTTGGATGAGCAGCAGCTGTCTGAAGCTCTACTCAGAGAAGACCGAAGTCCTCATCCTTGGACCCACCCCAGCAGCTTCGGACAACTCCTGGTGGCCCCTTACCGTCTACAACCCAACCCAACCCACCCCCACGGACCACGCCCGGAACCTCGGCATCATACTCAACTACTCCCTCACCATGACCCGACAGATCAACGCCGTCGCTTCCACCTGCTTCAACACTCTCCGTAAGACCTTCAAGTGGATCCCCCCCGAAGCCACGCACTCATAACAAGCAGACTGGACTACCGAAATGCCCTCTATGCTGGAATCAACAATCCCTGCTACGAAAACTCCAGACCATCCAAAACACCGCGGCCAGACTCGTTCTCAGCACCCCACAACATGAGCACATCACTCAACACCTGCGAGATCTCCACTGGCTCCCCGTCGAAAAAAGTCACCTTCAAGCTACTCACCCACGCCTACAAATCCCTCCACAATACCGGACCCAAATACCTCAACAAAAGAGTCTCCTCCGACGTACCCAAAAGAAACCTCCACTCCTTCCGACCTCACCCTAGCAGAGATCCCGCGCATCTGCAGAACCAGAGCGGGTGGAAGAGCCTTCTACACCGCGGCCAGAACCTGGAACGAGCTCCCAATCAACATCAGACGCTCCCCTACTCTGCACACCTTCAGGAAGAGACTCAAGACCTGGCTGTTTGTCTGAACCGGCGCTCCCCTCTATCCCCCCCCCCTTTCCTCCCTCCCCCTGCCCCCAGCGCCTTGAGACCCTTACGGGTGAGTAGCGCGCTCTAAACTCCCTGCGTTATTGATTGATACTTGAGGGTTATAGCAGACCGGTTAGGCTAGTATGCTCTAAAATTTGAAGACTATGTCTGTGTATTTCCCATGGATGTAAAACTGTCTCTTTGCAATAGTAATTGCTCTTTTCCATCTCTTTATAATAATCATTAATCCTTCCCATCAGTTCAGTTTCTTCAGTCTTGTTCTAGATGTCTGAATCAACTCTTGAATTCTGCAAATTAATGAACCATCTACAATCATGACAAGTCAGAGCTGGCTACATTCTAGTTGAGTAATGCTTCAGTGAATCGGTAATTGATGATCTTTACTGTATGTGCATTGGAGGTCACTTTGTCGTATGGCATGACGTAGGCTTGCCGTCTCTTGTATTTGGGAACATTTGAAATGAGAGAAGGAAATGGTCTGAACAGGCGACTATCGATGAAATATCTGGATGATGGGACAGGCAAAACCTTCTTCATTTAGGTTGTCCACTATGAGAGCAAGGTGAAAATCATGGTACCCAGTGCAATGTGTTGGAATCTCTCTCTGACAATATAGTAGAGAGAAGGACGTGAGAGGTTCTTAAAAGGAAAATTGAACATCTGCCACAAGAACTGTTTTATTCGGGACATGATCTCAATGTCCTTAGGGGTTTGTTCCAAATCTGGGAGCCTGTGACAAACTGGACCCTTCCAAAGGGAAACGCATGGACTATATAGACTGGTGGGCCGCTACACCCCTCTCTCTCCCTCTTGTTTCTTCTCGACAGGACGATTGGACTACAGATCCCAGAGGCCCCTCCAGCCTTGACGACTATCGGGAGGAAGGCGTCTCTGAATGAGGAATCCCGAACTACGAGACCCCGCCCACTAACGTCCCCTCTTTCGGAGCATTAAGGAAGTGGGATTCCCAGAAGGAGGTGTGTCGATACACCGGCGAAAGACGAGACTGGTGAGGAGAGAGCAGCGTTCTACGGAGGAATCGGAATCTCGAGGAAGGAAGCAGACCGTGTGGCCGTGTCACCAGGAGCCCGGTGGAGCCAGGAGGCCAACGAGCCCGCGATTCGCCCAGCCACGCTCCAGGAGGAGCGTGGCTTTCACAGGTACGCAAGCGCTTCACGGGTTGGATCGGGAGGAGGGATAGCGTACCCCAATAGCCTTTGAAGCCACGTTCCTTTTTTTTTCTTTTTTTTGTTTGTTGTTTTTCCCTCTACACCTTCACCTAAGCACTTCACTGACTGCCCTAAGATAGGAGTGTGTCACGGTTGATGTGGTGTCCCATCACAACCCTCCCCTTTTAGGCATAAAACGGACCGATCCCTCACATCAGCTTTTCTTTCTTTGTGTTTCCCGCCGCACAATCACGGAGCCCCCGGGGACCTGACGCCAGACGAGGAGGGAGCTGATAAGAAGAGAGACCGGGAGAGAACGGACGACTATCCACCAAGCCGCTACAGCCCCATATACCCCAGAAAGACTGGCGTCAAGGAGGAAACATGTGCTAAGTTCAATAAAGCCCTCTTTAACGCAGCCTGGTTGCCGTTCCGTTCCTTTAACCACGCAACAGAGCCGTAATTGTAGGCTGTGGTGCTTTTCTTAGAACGTTACAACAAACAAATGATGGACGGATTTGTTGTTTGTGCTTTTCTTAGAACCCATATAGGCCAAAATTGTAACTATAGAGCACTTGATGTTTATCAATTTCTCGAACAAATGCGTCTGCATCTCCTAGTTACGCTGTGCCTCGCTGAAGGTATATTTGTGTTCTATAAACTAAAACTCTACTACTAACCAGGAGGTGACACAACTCTTTTTCTAATTAAAGGACTAAGATGAAACTTCCCTAATTTCATGGTTATCATGCTGTGTGGACGACTCACATCTGAATTATATCTAGACACTTAAGTGCTGAAATTAGACGAAATGGGCTCTGGTAATTACAGACTCCCTGCATTTCATCTTTATTTCTGTCAATAATTTAATTGTGGTAATTGAAGTCAATTATTGCACTTCATGTATCATTTCAGATTATCCACACTGGCCAGAGCACATTTAATAGTGTCAAGAATGGACTTCGAACAGATGGTGTATCATTCTGCTTTTAGTAGATTGCTTCCATTTAAATGCATTAGGGACTATGTTACATCTGAAATGTACCCTCAATCATCAGGTCTCATAGAGTTCTTTATCACCTCTGTGCATTCTTCAAAGAATCGGATCACTTTTTTGCTACTTTTTAGGTCTCACTTGCCAGACCGCTTTTAGCTGTCTGTAGGTGAGAGCCTTTTATGGACCGTACTAAAAAAATTGTGGACTTCGAAATATTTCCACTACTTACCATTGTTTGGCTTCCTTGTCATTCTCATGTTATTACTTCTTATTCAGTGCCTTACTTTTCTTGTATTTGTTCATCCCCTGCACCATATCCTCTTCGCCATCCTTTTGATTGACTAACTTGTATCTTTACAATACTCGCAGTTAGTAAACTACTTTTTTCTTTTTCTTTAAGCAATCCATGAGAGTGCATGTGTTTTCAAAAGATCTTGCTCATTTGCCATTTCCTCCCTACCAGTTCCCCTCACCCCAAGGTTGCTTCGTCCCCCCCCACCAGATATCTCCCATGTATGCTGCATTTTAGTCAACTCGTTCTCCACCAGCTCCATGTCGCTCCCACTTTCCTCCCAGCCAGTCAATTGCTAACTCTGGCTTTATTTATATTTTTAGAAATTTCCCCTGCGACCCGTTCATTGTTCCCCCCCCCACTCTAATTTGCTACCCTTCCACCTGCTCCTTCATTACTATCCAGCCAATAATTCTAAAAAATATGTAACTTTTCAAGAGTCTGGCAGTTATCATTTGATGCTGGGCTGCTCTATTAAACATTTACTTTAAAGAAGGTTTAAAAAAGAAATTGGGTTTAGATTTTTTTACTTACTGATCCAAGTGGTGTCCACCATCTTGTATCGGTAAATTTAAAAAAAGGGCACCAATGCCAATCAGTAGGCAGGCAAATGTGCGCATACACTCTCATAACGCAGTGCCAATAGTGTCATGAGACATTTTCTTTTGCCGGTGCTGCACAGTCGCACATTGTACAGCAAGTAATATTTTGGCACTAGTGCTCTCTGCATGCCAGACCCTGCTGGGCATTATCAATCTTGAAAAATAAAATATTTACTTCTTTTGAATCATCAAAAAGAACTGATCCTTCGAAGTCTTAATGCCAGACACTGCTGAGTGAACTGCTGTTACAATCCATCCTACTCCATCTTGGACTCAGTGGCTAGTTGCTGCCAGGAACCCTGAGTTCTAATACCCGCCTTCTTCACTTCCTCACACTGAGATCCTAGGCTTAGCTCTCTGTCTCTGTAGACTACCTTTCAAAAACAAAAATGGGAGCGCTTAAACTTGACTGACTTCCATTATTAGGCAACATCATCATGAGGTCTGCTTTTCTCAAAGATCATTGAGGGAGGGTGCAGCACCTATGTTTTCAGTCTTACCTTTCTTGTTAAACCTGGCCAGGTTAAATTGTTTAAACAAACCTATACATTGCTCCAATCACACCTTCGACTAAGGATCAGCTCCCATCAGCAAGGCCCTTACTCCATCTTCAACACCTCCAACTATTCTGCCACCTTTCTGGAATCCTGGAAACAAGCATCCATCAACGCCCTGCTGAAGAAACCCTCAGTCGACCCAATCAAACTAGCCAACTACCTACCGATATTCCTCTTTCCATGCTCAGCCAAAGATCTGGAGAAAGCCATTAACAGATGCCTCTAGGACCACCTTGCTTCAGACTTAACCACAGCACTGAGACCAACCTCATCGTAGCAACAGATGACATCCGGATAATCCTTGGATAAAAAGGAAACTACAGCCATCATCCTTCTAGAACTCTCTGCTGCCTTCAACACTATCTCCCATCCCTTTCTGATCAGGTGACTCCATGACCTGGGCATTCAAGGGCGTGCCATCCAGTGGTTCTGCACGTTTCTGACTGGAAGAACCCAAACTGTCAGCATTGCACTATACTCCTGAGACGCATGAGAACTCATTTGCATAGTTCCGCAGGGCTGCTCTCTCAGGCTGACCCTGTTCAACCTCTACATGACTACGCTTGCACACGTCATCCAGGCTCACATCAACATCCCCAGCTATGCAGAAAACACGCAACTAACAATGTCCCTCTTAGACAAAAAAACCTAGCACTAGGAACAAATTTACCACATGCATGACGGAAGCAGCCATCTATATGAATTCCAATTGCTTCAAACTGGACACAGACAAGACCGAAGTTGTGATTTACAGAAGGACGCCTCACTGTGGGATAGTTCTCGGACCCAATCCCACAACCAGCACGCAAGCCAAAAACATCAGAATAATTATAGGTAGAAAGCTGGACATGTCCACGCACATTAACGTATTTGCAGTGTTTCAAAACCTTAAAGATTCTTAAGAAGATCTTCAAGTAGCTACTGAACATCACCAGGAAAACAGTCACCCAAGTCCTCATCACCAGCAGGAAGACTACAGGAACATCCTGTACGAAGGAATAACCAAACAACTCACAAAAAAGACTCCAGAACGCAGGAGCTAGACTAGTCCTCAGTCTCCCATGCCAGGCCCTCATCACACTACACCTAAATGAGCTCTACTAGCTCCTTATACACAAGTGTGCACACTTTAAATTCCTCTCCCACACTTACAAATCACTTCACAACACATGCCCTGACTACATGAATAGGTTTGTTAAATTCAACAACCCCTCCAGGCACCTCTGTTCTGCCAGAGTCTCATTAGCACACACCCAACGCATATACAAAATCAGATCATGAGGTTGTGCCTTCCCATATATTGTTCGTAAAGCATGGAACGATTTCCCACAACACATCAGAACCTCCTCCTCCCATCTTGAATTCCACAAGAAGCTGAAGGTCTGGCACCCAAGGCTGCCCTCACACTCCTGCTAATCCAGGAAAACATTGCGTGTGATTGCGTGACATATAACATTACACTGGTGGCTCACTGACTAACTTAAAAAAGAACAGCTCAGGAGCACTCAGTCTTAACTCGATTATGTGAATCACTCTATGATGAGGGTGCCATCCATTACAATGCTGAAATGGGCAATACAAGAGAGCCCTTGTCAAAGCCAAATCAAACTTTCTTTGTGTTACTATTCTGGTGGCTGCCAAATCCACTCTTCAATTGTTTAAGACCACTCCAGTCCTCTAATGCATCGCGGCACGCTTGTAACCCAAGTGGTTTCAACTAGAGTCTCTTATTTTGTCTCCCGAAGTGGCAGATTTCATCCTGTCTGTCCAAACATTTGTACATGAGTAGCTGGGAGAATGTTTTGTTACCTGATGCAAGTCTGAAGGTTTGAACCCCATCCTGTCTCGTCTCCTCGACATCCCGCAATTTCACTTTCCCATCAGGGTTTGGTAGTCATCACTGCAAAGGAATATCCATTTGCTGTGTCCACCTTCATGTGCACCCCTGATCAACCCTTTTTTAGGTCTCGCTTGGGTGTTGGAGCGCGCATGCGCTCCTCGCTCTGCGAGGCGTCTTGTATTCGATAACATTTCTTTAGTAGAGTTGTGGCCACGCCCATCCTTTTGATTGGCTGGTGTCATCATTTATGCTAAACGCCGGCTCTTGATTGTAAATGAGGCTTCTTTGTTGCCGTCCTGTCTCCTTCTGCGACGACCCATCCGGACTCGATCGTCTTGTATTCGATAACATTTCTTTAGTGGAGTTGTGGCCACGCCCATCCTTTTGATTGGCTGGCGTCATCATTTATGCTAAACGCCGGCTCTTGATTGTAAATGAGGCTTCTTTGTTACCGTCCTGTCTCCTTCTGCGACGACCCATCCGGACTCGATCTTTTACTTTCGGCGTTACACGGTGGGCTTTTTCTGGTGGGTGAGCACTCTTTTTAAAATTTACACTAATGGGGACAATGGCGTCTGCTGCGCTATGGGACATAGCGGTCATTTTTTTCTGTTTGTTTTCAACTTTAAGACTAAGCGCGGCACCCGCTTCAGGGACTCCGCGCTCTGTTTATTTTTTTTATTTTTTTAACTGTACGACTGAGTGTGGTGCCCGCTTCTGGGACACCACGCTCGGTTTATTCATTTATTTTTTTAAACTGTAAAACTGAGCGCGGCGCCCGCTTCTGGGACACCACGCTCGGTTCATGTATTTGTTTTTTAAACTGTAAGACTTAGCGCCGCGCTCGCTTCTGGGACACCGCACTCGCTACTACAAACTCTACAATGCTCTGCGGTGAAGGACAGACTGGCCTCAGTCTTTCAGTGCTCAGTGGAGGGTGGTGTTCGAACGTGCAGTGTGGACAGGATATTTTTAGGAATACCTTCCACAGCGCAAGTGTGTGCCAGGTGCACCATTTCACAGTAAAACAGCCCAAGAGACTCATACAGTAATCCAGAAAGAAGAAACTAATGAAGAGAAAGCTTCAAAAATTGAGGTTTGATATTGTCACAGCTCTGATCACCTGTGTAGAAGGAGGACAGGCCTCATGTTAACCACACCAGGAGAGTGCCACCATGCTACACCCGCTGCAGCGCCAACCACAGGCACTGCGCACCGCTTCACCCACCTCGATGCTCGGCGAGTCAGTGCATGTCACACTGCATCATCTCGACTCCATCTTTTAAACATCGAATTTGATGCTTTCAAAAAGTCAAGTATTAGAAATATTTCTCATGCGCCTCCACCGCATACATTCAAAGAAGCGAACACATCCGGGCAGCGTTCTGGTTTCACAACAGATCCCTGAGGTGCTTCCAAACCCAGGCATTTCTGGAGCTGCAAATCATTCTCGGACAGTTTTTGACATCTTCGGGCTTATTGCACGAATCTCCTTCTCTGCGGAATGTCTCCATTGCTGGCCCACCCCAGCCCCCATAACACAGTTGCATCCCGCGAGGCAGCAGCTACATCAGCTTTGCCTTTGCCAATAAGATGCAGCTTTTAAAAAACCAAGCATTTGCAATGCAATAGGTCTCGCATTTATGCGAGTTTAAGCTATTGGCATTGTAAATGACAATGCCTTTTATTTATGTTTTAAAAACCAAAACCTAAATAAAAGGCATTGTCATTTACAATGCCATTAGCTTTAAACTCGCATAAATGCCAGACCTATTGCATTGCAAATGCTTGTCTTTAGGTTTCCACTGGTGGCACATTTATACGATACCTATAATACTTGTTTCCTCCACAGCTTTTTATTGCTCCTCAGTACTATTTACATTTAATGGTTAACTTTACTAATGGCTTTGCTGCAAATCCAATGAATGTATTGTTTCTCTACTTTAAAGACTGTATTCTTAGTGCCAATAACTTTGGCCTAGGGGGGTAGATGAAATAAAAGCCTTTTTTGGAGCAGCCACCTTTCACTTTTTTGAACCAGACAAGCTGGTACTTTGTACTTGCTCCTCTTTTTTTTACAGCATGTTACATCCTGCTTCCTCATGGCCATTCGGCATGGACCAGTCATTCGCTCTTCCATCTTTCTTTCCTCCTTAGCCCACCAAGAATGAGGAGAAGTTATACAGAGTGGATCCCAGTTGCAGTGTTTCTTACTACACCAATCACATGAGATAGAGTGGATGATTAGCTCTTTGTGGACTTTGATGGAACCAAAAACGGGCAAGGCGATCACCACACTTCCAGTTTTATGTTGTGTCACCATGTTTATTAAGTTCCTTTACACCTTGGTCAAGAAAGTTTCTCCATCTGGCATTTATGCGTAGTCCATGACGGCAATGGAGGCTTCTGCTTCTCTCACCAAAGGTGCCCTGGTAGGTGATATGTGCCCGGGCGGCCACTAGGTCTTATTGCAAACCATTACTGTGTCATAGCTCAGAGAAGCAATAATTAATACTTTGTTAGGGCTCTGTCGCATGCATTTGTTGATGATCCAGCACTACTCCATTACACGAATAAGGGGGTATTGCTTTGGTACTCATAGGGTGAGGACCTGCAGGAAGATGGATCCTTCAGAAGAAAGTTACTTGCCTTCCACTGTGATATTTTTATGGATGCTGTATCTTCCTATAGGTTTCTTACTGCCATCCCTCCTCATCTGATAGTCGCAGGAGAATATAAGATCACACATCATGCAAATGTGCTACCACTGTTTTGCCACTTTTATTAAAGGTCTCTCAGTTCCTTTCTACATGCCTACATCACAAGCACACTAATCTGTTCCATATATGACTGATATAGTCACATATGGGGTAGATGGCGCTCATGGTGCACCTACCACTACTGGAGAGCTATTGCTGGGGGGAGAAAGAGTATTCAGATCCAGTCATGTGTCGGGAGAATATTAGTAAATTGAGGAATCTGTAGGAAGATATAGTATCCACCATAAATATTGTTTCTGAGAGTATTTCACTGTAAGTTCCTTCATAGCCTATATTACACGCTAGTTAAAATGCACACCTTTCACTTACAAGACCATGACTAGTGTAATCGCTGTTGCCAGGAGCTAGGAGATTTTCTGCACATCGCTTGGTAATGCGCACTCATTAACCTATATTGGCAGCAGATATTCGAGGCACTGGGACAGATTGTGCTGACTCCGCTGCCAGCATCACCAATTGCTGGGCTATACAGAAGAGATCCCACTTACTTGCAGGAAATACGTGGCATTGAGGCTGTTGATGGCCAAACGCAGAGTAGCGAGCAGGTGGGGCAGGGTGCGAGCATCTAAAGTTAAGGACTGAATACACAACCTCCTCTTCTGGCAAGAACAAACATTAACCTATGCAGAGCTACTCCCCTTACCCTCTAAACCAAAAGGTATATGGGATCCCTTGCTCACCTACCTGTTGGCCAACCCTAGCATGATGAGGAGGCCGGATACAATCACTGGGAGGGATGCATGAAAGATCTGACATCAATTTACTAGCAAATGCCTGACCGGGAACAAACCAGGGGCACGTTTTGCGAGTACTTCATATGCTCTTAAAGGCGATTGTAGATGGAGCACGCCGTGCCGTGCTATTCTAGAGTTGCATAATCAAATGCTGTGACTTTATGGCCCCCAAGTCGAAGGGACACTAAATGTATTGAAAATTTAGTTACCGCATTCAGTATTGGGAAAATCCATTAGGACTGGTGTAAATATCACTCATTAAAATCCATCACTGAGCAAGTTGATTCTCTAAACGAAAGTGTGAATTTTTAGTTGTGTTTTTTAGGCACCAAATAAATCTAAACCTGAGACTGATGCATTGGTATCCTTGTATCTTATGGAAAGATAAACTTACTAATGGATAGAGGGTATGCGCACACGAAGAGAGGGTATGCGTACACGAAGAGAGGGTATGCGTACATGAAGAGAGGGTCTGCATACATGAAGAGAGGGTCTGCGTACATGAAGAGAGGGTATGCTTACATGAAGAGAGGGTATGCGTACACAAAGAGAGTGTCTGCGTACACAAAGAGAGGGTCTGCGTACATGAAGAGAGGGTCTGCGTACATGAAGAGAGGGTCTGTGTACATGAAGAGAGGGTCTGTGTACATGAAGAGAGGGTATGCGTACACGAAGAGAGGGTATGCGTACACGAAGATAGGGTCTGCGTACACGAAGAGAGGGTATGCGTACACGAAGAGAGGGTATGCGTACACGAAGAGTGGGTATGCGTACATGAAGAGAGGGTATGCGTACACGAAGAGAGGGTATGCGTACACGAAGAGAGGGTATGGCATAGTACACGAAGAGAGGGTCTGCGTACACGAAGAGAGGGTCTGCGTACACGAAGAGAGGGTCTGCGTTCATGAAGAGAGGGTATGCGTACATGAAGAGAGGGTATGGCATAGTACACGAAGAGAGGGTCTGCGTACATGAAGAGAGGGTGTGTGTACGCGAAGAGAGGGTGTGTGTACGCGAAGAGAGGGTCTGCGTACATGAAGAGAGGGTCTGCGTACATGAAGAGAGGGTCTGCGTACATGAAGAGAGGGTCTGCGTACATGAAGAGAGGGTATACGTACACAAAGAGGGTCTGCGTGCACGAAGGGAGGGTCTGCAAAGAATCCTAGTGATTCAATCAGAGTGAAAAAATGAATTTTTGTTGCTGATTAGAATGTATAGCTACTCAATGAACATATTCATTCACTGTGTCAAATGTCTTCTTCTACTATTAAAGAAAGAAACGTGTTTGAAGGTTGTAGTCCAATTCCTGAACAACTCTCTGTAAAACAATTGTAATATCTTCACATCTATTCAGAAGACTGTACATTCAGTTACATCGATTGCTTTCAGGAAATTGGGGAAAGGGCTGTACAATTCAAATTGACTTTTTAATATGACAGTGTTTTTCGGATGGAAAGACAGTGTTTTTTAGTGAAGATATTCAAATGATTTCAGTGCTTCATTAATATGTTAACAGAAAACTGCACGAAGTTTGTGACAAGTTTTTCGTACATAGCAGGTGCATATTAATAGCTTCACATGTGCCTAAAATATCTGAACTGAATATTTTGTTAGAAAATGCATCACACTTGGAGAGATATAAACACAATTATTGTAAAGCGAAAAGGGAGTAACATACATTGTAAATGTAAACAAGAGGATAGAATTGCGTTATCAGACCTGATATCTGCCAGGATAATTGAAACTCCTTATAGGTTCAACACAGCCAGATTCGATGCCATCGCCTTGAAAGTCTTGCATACAGCAAGGTTCACTCCTTGCACTCCAAGATGTCTTTATGAAGAGTGCAGAGGGAACATTCGTGCAAGCCACGGCAGAAAATGGAGAGAACGTCACTCATCCAGGAGATGAGAGTTATTCGGGGTTTGTCTCAGGGACCCTAGAAGCTACCATACAAGCTTCAAACACAGGAGGGGTCAGCTACCATTTGAAAGCAGCTGCTGCAGGTTTCCTCAATGTTTATCTTAGTACATTAGGACAAGTCCCTACAATGTGTACTGGAGGAATTAGAACCTTTTTTTATCGAAACTGACTATTGTCATTTTAAAATCAATAGTATTATTATTGAGAAGATGAGCAACTTATCATCGTGTAGTGTAGTTCTTATTTCCCTTATAGGCTCTGCGCATTGGAATAATATACACTATAGTTTTTGCATAGGATTAAGGTCAGTATGCTCCTATCGAATACTTTAAACTTAATTACTTGTGTGTGCCAGCTAACTCAGAGGTTACTAGAAACTTCTCGAATGAACAAGAAGGGATTCGTTTCTGACAACCGCATAAACATGACAACTTTGTTTCCCTTAGAATCGGAACGCGTCTCAGAATCGTGGAAACAATAGATAACAGTTTCATTCAATCAATCGTGCATGCTTAGTTTCTTCAGAGTTACACAGAAATAGATAGACTGGCGTTTCAATAAAAGGGTTTATTGAACAGTCTTGTTTCTCGTGTAAGAGATATGAGCTGTTACAATCGTTAGACAGTAAGCAAGATATAATACGCACAGCGTAAGCAGTAAGAAGAAATAATACTGCAATAGCATTGTCTTTTAGCTATGACATGTATTCATATATACATACATAAATAACACAGGCTAAAAAGTGAATACTCGTCTGATGCTTCTAAAATAGTCCTACCCCAGTGTACCTAACCTAAGTGCGGTACGAGGTAAGAAGTAGGTGCTGTTTTCTATAGTATGGTATATACTAAGTTTAGTATGCCAAGAGTCCCTCTAGGTTCTAGTCGGCTCCATCCCTTTAGAATGAGCAAGGTGGGAATCTCTATCCGGGTCTCAAACTCTAACACCCCGCGAAGGGTGTCAGAACACTGGAAGCTGGATTCTTTGCAAGCAGGGATGACAGCGTCTGGTCAGTGCGTCAGGCCGGGATATGGTCTCTTCCGAACTTGCCGTGGCGAACTGTGCAGTCAAGTTGTGCTGAGTCGTGCCGTGGTTTGCCATGGTAAGGGAAGGCATATTTATACCTGGAAGGTGCTTAGGAATGCTATCGTTGACGTAAAGTCGGGCAGAGGAAGACGTCATGGATGAACCCCTAAGGAATAGTAGTTCATGCATAATATGAGTTCTTGGAGAAATCAATAATCCTAGCTAGGGAAAGTCCTATTCGGCTTAAGGGTCTGGGTTCTAAAAACTCGTTGTGACGTGGGACGGACGGATGTAGGTGACCATGCCTGTATTTGGTTAGCATGGCTAATGCCTAAATAAGGACTGGGATTCTATGCCTAAATAAGGACAATGTGAATTGTGCCCATATGAGAACATGATTCAGGGAAACCTATATACGGGTATCTAAATCGAAACATAACAATCGATTGATGAATGCAGAGACAGGATTGGACTGTTTCTCATATTGTCATAGATTCAGTATATTGTCTAGTTCTATGCTTCAAGCTTTTGCTACATTCAGCTGCTTGAAGTGTGCCAGGAAGAGAATGCTTAATGAACCATTGGAACTGATTTACAGAAACCACATCAATTTTATGACGAGCGGCGGTTCTCTAGGAGAATTGCCTCCCTCCCCCTGCTGTGAGCATAGCAAATATGAAAGATAAAATGGTAGTAAAATGATTTGATTGCCATTTTATTTTTCAGTGCGGCCAGCCCTTGCTGAGCGTGAGACCGGGGCTGGACCATTGCTGCTGATTGACAGCAGCAGGGATGAGGGATGCCTCCGCCAGTTTAAAATGCACATATCAGTTTGGCAGGCTGTCTCGTTGTGACAGCCCGCTTGAACTGGGGAACTTTTAAACCTCTACAACCCAAGCTGTCTTTCACAGCTGGGTGGAGAGCAGGCACAGACCCCAGTGTCTGCATGAGCGCGGAGCCAGCCCGCTCCAACCAATCCTGGTGCTTCTCTCAAGCTTGTTAATATTGCTGTGCGGGAATCAGGCCCAGTGCCTGGAAGTGGGTCAAAATATTCGCTCTGCCACTTTCAAATGTAAGCAGCCGCCACTGCCTTGAACCACTATTGCACCACTGTCCTGAATGCTTCACAAAAGTGAAAGCTCTTGCGGAATCTGCAATCACGAAACAAGAGAGAACTGATTCAGATAAACAAGCGGAAGCGAGACTTCCACAGAACAACCCGAGAAGAGAAGTGCTCTAAACGCAGTCAGTCACGGTAGTACCAAGAACTTCAGTACAAAGTAGAAGTACAACTGAAAGAGGAGCTGTCACTGCAGGTGTCTCAAGGTTGATAAAGACTGGAATGATTGACAGTGAGACAGGGTGTCAGACACTGACTGGCATGATTGAACGTGAGACAGGGTGTCAGGCACTGACTGGCATGATTGACAGTGAAACAAGGTGTCGGGCACTGTCTGGCATGATTGAACGTGAGACAGGGTGTCAGGTACTGACTAGCATGATTTACAGTGAGACAGGGTGTCGGGCACCGTCTGGCATGATTGACAGTGAGACAAGGTGTCGGGCACTGTCTGGCATGATTGACAGTGAGACAAGGTGTCGGGCACTGTCTGGCATGATTGATCGTGAGACAGGGTATCAGGCACTGACTGGCATGATTGACAGTGAGACAGGGTGTTGGGCACTCACTGGCATGATTGACAATGCGACAGGGTGTCAGGCACTGACTGCCATGATTGACAGTGAGACAGGGTGTCCGGCACTGACTGGAATGATTGACAGTGAGACAGGGTGTCAGGAATTGACTGGCATAAATGACAGTGAGGCAGGGTGTCAGGCGCTGACTGGCATGATTGACAGTGAGACAGGGTGTCGGGCACTGACTGCCATGATTGACAGTGAGACAGGGTGTTGGGCACTGACTGGCATGATTGACAATGTGACAGGGTGTCAGGCACTGACTGGCATGATTGACAGTGAGACAAGGTGTCGGGCACTGTCTGGCATGATTGACAGTGAGACAAGGTGTCGGGCACTGTCTGGCATGATTGATCGTGAGACAGGGTGTCAGGCACTGACTGGCATGATTGACAGTGAGACAGGGTGTCGGGCACCGACTGGCATGATTGACAATGAGACAGGGTGTCAGGCATTGACTGGCATGAATGACAGTGAGACAGGGTGTCAGGCACTGACTAGCATGATTGACAGTGAGACAGGGTGTTGGGCACTGACTGGCATGATTGACAGTGAGCCAGGGTGTCAGGCACTGACTGGCATGATTGACAATGTGACAGGGTGTCAGGCACTGACTGGCATGATTGACAGTGAGACAGGGTGTCAAGCACTGACTGGCTTGATTGACATTGCGACAGGGTGTCGGGCACCGACTGGCATGATTGACAATGCGACAGGGTGTCAGGCATTGACTGGCATGAATGACAGTGAGACAGGGTGTCAGGTACTGACTAGCATGTTTGACAGTGAGACAAGGTGTCGGGCACTGTCTGGCATGATTGACAGTGAGACAAGGTGTCGGGCACTGTCTGGCATGATTGATCGTGAGACAGGGTGTTGGGCACCGACTGGCATGATTGACAATGAGACAGGGTGTCAGGCATTGACTGGCATGAATGACAGTGAGACAGGGTGTCAGGCACTGACTAGCATGATTGACAGTGAGACAGGGTGTTGGGCACTGACTGGCATGATTGACAATGTGACAGGGTGTCAGGCACTGACTGGCATGATTGACAGTGAGACAGGGTGTCAGGCACTGACTGGCATGATTGACAGTGAGCCAGGGTGGCAAGCACTGACTGGCTTGATTGACATTGCGACAGGGTGTCAGGCATTGACTAGCATGATTGACAGTGAGACAGGGTGTCGGGCACCGACTGGCATGATTGACAATGAGACAGGGTGTCAGGCATTGACTGGCATGAATGACAGTGAGACAGGGTGTCAGGCACTGACTAGCATGATTGACAGTGAGACAGGGTGTTGGGCACTGACTGGCATGATTGACAGTGATTGTTGTATCCAAAAAAGGAGGGAGGGGGGGGACCAGGAGCAGGTTAGTGGTCCAGTGCCTGTGCTCCGAAAAGTCAATTGGGTAATTACTGTAAGGCACTGTTCCAGGGTCGGTCTGATTGAAAATCAACCCAGACCGTACCTCAACAGAGAGAAAGTAAAGAGAAGGATCTATATGATAGAGGTCTAGGGTGGGGTACTTAGGAAGGGGGGAGACAGCATGAGTGTCTCATGTTGCCCTCACACATCCCGAGGGATGTCATGCTTCATCATCGGGCGGTGCTCCTCGTCGGGCCGGCGGTGCAATGCCCTACGGGTCCCCCGAAGGGTCTCTTTAGCGGAGATCTTTTAAGAGCGCTGCCGTTTGGTGCATGCGGGTATGTGGAGGGGAAGTACCAAGGTCAGTGGTGCTAGTGGTGTGTGCAGGAATAAAAATACCTAAGGGTTACCAGGGAAGCTAGTTTAATAAGAAGGTACCCTTGGTACATTAAAATACGTGGCAAAAGTGTTACTAATTAAAACGTGATGTGTTTAGTAGTAACTAAAGGTACAGGTCAATTGGTCGACATGTTTCGCGCCTAGTGGTGGTCAAAATGATCCGGGGCGCTTCATCAGGACCAGTAGAGGTGAATAGTGTGGGGAGAGGTGCCCAGACTATGTGTAGTGGCGGGGGGTAAAATATCGCCCTCCCACTCGGCAATAAAGGGGGGGGGTTTAGTGTCTCCTAAACAGGTGGTGTCTGCAGGGAGAGGTATGTTATGCCCCCTTTGAATTAGACCTAAAGTAGGAGCTGGAGTTGCTCCTTGAGTTTAAAAAGCGGCGTAGGAGGCCCACACCATCTAGGGGGGTTGCTCAGGTGACGGCACTGGAAACCTGCCCGGTCCTGACGCCTGCTCGAAGGTGATTGACAGTGAGCCAGGGTGTCAGGCACTGACTGGCATGATTGACAGTGAGCCAGGGTGTCAGGCACTGACTGGCATGATTGACAATGTGACAGGGTGTCAGGCACTGACTGGCATGATTGACAGTGAGACAGGGTGTCAGGCACTGACTGGCATGATTGACAGTGAGCCAGGGTGGCAAGCACTGACTGGCTTGATTGACATTGCGACAGGGTGTCAGGCATTGACTAGCATGATTGACAGTGAGACAGGGTGTTGGGCACTGAGTGGCATGATTGACAGTGAGACAGGGTGTTGGGCACTGACTGGCATGATTGACAGTGAGCCAGGGTGTCAGGCATTGACTGGCATGATTGACAATGCGACAGGATATCAGGCACTGACTGGCATGATTGACAGTGAGACAGGGTGTCGGGCATTGAAAGGCATGATTAACAGTGAGCCAGGGTGTCAGGCATTGACTGGCATGATTGACAGTGAGCCAGTGTGTCAGGCATTGACTGGCGTGATTGACAGTGAGCCTGGGTGTCAGGCGTTGACTGGTGTGATTGACAGTGAGCCTGGGTGTCAGGCATTGACTGGCATGATTGACAGTGAGACAGTGTGTCAGGCATTGACTGGCGTGATTGACAGTGAGCCTGGGTGTCAGGCATTGACTGGTATGATTAACAGTGAGCCAGGGTGTCAGGCATTGACTGGCGTGATTGACAGTGAGCCAGAGTGTCAGGCATTGACTGGCATGATTGACAGTGAGCCAGAGTGTCAGGCATTGACTGGCATGATTGACAGTGAGACAGGGTGTCAGGCACTGACTGGCATGATTGACAGTGCGACATGGTGTCAGGCACTGACTGGCATGATTGACAATGCGACAGGGTGTCAGGCACTGACTGGCATGATTGACAGTGAGACAGGGTGTCAGGCACTGACTGGCATGAATGACAATGAGACAGGGTGTCAGGCACTGACTGGCATGATTGACAGTGAGACAGGGTGTCAGGCACTGACTGGCATGATTGTCAGTGAGACAGGGTGACAGACACTGACTGGCATGATTGACAGTGAGACAGGGTGTCAGGCACTGACTGGAATGATTGACAGTGAGACAGGGTGTCAGGCACTGACTGGCATGATTGACAATGCGACAGGGTGACAGACACTGACTGGCATGATTGACAGTGAGACAGGGTGACAGACACTGACTGGCATGATTGACAGTGAGACAGCGTGTTTGGCACTGACTGGCATGATTGACAGTGTGACAGACACTGACTGGCATGATTGACAGTGAGGCAGGGTGTTTGGCATGGAACTTTTCTGACCTTTTCTGAAATGTAGCTGTTTGGGGGCCATAAAGTCGCAGCATTTGATTATGAAACGTACAGCAACAGACGCGTCAGGGTTTTTTCTCTTTCATTCTGTGCCCCTAACAGCACTTTAACCATGATTTCTTTAAGTGAATTTTTAAGGTTTGTTTAAGCATACATGAAGAAGCTAAGGCCAGAGCTAACCATGACTTGATATTAACTCTGGTTTTTCAGTGATGTTCTGGTCGCTTGTTTATGATGGACTTAACTCCAGCTTCTATAAAAACACCCAACTCCCCAGGCGGCCAGACCTCAGTGTACATGGCCTTCGCTCGAGCACAGCAGGGATTCACCCCATTGCCCATCCTCATACAGGCCTTGCACCCATTCACTCAGCTGTCTGCCAGGCCTTGCTGCCGTTAAAGATTTTTGTGGGTTTGTTATTTTGTGTATCATGAACAGTGAGGAACATGCATTTACACACATACTCTCTTATTCATACACTGCTAGAATGAAATTGCCTTCGAATCAAATTTCCTAAAACCTGTAAAAGTGTATTTTTCTAATGTATGGGAACTAGGCCACATTAGTGTAAAGCGCCATCTTGCCCAAGGTCATCTCTGACACTCATTTTGTGCTCCTTCCCTCCCCCAGCCCCCTCCCCCACACATCGCCTATCCACAATCTCATCAACAAATGGTCATGTTGTAATGTATTGAATTATTTTCCTTTGTTATTGGTTCTGGTGAACCTTCCCCAGTTAATTCACATAACACATTATTGGTAATTTATCTTGTTTTATTCGACCATCTGCGGATGACATTAGCAGAGAGGGTGCTGTATAATTATTCATGTAGTGGGTTAGTGCTTATATGTTAAGGTAAAATTATGCTAATTTTTTATGATCTCTGATTTGTTGAAGAAATTATACATTCACTCACACAATGATGAATTTGCAGAAATGTAAATGTAATATGCAAGAATAATGTATAAAAACCCTCGTTTCTGGGTTTGAGCCAGAAGACTTCCTGAAGACTAAGATGCTGCTAGAGATGCTGTCCGTTTTTCTATTCTATTTGCTGCCCATTTGGGACTAAATATAACTTCTAATTTTACAAATTCTGATTAACTCTGTATTGAGAGCCTTCATGGCATTGACTGTGTACGGTTTTACTTTTGACTTTTGTAATAAAACCCTTTAACTTTTTATTGATATAGAACTCTGATATTGAAATGGCCCAAATAATCTTAAAACTAGAGCTATTTATTGAAGTATACTTTTAATAATTTTGGTATTTTGGCAGGTGCCTTACCGTGGAACTATCGCCTCATGAAATTCAGGTTTAACAGCGCCTCCGATCCAGTAAATGTGGGAACACTGTTTGAGATAAATTTGGGGTGTTTTGATTTTGGGGTACAGTGTTTTGCTTCAATACTGCACAGCAAAGGTGGGCTGTTTGGGCAGACCACACATGCTGTGCACGTTGTCACCGATGTTTAGGCCCTTATACAGAACCCTTCATAGAGGACCGCACCTATTGCATTTCGCCTTCGGTCATGTGCAGCGTCCGGTGTCTTCATGACTTGTACCCAGCGCTCCACCGGTGGCCAAACACCGCAGAATGCCTCTGGCCATGTGCAGCAGGGTTTGGGTCTTGGGCCTATTAACAGCCTACCATGGACAGCAAACGCCCTCTGTCCACAGCTGCTGATCATGCACAGCTAAGGTGCACCAAATATATTTTTTTGGGAAAGTTATGTTCAGGATTGATGATCCGGAATTGGAATTATGTCTCTTGTTCTCCTCAGGAGATCTC
Source organism: Triturus cristatus (assembly GCF_964204655.1). Taxonomy (NCBI): domain Eukaryota; kingdom Metazoa; phylum Chordata; class Amphibia; order Caudata; family Salamandridae; genus Triturus; species Triturus cristatus. The sequence goes on along the minus strand of NC_140583.1, from coordinate 107,278,378 downwards.
CTGGATACAGAGAATGCCCAGAATCTGTGAATCCAGGAGCATTAAATCCCAAAACAAAATTGGTGTCTTTCAAATCAATAATGTACTATTAATGCTTGTGCTCTGCCCTGTCCTTCACCCATTGCATGCTGCTCTATCCTCCTATGTCTTCCCATCACTCAGAGTAGCGGAAGTCCTGTGTTCCCCTACAGCATTGTGTACCTGCAAGCCTACCTCCTCAGCTGGCCCTCTGTGTGCTCCTCTGACCCCTGCAACCTTTGTGTATTTCCCCTGCCTGCCATGCAACCCTTGTACCCATAGGTCACTTCAACCCCTTGCTGTGCCACCCTGTTGTACCCTCATTTCCCTGTAGATCCAAAGTGTGGTCCCTTTCTTTCAGTGTGTTTGTAGTCCATCTGTGTGCCCAGTTCTCCTTTTGCCCCTAAATCAGGAAGCTCCTTTTTGGACAAGAGACACATCTCTCCTACAGTTGTGCAACCATCTGTGGCAAGTTAAAAAAAAAAAAACTTTTGAGGGGTATAGAATAAATCTCCCAGGGGGAGGAAGAAGGCATGCAAGCCTTCACTCCGTGCCCTGCCTTGCTCATTGGCCATAGGGATTCACTATATTTACCCCAACAGGCCCTAGGACAGGGGTTGTATATAACATCCCCTTGACCTTGTTCAAGGGTAGTGGGAAAGAAATGTGCTCCCTCCCTTACATGCCTTGCCCAAGAGCAAGGAGTGGATGGGACTTAGAAAAAAAGAATAGAGTGTTTGCCAGCTTGGGACTTGTTCCTAAGTCCTTTTCACTGTTGTTAAACAGGGTGCAGCAGTGGGTGCAAGCTGACCTACATGGCCCATAAAATATGTCTACCATGGATAACCAGGCCAGTTTAGCAGCAGCTCCTGTGCCCTGTTCACAATTGGGAAATAATTGGGGTGGTATGTGACATGCCCCTCTGTGCCCCACATAATGCCGGGGGCCATGGATTGCAGGTCATCTGCCACGAGCTGATGCACCGTGGCCTCTTCCTAACTGAAGAACAGGGTGCAGGAGCGGGCGACAGCTCATCCCCGCCACTGCTCTTATTATTATTTTTATGACCCCTACTATAGTACAGACAATGGGGTAGGCAGACATTTTTCCACCTTCACCAGTGGGCACCATGAGGGGCACATTTTTCCCATTGATCTTCTGCATGTTGAGGGGGCATGGCATTTTTCCCTCCTCACTTTGGGCAAGACGGCGTGGCAGGGTTTGATGTTTCATTGCCTTAGGCTACATAAAGGGAAGGGGGACCAGTAGCAGCCGGTGTGCTGGATGAGTGGCGGGGCAGGTGGGGGTGGGTAGGGACAGGGTAGGCGATGTAAGAGTCCCGGGTGGGGAAAAATAAAAAATAATTTAAAACTAAAACTTACCTGCAGTCGTCCCCATCACGCTCTTCTGCTCCTCTTCACTACAGGAAGGGGAGGCACAGACTCCCAGAATGCCCTGCAGCCTATCCTGAAGCTGCTCCTTACACATGACAACAGCTACAGGATTGGCCTCAGCATCCTCCATTTGTGCTCCTGGAGAGACTGTGAGTCTGTGCCTGATCTCTCCAACCCATCTATGTTACTGGGTTGGAGAGAGCTTTCACTGCGCATGACGGTTTGTCCGGCGTGGGATGTCCAGTCACACCACCATGCGCAGTGATGGGAGCGCACTACCACTCCCATCAGTGCCGGTCACTCTCAGGCCCCACCCTCAAGAATCGTCAGGAAAGGAAAAATAAAACGAGTGCTAATTATTGTTTTACTTTTCCTTTCCTGACTTTTCTTCCGGGGGCGGGGGGGGGGGGGTGGCGATGCTCCTCTGCCATAGCGTAGGAGCAGCCGCTGAAAGGGACACTTCTCGCTCGCACACTCCGACGAGGGTCTCATTGTTGTACTTTTACTTGCCCCTTGACCTTAGGCTAGGCTAGCATGAGGGAGGGCTTTTATATTCCATTTCCCTTGTGAAGGTGTGTGAGGGCATGGTATATACCATCTCATACCTTAGGCGAGGGGGAAGGGGTATCTCTCCCTCCTAATGCCTGAAGGAAGGCTGGGAGCAAAATAGTACTATATTGTATTCCATTGTATTGCAGCATTTCTCTATTGCTTACAAACCCTATGTGGGGCGCCGAGGCGCTTGCCTACATGAGTTGCATGCTACATCATGTAGTTTGATTGGTTACAAGGATGCTGTTTTTATTATGATCCTGTGTGCAGTGGTTAATGTGTAAAATAGAAAGTGCCAGGGCTCTGCTCAGGAGGCAGGGCTAACAGGAGAAATGTGCTGGTGCAACCTGCCTCCTGGCTAGAGCCCCGGTATGTATTATTCTGGGGTGGACTTGGCCTAATGGCTAGAGCTGCCGATTTCGGAGCTGGGGAACTGGGTTTGAGTCTCGGCGTGGCTCAACATCCTGTGATTCTGTGGAAAATCACGTGCCTTCCAAATCAGTGTGTCCGTAACTGGTGCAATAAGCCTCTGGTGCTGAGGATTAGGTGCCGGTGCTGAGCCCCGGAAAGCAACGGCTCAAATTAAGCACTGCCTATGTGGAAAATGTTTCCCTGTCATGCGCGATAACCACTGAAGTACAGTTAATGTGTTAGGGGACGTAGCGCGTTGGATGATGAGACAGATGCTCAGTTTTATGGTTTTAAGTACGCTGTTCGCTCTGAACAGCTCTGCGGGTGCTTTGCGGTATTTCATATGATATAGTCTGCTTAGCTGGTCACTGCACAGGATTGTCCAGTCTGAGATGTTGTGTATACTTGTTGTCCTTAGTTGGCATGTTTGGAGGGAGAAAGAAGTGGAGAGATCATATTTGTACACCCCCCTGCATACTTAGCTATGGCAAGACAAGGAGAGGAAAGGGCATTTTCCGTTCCCCCAGCAGTGGAGGGATGGATATTGCAATTTGGCCACCGCTTGTCCATAGGCAGGGACACACACTTAGGTAGCCACAAGCTGCCTCGCTATTACAATGCCCTCTGCCGTTGAGCAAGGAAGGAGGCGCTAACCCTCCCTAGCCATTAGCAAGACTAGGAAGTGATTAAATAAACTCCCCCTGTCCTTCATCAAAACGGGGGGACACTTTCATTAGCCCTGCATACCCCCCATAATCCCTCCACCCCTCAGTACGGGCCAGGCCCAGTAGAAACAGACAGGGCAGGGGGTCCTTTTTTTAATCTCTCAAGGAGAGTTATTCAAATGTGGTTGGTCACTGCATTATTTTTGTTGATTTTTTTGTAGTTTTTATAATGCGTCCCGGGCACTTTAGTTTATGGAGATATTTCAGGTTTATTTTGTAACCATACTTGCAATTTAACTGTATTTTCTTAGTGAAAATAAATGTGTGTTTATATTTATATATATATATATATTTACAGAGAGAGACAGAGAGAGAGAGAGATGCGTGCACACACACACAGAATATATGCAGCCGCTCCACTTCTACTCCGGCCGCGCCTTTCACTATCATGGCTTTACTATGCGGTTTGCATGAGGACACGTACCCAATGCTCTCAAACCATACTTTGTGCCAATTTTTCAAAGCAGATCCTTGAAACAGCCTATCCTTTTCTAAGAGACGGTCTAAAGACGACTATAAAAATAGACCTACAAAGGGAAAAATGTCATTTCTTGAAAACGGTGGTGTTACCATGGTAACAGCCATTTGCTGTCGCGGTCCCTCTCAGCCAATGACGTTTCCGAGGCCTTCCCTCGCAGCTTTGTTTGCTTTGATTGCCTACTGACAGCGGAAGATGTTTTTGTACCATCAGTAAATTGGAGCACTTTGTGAGCGTGTGTCACAAAGCCTTTTTTCACGTGTAATCCTCAAAAGAAGTTCAGAGATCACACACGAGGAGCCCCATGGCACGTGCCAGCCTCTGTGAGCCACGCGCAGTCCCCGGGCCACGCTGACAGAGCAAATGGAGGCTTAATGGCTTTCCAGTCAATTGGAAAAAATGCGCATTGAAGTCATCTAGAGGGGACAATGCACCTTCTGCATGGACCCTAGCCCCCCCTTCCCCCCATGGCCCACCTTCCCGCCCCTTCCTGTGGACCACCCTCCTCAGTGCACGCACCCTTTTCAGGCTGTCCTTTGTGATTTGTCTCACAACCTCAAGACGGAAGGGAGCCCTTTCGTAGCACTGGGTTTGACATAGAAGTTTTAATCTCCAGTTAACTGAATACGTAAAAGAATGACTAGGCAGAAATGCACAACACCGTATAAAGTGCCAGGAAGTGAATAACCAAGGCGCTTCGCAGCATCAACAGAGCGAGGTGCTTTTCAACACTGAAATCTGGACCAAGACTTGTAAATTCCCTGCCCCGACAAAACACACAAAACACAGAAGGTAGGCACCCCCAAACCAGTCTAGTCACCCCTTCCATTACCTTCAGCAACTAAAAAAGTACCTGTTTAACGTACTACCACGGGAGTAGGCTGGCCTGCTACCATTTACCCCCTGCCCAACAGCTCACCTGACCCAGCCTGCCACCGCTTCCGCACCTGGGGAACACTAAATCATCAAATCAAACAGGATTTGTATAGCGCTACTTATCGCCAGTGAGGGTATCCGGGCGCTGGGTGTCAAAGCGGGGTTGGGGGCTGCTGCTTAGGCCCTTCCTAAAATCCTGCACACACTCCTGCATCCTGTCCCTCCCTTGACGAGCGGTCCTCGCCCCAGCACACTTGCCAACATTTTGGGAGAGGAGAGTGGGAGATTTAAAAACAGCCGGAAGAGTGTATTCCACCCATTGAGATCTACTGCAGCCTGCACAGGGGTCGATCGGCGTGTATTGGACTTGCAGGTGCGCTGCTGCTGCAGGATCGGACACCAGAAATGCAAATCTATGTTTTTTCCTATCCTGTCAGGAGCAGGGAGAGAGTGCGACCAAAACGGCAGTGCATCATCCGAGTCACACAAGCCCAGTCCCTGCCGTCAGCAGCCTGCTGAGGAATCTCGTTTTTCCAAGCACGAATCGGTGGGCGGGAGACTCTTGAAACCGGCAGTCTCCAGTGCTTTAAAATGGAAAAATAGAAGTGTAGGTACCCTGTACCAGAGTACCTGCTTGTTTCTGAGAAGGGCCGGTACTCTCCAATTAAAAGTCTTACACCACTCTTGAGAAATGCAGGTACTCTGCGTCTCAAAAGGTGCCTATACTTGTTCCGGACAGTCCTGGCCCATTTAAAGCACTGGTAGTCTAACGCCTGACTTGGGAGGGTGGGCGTGTCCGCCCCACTGGTGCCTCTAAAGCCGTTGTACTCATAGTACAGCCCGCGGGCTGCCAGCGGCCCGGCAGGCCTTCCTTGAAGGCCCGCGGACCTTGCAGGTAATGTACTCATGGCACCCCAGAGAGAGCGAGAGTGGAGAGGGAAAGAGAGAGAGAGAGGACGAGAGAGAGAGTGAGAGGAGAGAGAGAGAGGGGGAGAGAGAGGGAGAGAGAGAGTGGAGGGAGAGAGAAAGTGGAGAGAAAGAAAGTGGCGAGAGAGAGACAGTGGAGAGAGAGAGACAGTGGGGAGAGAGTGGAAAGAGTAGAGAGAGAGACTAACTGACTGAGAGACTGAGATACTGACTGACTGAGAGACTGACTGACTGGAAGAGAGACTGACAGAGAGAGCAAGAGACTTACTGAGAGAGAGACTGCCTACGAGAGACAGAGAGACTGACAGAGAGAGAGAGACTGACCGAGAGAGAGAGAGTGAGAGACTGACTGACTGAGAGAGAGATACAGAGACAGAGAGAGAGAGACTGACTGAGAGAGAGACTGATAGAGGGAGAGACTGACAGAGCGAAAAACTAACTGACAGAGAGACTGACTGACAGAGAAAGAGAGACTGACAGAGAGAGAGACTGACAGAAAGAGACTGGCTGAGAGAGAATGACAGAGATACTGACAGAGAGAGACTGACTGACTGACTGAGAGAGAGAGAGAGAGACTGACTGACTGGGAGAGGATGTGGTCCGTCGGCTTAAACTGCCGACTTTTGGTGCTGGAAACCAGAGTTCGAGCCTCGAGGTCGTGTCCACATCCTGTGATTCTGGGCAAACCACTTAATCTTCCCGTGCCTGAATGTGTAATGTAGATACGGTGCTCATGTAAAGCGCTCCAATACCTTCGGGTCGAGTTCGCGCTATATAAACATGCAACAGAAAAAAAGAAAAAAAAAGATAGAGACTGACACTGAGAGAGACTGACTGATTGAGAGAGGGACTGAGAGAGAGACTGACTGACTGACTGAGAGAAAGACTGAATGAGAGAGAGACTGACAGAGAGAGAGAGAGAGACTGACTGACAGCATCTGACAGAGAGAGATTGATACAGAGAGAGACTAACAGAGAGAGAAACTGACTCACAAAGAAAGAGACTAACTGACCGAGACTGACTGAAAGAGACTGACTGACAGAGAGAAAGACTGACCAACTGACTGAGCGAGAGACTGACCGACTGACTGACTGAGAGAGAGAGACTGACTGACAGACAGACCGAGAGAGAGAGAGAGAGAGAGAGAGAGAGAGAGACTGACAGAGGGAGCGGGACTGACTGACTGAGAGAGACACTGACTGAGAAAGAGACTGACTGATTGACAGAGAGAAAGAGACTGACTGACAGAGAGAAAGAGAGACTGACTGACAGAGAGAAAGAGAGACTGACTGACACAGAGAGAGAGAGAGACTGACTGAGAGAGAGCGGGACTGACTGACTGACTGACTGAGACTGACTGAGAGAGACTGACTGACAGAGAGAGAGAGAGACTGTGATGGAATTGGAGTCAAAGTGTGTATGAAGCTATGCAATGCCTCTTAAGATCGCTATTGTGTGCTAATAAAAATGTATCATCATGTATTATGTGCTCTTTGTAGTTGCATCTGCTTTTGAAATACAGCATTATCAAATTGTCTAATGTTTTGAAATGGGTTTGATTTTTTTTTCTGTAGCCCTGCACCCCACTGACCCTGCCCCCCACTGACCCCACCCCACTCTACCGGTACGGCCCTCGGCCACAAACCACACTATAAATTTGGCCCCCAACAGGAAGTTTGTGAGTACTAATGCTCTAAATCTAGAAAAACTGGTGAATGTTATGTGGTTACAGCTTACCTACTGTGTTCGTGCTGGTCAGATGTACCTACCTGTGGAGCAGGAGTGGGTGGAGGGGGGTCGGGGGCGTGGCTAGATTAGAACGGCAGTAGGATCCAGATCTCACGAGATTAGGGCGCATGGTCTTCGCATGATCTTTCAGAAGTACTGCTTCCGGGTTACATGCGTTCTAAGTGTCAGGGCACAAGTACACCCACACGAATAAAAGAAAAGCACAAAGTCTAAATACTTGACTTTGATAGAGGGCCTGAAATGCACACTTCATCCATAGTGTAAACAGATGGATTCGCCGAGCCAGTGATTAAGATACAGACCCCCTTCTTTCTCTGGTCATCACCGCAGATATTTGGAACAACGGTCCAGGGAGTGAACAAGTAGCCTTTGGTTCAAAGGTGCGTCAGGGACTAATGCTCTGACGACCAGATGGACTCTCTGCTCTGCCCCCCCAGAAGGATGTGGACTGGACAGAGCATCTGGACTTTACTGCTTTATAACTAGGCCCATTGAGTAGCAGTCGAGATGTAGCCGGGGCAATTATTTCCAGGTACATAAAAACCATAATAAAATACTATTTAAATAAATAATTTAATACAAGTCTGATCACTGGTGCAGCTGCACCGCCTGAACATATTTATTCAGAACATTGTATCCAGAACTTACCAGGACATGAATGAAGTCTTCATGTGCAACGGAAGCAACAACATATTCAATGAAGTTTATATTAAATATAATAAAGTATATACTAATAAAATAGAGCAGAAGTAGTAAAGTTCTGTAACGTCGAATGTTTGTATCGAATGCAGTGCTTACAGAAGAGTGACTGCCATGGGGCCACCCAAGGACATGATAGTTGCAGTTCTAACTTGAAAATCTCAGGGGCCCAAAGCAATAGCTAGGCCTAAGTATCAGTCTGTTTTTGGAACTGGTTTGTTTTTTAAGGTTTGGGTTTTGGAAGTACAAGGGTCAAAAAACCTAATTCTGATGCGTGTGCTTAATTTGTTTTTTTTAAAGTACATTCTCAGGGGACCACTGCATCCAGCACCACCCATTGCCCCTGCTATTGCTGCCAATGAGACCACCAACACAACTGCTATCCCTTGCACTCCTACAAGTCGGACAGTTCAGACTGTTCCAGACCCCCAAAGCTATAAGAATGAGGTGCTGAAGGTATTATTCATTTGTAATATGTATTCAATTATTAAACACTGTTGTGCTCATCTCAGACAGCGCCACCATGTGATGAACTGTCATTAGTGCCGGTGTTGAGAATGAAGTGCTGGTGCTAAGCACCAGAAACCACGGCTCAAATTAAGCACTGCAAGTGAGTGGCCTTTGGATCCACTCTTTCCAACCATGCGCTTTCTTCAGAGCATATTTGAGCGTCATCTACCTGGCTTATCAGCGATAGCTCACTTCGAGCTGGTATCTCAGATATGCCATTGTGAACAGGTCTGGCTTCTACAGACCCAGCAAGGTGCTTACTTGTCGCACGATGCCATGGTAAAATGAGTTTGGGTCAGCGTGGAAATTGCACCAATGGGAATAAGCCTTTCCTGTATAAATATACAAAGTTGTGCCCTTTACCATGAAGTAGCATTGGATCAAAAATACATTCCTAATAGCCCTGGCTAGAAAGCAACATTGCACCAGCATGTCCTTGACTGGACATGTATGCCAGACCTTCAGTAGATGGCTTCCTGATCTACCCGACATGCATGTTAGGAACCTTTGCTGGTCGGCTGTAAGAGTTCTGAAGCCTGATGGGATCTTAGCCGTGACTTTACTGCCCAAGAACATAAATATATTTCCAATAGAGGGGTGGTGCTCGAATCACTGCCGGGCCAGATCAGAACGATGTCATGGCTGCAACTTCTCTCACCTCCCAGCTCAGTAGAGGTCCAGGTAACTCTGTATGGCATCAGCATGACACATTCACCCTCTGGAGAGAGAAAAGCTCTGGCAATTTGGCAGCAGAACCCAACAAGAGAAGTCACCTAGCAAGTGGCCTCTAACCGAGCCTGGAGATCTGGAGATTTTTATTGCTCTTCAACTTTCTTCACCAATGCCTCTTACACATCTGATATGGCCTTGCAGAGCGCTTGCTCGATCCATCTTTGAGGAGTAGTCAGCAACATGAAAACATCTAAGCCTGAACTTTGTTCACAAGTAAAAATGCCAAGCCCTATCCAACTGGATCCGCTTGAGTCAGCCTGACTGCTGTCCCAGTGCTGCAAATAAGACACCCACAGCCTCACCCTTTCCCATCAGTAGACATTGATTCCCATGTGCTGGGCAGTGGGAACAATAATAGTTGTTCCCAGTGATTTTAATTTAAAGTGGTTAACGCAACATGTATTAGGTTTTCCCTTTTCTGTTTTTTCAAACTTTTCCTGGTAGACAGCAGATACATTTCTACTGTTCTATAAATGTGGTTAAATTATTGATTATTGACCCCCCCCTCAGAATCTCAGTAAGAATAATAATCTGATTTAGAGGATGTTGGCAAGGGAGAATCTGCCAAACAATGTCCTATCTGCATCCCCACAGGCATTTAGGCTTTGTTTAGTGTCCCATGCCTTTATCTATGTCATCGGGTCTGCCAAAGAGCGGTGTTGACTCTGCCGGACACCGCAACAGCAGAAGTGCCTAACTTGGGTTGAATGATCTACCACCACTGCTTTGGCGAGCATTGTTCATGCACCAATATAGCAGCCAGAAAAGCAATCGACCAAACTATAAACTGGGCTTTCATTTTCAAAAAACTCTTTATTAAACAGGCTCATTAGACACAACAAGACTGAAACCGTTCACATGTACGTCATTATTTACGCACAAAGCATCAAATTTCACCATAGTGGAATAAACCTACAATAGTCACTGTGATCCATATGAGGTGAGTCACTTCATAATTCAACCATGCGCGGGGAGGGGGTCACATCCGGTTCGGTTTCTCTCACTCATGGGAGGGGGATGGAAGGGAGCGTCTGCAGATTATCAGTCCCTCTCACATGTCTCTATATTCCTTCCATGGAGACCATATTTATGACCATTTCTTGTTACAACCCCTACCTTTTCTGCTCGTTGGCACCAGCGAACGTTGTCCTTCCATTCGGCCATTGACGGGGGAGAGGCGCCCCCCACTGTCCCGCTATATTGCGTTTTGCCACCCCAGCAGCAAAGGCCAACCGGAGTCTATTATGCCTGGGCCAGTCTCCCTCTCCCTTGATCATCAGTTGGAGTCACCTGGCGTCCATGGGCACCCTCAGTCCCAATGCCTTTGACATCACTGTTGTCACCCCTTGTCAGGATGAACCGATGGCCTGACAGTCCCATAAAATATGAAAGATGTATCCCCTCTGTTGACAGCCTCTTGCACATTGTGGTGACTGTGTTTGTCCCCATTTGTGCAGCAGCGTGCAGGGTAGTATTAGTGGAGCAAGATCCTGAGATGTACCACCCTGAATCTTGCCCTTATTGTTATTTCTCTAGGGCTCCCTCATCTCCAATATTGCCCAGGTCATCTGTCCAGGCACTCCTAAGGGGGCCTACAGGGTCTGCTGTATTATTCATTATTTTCTTATATACCATGGACGTGCCTTTGTCGAGATTTGGGTCTACTAGTAATCTGTTCCATGGGGGAATGGTCCGGGAGGGTCATTTCCCGTTGTATGTGTTTTTTTTAAAGCATGTACTAGTTGTGTGTAGGGGAAATCTTTGCGGGTGTTAGGTCAAATTCTTGCTTTAATTAGCCGAGAGCATACCTATAGTCGGCCATCGTAAGAAACCCGCCAGCCCAGGTATCCGTTTGCCCAATTCCAGCTTTTGACCACTGTTGCTGTATGTGCTAGACAGTGCTGGTGAGGCCTACATGCATGTAAGAGAAGTTTGTGGTTCCCATTTGGCATAACCTATGTCCTTTTTGTATGCTGGCTCCTCTGTACTAGCGTAGAACTAATAATTTATTACTATCAATTGTGAGGCCCAGTAATATAGCCTGATGTCTGGGACTGCCAATCCACCATCGTAGACCTCCCTCTATAGTTTGTTGACGGCAATACGGGGGCTATCTGTTTGAAGAAGTCGGTAGGAACTGAATAGGGAGTGTTCTGTAGAAAATACAGGAGGTGCGGTCGGGTCATCATTTTGTATAAGGGTGCTCTGCCCATTAAGGACAGTGGAAGGGTGCGTCAATGTATTGTATTGTGCGAAATCTATGCAGTTGAGGGAAGAGGTTTTTTTGAAGAATATCTGGTGGCTGCTTGTTACGTATATGCCCAAATAGTTAAATCCTTCCTCCACAATTGGAGCCGCGCATTATGCCGTGAGTCTCAGGGCAGGGCCCGACAAGGGTAGCACAACTGATTTAGTCCAATTTATGGTATTGCCAGAGTACCTTCCAAAGAGCTCGAAAATGTGGAGGGCTCTTGGAATAGAGACTGGGCTTTAATTTTTGAGCATGACCCCATACTACCTAACAAGGTCATTTTAAGGGGTCTGTCCTCTAAAGGTATGTGGTAATTGGTGTAGTTCTAATTGGCAAAAATAACCTACCTGCTAGTCACTTGTATATGGTACGGCGTGTAGGTTTAGAGACCCCCTTAATGCATGTATGTTTGCACTGCTGTGGTGTCTGGTGTCTGCTTAAAAATAAAACTATGTCCACATTCTACTTAGGAATTAAAAGTACTTCCGAAGAGTCTAGGAGCTCCAATGGTAGGGTGTATTGTTATAAAAAGCAGGGTTGATATAAAATATGTTTTACATGCCTTGGTTACGGAGAATAGCTAAAGTAAAATGTTCCTATGGTAGTGCTGCGATCCCCATAGATTAACGTGGGAAGCTTTATTAAACTTAATTAAGTCTAACACTTGATTGGAGCTAGATAGACATATCATTCGAAGTATCAAAATAATGATTACAATAAATCCAACAACTTGCTGAGGTTGGATTTATTATAACTATTACAGGAAAGTCGTTTTAGAACTTACTATTCTGAAATTACCTAAAGCAGCCCTGGAGCAGCCTTTTGTGATTGGTCAGCCTTTTACAGCTTGAGCCAAGCTGCTTCCTGAGTAGTTGTTAAGAGGCCTGGGGCTGCAACAATACAATCATTTGGTGGGAGGACATTTGCTTTCTATAGAAGCCAAGAAGAGTAGAGGGACTGGGAAGATAAACTGGACTACAAGGGCAGGAGAACAGATGTCACAGGTCCCAGGCAAGCCGCCCACTTTCTTTTTCTCTTGCTATATGGGAGCCCCCTAATTAGATTAGGAGAGTGGCTGGTAGGGGTGTGTAGTAAGTTGCTAGCTGTACCTCTGGGTTGGGTTACACAGACACACACACCTAGGAAAGATTTTTTCCATTTAGATTTTTGGGGAAATTGTGCATTCTAGGTCAAAAATATGCCATACTTCGCAGGAAGTGGTCATATCAAGGGTAGGCAGCTTTAGTTCCATTAGTTGGGTGCCCCACGCAAACCCATAATGGAGGGTAAATATGGTAGGGGTGCAGAAGCTCTTCAGATCTGCCTGGAACGTCAGAAGAAGGACGGCCTTGCTGGACCCTAGGAGTGCACCACAAAAGACCTGCATTCTGGAACACTGCACCTGCTGCACTCACAAGATTTTACCACCAAGAAAGGCCTGCGCCTGACTCAAAGGAAAGGAGTGGACTCCCTAATCAGCAATAGGTACAAAAGTGCTGGAAGAAGTCACCTGCAATAATCAAAGAGAGGACTAAACCCAGCTGACTAGTTGTAGCTCTTTTTCCTGAACTGCACAGGTGCATTGCGGGAAACTGAGTCCTAGCCAATAAGAGGCAATCCTCAGTCTCTGAACCACAAGGAAGATCTGTTGTATAAGAAACTTTCTTCAAAGTTTTGCAGAAACACTCCGGGAGGAGACTGGCTTGACGTCGAGAGTCAAGCCGCCACAGAATACTTTAGAATCCACTTGACCACGCCGGTTTCTCTCACTGAAAGCTCTGAAGCCCCTCGGTGTTGAGGAAAAAGACTTCCAGAGGCTCACCGCTGCAACAGGCCGCCATCATCAATTCGAACTCAGGATCCAGCAAGCCTGAAGACCAGCCGATGAGCCCGCCGACAAGACAAAACAACAAAGAAAAACACTAAGTCGGAAGGTAAACTTTTTACTGGGACCTAATGCCCAGCCTGTCCGACCTGCGCTCCATGGTCTAAAACATTTACTTTGTCCCGATCCAGCATGACCAGAAATAGCTCTTTATGCTTTTGACTTTCAAAGTAACGTTGAATCTTTGAAAATTCATAACTCAGGTTTCCTAAATTGGATTTTGGTTTCATCTTAAAGATACAAATATTTTCTGAGTGTATAAATTGGTGTTGGATTTTTATTGTGTTGTGTCTTTTACTTATTTACTGTTTTGGTGGTAGTAAATGCTTTACACATACCTGTTTCCTTATTTAAGCTTGACTGCTCGTTTGCTAAGCTCCCACGGCTTGAGCAAGTATTAATTTACTGAGACTTGACTGGACGTATTCGTGATTGTGGTATTATTTCTAGCTGAAGGTGAATACCCCCATCTACTAATAACCCACTTAACTACACTCACTATGTGATAGCATACCATCTGTGGGACACAATCAGTGCTTTGATACTTAAAGGTTGAATGTTTAAAATGTATACAATAGGATAGTTAGGCTATGGAATATTTTCAAGCCTCAAAATTGAAAAAATTTGCACATAACTTTAGAGACTTATACTGTGTATCTAAGAAGCGGTAAGAAGTCCTTCACCCAAAACTGTGTTGTGGCCACAATCTAACATGCTGCCTTCACTGTTCACATTTCATTCTGTTTACCAGTACATCATCGCCAAATGAATGAAATATGAACTTGGTCTGTTAACATCTTGAAATTTCATGGCTGACTGGTCAAAACTAAGTGTGTCTAAAACTGTCCTCTTTCTTGCTACTTGAAGGAAACCATATTATACACATCTTATGTACATGTCCAATCTTTTTACCCGCTTGTATGAAATGACTCGGTGATCCTTTAAATCAACTTGGAATTTAAACTTGTTGCCCAAGATGTAATCTGCTGCCTTAAAGGAAATAATCCACAATTGTTATCTAGGTTAATTAAGTATAGGGATGATATTGAGAGCATTTTATTTGATGCACATTATCTATGATTAACTATATTTTATTTTTTGTAATCCCCATGGGCCGGTGTTGTTGCAGACCAGGAGGCTTGTAATTGTACATTAGTTCCACAGTCATAATGTTTAGGGATCATTGATGAAAACCGTGATTTACTCTCTTAACTCTGTTCCTACATCTGTGGTGTTGAAAGGGATTTTAGATGTTATATTTGGGTATTTATATAGAGTATTTTTACTGACTGTATAATTATTGATATTTTACAATTGTAATGGTTTGTGTAACCAAACAATAACGTATTTATTCATTCTGTTTGGGGCTCATTTGAATTGCATGCCAGGAGCATTGTAAGCACTTATTGCTGTGTTCGTATGTTGGGTTGGTAGAGCAATTGAAGCATCTTGAGAATTCCTTGAGGTCACTGCATGATACATCATATAGTACTTTTAGATGTCACTGCCTACGTGTTGGAGAAATGTGAATGGACGGTGAAGACCCACTGCAATGGAATGAAATAAAGTACATTTTAAAAGGTTTTTGGAGTACATTATTCTTCTTCCTGAATGGCAGAATTTATTCTGGAACGATACCTAGAGCCGGCACCTTTCAGGAAGATACATGTAAATATGTATATATCTCTTATGTATACACATATATATTCACTGAAAAAAGCAAAGGTTAAACGGACATTATACTTAAACGAAAATGTCAGTTAAAACATACCATTATAAATGATCAAACGCACAGAAATACAACAGTTATTGATATATAAACTATAACTCGTGCCTTAAGATAACTATAACTCACGCCCCGCCGCACCTATATTGGCTCAATTTCTCAATGGCATTTTCCACAGGAATATTGAACAGTGCACAGAATTGCAACAAATATGACAGATCTGTAGATCTTGTTCCAGAAAGTGTGCTTTTTGTGATTTTGTGTAAATTCATTTTGTAATTTTTGAGAAAGTATGGTTAAAAAACGTTGTATATCTGGATGGTTGGGTTCGCGGGAGGCTCCAAGGTGTCCCGTGATCATGCAAAATCAAATAATAGAGTGATCTGGTTGACCAAGGTGGCTTTTTCCCAGTCGGCTGCCTTGCTCCCGTGGAAGGGAAAGGTCTTGTGAACTGCTGCTTGGAGCTCCTGCTCTGATTGGCTGACGGCAACATGAAGAGAAATGTTGTGACCACCATTTCAGAACACCGGAAATTGGTCCCTGTGTCATAAAAATGAAAAAAATAAGGTATAAGGGGGTAGAGTAGAGGTACCATGACCCCCTGGACCTTGGGAGGGGCCACATGGTGCCGTATTTTGAAACAATATTTTCTTTTGGATTTCTGTGCTCCTGCGGATGTCCCACAGGAGTGCAGGGGCTGGCTTTCTCCACGAAATTCTCACAGGATCGGAATAATAAAAAAAAAACGAGAGACCTGAGTGTTTCTGGTGGATTGTCACGAACAGGCGATAGTCATGCTTGCAGGGGTTGGCTGCTTGTGGGAGGTTCGCTTCTTGTGGGGATTGGGCACTGGAGTCAACCCTACGCTGTGCATAGCCAAAGGCTGTGCGAGGCGGGATATTGTTTGGCTGCAGGAGGTTGGTCCTGGCATGGCGAGTTATAGTTGCTTGAAATAACTATAACTGTTAAATTTCAATTCTGTATAGTGCCCGGGAACCCCATACCCTCAGGTAGAAATGCATTTTAATAGGAGGGGGTGCTGCCCCGCTTCCTGAGTCACGGAGACCTCATCCTCTCGTGCCAAATTGTATGGAGGAGGGGGGGTGTGTGTGCAGCTCCCCTGCCCACGCCTTAAAAGGCCCCAGGCACTCCATCCCCTGGGCAAGGTTCATACATTGTGTGCTGGGAGCCCTCCATTGAGACACAGTCGTTTCCCTGCCCACCAGAGTAGGGGCAGGGAGATCCATTATGCTCCTGCCCGGCGGGAGCTATGAAAATGCTCCGCCTGGTGGGAACAGAGTATTGTTTGCCTTTGTGCACTCCTATGGACTGGGAAATTCAGATTCCTGCTGTCCGGCGGCAGAAACTACTGCTCTGACCGGGTGGAAGCAATGCCAGCTCCTGCAGCACTCAGGGTGGGTGCATATGGAGAGTCCTGGGGCTCCCTCTGTGTCCCCCAACATACTCTTTGGTAGGTGCCTTAGGAGAGCACCCATCCAGGACCACATAAGTCTCTGGAGAGGGTGGGATCCCAAGGCCCAATATAGGCTCAGGGAGCGGCCCATGCACGCCCCCCACTTAATTAAAAAAGGTAGGCTTTGAGTGATGGGGTCTCTGAGGCCCATAGTGGCTCAGGAAGGGATGCCTCATGCCCCCTCCCTTTTATGAAAAAAAATGAAGGCCCCCAGGATAGGGTCCCCATAGCTCATAGTTGCTCGGGGATGTCCCCACCTCCCCCATTAAAAAAAGAGAGAGTATGGGGTCCCCAGCGCCTCAAGAGGGTTGGGGAGGAGGGCCACATGTCTAATGCTGCAGGCACTAGAGGAGATCTGTACTATTAGCACAGTAATCTCTTAAAATTCCCTGTAGAGTGGTGTGCATGTCACAGATTTTGCAAGCAAAGCCAGTAAGAAATACCAATCGACATTGCTGGTAACAACCTACTGACTTGGTTTCAATGAGAATTAGCCCAAGGTCTTAAAGTGGCCGACACAACATCGTGTAACGTAGTTTTCTACAGGAAATAGAGCATAGGAAAGTTAGCCCAGTGTCAAAGATGGCCACCACAGCATCACTTAGTGTGGTTTTCTATAGGAAATAGGAACTTGAGGAAACTAGTATAGCCACACAGTAGCAAACAAATAGGAATAAGCCCAGAGTTTCACAATGGCTACCACCAGCATGATGTAGTTCACTCTCTACAGGAAGTAGAGGTTGTTGAAGTTGTTCCACACTGCCAACATCTATGTGTGCTGCCTGCTCTTCCTTCCTAATTATTGCACCTAATTTCTGAAACTGCAAGTCCACACACACTGATGGTGCCACACCCACATCGGTGTTCTTCTCAAATAAATTGTCGAACGCCCTGGAGAGGAAACATCTGCAAAGGACTGAAGGCAGGAAACCCCACGCAGCAAAAATGACCAGGAACCAACGGCAGCTCATCACCACTGAAAGAAAGCTTCTCCATCAGTCCACCAGTTTCGCCCTCGCCTAGTTAAGGTTTCATCAGTGAAGTAAAGCTTGGTTCCAGCGAAACAGTGTATATGGGATCCATGCCTGACCATACCGGTCCCACTTTGGACAACACACTAAAGTATACAAAAATGTGAGGGATGTAATGCTTGAATTAATTTCAGCCACTGATAATTAATTGAGGCCGCATCCCAGTCCATTGTTACTCTACACACCATGGCACATCAGTTAGGATCCACCCATATTCAATCTGTTTGACTGTGCGCCAGTGGGAACAGTGTAACCCTAACTGCCAGGCCAGGTCCTTCCGTGAAAATAAGCAACCTAGTTACGGCTCATCAGCCAGGTATAGCTAGGTACCAGTGATACGGTGTATATGGGACCCACTTTTGGGCATACCCAGCCCAATTAGGGCAACAGACTAAAGTATAGAGAACAGTGCTGGGTGGAATGCTTGAATTAATCTCAGCTGCTGGTAAGTACTCAGGCCTGCATTCCAGTCCATTACTATTTTGCACACAATGCCACTTCAGTTTGGACACAGCCATATGCAAATCAGTTTTGACTTTGATCCAATGGGAACAGTCAAGCCCGAACTGCCAGGCCAGGTCCTATCTGGAGAGTGTGTCCTTGGTGGCGCCAGCATAGATCTAGTCTTTCAACATACATTTCAGTGACAAGCCCACTTCAATAATATAGCAGATTTAAGGAAAGGAGCACCACAATATATATTAAACCAGTTACACAGTGCCCTAAGAAGCACCACACAATTAAGGAGAACAACAACTCACCAGAGATGAAAACAAGGTGCCTTGGCTGCGGCAGCAATGAAGATTATGTGTAGAACTTTGGTGGACTAGGCTTATTGGCCATTTAATTCACATGGCTGTTAGCTCTATTCCCATTTACTCATGGTAAATATAGTGTATTTTTCACTTCTATTCGTTTTGCATAAAGAGTCTTAAGTATAATCTGCCTTTGGTCCCCACAGAAATATATGTGCAAGCAGCAAATCAATGTACCTTATTAGGTGTAGCTTTTCGTTTTCTTAGGGCTAGAATGCCACTATGTAAAAAAATAAGTTAAAACTATAATAAACAAAATAATGAAAGTAAAATAAATTTATTGTATTGTAGGATTTGTATAGCGTTTTATACACCTAACGCAACCCCAAAGGGAGAGAGAGAGAGTATGTGTGTGTGTGTATATATATATTCACTGAAAAAACCATAGGTTTCAGGGGCGTTATAGTTAGCTGGACTTTTCACTCGTACAAAACCATTGAAATTCCCCCGTTATAGTTAGTTCAGCTAACTATAACTCGCGCGCCCGCAATGCACTGCTGATGACGTCACATATTACATCACTCATGACATGGTCAGTGACATCACTGATGACATCACTGATGACATCTCAAATGACATCACTGATGACATCCTCCAGTGAATGTGTGTTTTTCTGAAAATTACATATGTTTTATATATGTATATCTCAAGGTTGATGGAAGAATAAATGGGTATATAAGTGTCTAAATGGATGATTTGTTTTTGAAAAATTGATTGTATAACTGACTGATTAAGTGTATCTTAGTGAATACATGGCTTAGTGAGTAATGTTTAAATGTGTAAATAGCTGTATCAGTCTCTCACTTTGTGTATAAGTGGCTGCATGGGTTGGTGAGTAGCTACATGAGTGTCTATATAGGTTATTAGTTGGTTTTTTGAGTATCAGTATGAGTGTCTGATGTCTGTATGGTTCGGTGGGGGGTATTACGTAGTGCATAGGTGCATGAATGAGTGACTCACTGTTTGTATGTGTTGAAGACAGCATGTGTGCAGGACTGTATGGGTGGATGAGTGTGTGCATGGGTGTGTTAGTGAGTGATAGACTGTCTCAATAGTGTCTTTATGAGTAACTACATATGTTTTAAACGAGTATATATGACTATTGGTGTATATAAGTTAGTATATGTGAGAGTGAGAGATTGAATGAATAAGTATGTGTTTTTATAAGTGATTGTTTAAAAGACTAAGTATGTGTAAGTTTCTGTAGAAGTAAGTGTGGTGGTGTGTGTATAACTGTATATGCAAGTAAATGGATGTTTGATTCTTTATTAGCATGAGTGACTGTGTGTGTGTAACTCTATGGATGAGTGGCGTTGTGTAACAGGATGTATAGGTGTGTGAGTACATATGATGAGTGAGTACCTGTATGAGTGACTGTATAGGACTGTTGGTGAATGAGCGGATGTGTATGTGGATGTTAGAATTACTGAATAGGTTGTTGTAACTGGTATTGGTATGTCCATTGTTTTGAACATTGTAGTTTCTATTTTTGAATGTGTGTATCAAAGGTTATATTGGGGGAAGAGGAGGTCTGCCACTCTATCACAAGGATGATGTCATCAGGAATGTCATTGGTGATGTCATTTGAGATGTCATCAGTGATGTCATGAGTGATGTCACTGACCATGTCATGAGTGATGTAATATTTGACGTCATCAGCAGTGCATTGCGGGCGCGCGAGTTATAGTCCGCTGAACTAACTATAACGGGGGAATTTCAATGGTTTTGTACAAGTGAAAAGTCCAGCTAACTATAACGCCCCTGAAACCTATGGTTTTTTCAGTGAATTTCAAAGGTTTTTTAAATGCTAATTTCTAACTATGCCTACAGAGATAGGACATGTGAAGAAAGAAGAAAAAACGCACAGAAAGAAAAAAAAGAAATGCAGAAAGAAGCAACAGAAGTCCTCAAAGACGAAAAAAAGTGCAGGAAGAAAGATAACGTGCAGAAAGAACAAACAGAAGAGCAGAAAGAAGCCTTGTTGCAAAATCATCCTGTACCCTCAACATTTTCAGACGGATACTGGTGGTAACTGAGTCTGACTAACCAGTCCTAGAGCCAGTGCTATGTTAAAAGACACTCAGAATACAGTGAAAACACCTACATACACTAGGGAACACTATGCGTTGGGGTCCCCCTGTAATCAGCATGACCTCCTCTGTAAGCCCCTAGTATATAATAGGGCAGTGGATTAAAACTACCTCTTAAACGGGCCACAGGGCGTGTTTGCAGACGTCACCTCAGGCCCCGTCCCCTCACTTCCCCACTGTGGGCGTTTTAAGTTGGGGTCCAACTAGACCACTAGGTACCTCCAGTAAGCGCCACAGAGCTGCGTTGCAGAGAGATGTAAAAAGGGGCACGGCCTAGACCACCTCTCTGCAACGCAGCGGAGTGGTGCTTACTGGAAGCACCTGGTGGGCTAGTTGGCCCCCAGGTTCCCTCAGGATTGAAGGGGAATTATTTCCCCAACTTAAAACGTGCCACAGGGCCTGTTTGCACACGTTAACTCAGGCCCCGTCCCCTCCCTTCACCACTGTGTAAACACGCCCTGTGGCCGTTTTTAGTTGGGAGATGAAGTTCATTTGAATCCTGAGGGTCCCTAGGGTCCAACTAGCCCACTAGGTACCCCCAGTATGCGCCACAGAGCTGCGTTGTAGAGAGGTGTAAAAAGTGGCACAGCCTGGACCACGTCTCTGCAACGCAGCTCAGTGGCGCTTACTGGAAGCACCTGGTGGGCTAGTTAGCCCCCAAGGGCCCTCAGGATTGAAGGGGAATTATTTCCCCAACTTAAAACGCGCCACAGGGCTTGTTTGCACACGTTAACTCAGGCCCCGTCCCCTCCCTTCACCACTGTGTAAACACGCCCTGTGGCCGTTTTTAGTTGGGAGATTAAGTTAATTTGAATCCTGAGGGTCCCTAGGGTCCAACTAGCCCACTAGGTACCTCCAGTATGCGCCACAGAGCTGCGTTGCAGAGAGGTGTAAAAAGTGGCACGGCCTGGACCACCTCTCTGCAACGCAGCTCAGTGGCGCTTACTGGAAGCACCTGGTGGGCTAGTTAGCCCCCAGGGGCCCTCAGGATTGAAGGGGAATTATTTCCCCAACTTAAAACACCCTAGGGTGTGTTTGCACACATCACCTCAGGCCCCGTCCCCTTCCTTCCCCACTGTGTAAACATGCCCTGTGGCCGTTTTTTAGTTGGAAGATTAAGTCCCCTTGAATCCTGAGGATACCTAGGGGCAAACTAGCCCACTAGGTACCTCCAGTAAGCGCCACAGAGCTGCGTTGCATAGAGGTGTAAAAAGCGGCGTGGCCTCAGTACACCTGTCTGCAACGCAGCTCCCTGGCGCACACTGGAGATACCTGTTGGGCTAGTTGGCCCTCAGGGAACCTCAGTATTGAAGGGGAATTAATTCCCCAACTTACAACTGGCCAGGGGGCACGTTTGCAGAGTGCTGCAAGGAGGGGGCGTGGCCTCCAGCGCGATGCCGGTCTTTTATTTATTTTATTTTTTTAAGAAGGAGGGCTGTGTGGCCCCCCTTCTTTTTCTAATTTACTTGCCCTGGGGACCCCATCCCCCAGGGCCTGCACCCTAATTGTTTTTGTTGAAAAAAATAAATTTGGCCCTCCCAAGGCCTTAATCGGCCCCGGGGACCCCAACCCCCGGGTCATGGCCTTTTTTTAATTTAAATTCTTTAGGAGGGGGCTGCGTTGTCCCCCTCCTCAGGCCACTTATGGCTCCGGGTACCCCATCCCCCAGGGCCGGCCTTTGTTTTTTATTATTTTAAAAATATTTATATTTTTAGAAACACCTAGGACATGCTGGACAAACCGTATGTACCTATCACCATGACGATTTGCGTGATATTCATTAAAAGGCGACTATGCATAGAATGGATCCACATGGAATGTATTTACACCACTAGTGAAGCTCTGACGTGTCTGATGCCCTACCGTGCCTAATCCCGGCGCCCCCGCCGGTCGGTACTCTCCAAGTAGACACCCTTTTCGTTTATTTATACAAACATGGGTAGCTATTGACGGGCACATTTAATATACACGCACACCAAGCCATTCAAAGGGGATTCGACAAAAATTCGACCAAACTATGCAAGAAACCCCCCTCACGCTTAATAAAAAACACATCCACCGCCGGATGTGTAATACTTTTTATTTTACTCTCTGGAAAGGAGACGAACCTCACTTGAGAGTCACAGCGTGCTCCTGGCTGAGCCAAATGCTGTGTTACACCCACCAGTGCCCGCCGATTGCCTCACACCTCTGTGTTGTATTCCACCAGCTAGTGCGTATGCTATGACACTCTCTAGCCCATGTGCACTGTAACACCACCCCGTGAATATGTCCTGCCACACTTGCCTTCGCACGGGTTATATTGCCCCATCTAACGTGCCTTCCTCGATGTGTATGTTATAACGCACAGCGCTATGCCATACATATTACAATCTGGGATCCATATCTTTGTCACAGTGCATATGCAACGTTACACTCCCCAGCACATATTTTATATTACAACTTTAGAGACTAGTTATGTTACACAACACTTTCCTGTGCATATTACACTCCAAGGCGCATATCGTATAGTACGCGCTAGTGCCTGTGCTATCTCGCGCCCTCCAATGAATCTGTCATTGCGCACAATGTATTGCATATTATATTTCAGGCCCCGGTTCATCTTATATCACACTTTTTGGTGCATAGTTTATACCATATACTACATCTAGTTTTCATTTTCAATCGTGCTCTCAGGACTATGCTCTATATAACACTGCGTCCACCTACCCTTTTCACGGGCATTACATTTTGCGATGGGAGTGGAGGGTCAGGGGGTGTTTTTGCCAAGTGAGCCTGAAGTCACAGTCACAAACGTCCTCTTCTTCCTGAATAAAAGTGAGATTATGCTGCATACTTGTTCATATTTTAAGTAGTTCGCACAGACACACATTTTAAAAACAATAAAGTTCCTAATACCCACCTTCTCTGAACAGTTAGCTTGCTGTCCCATCCACCTCCTCCCTATCCTCTGTTGTCTGAATCCATGGACTAGCCTCCTCCCTCCTGCCATGCATGGTCTGATGTGCTGCCACTGCCCTCCATTTAGCATGATGTACCAGTCCACTCCTCCTGCCATCCATTGCCCAATTCTATGGCCCATCATTGACCTCCTGCTTAGCCTCTGTGCTTAGCTTGCTGCCCCTATACTCCTTCCCCCTGCCCTCCGATGTCTTTGTGCATGCCCCTGCTCCATCCTTTTTGCCCACTATGTTCCATGGACCTGCCACTCCTGTCTACTCTGAGTGTTCTGTTGAGCTGCCACTCCCCTCCCACCTGCCTAGCATTGTCAGATGACTGTAACCTGTCCCTGCCACCTCCACCCTGCCTGTCCAAATGTCATGCCCCTATCCCCTTCCTCCTGTCCTCCATGGTCCATTTTACTGCCACACCCTTCTGCCCTCCCTGATCTGTTGTGCTGCAACTGCTCCTCCTGCCTACCCGCGCGGTCTGTTGTGAGGCCCCTTCCCCTGAACTCTCTTGTCTGTGCCCAGGTCCTGACCCTCCCTTCTATCCTCCATGGTCCTTTGTGCATGCCCCTGCACCCTCCTTCTTGCCCATCATAGCCATTGTGCTGCCACTAACCCTCCCGCTTGCCATGCATGGTCTTCTGTGCTGCCATGGCCTCTCCCACCTTCCCTGTGTGGTCAGCTAGCTGCCCCTGACCCCCTCCCACCTTCCCTCCATGGTCTGTGTGTGTGCCACCATAGTCTCATTGTTGCTCTCCATGGTGTGTCATGTTTCTAGTGCCCATCCTGCCTGACCTCCATGGTCATCTTGCTGCTCCTGCCCTGCCACCTTACCCCCAGCCCTCTGTTTGCATGTGCAGACCCCCTATTCCCTCCCTCCTGGCTTGTCTGTTCCATTGTAATGCCCCTGATCCGTCCCTCCTGCCCTTTATGGTCTGTTATGCTGCAGCATTCTCTCCTGTCTGTCCATTATGGTCAGCTAGCTACCATTGCCTCTTTCCCATCTGTTCTCTGTTGTCCATGTGCATGGTCCTGTCCCCTCCCTATTGCTTTCTATGGATTGTTGTGCTGCACTCCCGTCCCGCATGTGCTGTGTGGTGTATTGTGCTGCTGCAAACCCTGACGCTTGCCCTGTAGGGTCAGTTTGGTGCACCTCTCCATGTCCCTCCTTTCCTCTGTTATCCGAGTCCATGTCCCTACCCCAATTCCTCCTGCCAACCATGATTCAATTTACCATACTTGCAAACATTTTGAACTTGGTAAGAGGGAGATTTTGAAAAAAAACTGGGGTATTGATTTTCCCCTTTGAGTTACATTGAAAAAGAGGAGATTGTAGACAGGAGACAGATCAAATAAAGCCCATTTGAGCTTAAAAACATTGGGCGTTTCCTGGCTGAAACGGGTCTGTTGGCATGTATGGTTGTACTACCACTGCCTCTTCCTTCTGCCCACAATGGTCTATTATATTGCCACAGCCTCTCTTGCCAGTCCTGTATGGTTGGTTTGTTGCCCCTGCCCCCCTTTCCACTGCCCTCCATAGTCTGTTGTGCTGCCACTGCCCTTCCTGCCTGCCCAGTGTGGTCAAATTGTTGCCTCTGCACTCTCCTACCTGCCTTCAATTTTCAGAGTCCGTGCCCCTGGCCTCTGCCTCTCAACAGTATCCCAATGAACAACTAGATTGCTAACATTCAATATTTATTGCAAAAGTGTGGAACGCCTGACGTCATCTTGATGTAATCAAAACTGTAATACCTAGAGTATTTCCTTTAGAAATTACATATATGAGAGGGTCTTATTTGCATCAAAATTATGGTTAGTGCTCTAAAAAAACTAAAATGAGGACATATTTTCTAAGTTTTCAAATAGCGACAAAGAACTTTTAAATTATTTGTAATCTTTGTTTTTTTTATCCAGTTGACCACTTGATTAAATGTTGCACCTTGGCGAGAGGATGTGGTGTTACTTCCAGAGCTGCAGACTTTGCAACTGGGGATCCAGGTTGGAGTTTCTGCTTCAGCTCAACATTCTGTGATTGTGGTCAAATCACTTGATCTCCCCATGTCTACAACCAAAATGAATTTGATCTTGTGTGATGTAACCAATGCTCATGTAAAGCATTCCAATACCTGACAAGTCTGCACTATATAAAACTGCAAATACACACAAAATAAGTGTTTTGCACACTTCTGTCATTGGGCTGCATCTGGGTGATATTTGTGCTGCATTTAGGCTCTTTTGTGTCTGGTGGCCATCTTGGGAGATTTATTTGTTATGAAGTTTCCTAATTTCCTAATTTACTGCAGTCTACTCAGTGGGAATACTTTCAGTTTTTTATTTTGGTTCAATCAAGAAGGCATTCAGATGTGTCACACATTTGCCATAAATTCTGAATGTTAGCACTCTAGTTGCTCATTAGATCACTGTAGTAAAACTACTGCTCACCAGGGAAGTCTGCTGCTGGTGTTCAAAGTGCATGCTTCAGTCTGCATGTCAGAATTTTTTTATGAAATAGAAGAGGATTTGAGAAGTCAAAATGTGCCCTAATTTTTCTTTCTGCAGAACTAATCATAATTTCTATGGCAAAATGAACCCCCTCATTTTGTTCCTTTGTAAATTAAATGTTTTAAGTGTTACCACTTTATTCCAATCAAGATGGCTTCAGGTGTGCCATACTTTTGTCATAAGTAAGACTGTTAGCGCTCTAGTTGTTCGTTAGAACACTCTGGGACATTCTGTGATTGGGCTATATTTGGGCTACATCTGGGTGATATTTGGGCTACATTTGGGCTCTTTTGCCTCTGGTGGCCATCTTGGGAGATTTATTTGTTATGAAGTTTCCTAATTTCCTCATTTACTGCAGTCTCCTCAGTGGGAATACTTTCAGTTTTTTATTTTGGTTCCATCAAGAAGGCATTCAGATGTGTCACACATTTGCCATAAATTTTGAATGTTGGCACTCTAGTTGCTCATTAGATCACTGTAGTAAAACTACTGCTCACCAGGGAAGTCTGCTGCTGGTATTCAAAGTGCATGTTTCAGTCTGCATGTCAGAATTTGTTTATCAAATAGAAGAGGATTTGAGAAGTCAAAATGTGCCCTAATTTTTCTTTCTGAAGAACTAATCATAATTTCTATGGCAAAATGAACCCCCTTATTTTGTTCCTTTGTAAATTAAATGTTTTAGGTGTTACTACTTTATTCCAATCAAGATGGCTTCAGGTGTGCCATACTTTTGTCATAAGTAAGACTGTTAGTGCTCTAGTTGTTCGTTAGAACACTCTGGGACATTCTGTCATTGGGCTATACTTGGGCTACATCTGGGAGATATGTGGGCTACATGTGGGCTCTTTTGTCTCTGGTGGTCATCTCAGGAGATTTATTTGTTATGAAGTTTCCTAATTTCCTCATTTACTGCAGTCTCCTCAGTAGGAAATACTTTCAGTTTTTTACTTGGTTCCATCAAGAAGGCATTCAGATGTGTCACACATTTGCCATGAATTCTGAATGTTAGCACTCTAGTTGCTCATTAGATCACTGTAGTAAAGCTACTGCTCACCAGGGAAGTCTGCTGCTGGTATTCAAAGTGCATGTTTCAGTCTGCATGTCAGAATTTATTTATAACATAGAAGAGGATTTGAGAAGTCAAAATGTGCCCTAATGTTTCTTTCTGCAGCACTAATCATAATTTCTATGGCAAAATGAATCCCCTCATTGTGTTCCTTTGTAAATTAAATGTTTTAAGTGTTACCACTTTATTCCATTCAAGATGGCTTCAGGTGTGCCATACTTTTGTCATAAGTAAGACTGTTAGCGCTCTAGTTGTTCGTTAGAACACTCAGGGACATTCTGTCATTGGGCTATACTTGGGCTACATCTGGGTGATATATGGGCTACATTTGGGCTCTTTTGTCTCTGGTGGCCATTTTGGGAGACTTATTTGTTATGATGTTTCCTAATTTCCTCATTTACTACAGTCTACTCAGTAGGAAATACTTTCAGTTTTTTACTTTGATTCCATCAAGAAGGCATTCAGATGTGTCACAAATTTGCCATAAATTCAGAATGTTAGCACTCTAGTTGCTTATTAGATCACTGTAGTAAAGCTACTGCTCACCAGGGAAGTCTGCTGCTGGTATTGAAAGTGGATGTTTCAGTCTGCATGTCAGAATTTTTTAATGAAATAGAAGAGGATTTGAGAAGTCACTTCTTAAATGAAATGTTTTATCCTCTTCCATGCTCATGACGTCTCCCGGCCGTCATGAGTCACGATGGGCGTGTGCGGACAACGGCCGGGAGACGTCATGACCACGCCCACGCCCACGAATAGAATGTCCAGCACTGCGGCAGCGCTGCGGCGGATTTTGCGCCGCAGCGAAGAGGTTAAGAATTACCACTTTATTCCAACCAAGATGGCTTCAGGTGTGCCATACGTTTGTCATAAGTAGGGCTGTTAGCGCTCTAGTTGTTCTTTAGAACACTCTGGGAAGCTGCAGTAGAACACAAAGGAATCAACTGACAGTTCTGCCCTTGTTGGATGTACATGTTTTACTGAGAATGTCAGACTTCATTCTCACATGACTGAGAAAGATAATGTGAATTTACAGAAAATATGCTCTCAGCTTATAGATCACCTTCCAAACCTCTGTGGGAAAAGCATGAGAAAATAGTTTTCTCTCAAACATGATTCATGATATCACAGCAGAAGGCTTTTTCACATGGTAAAATCACCTTAGAACACACCACAGTTCCTAAATTGAGTATGGTACCATCAACAAATGATTTATAATGTAACTAAAGTCTTAAAACCTTTTATTAACTGCAATGCTTTTTAATAAGGTGCTATCATGTATATTGGTCCCAAGATGGCTGCCAACACTTCTTGGATGAAGTGCTGACAGCCAATCAGATCTCACGATGAGATGTGTGGTTAGGCTCCGCCCAGATATATATGTGATTTTACTTTTGATTTTCTCAGGAACTACTGAACGGATTTACACCATTTAAGCAAAAGGCACATACCTGACCTGAGGACTACCTCTTTGCCAAATTTCAAGTAATTCTGTTCAGCCGTTCGGGCTGTACCTTCGACTAAAGGTCCTATGGGAAAATGCATGGGGAAAACGCGTTTTGGGACCCCCCTTTTTTCTCAGCCCCCGCTTGACCAATCACCCCGAGACTTTCAGGGTAGGAGCTGAGCGGAGCGCCCCATTAGTTTTGAAAGTTTCACGAAGATAAGTCAACCGGCGCCAAAGTTATTCAAAATAGAATTTTGAGATTTCCTATGGGAACTCGGTCTTAACTATAACTATCTACTGACGACCGCCAGTAGATAACATATATATATAATGTGTACAATCATGTTTTATATATTTTGCAATTTTGTCTGTATGTTGAGACACATGAATATGAATTTGCAATTTATTTAACTAGTCAAGCTGCTAATTTACGAATATTTGTTGAAGGACCTTTGTACCTCTGAGACCAAGTCTGTTTTCACTCTTGTTTATGCACGCTGCGACGTGCTCGGAACTTATTCCGATATGTACTTCCTGGTTCACGGGTGAGGTCATGTGACCAAGGCTGCTTGTCAGCCGAAACGCGTCGTCGTTTGGTGTGAATAAACTTTACACCTTCCTGCAAACAACGGAGTGGCTCGTCATCTTTCCTTGGATTAAGGGGGAGAATCTCTATGCAATTTGTTAACGGTGGCGTCCGTTGACGAGCCCCGACCCGACAGGCTGGGCTTTCACGTTAACGCCACACCTTCATTTGGATTTCCGTGTAAGTGACGCCCGCCGATGCTGACCTTCAAAACCCTGTAAGCAACCACAGGCAACAAAGGGAACAGAAACGGATGTCTCTTGGTTCCTGTCCTGAACCAAGACGGACACCAGTGAGGAAACGGCATCAGGGTACGCCCCATGCGAGACTTGCAGTAAGGGCGCGGTTTGCAGGTGCAGTGTTTGCTCCGTAGAGCAAGCGAAGAAATTGCACACCGAGAATGGCATCGGAATATTTAAAGGGCCGGGAGGCTTCGGCGAACAGCATCTTTAAGAAGAAATCGAATGAAGATCCAAGCCAGACCATCGGAGAAACTGGACATCCGACAACGAGTTCGAATATCAGACAAAAGGGCAATGCGCTTGAAAGACTCAGGAAATGAGAGATAAGCAGATGGTGGGAAGCGACCTCGTTACAGAATTATATCGAGGTAAATAGGATTCCAATAGGGCTACGAATTTTTACAGTACCTACCCTAAATAATCCTAAACCACAACTGCTCAAAGATTGGATGAGCAATTCACATGAATGCTCAAAAAACATGCTGAACATGCTTATAAAGAATGCATGGGAAGATCATGAGGATTTGATGACGCAAATACAGATCATACTGGATGACCTGAACAAAGAGAGTGATCAAGAGGAGGTACGCAAAACCTTGACAGCCATCGAAGAAAGAATGAAGAAATTTGAGTCTGACATTGTCAAGCGAAAACAGAATAAATTCGAACGTGACGAACGTGATTATATGATGGGAAGAATTCTCACGTTCGCGAGAAAGTTCGATAAAGCGAGGAATGAACTTTCAAAGGAGAAAACCATAGGGAGAACGGAAAAAACGCTATATACCTCTACTACGGACTTGAGTTCGGATTTAGAATCTGTGGACAGCAATGCATCAAATACCCAAGAAGTGACTTCTTTTTCCGAGGAAATGCGCCTCATACAGATGAGTATAGAACACTCAGAAAGGGGACGACCAAGAGGAAGAGGTCGAGGAGGCTCAACCAGAGCACAAAAAGGAGACAACGTCGAAGGAAAAGAGAACTTGGTCAGCATGGGAACACGTGGGCAACTGACAAAGAAGCAGACATGAATAATACAGCATCATCGTTAACGGTAATGAACCTGTCTAAAAAAGTGTTAACCGACATTGATAGAGATGTACTTAGTCTAGGTTTGTCTTTTTGCCCTGATAGTGCTCTTGACTATACAAAAGTACGAATTGATTTGTACAAGTTTATTAGAAAACTTAAATTATGCAAAATCCACACTAGTAACAAAAAAGTGCAACAGGTTGATCCTTGTTCCAAGTTACCAAACATTACCACGACTGAGGACACGTCCCATAATAATAATGATCACTCACTCTTGAATACCTTATGTAATTTGGCAAATGAAGACCCTGACTTGACACTATCTCTCTCCATGACTAACAGTCCTTCAGAACTAGTGAATATAACAACACATAGTGAGGCTGGCACAGAACACGACCACGATCACAACCATTCCACAAAAACTAATTTTAGACCGAAGTCCAAATATATTCCACAAACACCTAAGGATAATATTGATGTTTTCCAGGATGCTGTTATTTGTGATCTGAATAAACTTACACAGATATACACACGTAGGAGAAATATTACCAAAGAACAGTGGGATGCGGTGATTGCTCTACAAAAAGATGAGAACATAGTGATCAAACCCTCTGATAAAGGGGGGAATGTGATCATTATGGACAGAGAAGCTTACATTAAAGAAGCTAACAGACAACTCTCTGATAGTATATGTTATGAGAGGGTAGACAAGGGTTATCTTGACCAATTCCAAAAAAGATACCATCAGATGGTTGACAAATGGGCCCAAGACGAGCTTCTGAATTGGGATGAAAGCAGGTTCCTTATAAACACCACACCCACTACACCCACCTTCTACCTACTGCCTAAAGTACACAAGAACCCCGTAAACCCACCTGGACGTCCGATTGTTTCTGCTAAAAACAGTCTGTTTGAGAACACGTCTATATATATTGATCACTTTCTCTTCCCTTTTGTCAAAGATCTCAGCTCCTACGTCAGGGATACCAAGGACTTCCTCCAGAAAATTGAGAATCTCCATTGGGGGCCTAATTGCTGGATGGTATGCCTTGACGTAGAAAGTCTATATACGAGCATACGTCATGGCGATGGGATAAGAGCCTGTCATGACTTCCTTAAAACTAGGAGTACACACCTATCTGACCACACGCACATGATTCTCCAAATGATTGAGATGTGCCTCACTGAGAATGTGTTTTTGTTCAATGGCAATCTGTACAAGCAAATACAGGGCACTTCTATGGGCACTTGCTTCGCTCCCAGCTACGCGAATCTTATCGTGGGCTGGTGGGAGAAGCAAGTGCTCTGGAATGCAGATATGGAAAGATGGACTCAAAAGATCAATCTATGGCTAAGATACATAGACGATATCTTTTTTATCTGGGAGGGATGCGAAAGTGAACTTCTGACTTTCTACGACACTCTGAATGAGAATAGTATGAATTTGCGATTCACTATGGCACACAGCCAACAAACTATACATTTTTTGGACATTACACTGATGGTCACTAATAATACCTTGACTACAACTCTCTTCAGAAAAGAGACCTCTGGAAATAGTATCCTTCATGCTACCAGCTGCCACCTGCCCAGCTTTAGGTGGAGTCTACCCTACGGTGAATTCCTCAGAGCAAAACGAAATTGTAGCACCGAAAAAGAGTATCTAAACACCAAAAAGTTGATGCTCAATAGGCTAAGAGAGAGGGGCTATACTGATAAAATGCTTATGAGGGGGACAAAAAAGGTTGACAATATCAGCAGAACTGAGGCCCTTTTTAAAGCATCTACCACACCAACAAACGCCCCCACTGATTTGACACCTATCAGATTTGTAACCACCTTTTCTACACAAACTAATCAATTGAAAGAAATTTTGAAAAAGAGGTGGGATATCCTAACACAGGATAGTATGCTATCTACCAGGATTGGAGCATGTCCTTCTTTCTCTTTTAGGAAAAGTCCATCCCTAAAAGACATGCTGGTGAACAGCCATCTGAACCCTAAAAAAGGGACTTGGCTGGAACAGGGGAAGGGATTCAAGCGGTGTAGGAAATGTAAAGCCTGCAGCCACTCTGAAGATGTGAAAGAAGTTGTTCTACAAAAAACAGGCAAATTGTGGAGGATCCCCAAAATGATCCACTGCAATACCGACCATGTAGTGTATGCCATTACATGCCCCTGCCCCAAATGGTACGTAGGGTCCACCACATTCCCAGTCAAAAAACGCATACTGGAGCACTGGCGGGCTATAACGAATCAAGATCTAAGCTATAGTACTGCCAGGCATTTCAAGGAACACCACTCCAGTGACTGGATGAAAGCAAAATTCTTTGCACTAGATAGTGTGCCCAAACATCCCAGAGGTGGGAATAGAGTACAATCCCTGAGGCGACTGGAATATCGTTTCATTCTACAAACAGGCAGTCTTTTTCCGATAGGTCTTAATAATGACGAGGAAATGTATTCTCATTTGTAAACATTATTAAATTGCTGTTCTCTAATTAGGCCTGAGGTGAATTTTCACCTTCCCCCCCCCCTTTTTTTGTTTCCCTCCCTGGTATTGTAACCAGTTTTATAGTCTGAATCTAATATTGATGTTTTAATTTCCTGGTCTCTGTTTGGATTATTGTCGTATTCATGCCATTTGATTGTACCCTATGTCTTGATATAAGCGTTGGTTGTTTTGTGACCTTTTTGTTTGAAACATGAACGGATACTAACTTTGTAATATCTTTTTTGTTGTTTCTGCAGCTTGGGGCCTATGAATAGATGAATTCATCACCAATAGTCACCGATATAATGTACTGGCTAAGTCCTTGGTATGCGCACGTTGTTCACTTTAAATGTAAGATTCGAGAATTAATTTGGGGTACTATACCTATAGTTGCATGCACCCATTACTAGTAGTGGTCCTCTTCATAAAGTTAGGTCGAAGCAATTCCTGGTACTTTACCATTATCTTTATAATTTTGTAAAAAACACGTGACCACAACCTTTTTTGACTTAGTCATTCATCACTGACCTTAGAATACCAGAGTACCCATTTGCAGTATTTATAATTGAATTAATTCAACTGATAAATGATGAAAAACGATGTATTATTGCAATTACGGTCATAAACACCATGAATGTGTACAATCATGTTTTATATATTTTGCAATTTTGTCTGTATGTTGAGACACATGAATATGAATTTGCAATTTATTTAACTAGTCAAGCTGCTAATTTACGAATATTTGTTGAAGGACCTTTGTACCTCTGAGACCAAGTCTGTTTTCACTCTTGTTTATGCACGCTGCGACGTGCTCGGAACTTATTCCGATATGTACTTCCTGGTTCACGGGTGAGGTCATGTGACCAAGGCTGCTTGTCAGCCGAAACGCGTCGTCGTTTGGTGTGAATAAACTTTACACCTTCCTGCAAACAACGGAGTGGCTCGTCTTCTTTCCTTGGATTAAGGGGGAGAATCTCTATGCAATATATATATGTTGATCTATCCGATTTGCAGACAGCACTCAGATACACACACACAGTGCACCGCGATGGGCACCTGTTTTGCTCCCTGTTACGCCAATCTTATGATAGGGTGGTGGGAGCAACTGGTGTCCAGGAGCTGTGAAGACTACAGTATACATGTGGTACTGTGGTCTCTCTCCATTGAAAAATGTATTTGTTATCTGGAAAGGTAACCACAACCAAGCATTCAAATTCATTTCTTATGTAAACGACAACACATACAATAATACATTTGAAGGTCACATCAATTATACCAATGTAGACTTTTTGGAGACCCAAATATCTGTGGTCAATAACAAACTCACATCAATACTGTATCACAAAAACACAGCAGGGAACACCCTACTACATGTAGAAAACAGTCACGAAAATAATTTAATCAATAGTATTCCCTATGGGTAGTATTTGCAAGCCTGCAAGTATTACAGCTTGGAAGAAACTTTTCAAGATGAATGTAGGGTGATGACGGAATGCTTCAAAGAAAGAGGGTGTAGGGACTCCATCCTGAATAGAGCCCTAGTTTAAGCCAAGGAGGTAAGCGGAGAGGGGGGGCTGACACCCATTACTAAATCTGAGATAACCAATGCAACAACCCTGAGATTAATTACAACATATAAAAACAACGCAATGGATGTTAGGAGAAGTCTGAGCAAACATTAGGAAATTCCCAAAACATAAGTCACACTTAATAATGTAATAAAAGAATTTCCCAGAATAACCTTTTGGAAGGGCTCTTCCTTATGAGACAAATTATGCAAAAGTGAGATCACTGATTGCAATCCGTCTCAAAAGCAAGGTGAAAGGATTTTACACATGCACATCCAGCAAAGTGTGTAAATATAGCAAATAATATGAAGAAAATGTTTTCACCTATAACTAACATATACAGAACCATAGACAAACATCGGTCATGTATGTCTGATTATTGCGTCTATGTATTAACCTGCCCATGCGAAAAATCCTATATAGGCAGTACAGTGTTCCCAGTCAAGAAGAGAATAGTACAACACGTAAGAGCAATGCAGAGTAAAGACAAAGTTTTTCCGGTGGCACGCCACTTTTAAGAGAAACATAGCAGCAACAGGAATTTTTTAAGGTTCTGTGCCATAGACCGCATAGCCAAATCGAGCAGAGGGGGAGCGATAGCATAAGAAAACGATGCCAACTCGAATCTATATACATATTAGAACTCAATACTAAAGCACCCAATGGTTTGAACTCAGGTGAAGAGATGTCGATACATCTAGGGGAATGATTATGTATGTCTATGACTGTATCTAATTCTATTCTATTTTGTCCCCCCCCCCGTCTATTTTCGCTTTTACTGTGGTAATTCTTGGAGGTAATGATATGATGTCTCTGATAAAAAGTTTTCCAACTCATAATGTAAAATAGTTTTTAACAAGTATGTTTTTTGTTTTGCTTATTTTCATACAGGACCTGCCGTCAGACGGTATACCGTATGCGGTACTAATGGAGAGCACTGTCCGCCTAATTTTGAGGTTGATCCCTCCTTACTACTTAGGTTGAAGAATTTTTACACTCAGCTTAACAGTAGGACAACATATATTATTAAGTAATTCCCTAGGTGTTGTTTGAGTATATGAATTATGTTATCAATATTCTGATTCATTCTTATTATTATTTCTGATATCATTGATATGCATCTGAAAATGAGTTGTATTGGTACGTAGAAATGAGACAGACTGTTTCTACAATGCCCACTGGGGCTGAATTGTGGTGATCCATACCTTTACTTAATCTGAAAAAATACATAGAAGGCAGCATATGATTTCCATAAGTTCTTGATTTATATGAGGACTGCAGGCTTAGGTTACCCCCACTGGGGCTGATTTGACTTACACTTGTGTTGGCACAGTTTTTTTACTCATTGACATTAAAAAAATTGTATCTAATCATTTTGTATGAAAAATGTTTTGTCTCAGAATCAATATAGGCATTGATAGGTAACAACAAGAATGTTTTAGTAAATGTGAAACAGGTTATTTTTCTTGTCTTATGTTTAACGCAATTTGAATTTAATATTGGGGCATTTACTATTAATATTTTTATTGTGGTACATAATTTGGCATGAGTTTGGTAAATAGACTGCACTTATCAGATAACCTAGACTATCAATGTGAATATAGAGTGCTTATTTAGCATGGTTTGACACCTTCTTGTGCAAAATGTATGGTATTTATTTTCTTATGTTGCAACAAGTGTTAACATGGCCGCCAGTTTCGTCTACGTAGTGCACCTTCTGGCAAGTATGGTCCTTTGTTTATGTTGATTTTTTGTTAATGAGGTGCACCTAAATGTATGCTATTCTCAAACCTGCCTTACCCCTGAACAAGGCGTGTTCAACGCCGAAACGCGTTGGGTTGTTCGGCATAAAATGTAAAGAATTATGGACACCTTATTGAATTGACGTCTTCTTCATTGCTGGAAGGGCGAATGTGCCTTTCCATGTGCTGTATACAAAATGGAAACATCTACAATGACAAGGGGTTCCTCTAACCCAACGTGCACCAGTGCCCACAAAAGTCCTCCAGGGGCGGTACCAGTGCGCGTTGGGGTAGAGGAACCCCAATGTAGATATATGTATATATATCTCGGTTAGGAGATGTGTCAACAAGGACAGAGGAAGCCAGAACGAGGCACGTGTTCCTGCGTAGAAAGTTTTCTGAGAAAGACATTTCCTAATTCTTCCCTTTGACAACAAACCATCATCTCTCTGTATTTCCAACTTGGTTCAGAACTGTTCATTTAACAAAATGGTGATGACAACGTTGTTCTAGATCACTTAATCTTTTCTGTCTTTGATTTAGATGAAAAATAAGAAGAGTGGCCATAAGGCAATGCGTGTTTATCTGGGTGCTTTTCTCTCACGTTGGGAACTTTTTATTAAACAAAAATACACTCATGCAGTTCTGGTCGAATTCTTGACGACCTAGGTGGATATGAGTTTGGGCACCCCTGTATGGCGTGACATTGGAATACTGGATGGACCTGGCAGTTTCCTTCTGCTACCACATTCATGTCTTGTGTTTCCTCATGTATTGTCACAAGGAGACAGCAAACGAGGCACAGTTATCTTGACCCAAGGGAAAATACAACATATTTTTAAATAAGTTATTGGAAAACTCGACTAAGCCAGGTCGAAGGAAAAGTGTTAAATTATACGGTATAAATCTGTTTCTAAAATCCGACACAGCAGGGAAAAATAAAACCCTAAACATAGACAGACTACGTGAATGCGAAAAGAGACACAAATAAACACTCAGCCACATTTCTAGTAGCCTGGCTCAGCAGACGCCTAAGAGATGGATCAGAGGAAAGCTGGTACTTACTGCCCTACTGAATTTCTTTATGCATTAAACGACTGGAATTGTTTTAAATATTCAATCTTTTTTTTTTGTTACAATTTTGAAAGCCCGCAATGACAAAGAAAATCAAAATAAGTTGCAAAAACAAAAAAATTATATGTAAGAAGAGGATGAAATATAAGCAGTTGGAGCAGAGGAACGAAGCGGTGGCAGCCTTGTGTAATTAGTTCTTTAATTATCGATGTCTTTATTGGCAGCTGAGGCGTCGTTTGGACAGCTTCTGTCCCCATCTAAAATGTAATATGTGTACAGATTCACGATGGATTTCCAAGTGACCTCAGATGTATGCCATATGTCTCTCCGTTTGAAGGTCGAACTCTACATTACAGATGCATTTGCCACGGAGGCTACCTCGTTGCCTTCCATTGGCGTATGCAAGGTTTTCCAATTTGCCATTATGGGCCTCTTGGTGGCCGTCTTTGCATGATGCATGGGTTCACCGTGACAGGCCCCATACGGTGGCATGTTTCCTTCTCTGCCGTCTTGATTCACAGGAAAGGACCTGCGGGTCATTGGTTGTGATCTATTGCTGAGGCGTGCTTCACAAATCACGTTTAGGGTCGGTTGTGTTCCCTAGATTTTCTTGCTTTGTGTGTAATAAAGTCACTAAGCTGGCGAAAGGTTTATAGATTCCGGAGGCTGCAGACAGCCGTGTGTCATTTAGGAATATCATCTATACAGCTGTTTTTCTGCGTCTAGAGTGAGATTAGATGTAACATTGGCCTTCCATGCCATAAAAACCACCCTTTCTTCCTCTTCAGTGATAAATATGGTTAAATAATGACAATTTGATATGGGGTGCTGTAGAACCAGAATCATCTTCATGGTTCTGGGAACCTGTGCCACTATGACTCAAGGACTGCTAAAATACTCAATATCTGCAAACAATGTGTGCAAAAACCCCTTCGACTCAATCACCAGATATGGGGTCAAGGCAGGGAAACAGAATAAATTAAAGAAATTTGGACACACACACATATATCACATTCCAAAGAATTTCTAGTTACATTTTTATAATCACAGTGATCATACAATTTTCATCAAGATATTAACTCTTAGCTCCAAAAGATCTAGTGATAGAATGGATGCTAAAAATAATTTGTAATGTGCATACATTGTTTGAAGATGTTGAGTAATTTAGCCATCGTTGCTTCATAGTGAACTGACAGTGGTGACGGCATAACCATAGTTGGATGCAGGCCTTACTATCTGCAGTCCTGAGACGTGATGTCCTCCTAACTCCACGCAAAGTCTCCCCAGTTCTCCATCATTGAATAGCTGCTTCTGCTAACGACCTGAGCAGAGAGGAGGAACTTCCTGCCTGTGGTTGAAGCTGGTCTGAGACTGCCAGAAGAACTGACCAATGCCCAGTGAAGAGCAGTGCCCGGCTCATTGAGTGAAACTATATGGGACAGACCCACTGTCTCCTCCGGAGACACGCGATTGCAATATTCAGCTGCCCAGGAGCCAATGTCTCCAGTGCAACGAGTTCTGTCGCTGTCATCTAAAGATGAGGAGAGTCTGAATCATCATCGAAGTCCCCGTGGAGTCTCTTTCTGCGGCTCTCTTTGCATTATGCATGTGGTGCTTGACCTAGAGGTTAGTCAGCACATGGCGTGCAGAACTTAGGCACATGGAGACACGGTGTGTACTTTACTACGTCTGGTGTTCGACTGCTGAGCAGCCATGTCAGATGCATTTTATTGTTATTGCGCCATAGCGCTCAAGACTAAACTACTGGCAGGATGTCGGCAGGGGAGCCCGCGGATTACAAAACAGTGTGAAATCCTTGGGTCTAAACTAGAAGAGGTAATGTAAAAAATGTGAGGCGAGAACCACTGATAGAAAGTGACTAATCAAATCAGCACAGAACCATTGGCTAGTACCCACAGATCTAACAGTGGGCAGATCCCTTAACAGGACGAAATCCCTCACTCATCAAAGGTGACATGCTTTATCATATGGGATTCTACTCCCAAAGGAAACCCCTAGTTCCTTTGAGGGCTACAACCCCCTCTCTGAGAGGGAGGAGCTCTGGGATGTTTTAAGTATTTGAAGAGTATTCTAAACCCACATATGAGAAGAAATAATGTGAGTGAGGGCGCAGCGCAAACAAAAAGAAGGTGTGAAGGAAGTTCAAACTAAATCTAGCTAATGAGCACAAAAAATGTCTGCGGATGACCCCTGTGCCGACGCACCAATATACAATGTTACATTCCTCCTTAACTTTAATTAAACAAAAAACATTCCATAAAAAATCACAGATACTTTAGGCGTGCAAAACAGTTATGCTTATGTTCTTTAGCCCACACGTGGCGGTGAGACAAAATAGTACTTTAGGCAAGTGGATGGTGCTGGACTGCTATGTAAACAATATCTTGTGTGAGAACCCCGTCCTTCAGAGTCCCGGGGAGGCGATGCAATGGTATGGCCTTCATTGGTGGCTCCGGATGAAACGACCAGGGAGGTTCCTGCCAGACTGGGGGCTTCAGGGTTCTCTGCCTGAGCAGGGTTGTTGGGCGATGAGAGCAGGGGGCTGTCTTTCTCAGGCAAAGAGCAGGTAGCCATAGGGCGAGGATGTTCATCATTAGAGCCTGCTCTATGCTGCTTGAAAAATGAAATGTTGTCAGTGATTTACCCGTTCTGTCTCTGGGCAGTGATCATGGTGCCCCTAGGTTGCATGACAACCCAGGGATGTCGGTCAAATGATAGTCTAGATTTGCTTCCAAGATGCGAGACTCTTATAAACACTCTGTTGCCAGGGTAGATGCTGCACTGACGAGCCCTTTGAGCAGCATTCCCTTGGTGAATGTTGCTCTTCCACTTCCGAAGAGGTTTGGCATCATCGATGGGGTTTGACATCACTCTGGGTGATGTGGAACTGTGTTGGTGACCACTCATCCCATGCTAGCATGCTCTGTTGCTTTCCCCGGGGTGGAATTGGGCATTTCGATATTCACTTCGAAATGCATAGATGGCTTGTTCCATTGATTGCTGTGCATGATGCGTATTACTTTGTTCAGGGTGCGCATAAAACGTTCCACATTTCTGTTGGCTTGGGGCCAGTGGGGAGTTACTTTGTGGTGCGGGATGCCCTAGGACCGGAGTAGTCTTCAAAGTACTGGCTCTTAAATGGTTGCCCAGCGTCAGTTTTGAGTTTTTTTATGAGATCGTGGGTGGTTATTATTTTCTCTATCTTTGGGATGACCCCAGTGGCAGCCTGAGGCCCCACCAGCTGTATTTCTGGGTATTTGGTATAGTCATCTTTTAAGACGAGGGTGTAGTGCACGTCAGTGAAACGCCCAAAGTCCAGGCTGGTGCGCTCCCAGGGCTGCTTGGGGCCAGGTTCGGTGAGTACAGGGGCTAGAGCTTCAAGGGAGCTTGAAACTTGGCACCATTGACAGGATCTCACAGCAGTTTCTACCATATCATACATCTGTGGGAACCAGACTTTTGTTTTGAGTTGGTTCTTTGTCTTCACCATACCTTGGTGACCTTATTGGGCAAGCGGTATGGCTTGCTCTGTCAGGCTATGGGGATCACTAGACAGGGTGCTCGTAGTAAACACCCACTGGTGTCGGTCATCAGTTCATGACTAACATTGAATAGAAATTCTAGAATTTTCTTCGCCTCTGCGGTTCTGTGGGTCAGGTTTTCTTTGAGAGAGTGCCACATTCCTGACTGGATTGCTGCGATGACCAATTGCAGGCATTCTTCCATTTCTGTTGAAGTTCGAATGGCATTTAGTGAGAGGGCAAGCGTCATTGATCTTTCTATGATGTATCTGACATATTCAGTTTCCTCCGCTTGGGTGGCAGGGCAGGTAATATGCTAGATTGTTGCTATCTGGTCGATACTTCACCCGGCAGTCGTACTCCTGCAGTTGGATCATCCACTTTTCAATGCGGGGAGGAGGTTTAAAAGCCGAGCCCTGGAACAGGAATAGGAGGGGCTTGTGGTTGGTGGTGACCACAAAGGGGTGACCGTAGATGTACAAAGGAAAATGCCCTCAGGCCCAATATATGGCGATGACTTCCCCTTCAATCTGTGAATATCTCTATTCCGTGCCGGTGAGCGACCAGCTGGCATGTGCCACAGGGATCTAGGATCGTTAATACTGTTTTTGGGTGAAGACTACCCATAACCCCCTTGACCTGATGTCGACTGCGATGGTTGTTGGTTTCATTGGATGAGGGGTGAACAGGGTGGTGTCTGCTGACAGGGCTCTCTATGTTCGTTGGAAGGCTTCTTCTTGCGCCATACCCTATATCCATGGGATTGTGGTCTTCGTGAGTTCTCGGAGGGGCTGTGTGAGGCCTGTGAGATGAGATATAAAACATCCACAGTGGTTCACCATCCCTAGAAACCCTCTTACTTAAGACACACTGGTCGGGCTGGGGCTTCCTGGATGTCACGCACCTTCTCCTATGGTCTGTAGCTACTCCTTCGGCTGAGAAGGTGTAGCCAAAAAAGCTGTTCTTTTGCTTTATGAATTTGCACTTCTATCTGTGAAGCGTTAGCCCCAATTCACTGATTTTCTGGAGGACGCCTTTCAGGCATTCGTGATGTTCCCTCATGGACTCAGCAAAGATCAGTATGTCATCGCTGACATTGATGACACCCGCCAACCCTGTGAGCATTTCGGGGATGGTATTTTGGATTACCTCAGAGCTGCTCAATATTCCGAAGTTGAAACAACAGAATCGAAAGAGGCCCAAGGGGTGGAAAATATGGTTATATACCTCGAATGGGGGTGCAGTGGCAGCTGGTGGTACCCAGAGCGTAGACCGACTTTTGAAAACCATTTTCCCCCTTAAGCTCTCCGATGATGTCACCAGCCGTGGGTGTCCGATTGTGATCTCGCTTGATTGCGACTTTTGGTAGCCGCATGTCCACGCAGATGCAGACCTCTCCTGGTTGCTTTTGTTTCTTTGTTACCCCTATTGAGGATACCCACGTAATGAGGCTATTGACGTTCTCAATGATCCCAGCTCATTTTAATTTGTCAAACTTTTCCTTCACCTCGGGCATGAGGTGAAATGCGCTGCGACAGTGACGAAGCGCTACTGGCTGTATAGATTGGTCAAAGTGCAGCTGCACGTCTTTGTCTTCCAGGCAGCCAAACACTGCCAAACTCTGCTAGTATGTTTGACAGCTCCTTGATTTGCACACCGAGTACAAAGGAGATCAAGTCCAAAGTTTCAGTGGTGTTGCCACTTACGACTCAGCCATGACCTCCCTCTGCGGCATAAATGGTGGCATCCACGCTCACTTCTCTGTGGGATATGGACGATGTGAAACTTCCCAGCATGTGCAGTGGTTGGGTTTGGCCATAAGCAAAAATGCTGACCCTTCGCAAGTGTTGGGGGGGGGGGGGGTTTGTCAGTGTGTGGTAGATGTCCGCTAACATGAGGTCAAAGGAGACTCCTGTGTCGATCGTCGCTGTGATGGTGTGTTGGCCCACCTGGAGTTGGCACTACAGGAGCAGGCGACGTATGGCGTATGAGGGCCCTACAGTGAAAACAGAGTGTACTGTCTATTCAGCAACTTCATTATCATCCATGTCTTCTGTCCCACTAGATGTTTCAGCAATCATATTAACGGTCTCTTTTGAGGGTTTGCGTCTGTAAACCTTGGCAAAAAGATTGTACTTGCCAGAGACTGTGCGTATTTGGCCTTTGGTGGGACAGTCAATTGTGCTGTGAGATTATACCCCACAATATCTTCAATCCCTCTTTGTCTCTGGAGGCCCTTCGGAACTCGGTTCTGCATCGCAGTTGGATTACATTAACAGGTTTTGCTTTAATCATCTGGTGGAGGGCGGCTTCCATATGCGAGTGGCGAGCTTTTGAGTGTTCTGTTGATCTAACTAGCATCTGGATGTCTCAAAGCTTTTTTTCAGAGTTCTGTAGTATGGCTTACCTTAGCTTGGAGGACGCACAGCCTTCAATAACCCGG
Source organism: Triturus cristatus (assembly GCF_964204655.1). Classification (NCBI taxonomy): domain Eukaryota; kingdom Metazoa; phylum Chordata; class Amphibia; order Caudata; family Salamandridae; genus Triturus; species Triturus cristatus. Next base: position 107,235,345 of record NC_140583.1, on the reverse strand, counting down.
CCTCTTATTTCTCCTTGTTTGTCATGGAAGCCGCACATGCTTGCTAGTTCTTTGGGCCTGCAATGAAATTTGTCGAGCGACTATTCAGGATCTTGGTGGGCATGTCTGAAGACGAACTTCTACTAATCTCTGTTTGCTATTGCGGAAGTCTTGGGCACCACCTCCGTGATGATTTTATAAATTTTATGAATGTCTTTTGTCCCAGGTGCAATATGAGGGTGCGGCGTCGTTCCACTGCTATGTCTGTGCCTTCGGAATAGAACTGGAGGTGTTCCACCCAGTCTTTTCACTTAGGAGCTTGTGATGAGGTTGTGACTTCGATGACGAATGGCTTTGCTCCAGGTGTGGTAGCCATGTTGTTGCAGCGTTAGTAGTGTGTGGCTGTGTGACTCACTTCCATTTGCTGTGCCTTCATAGTGGGTATCGGCACGATCAGTGTTCGGATTGGCGATGCGACACAGCCACCTGGCCGAGGGAAGACATGCAGTCTGTGCACAACAGCAGGTACCCCCTCGGTTACTGGGCTGATGTAGCTCCCACTTAATGCCTGGTAGTGGTGATGTACTCTCCCAGGATGTGCAGACAGGATTCTGTCATGACTCCAGGCGAGGGAGCAGATCTGGCCCGCAGAGTCCTGTGGCCTGTATGGGGTCAAATGGAGCTGGGGCAAGGCAACAGATAAGGGGCCGCTACTCGGAGGAAGAAAGCCAGGCCATGTAAGTATGTGGCAGGTTTGGCCTTGCGGGCCATCTTAATTTGTGTGGGACGATTATTACTGCCATAGGGGAGAGAGCGGATGACCACTGCGCCGAAGGAGACACAGACTCACTGCCCAGGTGATGGCAAGGGCGGAGCTCTGGCCTCATCCCCAATGGGCTACTGGGCCAAGAGGCCAGTCAGCCCGTGGCGCGCAGAACAGAGACACCTAGAACACGGTGTGTACTTTGCTTCAACTGGCACGCAACTGCCGAGCAGTTGTGTCAGATGACTTTTATTGCAATTGCCGACGAGCCAATGAACAATCTTACAATGTCCATGCCATCTCCAGGCATGACGTTGGGTTAGCCCTGATTCCAGATTCCTTATCATTCTAGTCTGCGTGGCTTACTCAGACTCCTAGTCCAAGCCTGTGTATTGTCCAGCTTACTTCCGGACAATCTGGTGCCTATAATAGGTTCCCACCTGGCCAGTGGTGTCTCCTACCAGAAAATCCTGACTGAGACTGTTTGGTTCGGAGATACAGTCCATTTCACTCCTGTGCCACTTAAGGGATCTCATGGTTGAAATGGCAAGCTTGTCAGAAACTATCCTCAACTTTGCGGACTCTCGGAATCCAGTAAATGTGCTCAAACCCTGATACCAGTGATTGTAAACCAGGTAACTTCCATGTACACCAACTGGGTCCCTGAAAGAGACCGTTTAGTTGCCAAAAAATGGGTGTAAACTCTTTGGGTGGCAGGTTGCATTGGGTTACATTTTATACTCTATGGCAGGTTAATCGAAAGTTCCTCGACACACACAAAAAAACCCTTATAAAAATTAAATCACTGCTACAGAAAAATCCAAATTGTTACTTTAGCTTTTTTGATCTATCCTTCTATTCCTTTGAAGATTTTCATTGTTTTGCTAAAGAAACTGCTTTAGTTTTCTTCTAGTACTACACAATTCCAGCTATTTCCCTTAGAATAATACTGGTTTCATTTCCAATTTTCATCTGATTTCCAGCACTTAGGAGTTAGAAGAATGTTCTCTTGCCCATGAGCCAGTATGTTTTATACGTAATCCGCCAACCGGGTCTCCTGTACCGATGGAACCACTTTCAGTGGAAATGTTTCCTATGTGCATGTGAACAAGTACTCATAACCCTTGGAAGCTCAATAGTGGGTTGAACAAGTGACCTCACACTATGGAAGAGGGTTGAATCTGAGTAGAGAGGCTGGGTGTGATTCTGAAGAGGGAAGACAGCACTCTAGGACATCAGGTGTTGGGTAGGAGGATTTAGAGTACCAGAATAGGCTTGAAAGATCAGTAAATAAGTCAAGATATCTACATATTTCTTTCTCTGCAAAGTAAATAAGTTATTTTGTGTTTCTATTTCAGAAATCTTGCATTTACATAGTTGTAGCAAATCTGTCTTTTCTGTGTGGTCAACCTGGATATTTAGGCTTTTGCTGGACCCTATGTTATTGCTGGCTTTAGAACTCTGTGCATTCTAACACTGCCTGCCAGTAGGAAAGTGCCTGTGCTCCCCCTTTAAAAAATTTGAACTGGCATACTCCTGATTGGTATATTGAACTTGCCTATAAGCCCCTAGTTTATGGTACAAAATGAACTTAAAGGCCTGGAAGTTAAATGCTACTAGTGGACTGCAGCGCCTAATGAGCCACTCATTTAGTGGCAGTGCAAATACGGCTTCAGGTCTACCATTGTAGGCTGATAGCTGCAAGTTTAAACCTTCAGCCCGTCCTGTCAAAATTACCATTTTGACAAGAGAAAACTTTTTAAAAAAAATCTTAATAAGTTGCCCCTATGTAAGCCTTGTAGCCCACAAGGTAGCATGCATGGTATTTAAAAGTGGGACATGTACATCAATAATACTACCATGTCCCTACATTCCTATATTGACAAGGCCCTAAAAGCTATTTTGAGCGTGGCATGCCAACTGGTTCTACTTCAAAACCAGGGTAAAGATGAAAATACCAATACTGTGTCTGGAAGAGGGACAATCTGGAAAAATTATTCAAGAAATATTTTTAATACTTATTAAAAAGCCAATACAATTGGGAAGTCAGATTTTTTTTAAATGTTACGGAAAAGTACGTTTTTAGAAAGTTTGCTTTTCCATGCCTGAAGTTCCTGCAGGTGAATTTGTATTGGCTCTCCCCCTTCTCCCAGTTAGTGATTCGCCTTGAATACCATTTCACTTCAAAAAAGGTTTGAAGTGCCTCCCAGCAGCAAATAATAGGCTGACATACACCCAAAGCCCCAGTTTAATGTGGCTGAAGAGTTTCACCAGCTTGAAAATACAGTGACACATTACATGTTGAGCCTGTTTGCAGAACCGCAAACAGGAACTACTACAAAAGTAGGTAGGTCAGGGCCTGGGAACTTTTACCCCATTAGTGTGGGAAGAGCCAGGAATCACCCTCACCCACTAGCTTGTGCGAGGCAGAAATGTAGCATCTCTAGTCACCCACTTCAGAACACTTTCTGGACCTGCAGAAGACCAGCAGGCGCCTGGACCTGCCACCTCCGACCTGAGAGAAACCCTAAATCACTGGGCCTGCTTACTCTTGTACCTAGGATCAAGACGTAGACTCCAATGGTCAACTGGCAGATGACTTCCTGCGTAACTACAGGGAGACAACAAGCTGTCCTGGAAGCACCCAACTGACCAGTGGCAACTGGACCTGGACTGGACTCTGCTGTTGAGTTTCTAAGTGCCTCACATGAGGTCATAAGGGGCTTTAGAAGTGTACTCTGCTGTGGATTGGGTCTCAAAATACTAAGTCAGAAGGTAAAATCTTTGACCAGGTTGAACGTGGTAGGTGTATCCGGCCAGTGCTCCATTGCCGATTGCTTGAAATAGTGCCTGGCTCCGGTATACTGCGACTATAGACTATCATTGGTGCTTTGTGCTTATTGTAGTATTTTCCCTTATATCTTTAAAGACTCATATCCCTGGTTCCCCTTATTGGATTTTTGCCATTTTGGTGTACTTGTGTTTGTTAAACTGTACTCTGTTTTTTCTAATTCAGTTTGCGATTTTTATTGTTTTCAATTTTGATATTATTAATGTTTTAGTACTGCTTAAATGCTTTACATATTGCCCTTAGTCAGGTGTCTCCAACTGATCGATTACAGCTACCAGTGGCTCACAGACACCTTCCGCATAACTCAGCTTTGAGCTCATTTTTGAAGAAACAAAAGGTCAAAAACATAACCTTTGCACTTTCCTTTTATAGATAAGTGAAAGCTTTGTCTATTTTACATTATCATCAGGCTGCAGATGTCAAGATCTGATAATGAGCAGAGGGCTGCCAGATGTATGACCCAGGTTGGGGTTGGTGCACAGAGGTGGAGAACCGAAGCACTGAGGTATTTTACTCTTAAATAAAAGTTCTTGTCAACTCAATATTGGAGTGTGAGAAAAACATGATGTTTCCAAATGCTTGTAAATGGGAGAAAATTAAAAAGAAAAGTTACCTTATTGATGAAGTAACCTGTTCATGTTAATGTTCTCCTAGTTCACAGTGTTGCATTTACAAACAGCAGGCCTCTTGCTCCCAGTGGCCAGTAGACACTTTGCCAGATGTAGAACTGCAAAATACAGTCCTTTTTTTATTTAAATGGGACATTTACAGTGCAGAAAAATGTTACATATTATGAACATTCTTTCAGAACATTTTTCTGCACTTTAAATTTCTCCCATTTAAAGTTGGTTGTATGTTTGTGCTATTCATATATCAGTGCCACGTATGGCGAACGGTATATCTTGTGCCACAAGTATATACAACACGGGCTTCAGTCACCTATTCACGTATACCCCATTCATACAAACATGCCTATATATCTCCACAGACCATGCTCAAGTGGCGAATATGGCAGCCTTGTCATAGGTCCCCCTAGTCAAAGTACTATGTTCAAACCATAGTATCCGGCTCTATGGACATTAGGCCTAAAGACAATGAAGCTGGGCTGGGGGTGGTGGGTGGCGTCTGGCCACAATGCACCATTGGCTTGGCCTTTAGTAGCTCACAACGATTTCTACTTATCAGAAGTAGCTCTCACAACAGATAAGATATGGAGGTCTCTGCCTGCTGGTTCTGTCCCATAGCTACCAGGGAGTTGAGCTCACATTAATTTAGTGACTGTGCGGGCTCACTCTGACCAGGGTTGTAATTATTCCTTGAGTTGGGTAGTCACCCACCCCAAATAATAATCCAATTTATTTTAATAGTTTTGCATGTACTTATTTGATTGGTAATTAATGTGTTTGTAGACGGGGGAAAGGTATTTCCACATTGCAGAACTATGGGGCTTGGAATGTGTGTGGTTGCAGTCTGATCCTGTCACCCCCTCTGCACTTCATGATAAATAAATATACATTTAGCATCATTCGGCTCCTGCATCGTTACAGTACCTTTACTAATTGCATGTACAACTGTTTCACAAATAAAAACAAGGCAGTGAGGTCGCGTTATAAATGCAGTATTTTCCCATTGAAAGAGCAGTTAATAAATGGCATTTTGAAAAAACATAAACCAGGGCGTCTCCTCTCTCCCGTTTGCGCCCCTGATACCGAGCACTTTTAAATATTGCTCTCAAAGTGTTGGGCTTCATGCGGTCCGGCCTATTTTTGTGTCCATCACGTAGAAGCATCTCACCTCCCTCCTCCCTCTCTCTCCCCGCCCCCCTCCTCCCCTCCCATCCCCGGACGGATATTGTGTATGCTGTGGTTGGTTGTCGAAAAACATCTCTTCGGGCAGCGCAGCTCCACAGCGATTTATCTCCATGAGGGATTAATGGCGGCTGCTGGCAGGTGATCTGTAACCAAGATGGCGCGAAAGGTCATCAATAACGTGTAGAGGTAAACAACGGACTGTCAGCGCTTTGGATGCTGCTCCTCGTTTATCATCCCCACTACACGCCCACCCCCTGATGCACGGCGCTGCACGAGGCTGCCAGCTCTAGGGCTTGAGTTTGGCACAGAAGCCAGCTCATACCATAACGTGTCACAACTCCCTTGTACTGTACAAGAGCGACCCAAATATACTAGAACTGTTCTCTGACAACACTGCTGCCCACCAATAAAACTGTGCACTAGGACAACCATAGACTATAGACCTTCAAATACTGCATGTCCTCTATTCCCTTTGGCATGGGACACAATTGGGAAAGCAAATCGATAAATACATAACAAAAGCATTTGTATCAATACAATCAATTAACAACTAACATTCTTCTAGACAAGTAAACGCATGCAACTACTGAGAATGCCGGGTATCATACTTTTGCGTGATAAAGGTGTTGGACTTGACATCCTTGGTGTGGTATTCCCGAATTTTGTTGCCTACACCCTCCTGTTTTGCTGGATTCGTTTTTGTGACGTTGGGACTCTGCACTTTACCAGTGCTAGTGCTTGTGCTCTCTCCTTCAAACATGGTAAAATTGGCTTACAACCTAATTGACGCATTTTATTTACGTGTAATTCCCTAGTATATGGTATTGCATGCACCCGGGGCCTGTAAATTAAATGCTGCTGATGAGTCTTCACCACTCATTGTGCCACCCACTGAGGTAGCCTTAAAATATGTCTCAGGCCGGCCACTGCAGCCTGTACTAAAGTTTTAAACTGCCATTTAGCCTTTTGCCTGGCCTAAACCTTTCTTTTAAATGCATACAAGCCACCCCTAAAGGAAGGTCCTAAATGCTCATTTGGCAGGGCGCATAGTATTTAAAAATTAGGACATGTATGTTTAGGTTTTGCATCGTCTAGCAGTGAAAAATTACTAGAGTTGTTTTTTCACTGTTGTACGGTCTATCTAACACTGGGTTACCTTATTACATTTAATAAGTGCTAACTTTGAATTGGGAGCACATAGAAATATGCTGTTTGAAGTCTAATGAATTGTAGTTTAAAGTCTTCTTTGATGGTAGAGTAGTATTTAAGGGCACAAATTCGAAAAATAAAACTTTTAGAAAGTTACTCTAAACTATACAAAAATCGATGGATGGAATGTTTGAATTAATGTCGGCCACTGATAATCACTCAGGACGCAACCCAGTTCATAATTATTTTGCATACCATGCCACCTCAGTTTGTATCCAGCTATATGCAAATCAGTCTTGACTCTGCTCTAATGGCAGTTGAGCCCAAACTGCCAAGTCAGGTCCTCACTGAACCAGATCACAAGCAACACAGGACAGGTTTCACCTTAGTTATGGGTTCAACAGCCAGTTATTGCTTGGTTTCAGTGACACAGTTTGCACGGGACCCTGTCTGGTCAGACCCGTCCCAACCAGGGTGACACACTATAGTACACACAAGAATGATGGATCAAATGCTTAAATTAATCTCAGCCAATGATCGGGACGCATCCCAGTCCATCATTATTTTGCAAACCAGGCCACCTCTGTTTGGATCTAGCTACATGCAATCAGTATCGACCCTGCTCGTGTGAGAATAGTTCAGCCCAAACTGTCAAGCCAGGTCCTCCCCGAATCAGATAAAGCTTGGTTACAATGACACATTGCGCACAGGACCTACGTCTTTTAGAAAGTTGCCATTTTCTTGTTCCAACAAGTTGTGCCTTCTGCCAGTGCCCTGGGTGACATGACTGAATGGCTCTGTTGTTGGGGTTTGTGTGTTGCTTCCAGACAGTAGCACAAAGGGGGCTTAAGTGTGGGCAGCATGGGCCATTCGGGCAGGATGAGGGGAGAGCGGCTTTACCCAGCCCTTACACTTGAAAGCACTTTGCCTCCTGCACACACAAAGGAGCATGACACCAGGCCTTCTGTCCTTTTGTCACCTTCAAAAAGGTTGGAGCCTTGACGGGGAAATAACTTTCCAGAACCAGATGTGGGGTTAGTCTTCCACCCACATGAAGGCTGCAACATGTATATATATATATTGGACCTCCAGAGTCACTTATCAGAACACTCGTGGACCTGTGGAGGTTTAGAAGAAAGACTACCCTGCTGCCAGAGGACTGCCCTGGTGCTTGAAGGGCTACCTTGATGTCTGAGACGAAAGACTGGACTGGCTTGTCTATATCGCAGGCTACCCAAAGTGACTCCAAGTGTCAGTTGGCTGACTTCCTGTGTGAGCTACAGGGACACAAGTGTGAGGCCTCCATGTAGCTGCGCAGCTGACCAGCTGCAACTGGGCTTGCCTAGACTCAGGACCGGACTGGGAACCAAAACCGTCCCTGGCAAAGTGATCGGCCGCCCCCCTCCGGGGCTTGGGGGTGCCGCCAAGCTCTTTGCCAGGGCCGGTATTCGGCCGATTTTGTTACTGGGCTGATTATGCAGCTATGCTGCAAAAACGGCCCTGTAACAAAAACGGCCCTAAGGGGCCCAAAACCGGCCCCCACCCGTGCGGCCCACCGGGGGATTGCCCGGTGCCCGCTACGGCCAGTCCGGCCCTGCCTGGACTGCACCTGATTCTGCCTGAGCTTTACCGACCTCTGCTGGAGTGACTTCTAATCCCCAAGAGGTGCCTCCCCAGGTGCTGAACCCTTGGGTGGCATCCGAGTATACTCCTCCTAAAGAAAATGTGAAAATCCTGAAGTTTGGGATCTTTAAGAGTGTGTCCCCAAAACACTACCGCCTACAATGACCGCCAATGTAAAGCTCCGGTGATACCTGCTGATCGTTCCAACAATGCCAGTCATCAGTGTTTGGCAACTTGAGACCAGCACAGTGGGGTAACGAAACTTGAGGGGGCCCCCCTGCACCGCAGGGGGCCTGTGTTACGCCCCTCTCCCTGCCTGCCACTGCATACTGGAAAGACAGTTGTCTCACTGCAAGTTCAACTTTACCAGAAACACTAATGGCAAAGCCACCAGTATGTGTAAGTCTACTCCAAGGAAGGCCTATAGAGCCCTAGAGCCGGGAGCTTTATATTGTTAAGCAAGACACATAGGTTTATATATAGCTTAGCTGCAGAACCTCTAAAAGTTGTTGTTTTGCTGAGGAAAGTTAGTAGCCTCATTGGCTAACACAGGGTTACCTGCTGGCATCCGAGCCTGGTTAACTTCTGAATGGGACTACTGCTGGAACCAGCCCCTTCTGGTTGGCTGACGGGGTACCCCCATCCAGGCAGAATCCACCGCTCCTGTCAAGGGCAGGTTATTACACAAACTGTACTACCCACGCTCACCCTCTGGTAGCATGGCACTGAGCAGTCAGGATTATTACAGAGGCAATGTGTAAAGCAAAGGCATAGCACGCCCCCACGGTAAATACACGTCACGTCACAAAAGAGAGACATCACACCAAATATTATTTTTAGTCAGCACACACATTAATCGATGCAACATGAATATCATGTATTTATGGGCATAAATCACACTTGCCAATATTATTAGCAGTACTAGGCCCAATCGTGTTGATAGGATTTCAATATATGCACACATGAGAAAAGGTTGTATTCTAAACCCCACACAGCACCCGTATCTGGTGCAACATGTTGTCAGTCTCAAGCCCATCCCCACAATCCTATTACTGCAATATCACACAGTTTAAGGGTGCACCTTAGGCTACAACGGCATCAGTAATATGTACATACAAAGAATGATAACACTTTTTAGCAGCACCGCAGGTCGAGGCCACCCGGGTAAAACCAGTGTAAACTGTATGTACTTTTGGCAGGAAATCAACATATAAACCATCCCCGCCGTTAAGTATCGTTAATCACAGGTGGTCCACAGACTGTCACTCCCACAGACTCACTCCCTCTGCACCGTTATACATGATGCAACAGGTACCAGCCCAGTTTGTACAGGACACTCTCGTACACATACACACCGACACCTAATGTGGTGCCACTAATACCCGGCATGTCAACGGATAACACACTGAAGACCCCATGGCTCCAAGTCTCCCACCACCCTCCTATTTAAACCCAGTTTTCCCGACGCCCTGGATGGAAGATCACCAGCCCCTCTCTCCAGATTCTAGGCCACACGTGGTCAAGGTCACACTTAGTCTGGGTCCCTGGAAACCAGGTGGGGATAAGTAGTCTAAATAAATAAGAGGTAGACGCAGACAAAGGGGTCTTGGCTACACTCGGGAAGTTCACCAATAGGTTGTAAAGCAGAAGCAGGTTTGGGGCAATAACTGGTTAGAAACAGGGCTCTGCCCGGGCCTTCTGACACCAGCCCAGTTCTGAGAAGCACAAGAGGGTCACTCAGTGTCTTGACCTGCTTCTGAACCTTCTCAGAAGTGTTCCTTTAGCCTAGTCACTTCCTCTCCCACCTACCATGCACCAAGACATCTCTAGGAGGGCCAGGTGGGAAGAGGGCAATTGGTCCACTTTGATGAGGCCTGTGCTGGTGCCAGGAAGGTACAAGCGATGAATGGGAAATAACACAGGGAAACCACGGGGTCTGAGGAGTACCCCTTCTGGTACACGTTGATCAGGGTCATGCCCAGGCAATCCAGGCACAAGGTCTGGTGTGTGATACGATGAGATGCGCCAGACACTTCAGGTCACACAACGAAGAGTTGCAAATTCTGTACCACCCCTGGAAATAAAGCACTCTGTCCGGCACACGTTGATGTAGGTTGCGCCTACAGCGCATCCTCCATGCACACCAGCCAACTTCTGCACATTGCGTCCTCCATGCATGCCAGCACACTGCTGCACAATGCGTCCACCATGCATGCCAGCACACTACTGCACAGAGCGTCCACCTTGCATGCCAGCACACTACTGCACAGAGCGTCCTCCATGCACAGCATGAATCCAGACAGCACCAGCATGCCTTGATAACCAGCAGCCTTTCCTTCACTGAAAGCCATTCAGTGTAAAAAAAAAACAACACACAAAATGGCGCCATGATTGAGAAGTCTTCTGCCTCCATGACACTAATTGGGGTGGCATGGACTAATTGTAGACAGAGCCCCCCCTCCCCTGTGTCCCTAAACTGTTGTACAGATCAAGATGCCCACTAGCGTGACTTCTGGTGGACACACATACGGTGTATTTGCTTTCGTGCTAATTCTGTACAGTTTTACTGCACTCAGTAACGCTGCATGAAATTAGTGCACATATAAGTACCACCACTAGGCAAAATCGTGGGTGTGGTGTACAGTATGGAAGTGGAGTTTGCAGATGCTGCCAGTTTTGCTCTCTAACAACAAAGAACTTGTAAGAAGGCTGTAACAGATTTCTGCTTATTATATCATCTTCAGAGCCATTATACTGAAACTTTAGTGGCAGATTTTCTTATGCACATATTTACCCATGAATTTATTCATTTAATCCACAAGGTAAACATGTGAGGCCGGCATTTTATTTCAGGGCACACACCAACACTATGTGATATCCAGTGGTCGAAGTGGGGGGAAAAAAATATGGGAACTGTGGGTGGAGAATCAGAGGGCAGGAATAACCCGTAGATTGGATCAGTGGGCAGAGTCAGAGGTGTGGCAGAAAGAGCAAAATATCCAATTTTTTGTATTTGTTTCCCATTTCACTGAGCAGTTGCAGCTTATTACGTTATTTATTTTACCCAATGAATACACATGTTTACTTAAGGTTTAATATGAGTTATTGACATTAAAATACATTCACAAAGTGGGCTACGTTTAAAATCATAGAATGTCCCAAATATCCTTAAAAGTAGAATATTGCCATTTGTCTCCCAGCCATGGAGTTTCTGTCATCAGCACTTCTCCTCCCTTTTTCCACAAAAGCAGTTAAAACATGAATGGCAAAATATCCTAATTTGCAATTGTTTTTCACATAATTATGGCTCTGCCATATTTGCCACATAATACATCATCTGCATAATGTGATGAATTTTAACTAGTAAATTGTTTATAGCTCAAACGGATCAAAAGTTCCTAAAAAAATGTGAATTGTGCTGCTGTAAAGTGAAGGGCCCTTTGCAAAGGTTGACTGGTCACTTTTCTCATGCTGCAGTTGTATGATCCACTGGTACTAATAAGGAAAAATCTTTGCAGAGACTGTTAGCATGTGTAAAAATCACAAAATAATAAAGTATCAGAAAATTTACAGCACCACTAATACCAATGTAGGATGTCATAGCATTTTACATCACATATATTACACAGAGACAATCAATCTTATGTGTGTAAATCACTGTATAGGAAATGTAACATAAGACAAAGGACTTCAAGGTGGAGGAGTCACATGACAACCATACTAGTAGGCAGCATAGTTTAATAGTGATTGGTCTGGAGAAGCACAAACTCAGAATTTAAAACGTAAAGCCATGGTTGGTGGTTCTCTTTAATAATCAACCCTTTTTCTGCAACATTAGGATAATCAAAGACTGGGGAAAACACCATAACGCTCTAATTTATACCTTGCAGTTTGCACAACAATTAAGAGCTCATTGTTCTATGTTAGGATTTTAGCTTAATAACTGCAAGTAACAATAGAGTCTCTCTTACAAAAGCAATAACCTAATGACCTATTTACATTATGTGCACTTTGTGATCTGCATGGGACATATTCTTAGCGGTAGGCACATTAACCCTCTGCACTTCGTTTCCATGAGTCAAAACGTCCACTAAACAAAACACAATCTCTCTAATAAGAACATTAACCACTGGAGTTATCATGACATTTTTATTGTTGCCGAAAATTGTTGGAGGCCAGGAAGGAGGCAGCAAGTGTTTTTAAAACCATTTTATACTTGCAAACACGACGCCTCCACCTAAAGTCAGTGCCAGCCGAGGTCCATGCAGGTAACAGCAGTGGGCCCGGGTGAGGGGGGATTTAGTGGGACGATGCAGAGGGAAAATTATTTAATTTTCCCTCTGCATCAACCTTCGAAATTCCCCCTTACCCGGCCCCTCTGCCCTACTGCTGTTACCTGCACGGACCGCGGCTAGTCAGTGCCTGGTACAGTCACACTGCCCTAGACCCACCCTGCTCATGGGTCCTGTAACCTCAGTGACAGAGTCACTGTCACACTATGGTGTGCTGCTTCATAGGCCTGCCTGCAAGACTGGAGGTGAACTTCAGAATGAATTGTGGCGGACAGGCCTTCAAGGTTAACCTACACTTGCCACTGCTATAGGGTCCACCTGCTGGTGCTAAGACACCAGGGCTTTTAAGATCTTGTGGGGCCTTCTAAGGTCTAGCATGGGAAGGTGCTCCCTCAGGGGTAGTGGTCTGGTGGACTGGTCATAAAGGCTGAACCTGGTTCCCCAGTTCCAAATGCAGCAGCTCTGACCACAGTGCCACATCCTCTCCTCCACTTAACACCATACTGCCCCATTGAGAGAAACTAAAGTTGCACTGCACTGAAACCTCTATAAACACCTGGATGCGACAATTCAAATGACACACTAAATAGGAGCATTATGCTGCCTAAAATTTTTTTTACAAAATCCTAGAAAAAGCAAACACTCATAGAGAATGTGTTTAGGGGTGAATAAATCAATCTTGCCACCTTGCAACCACTCTGCCTTGCTTTAGTTAGTTAGTTATTTTTCATATTTTGAATGTTTTTTTTCTCTCCACCCCGAGGCTGCAGTTAGAAATTAAAAAATGTCGGAAAAAGCCGACTTATCCAGCAAGTGTTTTTCTTTTTTGGATCCATTTCACAGGGGAGCAAATAAACGAAAGGAGGAAAGAGAAGATAATACGAGTTTCTTGAAGTCTCGGTTTTACTAAATGAGGAGGAGCGAGACAATAAGAGAGGGACGAGAGAGAGTCTTTGTCTTCTTTGGGCACGAAGGAAAAGACAGAGTCCTTTTCCTTCTCTGTCTGTTTCGTCCGTGCTGATATCGCTTAGCAGGTTAATGTGTGTAGGTATTCGGCCAGCTGGCTGGGAATGAAGAGGCTTGCTTGCAGGACGGCTCTGCTGAGTGAGGGGGCCCCTGGGGTGGGGTGCCCCCCCCGCACCGCGGGGGCTGCGGGGGCCTATTTACGCCCCTGGACCTGCACTTCACGCTACAGAAACTACAATCCAGCGAGGACCATCCGTGACCCTAAACCAGCTCTTTGCACTACAGCAATGACTGTCTGCGATGCTTGGCCTTCTCCTTGTGCCTCCTCCAATGTGAAAGGAACTCTTAGCACCGGACTAAGAAGGTAGCTTTTCATTAGGACGATTCTGGTCCAGTGCGGTCGGCCTGAACTTGTGACGGACCCTGGTCTTATGCAACCAGATGACCACGAGTAGCGCTTTGTGCTTTTAGGCACTATTTTCACTAAAAACTCTAAAATTCCATATCTTTAGTTCTACTGATTGAATCTTAGTTGTCCTGGTAGTATTTTCTTTATTAAAATGTACCTTCGTTTTCTATATTTTTTTGTTATTTTTCTTGGGTTGTTTTTTCACTTCATTACTGTTTGTGTACTTTACACATTGAGTCTGAGTGCTTTGTGCCAGGCTTCCAGAGGGTTAAGCACAGGTTAATTTAGTGAATTTTTGTGGTTCACCTTGTTAAGGATTGTGGTTGTTGCCTGATTGAGGCTTCCATCCCCCTCAACCAATAACCCAATTTTTTACACTGGGACGAATTGCATCGCTTACAGCTAGCACTAGAGACTAACTCTGGGCTCCATGGATTAATGGCTATCCATCTGCAAAGACCTTCAGTCTCATTCGGGGTAGTAAGCACTATATGAATATACAACACAATGCATAAAATGGCCAATCTACACGTGCATGATGAAACTACTGTTGCACGTCAAGCGTCAAGAGCAGTTGGAAGTGATTACTTGGATTCGATGAGAATGCCTTCACACCAGATCCACATTGGAGACATCCAATTTTTCAAGACAAAACAACTTTTTTTAGCTGCATCTCACCTAAAATTGCCTCTACCTCAATGCAACTCAAAAGGGAAAATAATTTAACTTCAAAATGTTCCTGTTTCCAAATGTTGGCATGCATGTTTCCATCGCCTGCTTTCATTGAACCCTATTCTTGTGTTTACCGCTTCCATAGGACAGGGAGACATTCCGTTGTGCAATTCTTTGTGCTGTTTGGGCACGGCTCTGAAGAGCGAGATCCAAGAAGCATGAAAGTCCATTGTCCAGGTTGTGACCAGGCTTAGAGTTGGTGGCAGACGCCAAAGCTGGGCAGAGGCCAACTTTTTACACTTTCTGCCACTCTTAGCTGTGCCTCAGCGGAAGTAGTAACAGGCGCCCAACTTCCCTTGCACAACCTCTGTTAATAAACGAGCACTAGTATCGTTGTAATTGATTGATTAAATAGGGATGATTAAACAAGGCTTCATCAGTGATTTACCAAAATTATTATGACAGATTTTTATTTTACGCTTTATGCCATCTGCAACCAGTGATGGAGTTTCTCCTAATTTTAAGGGTGTCCAAAGTGAGCACTGTTTGACAGAACAGTGCTTCCCAGTAGGGTCAAATGCACAGCGCATCTAGTCACTGTTTCTATGATTCCACTGCTGAATATTGTACTGATGTGCTGGTGATTGCACTGTTGTGCTGCTGATTGCACTGATGGGCTGCTGATTCCACTGTGGTGCTGCCAATTCCACTGTGGTGCTGCCAATTCCACTGTTGTGCTGCTGATTGCACTGTTGTGCTGCTGATTGCACTGTGGTGCTGCCAATTCCACTGTTGTGCTGCTAATTGCACTGATGGGCTGCTGATTGCACTGATGGGCTGCAGATTCCACTGTGGTGCTGCCAATTCCACTGCTGTGCTATCGATTCCACTGTTGTGCTGCCAATTCCACTGTTTTTTTTTTTTTTTTGAAACCGTTTATTACAAAACTCAAAAAATATACAAAGATGGGCCTACAACCTTCCGGCCGGCCGCTAGTAGACAAAAGGAGCATATGATACACATTGTAGAGCGTGTGTTGCGGCTGAGGAAGATGCACAGGAGTTAGCAGCGTTGATAGCCACACCATCCGGACCCCACTGTACGGTTTCATTTTAAACTGAAAGAACAACCAGAAAAACAAACCCACAAGGCAATCCGCAATCAGAAATAGCAGCCTGTGCTCCCCTGAGAGGGGGGCCCTACCAGTCCATAGGAGTATCAAGAAGGGGAAGAGATCAGGACTAGGGCTGGGTAAACTCAATGCCCGGAACAAGGAAGATGGGTCGGCTAAGGGGATGGGGCAGGCGACGGATCGGGCAATAACGGCGGAGCACAGATTCCCCCGCGGTAGGCGTTCCAGGGGCCCCATACTTTCACCCATATCCCAGGCTTACCTCTCGCCACATACACCACCTTTTCCCGAAACATGCACCAATCCATATGTTCCTTCCAGGCCGAGACAGTCGGGGACCTCTGGGATCCCCACAGTTGAGCAATATCACGCTTGGCCACCATATATCCCAGAGTCACCCACCACGTCTGTGGCGCCGAGTAGTCGGTAGGTTCCCACACATTCAACAGGCATCTCCTCGCTTCGGGTAGCAGCACCACATGCGTAACCACACGCAGGACCTCATGCACACCACGCCAGAATCGCTCCACCTCCGGGCATTCCCACAGTATATGTAGAAAGGTCCCCAAAGCGCCACACCCACGCTTACACAACCCGTCCACAGCATAGCCCATATGCAGGAGCCTTGGCCCCGTCATGTAGACTCTGTGGAGTATCTTGAGCTGGACGAAGCGAAGGCGGGCCGGTATGGCCACCTCTTTCGGGGAGGCCACCGCAGAGGTCCAGTCCTCGTCGTCCAGCTCCAGTCCATCGGCAACCCAAGCCTCACGAAGGGCAGTCAGCAATCCCGAGCGGTCATTGATCAGTTTTTTGTAGATCAATGAGATCGTGCTGTCCGGAACGTGTCCATCCAGCACTCTATCCTCCAGGGGGGAATACTCCGGGATGGATGCAACGTCCGGGAAGACGGAGCCCAGTGCATGACGGATCTGCAAATACCGAAAGTACTCCCTGTCATGCAACTGGAATTCCGTCTGCAGCATCTCGAACGTTTTAAATCCTCCCCTCGTCCAGAGATCCCCCACTTTGCTGATGCCTATCATGTCCCACTTCTCGAAGCCCTTCGAGGTCCACAGGGAGCCCAACTGCTCGGACGCGTATAGTGGTGATGCCCGGGTCAGACGGTCCTTCCACCCCATCGCCACATTGGCCGTGTGCCACACTCGCACCATGACACGCGTGGGGCCGGTCAGCCGAGCGTCGGGCGCGCTGGAGTAGAGCGCTCGATTATAGTCCACACCCGGGAGTAGCATCTTATCCATTTCGAATGCCGGGTTTAAGGCGGGCCCGTACAGGCCGTGATTAATCGCAGCCAGCTGGGAGGCCCAATAGTACCGTTTGATATCCGGGAGGGCGATCCCTCCGTCATACCATGGGAGCGTCAGCTTCGCCAGGGCGATTCGCGGCCTCCCGTCCCAGAACAGGCGGCGCTGCAAACTCTCCACCTCACGGAAGTAGCGCGCTGGGACGAGGTCCATAGTATTCTGCAAAGCGTACAGGAAACGCGGCAGAGACATCATCTCAAACAATGCCGAGCGGCGAAAGCGGCAAGCGCCGCCAGCGCGTGACATCTTCCTTCAGGCGCTGGAGGGGGGGAAGCAAGTTCCGATCATACCGGGCCTCCGGGTCCAGAGTAATGAAGACACCCAGGTACCGAAATCCCTGCGGGGCGATCTGGATCGGACAGCCCCGCGGGAGAATAGGAGCCTCCCCAGAGAGAACATACACACACGATTTAGCCCAGTTGATGACAAGGCCGGAGTTACGACCAAATGAATGCAAAACATCAACCAGTACTATAAGTGATTTACGTGGGGAAGCTAGGTACAAGAGGATGTCATCAGCGTATAGGGATACGCGGTCCTCATACTCGGGGGTCCAACGGAGACCACGGATGGAAGGCTCCCACCGCAGCCACTCCGCCAGGGGCTCCAAGGCAAGCGCAAAAAGGAGCGGCGATAAGGGGCAGCCCTGCCGCGTGCCCCGGCCCAGCTCGAACGGAGCCGATACTCTACCGTTCACCACCACCTGCGCCAATGGGCCCGAATACAGCAATTTGACCCAACTGATGAACCCTGCGCCAAAGCCAAACTTCGCAAGCATCGCCCAGATGTATGGCCATTCAAGCGTGTCAAACGCCATAGTGGCGTCCAAGGACGCCAAAATGGCCGGCTCCCGTATGTACTGAACACGTGCGAGCACCCCATGCAAACGCCGCAAGTTAAGGGCCGTGTTACGATGGGGAATAAAGCCGGACTGATCCTGGTGAACCAGTTCGCCCACCACGCCGACCAGCCGATTGGCCAGGACCTTGGTGAGAATTTTGGGCTCCGCGTTCAGTAGCGAAATGGGCCGATAGGATGTAACCCGGTCCCGAGGTCTCCCCTCCTTGTGGATAACCACGATTGTAGCCAGACGCTGGTCCAGCGGGAGGGAGCCCACCGAATGAGCCTCCAGGAACATCGATTGGAGATGTGGTGCCAGCGTATCCGGTCGCAACTTGTACAACTCAATGGGGAGACCATTAGGACCCATGGCCTTGCCGGAAGCGACCGAATGTATGGCGAGGGCGATTTCGTCGGAGGTTGGAGCGGCGTCCAACGACACTCTGTCCTCCTCCGAAAGGGAAGGCAGCGCGATATCCCTGAGCAGGGCACGGGAATCCTCTTCAGAGCGGGAAGACACCAGGGAATACACCCCGCGGAAATAATCCGCGAAGCAGGAGACAATTTCTTCCGGCTCAGTAACACACACACCGTCCGTTTTCTCAATCAGCGGGACTACACGACTCGCTCTCTCCTTTTTGTCCAGCCACGCAATCAATTTACCAGCCTTATCACCCACATCATACAGTCTCCCCTGTTGCTCTCTACTGAGGCCCCTGGCCGCCTCCGTGACGAGGGCCCTATAGGCCGCTTGCTTGAGTTGGAGGACATGTAATACGGCATCCGTCACCCCACATTCTAGATTACCCTCCAACTCGGCTATCTCAGCTTCCACCCGGGTCACCTCCTCCCGCTCGCGCCTCCGGGTGTGGGAAATGAGGGACAGGGCCTCTCCTCGTAGTACTGTCTTGAATGCCTCCCACAGTGAGACAGCCGACGGCACGGACCCCACATTCTCGTCAAAATAGCGCTGGAGGGATTTAATCAATTCAGCGCGAATGGTGGGGTCGCGCAGGTACCAGGGATTGATCGGGACCACCCTACCCTCACCCCTCGGAAAAAGATCCAGGTGTAACAGGAGCGGGGAATGGTCCGAGATACCCCGTGCCAAATGGCGCACCTCTCCCACCCTACCAACATAGGCCGCCGGGACCAGGACATAATCTAGTCGTGAGAGACTACCATGGGCCCCCGAATGGAAGGTATACTGTAACTGCGTGGGATGTTTTAAACGCCAGCAATCCACCAATCCCAAAGTGTCCAATAGACCAGATAGCCACGCTTGGGCCCGGGGGAGGTCCCTAGGGGGGTGACGATCCACAGTCCCGAAAACCACCGCATTGAAATCCCCCCCCACCACCAGAATCCCCCCCGGAAGGCCAAGGAGGAGGCGCCCCAGGTCCGCAAAGGTAGTCGACTGCAGCCCCGGCGGGACGTATACTGACACAAAAACGACCACTTTGCCCTCCATCCTTCCCACCAAGACCGCGTAACGTCCCCTGTCGTCATGGAGCACCTCATCAATCTCCAACGGGAGCGAGTTCTTAACCATGATGCCCACACCCCTTGAGCCAGACGTGAAGCCCGAATGGGCCACTAGGCGATAGCCACGCCGATTCATGGCGCAGAAGGAGTTGCCAATGAGGTGTGTCTCCTGCAGAAAAACTACATCGGGCGAGATTCGCTTCAAGAACTGCAGGACCACACCTCGTTTTATCCTGTCCCCCAGTCCATTCACGTTCCAGGACAACAGAGTTAGTTCCCTACCCCCCATCATAGACAGAAGCCACCATTTGTCCCCCCGAGAGCACTATAGAGCTAGCACAATAATACTTTTGCCTTGTGGTAAAAACGAAAAACACCTCCCCATCCCTGCCCACCCGCCCCAACAAAACTCCCCCTCCCTGCACCCCTGCATGAGCCCGAACAGCCCCCCAACGTGCAGTGTGCCTGTCGCCCCATATATATAGTAAAAACTAGCTAAACCCCCTAGAGGAGGAAGAAGAACCCCCAGTAGACCCCACACAACCTCCATAGGAGGGGAAATTATACAGACAGACGCTTAATCGAGAGTGGCATCATTTTTGTCCAGAGTGAAGCCCAATATTACCCCCTCAGTCCCGATCCAGTGTGCCGTCTCCCCCCGCCGCCCCCCCCCGCCCCCCAGATCACGATCCCCAGACAGAGTGTCCAGCCAGTCTCCGGCCGCTTCGGGACGGTCAAAAAAGTGCGTGCGACCCTCTACCTCCACTCGCAGCTTGGCTGGGAAGAGCATAGCGTATTTAAGGTTCAGGTCCCGAAGACGGCGCTTGACGCCTTGGAAGCTCAGTCTCTGCTTCTGGACCGCTGGGGTGAAATCAGGGTAAAAGTTCACCTCCATATTGTCAAGCTTAACCGGCCCATGCAGTCTGGAGGCTTGCAGGATAGCGTCTCTGTCCCGAAAGTTGAAAATCCGGGCAATGAGAGGCCGCGGAGGGGCTCCGACCTTCGGCCTTCCCCCGGGAACCCTGTGGGCCCGCTCCACCGCGAAGAATTTACTCAGCCCCCGTGGCTGGAGATGGGTAGCGATCAGGTCCTCCACAAATAGGTCCGCCGCCGCTTCCTCCCGTCCCTCGGGCACCCCGATGATGCGGATGTTGTTCCTCCGGGCCCGACTCTCGGAGTCCTCCAGGCGCCGATCCATAAGCGCGCTCGCCTGACTAAGCCGGCGCACCTCTGTTTATAGTGCCGCCACCTCAGTAGTAAGGCCCGATGCGGTGTGGGCCAAAGAATCAACTCGGTCGTTGGTCTTGGAAAGATCGGCCCTCACCAGGCCAACATCCACGAGGACCGAGTCGATCTTCTGTGCCAGTGTGTCGAACCGCTGGCCCACCGAGGCCTTCATCTCGGCAATGGCGCCCATGACATCCCGCAGAGTCAGATCCGTGGGCAGGTCCGGGGCATCAGGAGGGCCCTCAGGGGATTTGTGCGGTCCGCCGGGAGATCCCTTCTGGAGGGTATAGCAGTCCATACTGTTGGCCTGATGGGTGGTGCCACGCCGGGTCGATTTGGTCTTTGCCCGGTCTCCATCTTGTTTCGTGGCCATGGCCACCAGTCCCCCGGTCGCACCAGCCACGTCGTGAAGGGCAGGCAATCAGGGCCACAAGCTCCGGGGGGGGCCACCCCAGATCGGTGGGGTGGGTCACAGCCGGCGGGCAGGCCGAGTCTCCCAGCGAGACCACACCAACACAAAGAGCCCCGCGACCCAACCCTGCAGAGACGGCAAGGGGGTGCGAAAGCGAAAGCGAAAGTGCGGGGTACGCGAATCGCCAGGCCCGGCCCGCCGCTGTTGTTCACTTTGTCACTGGGTCACCCCTCAGCGCAAATCCGGGGTCTGGCGAGGAGAAGGCCGCAGACTTCAATCGGTGCTCACTCCGGTGTCCGAGGTCCGATTTGACAACGGGAAACGGGTGCCACCTCAGCTCAGGCTCACCAACACATTCCCCTCATCCGAGACAGGATAAATTCAGGATAGTCGTAGGAGGTTGCGGAGGTCATCGGGAGCCTCGCACCTACGCGGCCATCTTGGTTGCGCGCTAGGCTCCTCCGTCGCCAATTCCACTGTTGTGCTGCTGATTGCACTGTTGTGCTGCTGATTGCACTGTTGTGCTGCTGATTGCACTGTTGTGCTGCTGATTGCACTGATGTTCTGCTGGGCAGAAATAATCCCCCTGGGACTGTGTCCTTACCTGAAGTATTAGACTCTCTTATCAGCTTATTTTTAGAGCTGCCTGTAAAACGTGAGGATTTGTATTCAATAGTCCTGATTTTGAGTTTAAGGGAATGGTTACTGCATTACAAACAAGCTCACCTTCAATATGCCACGGATTACATCATTTGTTGCATGTGTATATATTCTTGCCAATGGAAACTCAATAAAAACTATGTTTAAAAAAAAATACAAACAAATTTACCTTATTACAAAAGCATTATATCCTATGCCACTACTGATAGGCTGTGCAGGATATCCAAGTTTGTGATGGAGTAACCCACCTGCTAAACTCTAAACCAGCCCAAATGATACATGGCTACAAAATGCACCATTTGGACCCAATTATACATTATTTGTGGTACTTGAAAAGCCACTGAGTATCCATGGAGGCTTTCCGCATACTCGCTATTTAGCACAATTTACCCCACACTGCGGAGCTATTTCCAAGGATGGTCGATTTGACTTAATTTAGCTCATCAATCAATGAATTAGGATTTATAAAGCGCAGAAAATCATCGGTTAGGGTCTCAAAGTCTGAGGTTGGAAGCTGCTTGGTGGTGATCTGTTAATTCAAACAATCAGGTCCTCTCATTGTAGTAGTTGCAGCTCTAGAAACAGAAACAAGGAGTTCAGGAGGTATGTCTCACAGCAGTTCTTGAGTCGTGCACAAGAACTTCACCTCATGCAAGGATGACAGACGAAAGTATTAAATTTTCATCATTTATGTGCCGTAGGCTGACCTTTCCCACTTCATCCCCGTCCTGTCCTTGTCTTTTTACAGGTGTGTGCTGGAGCGTTATCCTCCTACAATAGATGTGTTTTGAAGTTTTTACAAGCTGTGCCGTAGTAGAGCCATGCAGTACCACCACACACCTGCAGGAGGCCTGCATCGGACGCCTCCTGGAGGTGGGAACCCCCCACAGCAAGCCAGCGAAGAAGGGGGCGCACTGCATTGGTCGCCTCCCAAAGCCAACAGTCAGTCACCCAATCATGGAGGGAAGAGGCAAGAGGCTGGGGGGTTCAAAAAGGGGTGTAGGTACCCAGTTAGGCACTTGAACCCCCGAGAGGTATCGGAATACCTGGTGCCAGAATCTTCATTGCCGCCGGAAAGAGCCTACAGAGAGCGACAAGAAGGTGCCTGTGGAGCAGCGGAGGTCGGCGGCGCCAGAAGGATGACTTTAGGACCAGCAGGACCCTGCAGAGCGACGGGATCATGCAGTGGAGGTCTGAGTGAGGCTGCCAGACAAACCCCAGGGTTGCGGAGAGGATATGGCTTCAACCGGCTAGAACCAGTCATTGCATCGACAGCGTGAGGACGAGTCCTGCCTGGCATCAGAACTGTGCCAGGGAGAAGGAACATAAACAGCAAAAGGCGCACCACAACCTCAAATTTAGATCAAAATTAGTCCATGTACATCCAATTTTTCTTTTCCAAAATGATCTTCTTTATTTTTCATATGTTAAAATGACATTTAAGAACAGCCAGAGCAGCCGACGCGTTTCGTCCTCTTGGGACTTCTTCAGGGCTGCAAAGTATGTATATAAAACAATGTATAAATACAATGAATACCCACATACAATATGTACAGAACCAACAACATAATCATAAATCTTAAACAAATACACAAAAGTACTAATAAAGAGGAAGACAGAGGACAATATTAACTAAACATGTGAAGACATAAACGAATTAAAAACAAGATTGTAAGTCAGTTAATCCTTGCTATTAATTTATGTTCAATAGCTTTCGATATAAGTGAGTAATCAACTCTTTGGCATGTTTCTGGGTAAATAGGAATTTTAAAACTGCACAAATGTGTGGTGCGACTGATTTCTTTGAGCCAAATCATATTCCCCAGCTGGGATTGCGTAGACCATCGTTAATTAGGTCAGAAGGGTTGAAAATTAACTATCAACAGGCTCAATGTGGTGTCACCGGAAGTAGCAAGGGAAAGAGGGCGGTCCAAAGATGTACCCACCGTAAGAAATAATGCATCTGTTTATGTAATTCTTTCTTGAGAATTCTGGGATGTCATTCAGAGTCACTGAAAAAAGTCAAAAATGGAGGGGCATTACTCAGCGTAATGTTCTAATATTTTTAGATTACAGAGTGTCAAAGGTACATCTTATGTAAATGATAACCTAAGGAGTTAAACAGGAAGTGGAGTACAGAGCTTAGCGAAGGGGTCATATCCAAAAATCGATAGCGCAAATAAATGAACGTGTAAAATCTGATTCCAATGTCACAAGTAAGCCCCTAAAGGACGTATTCAACTGTACAAATGTACATAGGGGCTAGAAGAGAACAATGAAAAACCCATAGGGGTATGTGTACTTACATAAATAATGAATGTGTTGAATAGAATAACGGTCTGATGTCGATAGGTAGCGAGTGAACGTCCCGTCTTTTTAAGGATGGAGTGTCCAGTCAAGTTCAAATCCAATGATAAGGTTAGGATTCCGAATCTTTAGAATGCCTAAAGTGAGAACACAATGAACTAATAATTCAAAGCAATGGTTGCGTTTTCAACGAATTCGACTAACCCACTCATAGCATTCTGTGTAGGTAAACCCAGGATAAAAAATAAAAAGAATCTGGGCGAAAGGGTTTTAAGGGTGACCAAATAAGACAAACCGGATATTGCGAGCAGCCTATCTAAGAATGTGTAAGCTTTACCATAAATGATCAAGAAGTATTTAATACCAACCGTTATATAATTTGAGAATTATAATTAAAGGTAAATCCCAGTACCAAACAGAAAAGGGGTCTAATCCATGTCATAGATCTACGGGGAGTTATTACTAAGGTGCCATCAGTCCTTAGAAGCAAGCTCAATAAAAGTTTTTTGAGTTTGCCAACAATAGTAATAAGTTAGAATATCTCAGCGTTCTCAAAAACAACAGTATCAAAACTTTCAAAGCACCTACCCGATTCCGCATCCTTCAAATCCTCGACAATAATCCTCAGGTTTTCCGTAGCACACGAGACTCCTGCTCGTGTGTTTATATAGTAATTGACCCCATGTAAACTCTGAACACCTGGGTCCCAGCCTCGTAACCGGGATTTGCGTCACGGTATAATAACTAAGAGTAACATGTAAACATAGTGGCCATCTTGGAAGGGTAAAAGGTAACCGGCCTGCTGATGTCGAGAGCATAAAATATAACAGACGGTATTGCAATTGCTGATATAATGTAAAAGCGTACGACGCACATATCCATTGCCGTACATCTAGTTGCATGATAACCCAAAAAAACATGTCAATACAGAGTGGTCAACACTCCGTATAGGTTAAGAAGCGGGCAAATCAGCCGCCATTTTGGAACGGGCGAGTTCTAAGAGTCTCAACTCCCTATGTAAGCTAATCCTTAATCAAAAAACTCGCCTATTACGTACACGTGAAAACGGAGAAGCGAGCAAATCAGCCGCCATTTTGGAACGGGCGAGTTCTAAGAATCTCAACTTGCCATGTAAGCTAATCCTTAATCAAAAATCTCGCCTATTACGTACACGCGAAATCGGAGAAGAAGAACCAATTGACTAAAGAATTGTGTCAGTAAAAGCAGATACTGGTTTTCCCCGTAGCACAAACTGAGTGTATGAAAATCAGCCAAAGCTGGCTACCAAAATGAGTGAATAGTGTGTTGCTTTTCAGAGAACGTAACCGATATCGGTGATATTTGGAACAGGAGAAAAAGTAAACAGTACCAACTAGAGGTGATGTGCCCCGGAGGCTATAGGTCCTAATAATTTATGGTGTATACATAGCACATGAGATCCTTTTCAACAAAATAAGATTAAAAATGCCGATATGTATATCGGATGCATTTCGAATTATCAACCACATTTCAAATAACTGTGAATGAAGGTACTTATCGTGGCCGAAGTTCTAATGCCACAGTAAAATTCAAATATAGTGATCCATAAATCCAACACGGATGTGCGTAATTACATAATCACATAAGCATTATCAATTCCAAAACAGCACTAAAACATAAGTTTTAGTAAGGCAACAAGGCTGAGCATATGTAAATCAGCAGCATGAGCTAGGCTATACCAAGAACACATAATAATAGTAATCGCAGCGAATGAAGGCACGTAACGTGGCAGTTGTCAGAGTGCCGCGTTATGGATTCATACATAATTCCCAATAATTACCACACAGAAGTGCATAATAACATCAACATTAGCATTTCCAGAACAGCAGGAGATAAGGTTGACTTAATCGGAGAAGATGGGAAGATGATACAAAAAATTCATATGCAAAATACATAGTCATCTGTGGTCAAACCAAGTTGTTCTTACATGTCATGATTTCTACAAGAAATAATGCATTTCAGATTCGGTGTTGTGCCCCATTTCCACACATCGGAGCCTACATATCCAACCCGCCTCGTTGCGTCTCAATTCCAGCTCCCTATTCCCTCCTCTGGGGGATGATTGTATATGGTCTATCCCAAAGAACCACAGTTCATTTGGCTTGTGCCCTTTGTCCTGCATGTGTGTAGTAAGGGGATACTTGGAATCACCCTTTACTGCCGCTCTTAGATGTTCCTGTATTCTGGTCTTAAGTTCCCTTTTTGTGCTGCCTACATAGATGATGTTACATGGACAGCCCAGGATGTATGTGACAAAGGTTGATTTGCACGTGATGGTATGCTTGATCTGATGTGTTTTGTCAGTGTTGTATCGGAACGTACGTGTTTTATTTCTTCCCAGTTTACATACATTACATTTCATGCATGTAAAGAAGCCCCCATTGCCCTCTGTCAGCCAGTTAGGAGGTTTGGAGGACGTTACAAAGCTGGGGCATAGAATGTTCCTCAGGTTTTGACCCCGTCTGTAGGTGACCCTGGGTGTACTGGGGATTTCATCTTTTAAGCCCGGTATTTCACATAGTAATCTCCAATGTTTTCTCAAGATATTATAGATCCGATTACTATCTTTATTGTAGGTGGTAACGAGAGCAGTGGTAGATTGTTTCTTGCGTTCAGTACACGATGTTTTTTTCTCCAGAGTACTTTCTCTCTTTACCTTGTAAGCCCTCTTTTCGATCTTATTCATGAGGGGCACAGGGTAACCTCTATTGATGAATCTGTTTTTGGTCTCCGTGACATTTCGGATGAATCCCTCCTGAGTGCTGCAGATCCTCCTCATTCTTATCATTTCCCCGAAGGGGATGTTGTTGACAACATGTCGGGGGTGGGCACTGTCGTAACGCAGTACACTATTGCAGGCAGTGCTCTTGCGGTGTACCGTGCTCTGTATTGTGTTATTCTGTACAAAAAACTGGATGTCCAGGAAATCAATCTTCTCCTTACTCCAGTTAATTGTGAATCTTATGTTGTATGGATTATCATTGAGGAAATGAAAGTAACTCATCAGTTCAGGGACAGGTCCATTCCAGATGATGATGACATCATCTATGTACCTGCCCCAGAAAAGTATATATTCCATCCATGTGGAGGCATGGCGGCCCCAGGCGTGCACCCGCTCATACCAGCCCATGAAGAGGCCGGCATAAGCAGGCGCAAACCTGGAACCCATGGCAGTGCCCTGTGTCTGCTGAAACCATTCATTGTCGTGGAGAAAATAGTTTTTGGACAGGATGATATCTGTCATCTCCATTAACATCTCATTGTGGGATAAGTGGACAGCAGATCTTTGTCCCAAAAAGAATTCCAAGGCCCTAAAGCCAAATTCTTTTTTAATGCTGGTATAAAGGCTGGACACATCGAGGGTAGTAAAAACTAAGGTGTCTGTCCATTCCAAACCCTCAAGTTTGGATAGGATGTCCTTGCTGTCCTTCACATAAGCAGGTAGGTTTTGGACCAATGGCTGTAAAAAGCCATCCACATATTCCGATAATCTCTCTGTAGGAGAGTTAATACCGGAAATGATCGGTCGACCAGGTGGAAAAGGGGCTCCTTTATGAACTTTGGGCAGAATGTAAATACACGGGAAAGTGGGCTCTCCGACAGCAAGGTATTCGTATTCCTTGCCATCAATTAACCCAGTCTCCCGCCATTCAACTAGTTTGCCATTGATGTGTTTACATAGTGATTTCATCGGGTTATGAGACACTTTCATATAACAGTTTGTGTCAGCCAATTGCCTTTCAATCTCCCCCATGTAGTCCATTGTGTTCATCACCACCACGTTACCCCCTTTGTCAGCTTCGCGGATGACCAATGCAGGATTAGATCTCAAGTCCCTCAGAGCGCGATTTTCGGCCGTGGTGAGGTTGTATATTGTATTGTGGTTTTCATGACGTGTGGCCTGGAGCCTGTATAGGTCCTGGCTAACCTTTTCCCAAAAGATATCTATATTCGGGTGTGTGCCTGTCGGTATGAATTTAGATCTTTCCTTTAGACCACTGTTAATAGTGAGGTCCTCATCAATATTCAATTCAGAACGTAAGGAGTCTGTATCCATTTCTGTTTCAAACTGTATAGACAGCATAGATTTGAGAGCATTAAATTCTGCAACTGTTTGTTTTGAACCCCCATGGACTTGTTGGTTGTTAGTACACACAGGCCAGACTCGTGAGAAATGTTCTTTCAATTTTATTTGCCGCACAAATTTAAACAGGTCAACAAAAACATCAACATCCTTGCCCGATTGGGTTGGGCAGAATCCTAAACCTTTACTAAGGACAGATAATTCACAGATTGACAGATTTTTCTGTGACAAGTTAACAATCCTCAGTTCCTCCATTGTGGTTTCCTCATTGGGGTTTAGTTCCTGTTCCCTCCCCTCCTCGATCTTGTTGACCTGTCTGAGGTCATATTTGTTGTGTTTTTGTTTTTCTCGCTGTTTCTGCCATCGCCTACCGCCCCTTCTTGTCCTTGTTCCTTTGGAGCTAACCTCCCCCCTACTCTCACCTTCTCCATTTCCAATAAAAAAGAAGAGGGTTGAGCAGTCTTAGACTGTATTGGTGTTATATCTTCAGGTGGTATGGAGCTGACTGAGGAGGAAACCGAGGACACACTACCCGCAAGTGAAGAACCCAGTGTGTCTTCACGTTGCCTTTTCCCCTCTCCCACAGCCTTGATATTATCATACTTGCGGGCAAAGGTATATACCCTACCATCCCTGTAATCTTTATCGTCTCTGCGTATTTTCTTCACCTTTTTATCCTTGAGATAGATTTGATAATCTTCAAGGATTTTGTTAAGGATCTCGTAATTTTTTCGAATTGCCTCCTTAGGTTCCAGTGTGGATATTTCAGCCTCTAGATCACTGATCTCCTGTTGTAGCTTCTTCCCTTTCCCTTTTGCGTTTTTAATGAGTATCCGCATCATCACAAATGAGGCGTCATGTAAGTTCTTCTCCCAGTCCCTGAGGTCATCAGTCTCAAGGTTTTCGAAGGTGGGAAAAATGAGGATTCTCAGTCCTCTGGGGATCTTATCATTTTCCATATATTTCTCAAGGGTTGTTCCGTCCCACCAACGAGCCATTTCGGCTTTTTTTAGTCTCTCCAGTTTTTGGAACTTACTTTTCAGACCCTCAGGGCTGGGGGTTGTTGTAGTAGGACCTCCCGCTTTGGAGCTAGTTGTAAACAGATCCTGTGCTAACTCATGTCTTCTATCCTTAAATTGGGCCATCTTATTCCAGGATCGAATTCAAGTTCACTGTCTTCCAATTAGTACAATTTACTGTGATATCAATTGATTATTGGGGTTAATCCGTGCTAACTGGGGTGCAAATACGAATCAGAAGGAACGGAGCTAGCGGTAACCCTCTGGGACAGCACCGGATTATCAATTACCCTTTGTGTTGATAGGTGATAAGTTCAAATTCACCCTATGTGTGCGCTCTCGACTGGTACCCGCTAACACAATACCTCCCCAACCACTGGGGCAAGATAGGAACATAAACAGCAAAAGGCGCACCACAACCTCAAATTTAGATCAAAATTAGTCCATGTACATCCAATTTTTCTTTTCCAAAATGATCTTCTTTATTTTTCATATGTTAAAATGACATTTAAGAACAGCCAGAGCAGCCGACGCGTTTCGTCCTCTTGGGACTTCTTCAGGGCTGCAAAGTATGTATATAAAACAATGTATAAATACAATGAATACCCACATACAATATGTACAGAACCAACAACATAATCATAAATCTTAAACAAATACACAAAAGTACTAATAAAGAGGAAGACAGAGGACAATATTAACTAAACATGTGAAGACATAAACGAATTAAAAACAAGATTGTAAGTCAGTTAATCCTTGCTATTAATTTATGTTCAATAGCTTTCGATATAAGTGAGTAATCAACTCTTTGGCATGTTTCTGGGTAAATAGGAATTTTAAAAATTACCACCTACAATAAAGATAGTAATCGGATCTATAATATCTTGAGAAAACATTGGAGATTACTATGTGAAATACCGGGCTTAAAAGATGAAATCCCCAGTACACCCAGGGTCACCTACAGACGGGGTCAAAACCTGAGGAACATTCTATGCCCCAGCTTTGTAACGTCCCCCAAACCTCCTAACTGGCTGACAGAGGGCAATGGGGGCTTCTTTACATGCATGAAATGTAATGTATGTAAACTGGGAAGAAATAAAACACGTACGTTCCGATACAACACTGACAAAACACATCAGATCAAGCATACCATCACGTGCAAATCAACCTTTGTCACATACATCCTGGGCTGTCCATGTAACATCATCTATGTAGGCAGCACAAAAAGGGAACTTAAGACCAGAATACAGGAACATCTAAGAGCGGCAGTAAAGGGTGATTCCAAGTATCCCCTTACTACACACATGCAGGACAAAGGGCACAAGCCAAATGAACTGTGGTTCTTTGGGATAGACCATATACAATCATCCCCCAGAGGAGGGAATAGGGAGCTGGAATTGAGACGCAACGAGGCGGGTTGGATATGTAGGCTCCGATGTGTGGAAATGGGGCACAACACCGAATCTGAAATGCATTATTTCTTGTAGAAATCATGACATGTAAGAACAACTTGGTTTGACCACAGATGACTATGTATTTTGCATATGAATTTTTTGTATCATCTTCCCATCTTCTCCGATTAAGTCAACCTTATCTCCTGCTGTTCTGGAAATGCTAATGTTGATGTTATTATGCACTTCTGTGTGGTAATTATTGGGAATTATGTATGAATCCATAACGCGGCACTCTGACAACTGCCACGTTACGTGCCTTCATTCGCTGCGATTACTATTATTATGTGTTCTTGGTATAGCCTAGCTCATGCTGCTGATTTACATATGCTCAGCCTTGTTGCCTTACTAAAACTTATCTTTTAGTGCTGTTTTGGAATTGATAATGCTTATGTGATTATGTAATTACGCACATCCGTGTTGGATT
Organism: Triturus cristatus; assembly: GCF_964204655.1. NCBI lineage: Eukaryota > Metazoa > Chordata > Amphibia > Caudata > Salamandridae > Triturus > Triturus cristatus. The sequence continues at coordinate 107,204,422 of NC_140583.1, read as the reverse complement.
TATGGATCACTATATTTGAATTTTACTGTGGCATTAGAACTTCGGCCACGATAAGTACCTTCATTCACAGTTATTTGAAATGTGGTTGATAATTCGAAATGCATCCGATATACATATCGGCATTTTTAATCTTATTTTGTTGAAAAGGATCTCATGTGCTATGTATACACCATAAATTATTAGGACCTATAGCCTCCGGGGCACATCACCTCTAGTTGGTACTGTTTACTTTTTCTCCTGTTCCAAATATCACCGATATCGGTTACGTTCTCTGAAAAGCAACACACTATTCACTCATTTTGGTAGCCAGCTTTGGCTGATTTTCATACACTCAGTTTGTGCTACGGGGAAAACCAGTATCTGCTTTTACTGACACAATTCTTTAGTCAATTGGTTCTTCTTCTCCGATTTCGCGTGTACGTAATAGGCGAGATTTTTGATTAAGGATTAGCTTACATGGCAAGTTGAGATTCTTAGAACTCGCCCGTTCCAAAATGGCGGCTGATTTGCTCGCTTCTCCGTTTTCACGTGTACGTAATAGGCGAGTTTTTTGATTAAGGATTAGCTTACATAGGGAGTTGAGACTCTTAGAACTCGCCCGTTCCAAAATGGCGGCTGATTTGCCCGCTTCTTAACCTATACGGAGTGTTGACCACTCTGTATTGACATGTTTTTTTGGGTTATCATGCAACTAGATGTACGGCAATGGATATGTGCGTCGTACGCTTTTACATTATATCAGCAATTGCAATACCGTCTGTTATATTTTATGCTCTCGACATCAACAGGCCGGTTACCTTTTACCCTTCCAAGATGGCCACTATGTTTACATGTTACTCTTAGTTATTATACCGTGACGCAAATCCCGGTTACGAGGCTGGGACCCAGGTGTTCAGAGTTTACATGGGGTCAATTACTATATAAACACACGAGCAGGAGTCTCGTGTGCTACGGAAAACCTGAGGATTATTGTCGAGGATTTGAAGGATGCGGAATCGGGTAGGTGCTTTGAAAGTTTTGATACTGTTGTTTTTGAGAACGCTGAGATATTCTAACTTATTACTATTGTTGGCAAACTCAAAAAACTTTTATTGAGCTTGCTTCTAAGGACTGATGGCACCTTAGTAATAACTCCCCGTAGATCTATGACATGGATTAGACCCCTTTTCTGTTTGGTACTGGGATTTACCTTTAATTATAATTCTCAAATTATATAACGGTTGGTATTAAATACTTCTTGATCATTTATGGTAAAGCTTACACATTCTTAGATAGGCTGCTCGCAATATCCGGTTTGTCTTATTTGGTCACCCTTAAAACCCTTTCGCCCAGATTCTTTTTATTTTTTATCCTGGGTTTACCTACACAGAATGCTATGAGTGGGTTAGTCGAATTCGTTGAAAACGCAACCATTGCTTTGAATTATTAGTTCATTGTGTTCTCACTTTAGGCATTCTAAAGATTCGGAATCCTAACCTTATCATTGGATTTGAACTTGACTGGACACTCCATCCTTAAAAAGACGGGACGTTCACTCGCTACCTATCGACATCAGACCGTTATTCTATTCAACACATTCATTATTAATGTAAGTACACATACCCCTATGGGTTTTTCATTGTTCTCTTCTAGCCCCTATTTACATTTGTACAGTTGAATACGTCCTTTAGGGGCTTACTTGTGACATTGGAATCAGATTTTACACGTTCATTTATTTGCGCTATCGATTTTTGGATATGACCCCTTCGCTAAGCTCTGTACTCCACTTCCTGTTTAACTCCTTAGGTTATCATTTACATAAGATGTACCTTTGACACTCTGTAATCTAAAAATATTAGAACATTACGCTGAGTAATGCCCCTCCATTTTTGACTTTTTTCAGTGACTCTGAATGACATCCCAGAATTCTCAAGAAAGAATTACATAAACAGATGCATTATTTCTTACGGTGGGTACATCTTTGGACCGCCCTCTTTCCCTTGCTACTTCCGGTGACACCACATTGAGCCTGTTGATAGTTAATTTTCAACCCTTCTGACCTAATTAACGATGGTCTACGCAATCCCAGCTGGGGAATATGATTTGGCTCAAAGAAATCAGTCGCACCACACATTTGTGCAGTTTTAAAATTCCTATTTACCCAGAAACATGCCAAAGAGTTGATTACTCACTTATATCGAAAGCTATTGAACATAAATTAATAGCAAGGATTAACTGACTTACAATCTTGTTTTTAATTCGTTTATGTCTTCACATGTTTAGTTAATATTGTCCTCTGTCTTCCTCTTTATTAGTACTTTTGTGTATTTGTTTAAGATTTATGATTATGTTGTTGGTTCTGTACATATTGTATGTGGGTATTCATTGTATTTATACATTGTTTTATATACATACTTTGCAGCCCTGAAGAAGTCCCAAGAGGACGAAACGCGTCGGCTGCTCTGGCTGTTCTTAAATGTCATTTTAACATATGAAAAATAAAGAAGATCATTTTGGAAAAGAAAAATTGGATGTACATGGACTAATTTTGATCTAAATTTGAGGTTGTGGTGCGCCTTTTGCTGTTTATGTTCCTATCTTGCCCCAGTGGTTGGGGAGGTATTGTGTTAGCGGGTACCAGTCGAGAGCGCACACATAGGGTGAATTTGAACTTATCACCTATCAACACAAAGGGTAATTGATAATCCGGTGCTGTCCCAGAGGGTTACCGCTAGCTCCGTTCCTTCTGATTCGTATTTGCACCCCAGTTAGCACGGATTAACCCCAATAATCAATTGATATCACAGTAAATTGTACTAATTGGAAGACAGTGAACTTGAATTCGATCCTGGAATAAGATGGCCCAATTTAAGGATAGAAGACATGAGTTAGCACAGGATCTGTTTACAACTAGCTCCAAAGCGGGAGGTCCTACTACAACAACCCCCAGCCCTGAGGGTCTGAAAAGTAAGTTCCAAAAACTGGAGAGACTAAAAAAAGCCGAAATGGCTCGTTGGTGGGACGGAACAACCCTTGAGAAATATATGGAAAATGATAAGATCCCCAGAGGACTGAGAATCCTCATTTTTCCCACCTTCGAAAACCTTGAGACTGATGACCTCAGGGACTGGGAGAAGAACTTACATGACGCCTCATTTGTGATGATGCGGATACTCATTAAAAACGCAAAAGGGAAAGGGAAGAAGCTACAACAGGAGATCAGTGATCTAGAGGCTGAAATATCCACACTGGAACCTAAGGAGGCAATTCGAAAAAATTACGAGATCCTTAACAAAATCCTTGAAGATTATCAAATCTATCTCAAGGATAAAAAGGTGAAGAAAATACGCAGAGACGATAAAGATTACAGGGATGGTAGGGTATATACCTTTGCCCGCAAGTATGATAATATCAAGGCTGTGGGAGAGGGGAAAAGGCAACGTGAAGACATACTGGGTTCTTCACTTGCGGGTAGTGTGTCCTCGGTTTCCTCCTCAGTCAGCTCCATACCACCTGAAGATATAACACCAATACAGTCTAAGACTGCTCAACCCTCTTCTTTTTTATTGGAAATGGAGAAGGTGAGAGTAGGGGGGAGGTTAGCTCCAAAGGAACAAGGACAAGAAGGGGCGGTAGGCGATGGCAGAAACAGCGAGAAAAACAAAAACACAACAAATATGACCTCAGACAGGTCAACAAGATCGAGGAGGGGAGGGAACAGGAACTAAACCCCAATGAGGAAACCACAATGGAGGAACTGAGGATTGTTAACTTGTCACAGAAAAATCTGTCAATCTGTGAATTATCTGTCCTTAGTAAAGGCTTAGGATTCTGCCCAACCCAATCGGGCAAGGATGTTGATGTTTTTGTTGACCTGTTTAAATTTGTGCGGCAAATAAAATTGAAAGAACATTTCTCACGAGTCTGGCCTGTGTGTACTAACAACCAACAAGTCCATGGGGGTTCAGAACAAACAGTTGCAGAATTTAATGCTCTCAAATCTATGCTGTCTATACAGTTTGAAACAGAAATGGATACAGACTCCTTACGTTCTGAATTGAATATTGATGAGGACCTCACTATTAACAGTGGTCTAAAGGAAAGATCTAAATTCATACCGACAGGCACACACCCGAATATAGATATCTTTTGGGAAAAGGTTAGCCAGGACCTATACAGGCTCCAGGCCACACGTCATGAAAACCACAATACAATATACAACCTCACCACGGCCGAAAATCGCGCTCTGAGGGACTTGAGATCTAATCCTGCATTGGTCATCCGCGAAGCTGACAAAGGGGGTAACGTGGTGGTGATGAACACAATGGACTACATGGGGGAGATTGAAAGGCAATTGGCTGACACAAACTGTTATATGAAAGTGTCTCATAACCCGATGAAATCACTATGTAAACACATCAATGGCAAACTAGTTGAATGGCGGGAGACTGGGTTAATTGATGGCAAGGAATACGAATACCTTGCTGTCGGAGAGCCCACTTTCCCGTGTATTTACATTCTGCCCAAAGTTCATAAAGGAGCCCCTTTTCCACCTGGTCGACCGATCATTTCCGGTATTAACTCTCCTACAGAGAGATTATCGGAATATGTGGATGGCTTTTTACAGCCATTGGTCCAAAACCTACCTGCTTATGTGAAGGACAGCAAGGACATCCTATCCAAACTTGAGGGTTTGGAATGGACAGACACCTTAGTTTTTACTACCCTCGATGTGTCCAGCCTTTATACCAGCATTAAAAAAGAATTTGGCTTTAGGGCCTTGGAATTCTTTTTGGGACAAAGATCTGCTGTCCACTTATCCCACAATGAGATGTTAATGGAGATGACAGATATCATCCTGTCCAAAAACTATTTTCTCCACGACAATGAATGGTTTCAGCAGACACAGGGCACTGCCATGGGTTCCAGGTTTGCGCCTGCTTATGCCGGCCTCTTCATGGGCTGGTATGAGCGGGTGCACGCCTGGGGCCGCCATGCCTCCACATGGATGGAATATATACTTTTCTGGGGCAGGTACATAGATGATGTCATCATCATCTGGAATGGACCTGTCCCTGAACTGATGAGTTACTTTCATTTCCTCAATGATAATCCATACAACATAAGATTCACAATTAACTGGAGTAAGGAGAAGATTGATTTCCTGGACATCCAGTTTTTTGTACAGAATAACACAATACAGAGCACGGTACACCGCAAGAGCACTGCCTGCAATAGTGTACTGCGTTACGACAGTGCCCACCCCCGACATGTTGTCAACAACATCCCCTTCGGGGAAATGATAAGAATGAGGAGGATCTGCAGCACTCAGGAGGGATTCATCCGAAATGTCACGGAGACCAAAAACAGATTCATCAATAGAGGTTACCCTGTGCCCCTCATGAATAAGATCGAAAAGAGGGCTTACAAGGTAAAGAGAGAAAGTACTCTGGAGAAAAAAACATCGTGTACTGAACGCAAGAAACAATCTACCACTGCTCTCGTTACCACCTACAATAAAGATAGTAATCGGATCTATAATATCTTGAGAAAACATTGGAGATTACTATGTGAAATACCGGGCTTAAAAGATGAAATCCCCAGTACACCCAGGGTCACCTACAGACGGGGTCAAAACCTGAGGAACATTCTATGCCCCAGCTTTGTAACGTCCCCCAAACCTCCTAACTGGCTGACAGAGGGCAATGGGGGCTTCTTTACATGCATGAAATGTAATGTATGTAAACTGGGAAGAAATAAAACACGTACGTTCCGATACAACACTGACAAAACACATCAGATCAAGCATACCATCACGTGCAAATCAACCTTTGTCACATACATCCTGGGCTGTCCATGTAACATCATCTATGTAGGCAGCACAAAAAGGGAACTTAAGACCAGAATACAGGAACATCTAAGAGCGGCAGTAAAGGGTGATTCCAAGTATCCCCTTACTACACACATGCAGGACAAAGGGCACAAGCCAAATGAACTGTGGTTCTTTGGGATAGACCATATACAATCATCCCCCAGAGGAGGGAATAGGGAGCTGGAATTGAGACGCAACGAGGCGGGTTGGATATGTAGGCTCCGATGTGTGGAAATGGGGCACAACACCGAATCTGAAATGCATTATTTCTTGTAGAAATCATGACATGTAAGAACAACTTGGTTTGACCACAGATGACTATGTATTTTGCATATGAACTTTTTGTATCATCTTCCCATCTTCTCCGATTAAATCAACCTTATCTCCTGCTGTTCTGGAAATGCTAATGTTGATGTTATTATGCACTTCTGTGTGGTAATTATTGGGAATTATGTATGAATCCATAACGCGGCACTCTGACAACTGCCACGTTACGTGCCTTCATTCGCTGCGATTACTATTATTATGTGTTCTTGGTATAGCCTAGCTCATGCTGCTGATTTACATATGCTCAGCCTTGTTGCCTTACTAAAACTTATGTTTTAGTGCTGTTTTGGAATTGATAATGCTTATGTGATTATGTAATTACGCACATCCGTGTTGGATTTATGGATCACTATATTTGAATTTTACTGTGGCATTAGAACTTCGGCCACGATAAGTACCTTCATTCACAGTTATTTGAAATGTGGTTGATAATTCGAAATGCATCCGATATACATATCGGCATTTTTAATCTTATTTTGTTGAAAAGGATCTCATGTGCTATGTATACACCATAAATTATTAGGACCTATAGCCTCCGGGGCACATCACCTCTAGTTGGTACTGTTTACTTTTTCTCCTGTTCCAAATATCACCGATATCGGTTACGTTCTCTGAAAAGCAACACACTATTCACTCATTTTGGTAGCCAGCTTTGGCTGATTTTCATACACTCAGTTTGTGCTACGGGGAAAACCAGTATCTGCTTTTACTGACACAATTCTTTAGTCAATTGGTTCTTCTTCTCCGATTTCGCGTGTACGTAATAGGCGAGATTTTTGATTAAGGATTAGCTTACATGGCAAGTTGAGATTCTTAGAACTCGCCCGTTCCAAAATGGCGGCTGATTTGCTCGCTTCTCCGTTTTCACGTGTACGTAATAGGCGAGTTTTTTGATTAAGGATTAGCTTACATAGGGAGTTGAGATTCTTAGAACTCGCCCGTTCCAAAATGGCGGCTGATTTGCCCGCTTCTTAACCTATACGGAGTGTTGACCACTCTGTATTGACATGTTTTTTTGGGTTATCATGCAACTAGATGTACGGCAATGGATATGTGCGTCGTACGCTTTTACATTATATCAGCAATTGCAATACCGTCTGTTATATTTTATGCTCTCGACATCAGCAGGCCGGTTACCTTTTACCCTTCCAAGATGGCCACTATGTTTACATGTTACTCTTAGTTATTATACCGTGACGCAAATCCCGGTTACGAGGCTGGGACCCAGGTGTTCAGAGTTTACATGGGGTCAATTACTATATAAACACACGAGCAGGAGTCTCGTGTGCTACGGAAAACCTGAGGATTATTGTCGAGGATTTGAAGGATGCGGAATCGGGTAGGTGCTTTGAAAGTTTTGATACTGTTGTTTTTGAGAACGCTGAGATATTCTAACTTATTACTATTGTTGGCAAACTCAAAAAACTTTTATTGAGCTTGCTTCTAAGGACTGATGGCACCTTAGTAATAACTCCCCGTAGATCTATGACATGGATTAGACCCCTTTTCTGTTTGGTACTGGGATTTACCTTTAATTATAATTCTCAAATTATATAACGGTTGGTATTAAATACTTCTTGATCATTTATGGTAAAGCTTACACATTCTTAGATAGGCTGCTCGCAATATCCGGTTTGTCTTATTTGGTCACCCTTAAAACCCTTTCGCCCAGATTCTTTTTATTTTTTATCCTGGGTTTACCTACACAGAATGCTATGAGTGGGTTAGTCGAATTCGTTGAAAACGCAACCATTGCTTTGAATTATTAGTTCATTGTGTTCTCACTTTAGGCATTCTAAAGATTCGGAATCCTAACCTTATCATTGGATTTGAACTTGACTGGACACTCCATCCTTAAAAAGACGGGACGTTCACTCGCTACCTATCGACATCAGACCGTTATTCTATTCAACACATTCATTATTTATGTAAGTACACATACCCCTATGGGTTTTTCATTGTTCTCTTCTAGCCCCTATGTACATTTGTACAGTTGAATACGTCCTTTAGGGGCTTACTTGTGACATTGGAATCAGATTTTACACGTTCATTTATTTGCGCTATCGATTTTTGGATATGACCCCTTCGCTAAGCTCTGTACTCCACTTCCTGTTTAACTCCTTAGGTTATCATTTACATAAGATGTACCTTTGACACTCTGTAATCTAAAAATATTAGAACATTACGCTGAGTAATGCCCCTCCATTTTTGACTTTTTTCCAGTGACTCTGAATGACATCCCAGAATTCTCAAGAAAGAATTACATAAACAGATGCATTATTTCTTACGGTGGGTACATCTTTGGACCGCCCTCTTTCCCTTGCTACTTCCGGTGACACCACATTGAGCCTGTTGATAGTTAATTTTCAACCCTTCTGACCTAATTAACGATGGTCTACGCAATCCCAGCTGGGGAATATGATTTGGCTCAAAGAAATCAGTCGCACCACACATTTGTGCAGTTTTAAAATTCCTATTTACCCAGAAACATGCCAAAGAGTTGATTACTCACTTATATCGAAAGCTATTGAACATAAATTAATAGCAAGGATTAACTGACTTACAATCTTGTTTTTAATTCGTTTATGTCTTCACATGTTTAGTTAATATTGTCCTCTGTCTTCCTCTTTATTAGTACTTTTATGTATTTGTTTAAGATTTATGATTATGTTGTTGGTTCTGTACATATTGTATGTGGGTATTCATTGTATTTATACATTGTTTTATATACATACTTTGCAGCCCTGAAGAAGTCCCAAGAGGACGAAACGCGTCGGCTGCTCTGGCTGTTCTTAAATGTCATTTTAACATATGAAAAATAAAGAAGATCATTTTGGAAAAGAAAAATTGGATGTACATGGACTAATTTTGATCTAAATTTGAGGTTGTGGTGCGCCTTTTGCTGTTTATGTTCCTATCTTGCCCCAGTGGTTGGGGAGGTATTGTGTTAGCGGGTACCAGTCGAGAGCGCACACATAGGGTGAATTTGAACTTATCACCTATCAACACAAAGGGTAATTGATAATCCGGTGCTGTCCCAGAGGGTTACCGCTAGCTCCGTTCCTTCTGTGCCAGGGAGAAGGGCTGTAGGCTTGTGATGGCGTGAGCAATCGGCAGTGGGAGCGGAGCAGGGTCCGACCTCCCCAAGGACCGGAGATAACTGTCGCCAGAAGGGACCAAGGAGAGGTGGTGTAAGCGGCGTGGGCATCCAGCGGCAGGAGCAGAACAAAGGAACAGCGGTCATGCCTTCAGGTCTCTAGCATCTGTTCATAGAGAAGTACCCCCAGTCTGCAGCAGCACTAATATTATATGAAAGAAAGTGCATGAAGCACAACAGAAGTATCAGGGTAAGACATGGTTGAGATACTTGGAAAGTTTCAGGGAGAAGATGCAGATGTGGCCAATATTGGAGTGGGAATGCCAGGACATGGAGGGCTTCACGACCCACATGGTGGCAGCCCGGGAAGGCCTGGGCACGCGGGAATCCAATTTCCGTAACTCAGGATTCAAAAGGAAATATGAGGGACAAGGACAGAGTTTCAGGGGCAAGGGCCAGTCGGGTGGCAAAACAGGGAAAACCTGAGTGGCGACTTGTTGGAATATGACAAAAATGTATGTAAATGGGGGACTGCATGCAGGTTTAAGCACAGCTGCGGGGCCTGCGGGGGGGAACCATCCTGCCGTACAATGCAGACAGTCGCAAGGGGCGGGTACCAACAGAAACAAGGGCAACTCACAGAAGAAACAACCAGGGCGGGACAACACAACAGGTGTGAAGGGTTGGTCAAAGTACAACCACTGCCCACTCCCATAAACACGAGTAGACTGATAGCATTTTTAATTACCTATCCTAGAAAGGCAGGCAAACAATTGGCGGAGGGATTCACGGCTGGTTTCCCTATCCTTTATAAAGGACCGGTGGCCCTGCCAAATAGACGCAACTTAAAATCAGTATGGAACAACCCAGAGGCGCTAGACAGAAGGTGGACAAGGAGGTCCAGCTGGGTAGAGTATCTGGCCCATTTATGTCCCCTCCACTACCACACATGATACTCTCACCATTGGGTGTGGTACCTAAAATGGAAGCAGGCAAATTCAGGCTAATACACTACCTGTCACACCCCCACAGGGATTCCATTAATGACTGATTGGAACCGGGCAGCTACTCAGTAGCTTACGCCTCCCTAGATAATGCATTAGACCTAATCGAACAGGCGTAGAGTGAGGATTTGTTGGCCAAAACAGATATAGAGTCAGCATTCCGTTTGTTACCATTGCACCCAGACAGTTACCACATCCTCGGTTTTCAGCTAGACGGGGAATATTATTATGAGAAATGCCTACTCATGGGCTGTTCCATATCTTGCGCTTATATTGAGTCCTTTAGTAGTTTTCTGGAATAGGAACTGCTGACGCGCAAGCCCGGAGGGAGACGGGTCCACTGCTTAGATGTCTTCCTGATCATATGCTGCAGGTGCTGCTGTTTACACATAGGGATGGGTCATGCCTCAGCCGCTTCCAGTTCATAGCAGTAATGCGAAGGACCGTGGAAAAGCCAGGCTTCCCACCAAGGGAATTAGGGTCACACTCCTTCAGCATAGGGGCGGCAACCATGGCGGCAGACCTGGGGTTTGGTGCAGAGAAAATGAAGGCAGTGGGACACTGGGCATCGAGCGCATTCAAAAAGTACATATACCCCTCAGATTACTGAGTTTTTGGTCTTTTACCCATCCACTATATAGGTCTGCGGGAGGGTTGCAAAAAAGAATGGATCGTGGGGCACTCTTACATAACATGGGCACTGGAGTGGTTGGCGGCACGGCGCAAAGTACAAGGGAATCTGTCTGCAGAACATGGAGGTGACCTGACTGGGACAATCAAGGATGAAATGGGAACAGCTACTCCCCATGGTGCGGAGGGCGCTTCGGCAAGGTGACGGGCCGAACACGGTGATAGTTTATCTGGGGGGCAATGATCTAGCAGGGGCCTAGGTAGGAGAGGCATCTTGAAAAAAATGATTACGGACCTTGCATCACTGGCTAAATTAATCCACCTGGCTGAGGTAATATGGTCAGAAACAATAGTGCGTAGGGCATGGAGGGGGGCCTTAGACCGGAGAGCGGTTAAAAAATCTATACGCAAATTGAACATTACAATGGTAAAAGTGTGCAGGGCCAATACCTGCGGTTTTGTGAGGCATGGCTTCATTAACTTGAGGTCCCTGGGTTACCACTTGAAGGTGGTTTGCACCTGACGGGGGTGGGCATGGACATGTTAATGCTTAACATTGTAGGGGTCCTGGAACAGCTGGGTTTCTCTTGAGCAGGGAAAGTGAGGCAGAAAGGGGGGAGCTGCCTCTAATCGTGGAACCGTAGGCAGCATGGCGGAAGAAACCCAGAAAAATATCCAAAAGAGGAAATTACGTTAGGTAGATGAGCTGCTCACACAGTGCCCTGGATTGCCTCTTGGCAGGGGCACTGAGGAGCAGGCGAGCGGCCAGCAAGGGTCCAGAGCAAGTGGAACAGCACTTGCAGCCCGGGCCAGTCCTAACGGACTCCCACAAGTTTGGTAGCAAGGGAAGCCTGGAACCGAAAATACAGAGGCCTTGATTAAAGTGGCACCCCGAACAAGGATAGTGTGGTCTTAAAAGGAGCGACAACAAATTTTAGAAGACAACGCACAATATGAAAATGACATGGATGTTTATGAATAACCAAACAAAAGTTGTGAGATGTACAAACCATGTTTTAATAAACTGCTGCAGTTCTATGCGGATGTATGACGATCCAACGCAAACAAACACAACGCACACCACTACATCGCATTCATTACACCGCACACACTGTTACATCGCATGCATTCACCACGCAAACCGCCACATCGCACGATGCCTTCACACGCATGCAAAAGACATTTACAACGCACACAAAGACCACGCATTCCAGCACTCCGCAAAATTCTCCCTAACGGCCCCACCAAAGTCAGTACAATGCCCGACACTCACGGCAAAACAGTACCATACACCAACATAAACCCTAAGCCTAACCCTAAAGCCTAAAACACTAGCATATATGCCTCCTAACCCTAAGCCCTAACCCTAAAGCCTAAAACACTAGTATATACGCCTCCTAACCCTAAGCCCTAACCCTAAAGCCTAAAACACTCCCATATACAACAATTAACCCTAAGCCCTAAAACCTAACCCCCCCCCCCCCCTCCACTGCACTACCCATCAACCACGTTCTCCATGTTGTCACTGTAATGATTAATGGGGAAAGGGATGCAGTTTGCTGGCAGGGTGCAATAAGGTGGTGGGGGGCTCGCCCCTGGGAGGGGTTTAACACAGTACAGCATCCTAAGGGTGAGTGTGCGCATTCTAGTACAGATACTTTATTTGTACTTAAATGTGCAGTGTGGGCCCGTCTCATAAACCCCAGATTTCTGGTCGTCTAGTTCCCCTGTCCTTGGTTTGTTTTTCCAGACTATATGTTGCTTTCTCCAGAGAACTCCAAATTATTGTTCCTTATATGCAAAAATCCTAATTTCCTGTACCTCTGTCTTATCAACCCTAACTACCTAAAGTCCCAAACATTTTATTCTTTCCCTCGCAGAATCTATATATTTCATTATGACCTCTGTTCTATTCCTACTGGCGTGCCTCACTCCCAAAAACCTGTTTCCAGTTCTACCCTCCTGTATCCCTCCATTTCCCGCTAATTTATTTTTTTCCAACTACCTCCTTTCCTGATTTTACCACAACCTATTCTTTCTCTTCTGTTCTCGGTATCCCTTGGACATCAGTTTCCTGAAGCTCCTCCCTAAACTGATTTCCGGTTTCCTTATTCCAGTGACCTCATCTTCCAGTACCGCACTTCCTATTACCTCACTTTTATATTCTTACTCCCAGTTCTCCTGGTATGAGCTTTCCATACCCTGTCGAGTATTGAATGCTTCTCCACTCACACCCTCCTAACCTCATTCTTCGTACCTCTGTGCTACCCTTATTCTCTGTGACGTAAAAAAGGTGCAGTATAAAAAGTGTAGTCATTTTGTCAGCACTGTCACTTAGTAACTGCCTATAGGCAGCCAGAACAAGGCCTGGTCTTGTACATGATTCTGAAACATCAATATTTTGTAGGATATGTGCGGGGAAGGGACGTCGTGCATCATTAGGTACTGTCTGGCTCCAGCGTCTCCATCGGTTCATTCAAAAGACTGATAAAAGAAGGGACAACCTTGAGGTCAACATGTTCAGAGGAGACTAAAAATGCAGAGAATGGGAAGAGAGATGCAAGGAGTGTCATGAGTGTGAGATTGTTACAGATATAATAGTAATCAACATTTCGCTAATGCTAAAGAGTGCCCAAGCCTTTGAATTACCTCTACATACATAAAAGTAATGTTTTGCTATATTTTGTTATAAGTTTCGAAAGGGTGATCGATTTAATGGATTCTGGTTAGTCAGGAAATTATGTGGAACTGGAACTGATGTTAAGAGATGAGAATTCGGCTTGTACATCCTTCGTTGCTTTGCAGTTTAATGGATGCACAGTAAAGATGTTTGTTGATTTCGGTGCCATCTATAACATAGTGCTGATATACACAGTGAATTAAGTTTTTTGTGAGGCTGAAATAATTATATCTGATACTGTGCCAGGAGATTATGGGTCAATGCCCATCATTGTGTTGGGATAATGGTCTATATGGAGCATTCCTAAGATTTGTATAGTGATGGAGCCAGGCAGTAAGGATATTGTGCTGCAGAGCAGTAGGGTTACAACAAGGTACTTCTATAGATAAGACTATTTTCAAATATCTTGAGAGAAAAATTGATTTATTTGGAGGGGTTTTTGCCATATTGGTATAAGGAAAATGGCAAAGCCTACTGTAAGCAAGGTGAGAAACATTCCTGTGAATTTCTTGAGGCAGTCTTTAAGAAAATTGTGTGGCTATGTCGTGAGGGAGTTACTGAGCCTTTGTATGTCATGGGGTGGCTAGAGCTAGTAGTCATAGGCAGAAAGGTATCAGGAGGTGAGTGGCTGAGTGGTGACCCCACACTCCCCTAGACATATTAAAAGGGTTATTGTGGGTGCGTTTGCTTTGTCTCAAATTGCAAAACTCTTCATTCTGATGGAAGATACTGTTCTATTTTTTATATTGGATTCACCAAGTTAACTTGCATCCCATTTCGTGAAATCAATTGCTTTTCTAAAATCTGGTGGCTCTTCTAACACCAGGCTAATCTGCTCTTAAATGACTGATAAAGATGATTTATAAAGCTAGTTCTTGTCAACTTTAACATTTTCAGTTAAAGGAAAAACATGAGAACTCAACTATTCATAACTTACCTTTAAGACAAATCCTTCTTCAGTACCCAATGCTAAACAAGATCTCTCAGGCTGTTACCTCGTCATTTTTAGTGTCACGCGAAGCATTCATTGACCAGCTGGCTTGGTTCACACTATGCAAATATTTGTATTAAATACATAAAGTAACACCTCCTAACAAAGATCAATTTGTTTCATTCAAGAGGTAAGCATCATCATTTTAAAGTTTTTTTGATTTTTTTTCCCAATAGGTTAGTTGAATAGGAGAGGTATGTGAAAGCAGTAGAGGGCCTCTAAATGGTTTGAGGTGTGTCAGAATGTGTTGGCGGAGGAGACAAAACAAGTCAGACTGCTCAGGTTAGTTTGCTTTGTAGTGGGAGACAAGATGAAGATAACAGGGCTGTTGTATGATGAATTAGCTTTATTTACAGACCATGTAGTGTCCTAAACAGTTATCCCCATGCCAGGGGCGGCGCCTCTGCTATAGCAGAGGAGCGTCACCTTACTGCTTTCTCGCAGTGCATGTAGCAGAAACATAAAATGTTAATAGCTATTAGTTATTGCCATTTTATGTTTGTGTTGCGGTCAGGCAGGCTGCTGGGTGGGGCTGCTTTGTTCTCCGAGCAGGGCAGGGGAGGAGTGGTGTGCCCACTCCTGAGTGCACATAGACTGTTTGGTCGCTTCTCTCAGGCCGCCCAAACCAGTCATGCACACTCTACCCTTCTCCATGCAAACTGCAATGCAGCCTGAATGGAAAACATGCCCACCCCGTAAGCCCTGGCTGAGCGCCTTCCCGACCAATTACAACACTGCATGCAGCGTTGTGATTGGCTTTGCGGTGGGAGCCTAGCTGTCTGCATTCTGTTCCTGTCGGAGGCGGGAGAGCAGGAGAAAAGGAGCCGAGAAGTCGCGGGACCCGGCCTTGCGGTAAGTAAATGTTTTTCTTTTTAATTAAACCTACACCGCTAGCCCCACCTCCCCGTGCGACCCCGCACCTGCCCCCCCCTCCTATGAGCCATGCCAGCCGCGAATGCCCGGCGCTGGACTCGAGAGATTGGCATAGACCCAGACCAAGATACATGCGCTTCACCGCCAGGTTTTCGAAGACTGATATAACATATATAGCTCCCTATTTTCTTGATTGGTTTTTGAGGAGAGTTCGAGGTAGGAAAAATTTCAACCTCTAGTCTAGAGTGTTTGATTTTAAGGAAATTCAACAGACCGAAGAGAGGAACAGCAAAGCTTTCGACAAGGAAGAGAAAGACGGGGTCTATTCCCCAGAAAGGGAGGGCCCATGAGTTTCACTGCTTGTGTACAGTACACAGACTTTTAAGGATGATCTTCAGGGAAGGAACCAGAAGCGATGTGAGGTGTACTCCACGACCACAGTGACTACAGAAGTTGAATCAATTCTAGTCTTTTACCTATTGGCAGTGTACTTAGGAAGAGCAAGGTAGACAACATTTATGTATTCTATAGGGGAAGAGATCAAGGCTTTCATCACAGGCTTTTTGTGTGATGAAGCAAAAAAAAGAAAATGTTTTCTAAGCGTGATTAAAATAAGAGAACAGAAAAAAGCGACTTTCAATATATCGGGTTGTTAAAAGACAGAGCAGAATCAATGATGATACGTAAGTGATGAGTGACCTTCCGGTGCTGGAAGGTCACCCATGACTGACAGCCAGTATGAGGCTGTCATGCAAATAACAATTTGTCAGATACTATCTCCATCCTATAGCTCTTCAGTTTATGGTGTCGTAAAAATATCCAGAGTGAAATAGCACTTGGGTAGTCATCGACCTAATGAGAGGGGCTATTAGGCTCTACCCTAATTATAAGCTGAGTACTGCTGAGGCATCAATGTTTCTCTGATTGCCTGCAGGATTTTAAATTCCCTTGATAATTAAAAAAAGTTCTTAGAAAGAATTAGCTACAAAGCTAATCTTGTTTTGGCATAACCTGGAAATGTCAGAATTTTAATAATTTCTGGTCTTCACATAAAGCTTTTTATTTTGTGCAGAGAAATAATGACTCCACTTTGTTTAGTTCGTTTACAGGCGGTTTTTAGACCTGTAATGGGGTTGTCTTTTTAAGGGAACATGATGGCCAAGAGTCGGCGATTGGGCTCTCATCACATATTGTGAGGCCCAGAATTACTTTACGTTGATGCAGAAAAAGAGGTTCTGGCTTCTGTTTGGGACAATAGCAATGTTTAAACATATTTATAAGAGGTTGAAAGCAGCGAGTCGGACTACCTCCGTTCCTCTTGGAACTCAGAGGGAACAGCTGTATAGTGCCCCAGTGCTGTTCCCTGAGTCACACCCTCTTCAACGTCTACATGGCCACACCCGCAGCCATCATCAGGAACCATGGACTCAACATCGTCTCCTATGCCGACGACACCCAGGTGATCCTCTCCCTCACCAACGAGCCCACAGCCGCCAGAAACAACTTTTGCCTCAAACCCAACTCGTAGTCCTCATCCTGGGACTCACCCCCTCAGCTTGGGATGACTCCTGGTGGCCCGCCGCATTGGGAACACTCTCCCACTCCCACAGACCACGCACAAAACCTCTGCATTATACTAGACTCCTCGCTCACAATGAATTGCCAGAACACTGCTGTATCCTCATCATGCTTCCAAACGCTTTGACTGCTACGAAAAGCATCCAGATGGATCCCCATCATTTCCTGAAAGATGATCACTCACACACTCACACACTCATCATTAGCAGACTCGACTACAGCAACGCACTCTATGCCAGCGTCACCCAGAAACTCCTCAGGAAACTACAGAACGTCCAAAATGCTGAGGCCGGACATTTCACGTACCCACCAGACAGCTCCACTCTGCCCAACTGGCCCTGGCCACCATCCTACAGATCCACACAAGACCAGAACCGGAGGAAGATCCTTCTCCTACCTCCACGCTATACAAACCCCTGATTGATTCTACCACTGTTGTGAATATCAGCAATAAACAACGAAAGACATTTTTACATACCAAAGACTTGATCATTCACAATAGTTGGATATATATAGATATTTAGATATCTATATATACATATAAATATAAGATATCTCTCTCTCTCTCTCTCTATATATATATATATATATATATATATATATATATTAACGCTCCATGACTCCTCCAAGATTACCAAAAGGAAACTCGAGCACTCACGGGTAAGTAGTATGGGAGCTTCGTTTAATTCGGAGAAACAAACAACAAACGCGTTTCGGAGCTAGTCCTTCTTCAGTGTTGTTGCTATGTTCATTACAAGATGCTTTTTATATACATAATTAGAAATAAACATAAAAGAGGTCAGAGGGGACGGCGGTCCGGCACTTTTGGGCGCCATCTTTGAAGGGTCAATCTATAAATCAATGTTAAATACAAGGGTGTATAAGTAAATAATTACGGATTGACTGTGAAAATAACAATTAATATATGTCAAAGCACATGAACATTTCATTTGGTTCTCATCCGACCAATATAGAAGTCAAGATTTCTTCATTCAATGCGTTTTTCGCAGTATAACCCAAATTTATAAAGCCGTGGATCGGCAATTCGCCTACAATAGGCGGTTGTATGACCCTTCATAAGCGCCATCGGATATTGTCCGATTAACCATAAATTTAAATTTTAATGGTTGTTGAACCTTTCTATACTCGCCGTGTATCGGCTTGATGCTGACTAATAAAATATATGGTCACGGGCAATCAATTTAAAGAAAAGGGAAAGAAGCAGAAAAAGAAAAGGAAAGAGAAAGGAGGAAGAGGAGAAAGAAAAGGAAAGAAGAAATAAGGTATAGAAGAAAGACAAATATGACACAGTTTCAAGAGTCAATATTTAACAGCATATTCGGTTGATTCATAATGGGTCACAGTGATAATCACATAGCGATTGACAGGTCAGTTATTTTAGAGTGGCAGTGACTACTGGAATGTGTACTACTAGGTCCCTAGGTGTACTATCAATTCTTCTCCAGAATTCAACCCATAAGGGGTCTTAGTTTGGAGATCGATTATGTATCTTGATTCCAGTCGTCTCAATCTTGCTACTCTGTCACCTCCTCTGGCATGCGCAAGAACACAATCGATCGCAAAAAACTGCAATAGGTCCCTATTGCTGTTATGTTTTATGGCGAAGTGCCTTGCTACGGGATAGGTGAAATCTTTCTTCGCTATCGCTCGCATATGTTCTAGGATTCTGAATTTTACACTGTTCACTGTGCTTCCCACATACATGAGTCCACATGGACATTTTAAACAGTATACCACATACGGTGTTTGACAGGTCAGAAATTTGGCAATAACTCTCCCTTTTGGTAGGCCTTTAACGTTGTAGCTAAAAACTCTTTTGCTGAAGGCGCAGGCCTTACACTTTCCACAGGGAAAAAAGCCCTTCATTTCTTTTAAGGTACCCTGTTTACGGGGAATGGGATCTAAATGGCTATGTACCAAATTATCTCTTAAGGATCGAGCTTTCCTGTATGTGATTTGGGGGGTCAGTGAAACATCAGATCCAATGATAGGATCAGTTTTTAACACATGCCAGTGTTTTCTAAGGATAGATCTCAACCTAAATGTGTCACTGGAGAAGGTCGTGATCAGCCGAAATTGACCCTCCATTGATCTATTGGTTTGTTTTGGTTGTAGAATTTGTTCCCTTGATGTTTTTCTGACTCGTTCTAGTGTGCTCTCTAAGAGGTTGGTGTTATAGCCTCTTATTTCGAATCGTCTGAGGCTGCCCTCAGCTGCTAGCTCAAAATCGCACTGTCTTGAGCAATTTCGTTTTAATCTTAGGAGTTCGCCATATGGAATACTGTTCTTTAACTTATCAGGATGGGCACTAGAGGCATGGAGGATACTGTTTCCCGCTGTTGGTTTGCGGTAGAGGTTAGTTGTCAATTTCCCTTCTTTTACTTCTACTTTCAAATCTAGATAGTTTACTGCCACTAAACTGATCTCTCCTGAAAAGTGTAGGTTTACATTATTTTTGTTGAGGTGTTCGATGAATTCATTTGCTTTGCCCATGGAACCTCTCCAGATTACAAAAAGGTCATCGATGTATCGATGCCAGGACACTATTTCCTTTGTCCATTCAGAGTTGTCCGCGCTCCAGACCACCTGCTCCTCCCACCAGCCTACGAATAGATTCGCATAGCTGGGGGCGAAGCAGGTGCCCATCGCGGTTCCTGAGATCTGTCTAAAATATTCTATTTGAAAGAGAAAAATTTTATTAAAAAGACAGAATTCAATGAGTTCCAACAGCATTTTGTTATGGGTTACAAATTTTAAGGCTCTTTTCTTGAGAAAATGTTCAATAGCCTTTAGCCCTTGATGATGGTTAATACATGTGTAGAGACTAGTAATGTCCAACACGATCATACAAAATGACGAATCCCACTCGATTTTTTCAAGTTGATGAATAAAATCGGTCGTATCTTTTATATAAGATGGCAGTTTCAATACGAATTCGAATAGAAAATGATCTAACAATCTAGACAAATTCTCAGTCAGACTTCCCATGGACGAAACAATTGGTCTTCCTGGTGGTAGTGTTGCATTCTTATGAATTTTGGGTAGATGATAAAAAGTGGGCGTGACGGGATTTGTCGTTCTTAAGAACAGATACTCTTCTAGATCCAACATTGTTTTTTCGTGCCATTTCTTGATGGTAAAGTGAAGCTTTTTGATGCTTTCTAAATAGCTTTCTTTTGTGGTTGGTTCATAACAGTTGATATTCTGTAATTGTCGTAAGGCTTCATTTATGTACTGATCACGAGGTATTAATACGATGTTGCCCCCTTTGTCTGAGGGTTTAATAATCATGGAAGTATCCTTTTGTAGATTTTGTATGGCCTCTCTCTGTTTTAGAGTCAGATTCTGTTCAATTTTACGATTTCCTGCACTTGCTCGTAGTTTAATTAAGTCTTTGGTTACCCCTTCAGAGAAGACATCAATAGCGTCCATTGGCATTTGGGGTAAAAATTGAGAAGGTTGTTTGAAACCGCTCGTTGGTGCTTCCTGTGTCACATTGCTTGCTTCAATCCTTTGTGTTAAGGTCATGCATGTCGGTATTTCTTCTAAGGTTCCCTCCTTCCTTAGATTTTCCAAAATTTCCAGGGTGGTCAGGTCGTTTACTGCGAGTAAATCAGTGTCTTTGTGTTGAGATTTGAAAAATCTCACCTCCTGGGTTGTAGGTTTTAACTTGAAGTATTTGTGTAATTTTAGTTTTCGCACTAGTTTGAAAACGTCAATCCTGGTTTGAGTATACTCCAGACGAGTCCGTGGGCAGAAGGAAAGTCCTAATTTCAACACTGTTTCTTCTGTTGAATTCAGGATTTTTGGAGTCAGATTAATTATTGTTAGTTGGTCAGTCTCTGCTACCATCGGCCTCCCCTTTTGCTTCGTGTTATTCGAGGGGTTTGATTTCTGGTTTTTCCTCTTCCAGCCACCCCTTCTTGTTTGTTTTCTTTTTCGGGGGGCTTGCTCCTGCCTCCTCTTAGCCACGTCTGGCGTATGATGTTGAATTCCAATTGAAAAGGAGTAGTATGTTCACCGGAAGGACCTGCTGCATCATCTTCGGAAAATTCGTTTTCGGTAACATCCGATTCTGAGGTTTCCACTTGAACTGGTATTTCCGGAGGCAAAGTTTTCCTTTTCTGTACTTCTTTCCTTGATTGATCAAATTTCTTTGCGAAAGTTAGCACTCTCCCAGAGGCGTAGTCTCTGTCATCTCGTTGAAACTTCTCTTGTTTGCGTTGTTTGATCTTAGTTTCATATGTTGAGAGTCTTCTTTTCATCGCTGATCTCAATAGATCTAGCCGATTTTTGTCAGTTTCTTTAATGAGTTCCGTTTCCAGTTTCTCAATATCTTTTAAAGCCTTTTCTCTATCGCTCCACGCGAACTTTACCAAAAGCTCCAGCGTGCCTTTACAGAACGAGGCTGTGTGTAAAGCCCATTCCTCAAGGAGAAGTGGGTCGGGATTCTCATAGGAAGGCACCGTGTAAACGCGTAACCCCCTTGGTACTCTCTCCACTTCAATGTAGTTTTGCAGGGATGTGGCCTCCCACCACTTTCGTATTTCTCTCTCGTACAACCTTTCCAATTTCGTGAATTGTATCTGTAGTGTGTTGGGGGTATCACCTGATTCCGATGCTGGTGTAGTTTGAGTGTCCGACATTTTCTTTTTGAAAATGCCTGTTGCAGCCTCCCTCCGATCCGCCTCATTAAACATATCCATTTCGTTAACAGCTTTTGCTGCGCTCCTATTAAAACGTAGCTGCCACTACCTTCCCTTCGCCTAGCTTCAATTTCGAAAGCTCAGCATCACATTTGCGTATGCTTGGCTTACCTCGTTGATTTCGATGGTTCGCCGTGGGTGTGCCGGTCTTTCTTGATTTCGTAGGTCGTGATTTCGTTGAATCTTGAAACGGTGCCAGCGCTTAATAATATCTCGCTCAACTGCACCTAAGAAGCGCGGCACGCTGAAGGCGGGTGCTTTAAATGCGGTGGTGCCCCGCAATTTCTATTAACGCTCCATGACTCCTCCAAGATTACCAAAAGGAAACTCGAGCACTCACGGGTAAGTAGTATGGCAGCTTCGTTTAATTCGGAGAAACAAACAACAAACGCGTTTCGGATCTAGTCCTTCTTCAGTGTTGTTGCTATGTTCATTACAAGATGCTCTTTATATACATAATTAGAAATAAACATAAAAGAGGTCAGAGGGGACGGCGGTCCGGCACTTTTGGGCGCGATCTTTGAAGGGTCAATCTATAAATCAATGTTAAATACAAGGGTGTATAAGTAAATAATTACGGATTGACTGTGAAAATAACAATTAATATATGTCAAAGCACATGAACATTTCATTTGGTTCTCATCCGACCAATATAGAAGTCAAGATTTCTTCATTCAATGCGTTTTTCGCAGTATAACCCAAATTTATAAAGCCGTGGATCGGCAATTCGCCTACAATAGGCGGTTGTATGACCCTTCATAAGCGCCATCGGATATTGTCCGATTAACCATAAATTTAAATTTTAATGGTTGTTGAACCTTTCTATACTCGCCGTGTATTGCGGGGCACCACCGCATTTGAAGCACCCGCCTTCAGCGTGCCGCGCTTCTTAGGTGCAGTTGAGCGAGATATATATATATATATATTCACTGAAAAAAACATAGGTTTCAGAGACATTATAGTTCGAAATTAGCATTTAAAAAAACCTTAGAAATTCACAGAAAAAACCATAGGTTTCAGGGGTGTTATAGTTAGCTGGACTTTTCACTCGTACAAAACCATAGAAATTCCTCCGTTATAGTTAGTTCTGCTAACTATAACTCGCACGCCCGCAATGCACTGCTGATGATGTCACATATTAAATTTTTCATGACATGGTCAGTGACATCACTGATGACATCACTGATGACACCTCAAATGACATCACTGATGACATCATCCACGTGACAATCTGATACACCTCATCATACACTAGTATAACCTTTCATCACTCACTGTAAAATACAGAGTACCATATTTGAAACCATTGACACACCAATACCAGTTACTACGTACCCACTCACAGATTCCTAAGTCTACACACACAACTACCCATTCAACAGCAGAATCAATTATACATGCAGTCACTAATTAATAAACCGGTATCAAATGCACTTTTACACATATATAGACGTTGACACATCAGCAGTCATCTTACTCACTCATGAGAAGTCATCAGTGATGTCTTCAGTGATGTCACTGACCATGTCATGAATGATGTAATATGTGACATCATCAGCAGTGCATTGCGGGCGCGCGAGTTATAGTTAGCAGAACTAACTATAACGGAGGAATTTCTATGGTTTTGTACAAGTGAAATATCCAGCTAACTATAACACCCCTGAAACCTATGGTTTTTTCTGTGAATTTCTAAGGTTTTTTAAATGCTAATTTCTAACTATAACGTCTCTGAAATCTATGTTTTTTTTCAGTGAATTTTAATGCTTTTTTAAATCCTAATTTCTAACTATAACGTCTCTGTAACCTATAGTTTTTTCAGTGAATATATATATATATACATACATATATAAACATATATATATAATCTGCATATCTATATAAATGCATGCATACATATACATATACATATATGCATACATATGCATGTTATGTACATGAAAGTTTGAAAAACACTAATACAAGCAACGCTAAACAGCCACCTAATTGCAAACAGAATTGCTTAAACGAGGGCGAGACCTATTGCATTTTCAATGCTTGTTTACTTTGGTTCCATCAAGAAGGCATTCAGATGTGTCACACATTTGCCATAAATTCAGAATGTTAGCACTCTAGTTGCTCATTAGATCACTGTAGTAAAGCTACTGCTCACCAGGGAAATCTGCTGTATTGAAAGTGCATGTTTCAGTCTGCATGTCAGAATTTTTTAATGAAATAGAAGAGGATTTGAGAAGTCACTCAAAATGTGCCCTAATTTGTCTTTCTGCAGCACTAATCATACTTTCTATGGCAAAATGAACCCCCTCATTTTGTTCCTTTTTAAATTAAATGTTTTAAGAGTTACCACTTTATTCCACTCAAGATGGCTTCAGGTGTGCCATACGTTTGTCATAGGTAGGACTGTCAGCGCTCTAGTTGTTCTTTGGAACACTCTGGGAAGCTGCAGTAGAACACAAAGGAATCAACTGACAGTCTCTGCCCTTGTTGGATGTACATGTTTTACTGAGAATGTCAGACTTCATTCTTCCATGACTGAGAAAGATAATGTGAATTTACAGAAAATATGCTCTCAGTTTAGCTTATAGATCACCTTCCAAACCTCTGTGGGAAAAGCATGAGAAAATAGTTTTCTCTCAAACATGATTCATGATATCCCAGCAGAAGGCTTTTTCACATGGTAAAATCACCTTAGAACACACCACAATTCCTAAAATGAGTATGGTACCATCAACAAATGATTTATAATGTAACTAAAGTCTTAAAACCTTCTATTAACTGCAATGCTTTTTAATGAGGTGCTATCATGTATATTGGTCCCAAGATGGGTGCCAACACTTCTTGGATGAAGTGCTGACAGCCAATCAGATCTTCCGATGAGATGTGTGGTTAGGCTCCGCCCAGATATATATGTGATTTTACTTTAGATTTTCTCAGGAACTACTGAACGGATTTACACAATTTAAGCAAAAGGCACGAATCTGAACCAAGGTCTACCTTTCTGCCAAATTTGGTGTAATTCCGTTCAGCAGTTCGGGATGTAGCTGCGACTAAAGGTCCCTGTGGAAAATTGCATGGGGAAAACACATTTTGGGATCCCCTTTTTCTCGGCCCCCGCTTGACTAATCACCCCGAAACTTTCAGGATAGGAGCGGACCGGAGCAGGCCACGTGTTTTAAAAATTTCACGAAGATTCGTCAACTGGCACCGAAGTTATTCCAAATAGAATGTTGCGAATTTCCTATGGATAATAGGTCCTAACTATAACTACCTACTGGCGACCGCCAGTAGGTAATATCTATCTATCTATCTATCTATCTATCTATCTATCTATCTATCTATCTATCTATCTATCTATCTATCTATCTATCTATCTATCTATCTATCTATCTATCTATCTATCTATCTATCTATCTATCTATAGATATAGATATAGATATAGATATAGATATATAGATAGAGATATATAGATAGAGATATATATAGATATCTTATATTTATATGTACAAAAAACAAGCCGAGAACTCTGTGTAGTTCCCAAATTTAGGTGGAGAGCAGCTCTGTATAGAGAGCACTACAACACCAGCGACACTGTGAATTTGCTCACCTCAAATGACTGCTTTTATATCAAAGTTTTTAAGCAAAGCATTAGCACAGTGCCATCCAAGCCAAAATAGAAAGGGACAAAGTCTTTTGCCATTTTTAAAGCAAAGTCTTTCCGCATAGGATTAGCGCAGTGCTATGGATGCCAATATTGCAATATCTGCCAGGTACTAGATCTTTCGCGGTTCACTACCTACTTCCCCTTTCTGCCTTGGAGTTAGAAGACAGGGCAGTGGAGAATGAAAAGGAACAGTTTTTCTAAATTATTGAGGTGGCCATTGAAACTTAGAACTGCATGAAAGCAAGAAAGGTGGTGCCTGTGAGCAGTTGGAAAATGGGCTTGGTGCAGGTATTTTGGACTAAATATTGAAAGTTGAGTGAGAGTTTGTTGTTTTTTTTGGTCAACTAAGGATGTGTTTAGTCAAATATTTGTTGTGTAGAGTTAAGATAACTTTTCCACTGGAAGGTGTGAAGAGAAAATTGTGTTTTTTGCCTGAAGGAAACATAGTTTTTACTTGCACAAAAGAGAGGCCACCTGAACAGTATTGATAGCTTAGTATTGTTCATATGATTTATATAGTGATGCATGGATGAGAGAAGTGTATTGCAGAGCAGCAGGGCCAGGAGGGGTGCTTTTTCGACCATGTTGAGGTGTTCCCCTGGAGATGGTATGTTTAAGAATTTTGGGTTACATCTCTGTGCTCAAGGGGGTACTAGTGGGGCATTGCTGATATTGACTGGAAATGTGCTTTACCACAAGTGTTAATACAAAGTGTGATGTAGGTTTTCTTTAGAAGCAGTTTCAGAGGAAGGGCTTCTCTGGTATTGTCCTGGTATTATTTTAACTGACACAGCATGACTAACAGTGAGATGCATTTTTTTGTCTTGGTACTATCCGAAGGCAAATGAGTTGGTCAAATGTCTGACTAGGGCTGTCACAACAAGTTCAGCAGGGCAGGGGCGGCTCTAGGCTCATGGTGGCCCTGTGCAGGGAGCGTAGGTAGGGGCCCCCGGAAGAGGGGGACCGGGCGGGGCGGACGCCGGAGGCACATTTTCCGCCAAATCCCTGCCAGGGGCCACCACGAATATGTATTGTTTCCGATTCCTCGTGGCCAGGCGGCCCCTGGGGTTTGGCGGCCCTGTGCAGGTGCACAGATTGCACATGCCTAAGGCCGCCCCTGAGCAGGGAGAGATAGAAGAGAAAAGTTGAATGAAGATTTTTTGTGTGTAAGTTAACTCATCCATGCTACTACAGGTAAATACCTTTTGTGTCTCTGTGTGGAAGAAAGGGCACACGTGGTCAGATCATTTTAAGAAGGTGAAGCTGAATGGTGGTAAGGTGAGTGAGCAGGTCTCAATGGTGCAATACAATACCTGACCTGATAGACCTGATCTGATGAAACAAAGGGCCAGAGGATGGTTAAGCTGTTGTGTATTCATGTGGTCTACATTACATTCTCGGATGGTTGTCCGAAGTGGTGGGAACAGTGAATACTTTTTTTGCATCCTGTGACACACTTTTTACACAGAGGAGGAGGTATGGTAAGACGTCTCAATAGGAAATGGAAAGATGACGTGTTTCAGGTGAGGCACCTCCACCCTTGAATATATCATTTCTTACTTTCGTCAGATGCGATCTATCCTTTATAAACGGGGGGTGCTGAAAGTTAAAAGTTCATTGAAACCAAAGAAAGGGGTTTCCATGTTTACGCTGTTTTAGGACCTCAGGCTAGCAGTTTGCTTCCATGACGCTCTTGGGATCGATGACGGTGTTCAAGTAGGTATATAGGCTCCTAATATAGTATTCCTTCTGTATTAGAAGATTAATGCATGGGTCCTATCACATTTGCGTGGTAAAACAATGGCAGAATCTGCTTAAAGGATGTTGCTATTGTTGATGGACTGATCTGGCTACTATACTTGCTGCAATATTCAGAAGTTTCATTCAACTTCCAGCTTTGAAATGCGACAGCTCTGTCCATGTTTGCAAATCGGGCAATTTTAAACTTGTAAAGACACGCTGTATAAGTGTTTTGCAAGGTAGTGAAGACTGCACGGACTTGACCTTTTATGCAGTCATTGTTTGTTTTAGTGTCGGGGAAATCATCAGTAAAAACCGGCCCAGGAGACCAGTAAACAGCCGCACAGTCAAAAAATAAAACCGCCCCCACATTGACCTGTCAGACAAGCTAGTTGGCCTTTACCAGCCTGCCTTGTAGGCAGAGCGACTGGAATTATGAGGCAGCATAGGGCCAAATTATGCGGCAGGTTTGAGTGAATTATGTGGCATAATGCACCACATTTTATCATAGTATTACTTAATTTGTTTGTAATTTTTTACTCTTGCAAAACTGTCTAGGCCTTAATTTCACCTCATTAGTACCAGTTTAACACCCAAACTTAGCAATAAGCAACAGAAAGGTGACCAGTCAAGCTTTGCAAAGGGTCTTCCAATGTGAAGCAATGTATATTGCTGCATATTTACTAACTTTTGAACCTTTTGAGTTTTTTTTAATCTCTTTAACATGTAGATGTTGGATTATACCACTGGATTCAAGCTATCCTGGCTGATAAGGGATGAAGCCCCGAAACCCGTCCTAGGATGCTTGTTTCCGGTCCTGGGAGGACCTGGCTTAGCAGTTCATGCTGGACTGTTCCCATGAGACACAGGGTCAAGACTGATTTGCATATGGCCAGGTCTAAACTGAGGTGGCATGGTGAGCAAAAGAATGATGGATTTAACTCAAATCTCTTGACTGGGGGGTGAATGTTTTGATTTGTTCTGCATTCTGTCCATCAATTGTGTGTCTTTTGCTTTGTCGCCCGAAGTGCGCCGGGTATGCCCAGAAGTGGGTCTCGGCTCACTGCGCCACTGGATTAACCTATCCTGGCTGATGAGAGGTGAAACCCTGATATTGGTCCTAGGGTGCTTGTGTCCGGTCCAGGGAAGACATGGCTTGGCAGTTCGTGCTGGAGTGTTCCCGTGAGGCACAGGGTCAAGACTGATTTGCATATGGCTGGGTCTAAACTGGGGTGGCATGGTGAGCAAAAGGATTGATTTAACCCAGATCTCTTGATTGGGGGTGAATGTTTTGATTTATTCTGCATTCCGTCCATCAATTGTGCGTTTGATGATAGATTATGTGGCAAATGTCACTATCACTAATTATGAGAAAATGCTGCAGCCACACAATTGCATAATTCCAGTAGCCCTGCATATAGGCCAGTCTGACACTTGGCTAGAAACCAGAAACGGTGTAAGAGCAATATGGGGCTTCTTGACATCTGTGGTTGCCCGCCAATGATAAGGGTAGACTCTGATAAAGTATTGATATATGACGGTGAAACACTGCACATTCTGACTTGATCGTAAAGTGTTAATTTTAAGGTACTAGCATTAAAAATTCACATTTATACCATTTCCCATTAAGGCTAGACTTTTAATCAAAACAGTATGGTACCTGGCACTTTATTTAGCTTTAAAAACAGTGTTTGCCTGTGTTTATTAGCCTTTTTGTGGACAGCACTCTTCATATGCTTTTCTATAGCACTTCTGTGTTGTCTGGGGACACCAATTCTGATGCCACCCTGTCCATCAAGTCATCAACTCACTAGCAGTGGCCACTTAAAAGACCATCTTGTACTAGGAAACCACTGCACATTCATATCTTTGTTGTGTATATTCTTGGTATAAACATTGCAGCGTAACACTATAATGCCTTTATTTTTGTTATTGCTTCTGGGGTTATTGTGTGCATTCTATGTTGTCCTACACAACAATTGTACAGTTCCCTGATGCATTCAGACTGTTCCTGATACATCTTCGGTACAGTGGATTCAGCATAAAGTGGTTCCCCCCCAGACTTGTACAAGATTACCCCCTGTTGTTAACCATGGTGGCTCACACTCCTACCCGTTTACCTTACCTTCTCACTTGGCCAAGCTCCTACCCGCTTACCTTACCTTCTCACTTGGCCACGCTCACCTTACCTTCTCTCTTGGTTCCACACTCAGAGCGGCCAACCCTGGATCTGGTGCGTATCTCAAGGTACATAGTTGTGGCTGTCTACCTGTGTTGGTTCCTTTCCCAGCTTTTTCAGGCTTTTGAAAGATGGCACCGAGGCAGAAACTACTATGGAAATAAAGGAAAGACTCTTTTCATTCATGCGGCCTTTTTGTAGTGACCCCTCATTGCCTTGCGCTTTTTAAGGTCTCGCCTGACCCAGCGCCTAGAGCTACAGTGCATGTGCCGCTTTGATGTTTGATCGCGATGACTTTCGCGGCCTTACGTCCGCTTGGCGTAGCCAATAGGTCTCACTTTTGGGACCTTATAAGTATTTTGTTATGCAACTGTTGCATGGCTAAACACTAATAAGGTCCCAAAGGCGAGACCTATTGGCTATGCCAATGCTTGTTCTCTATTGTTTCCCTTCCTGCCATTACCATCTAGGCGATAGGTCTTCATCAGACTACTTTTGACACCTTATTCTGTGTTCACCTGAAGCTTCCAAGTGAATCTTAGGAATGTCACGCTGTCATAGAGATAGGACCGCCCATTTCTTCCTTCATTAAAGAAGCCTGAAGAAAAAAATTAGGTAATTTCTGCTATTAACAGCTCTAAGTTAAAGAAAAACACAAATAAAACATATAAATCTTCCTTTGCTTTGGGATAGTGGTGTGCTGAAGAAAAAGCCACAAAAGTGAGAAGTGGTGAACGGTCAACTTAACTAAACAAAGTTGTGTTTTGGCGTAAGCCCATCTTGTCCAGAAATTCTGGCTCTACCTATTCCTAATGTCCAAGAGTTATATCTCTGTTTCTTGGGTATTTCGGCTCAAGAAGAGTACAGTTCTTATTTAAAAGTCTAGGCTGTAGAACTCAGTGTGCGTTCACTCCTTTCCATTTTTAGGACATGCCTAAGCAGTGCATGCACTGTCTCTTCGAGACATGCTGTATCCTCTCTTTGGGCTTAAAACCAGCCCATCGCTTTTAATTGGTTGCTTTGCATGTCCTTCACAAAGGCTTGCTTCTCTGTGGTCATTGTGGGTCATATGTCCTTCCTTTTTGTGTGCGAGCCCTCCCAAGAAACATGGCCCTGTTTCTTGTAGGCTAGCCCTTTTATGCATGTAGCTTAGAACAATCACATTATTCTATGTTCTTGTGTTTCTATTCATCACTAGAATCTAATGGAATGTCTCCTACAATCCACCAGGTTCTTGAACTAAACATTGATTGACTTCCAGATGTTTTTGATGCTACGCTATTGTATGGTTTTATTTTATTTTTTATTCTATTAATTTTTATTGTTTGGGCGATTCATAGAATCTTGTGAGTCCCTTTAGGTGTGCATCCAGAGCTTACTGTGGTTTGTAATGGCCAATACAGGGGGATAGAGCATTTCCTACTTAAACCTGGTGCTGGCAATTCGTATGCCTCTCTGCATCCTGCAATGGGGTGCATTCATCATGCTAATTGCTATTAAGGGCTCAGAGCCTTAGGCTTATCGTTGGGTTTCAGTTACTCTTAGTAGTTATTCCTTGCCGACTATACTTTTGGACACTCCATGCAAACAGAATTTGCATTGAACATTATCAAAATGTATCTAACGCGAACAGACTTGCTTTTTGTTGTTTGCATCAGCTCGTGCTTAGATGATGCCTTCCATGCATTTACTTTGTTCATCGAGCGCCTCTTAACGAACGCTGCTTCATTAGGTCGGGATATTAAGTGATTTGGCCAGAACCGCAGGATGTTGAATCTATGCCGAGACTCAAACCTGGCTCCCCAGCTCCAAAGTCACCAACTTTGGCTGTTACACCGCATCCTCTCTCACGTTTCAGGTTGATGTCTTATTCAGCCTAAATAAATAATGGTGACAGTGTGTCACCATTCTTAATTGCTAGTACATTTTACATCATATCTACTTCTTTTCAGCCACCTTCTTCAGTAGATCGCTTTCATTCGTATTTGGCTAGTTGTGCCTGCACTCAGTAATTGACTTTAGGTTCAATGCTCTTGGTATCTTGTGTTCAGGGTCTTTTGACATTTGAGTTTATGGAACTTGATTGATGCTCTTTACGCTACCTGGTAGACCATGCAATCTGGCATGCGCATGCATACCTGGCTACTTAGAAGCTGCCATGTTAGAGTCAGGCAGGGCAAATGTGACGGGAATCACCCTGTCCTCTGTCTTGAAACAGTAGCAGCCGAAGAAGCGCCTGACCTTAACTTGGATACTGCTTTAGCCGTATGCGCAGACACAGCCACAACAGACACAACCGCACGCCAGGTCCGCGGTTTTAGACATTCTTTGGCACTCCATCGATGCTCTCAGCGTTCCATCGGTACTCCAGGTCTCATGGATCTAGGAAAGAGGCGACCACAGAATGTACCCAGCCACCCCACCTCCGGAGCGGGAGAGGTGTAGGTACACACCCAAGAACACTCTCAGCCCCGCTGTACCTGCCGAGCCTCCAGCAATCCAAGCAACCCCCCTGCACAGCACCCAGGATACTGTGCTGCATGGCTAAACACTTATAAGGTCCAAAATGCTAAGCGCAGTTGGGTAAAGCATTACAACTGTCTGAAGGTGTCACACAATGCCAAAACAAACAAATCCATCCTGTGTAAATCCACTACACACAACACATTTCAACATCTCATAATAACATGCCACAATTAAACTACACACACTTCCACTTCACATCCTTCCACTCCATGCCACATAATTACACAACTAATAAAATAAACTCCACATAATTTAACTCTGTTCTATGCCACAAAATTACACTACACATTATACCCCTGTGCTACATAATTACACTCCATTCCAAACAATATAATTAAACTCCACAACACAATTCAACTCCAGATAATTACACTACACATAATTACACTCCAACCTACATTCCACGCCACATATTTACACTCCGCATATCTCCACTAAATTCCATAACACATAATTACGCTCCACAAAATAAATTCAACTTCGCAACATGCCACATGATTCCACCCCTTACAATACCACTCCACACCATGTCACATAATACCACTCCTAACCATCCCACATAATTTCCCACAACATGACACAATTCATTGCCACACCATTCTGCGCCACACAACATAGTTACACTCCACATAATGCCACTAAGCGCCACATGATTACACTCACATATTTACACTCTGCTCAATACAATTTAAAAACACCCCACATAAATGCACTCTATGCCACATACCAGTAACTCACATAAATGCACAACACACCATGACACATAATTCTAGTGAGCATAATTTCACTCAACGCCACACAGTTTCACACCACACAATTCAGCTCCATGCAATTCAGCTCCACACATTTCCAATCCACACCACATAATTGCACACCAAACTACATATTTTAACTACACAACACAATTCCCAACACTCCACATACCTCCTATACACACCACTGATTTCAACATCATGCCAAAGAATTTAACAGCACACCACATAATTAAACTCCACAACATCCCACTTCCCAACACACAATACCATTCGGCACAATTAACTCCATAACACACAATCCCACCCTACATAATTCCACTACAGTTAATACCATTTAATTACTATCCACATAATTCTACAGCACACCATGCCACATATTCCACTACACAACTCCACACCACACAATTCCACAGCAAACAATTCCAATACAACCCATCTCTACATCGCACTTCCACCAACCCTGTCATCTCTCCCCCACACACCCACTGCCCCTCATCTCTCCCACACACTCCCACTACCCCCTAACATTTGCAATTCCACTGCCCCATCTCATCCTTCCCTCACACTCCCCGTCTCCTCTCGATACTGCCTACTCACACATGCTACCTTCCTGTCCCTCCTCGCACTGTGCACTGGTCCACCTCTCACCTCCCCCCTCTGGGTGCCTCTCCTACTCGACCCTTCCTCTCTCTCTCGTACTCTCTCTCACACCTCTCTCTTACTCTCTCATTCACTCTTCCCGCCTCTCCCATATTGGTTCTATTCAGGTCTTCGAGCACTGTTTCTTTCCCATGTCTTTTCAAGATTTACGTCCCTCAAACCCACGCTCTCCTCTTCTTCTGGTGTCTTCTGCATACCCAGGCGCACCATCTTTATGCATCTGTGGCCTGCTCTCATCATCTTTATCTTTTTTTCACACATTCTTTTTGATCCTCTATCTAGAGTACATTCACCACTTCGTGCACAAACTACCTATCCCTCTCTTTCTTCCTTTCTATATATTCTGTACAGCTCTAACCCATATTTATTCACCATGCCACATAATTCCACTACATAAATACACTATACACAATTCCATCCCACACAATTCCCCAACTAACAATTCTATTTCAGCCCACATAATTACATTTCAGACCCCATACATCCACTCCACTCCAAACCCAAACACACGTGTAAAAAACATTATCATATACAACGCCATTAGCTCTAGCAAATGCGAGACTGGTTGCATTGCTAATGCTTGTTTGCACTTCCTGGCACTAACCTGCAACACAGAGGTAGCCAAGTCAGGAGAAAACCCTGATGCTGGCAAAATGGCGGCTCCTCAGACCCTCAAGAACTTGTAGAAATGGTTGCATGGTGGGTGGGCAGGGCAGGAAAACTCCTTTGCCCCTTGTATTGAAGGCGAATGCTATGAGACGTGTATTGCGTGCGATACCCGGCTAGCGTCGGGATTAGAAAGATCCAATCCTTGTGTTATCGTTCGCTCATCGCAGGCTGTAAATATTTGGTTGTGTAACATGAATGTATGGCCATTTGGGGATATTGGTTCATTTTTTGGGCAAATATGTGTATTTTGAAATCGGTGCAGTGCGCAGGCCTGTTAACGCACGCTTCAGAATGTTGTCTACATTGTGTTCATGGTAAATACAGCCCCTCTCCATAATTAGCAACCAAGTCGAATCCCCGCCCCTCCGTGAATCTGCAGAGGAAACCTCATTAAGGGTTTGAAACATATGGTCGGAAACGGGAAAACAGCTGCGAGTTGCAACCGCCGTTTCCACCCAACATATCGCACACGCAGCGTCTGACCTTTCGCTTCCGAGAATTAAATCCAGCGCCAGCACGAGCCGGAGGCGCTATTCTTGTAGACAGAAGGGAGGCGCTAGAGCTGCGCGCACCAAACACCCCGTTAAAGTAAACAGGGCACTGATGTGCTGCTAATCACCTACTGACGTAACGTGCAGTAGTATATCTTGTATTTCAAAAGGGGTCCAAATAAATATGCAGGGCTCAAACGGGAGGAAGACAGGTGCCTTAAACCAGGATATCCTAAATAAAAAATGAAGAGTGGATGTTACAGGTACTGCTGGACAGCGGTTGTATGACGCGATGAACAGTAAAGTGGTTTCGGAGTGCTCGACATTCGAGGTAAATTAAGAAATATATCGGACTGATAACATCTAATCTGATGTTTAATTAAATGTTTTGTCCCAGAGCCGTCTTGAAGCATGACTGTTTTATGACACATTTATTACCTGCTTTCAGTGCTTAATTTGTAAAATTTGAAGTCCAGGTGCTCAAATGTTTGTCGGAGACCACACCCAATTCCGTTGGCTCCGCCCACTTACTCTATTGGCCTCAACTGGCACTGCTGAAAGTCAGATGTAATACCGGATCTGAATTTCAGCAAGGTAGCCTTCCGACTCAGATGCAAGCAAGTAAATATAACATCTGCGCCTAGACAATTCACTTCATATAGTGTTATGACTGGTTTAAATATTAGAAACATTAAACCTGATAATTTGTTTTATAGTTCATGCTAATTGTGGACTTCGTCACTTTAAAGCACTGTAAATACTAAGTGTTACATTTCAGTGGATCTACTTCAGAAAGATGAATGACTAAGTGTGAAGTTTGCAGATTACACACACACATACATATATATGCACCCATCTCGACAGGTGGAGCATATCTCGCTTAGCTATCTTCACCCAGAATAGGCGTCGGTCACAATTCAGGCGTGTAACTTATGCTTGACTTGTTAAACACAGTGTCACACTGACATACATTCCTTGAATGTGATGATGTAGGAAAGAGAGGAGGTGAAGGAGGTTGTGTTTAGACGGGTAAAGAAGCAGTCTCAGAGACAGCTGTGTAGACCACGAGAGTTTTTAACAATAAATTGATACACAAACAAAATATGTAAGTGAGATAGTAGGAGAGGGAATGCCGAAAGATCTCACCTTTTGAGGAAAATGACAAGGCGAATGAAAGCTAAGTAGTGAGAAAAAAGTGATGACCCCTTTACTCAGTCCTTTCCCTTAAGTATGTTTAACTGAGCGTGAAAAAAAACTAGAAAGGAGCACTTCTATTACCAACATAAGAACCGTTCCTCTACCATTTTTCAATAATAAATGCATTGCTCCATGACACTTCTACTAACAGGAAAAGTATAGAGTGTCAAGAAGCCACGGGACTTCATAGGGGCCGGCCTTCATTTTCCTCATGTTCCATCAACCACATGAAGCAATATTTGGATATGCATAAGTAGTTAATAGTCACAAGAGGGGTGAAGGGCCAACTTTCTGTCTCCGCCCCCATTTTTTACACAGGTGAGGTGACCAGATAGTCAAAACTGCATTCATCAACATGGAAAAAAGAATTTAACGAGGCTTGCGAACCTAAGATCTGCATTTTTCTGATAATAACACGGGGAAAGTTAATGTATATTTTACACACAGTCATCTGCATAGCGTGAACTGCTTTGTAATAGAGTTGTTTGTCCCTCTAAGTTGTGTCCAGTCATTACAAGGAAGCAGGCCCACTGTTCAAAAAGGACTCTTAAGCAGTGCATCATGGGCTGCAAAAAAAAAAACAATATACAACTTAAATGATAATAAACTGTGTCAGAACACATGGAAAATCTGGGCCATATGACTACAGCCATAAGCAATAAGGTGACCCCCTAATGAATAATTTAAGGTCAGGGAACAGGGGGAACAAGAAAAAGCCAACTATACTGAACGGTATCCCTCTAGACCTAAATTGTTTTACTTATTTGGTACACATGGAGATAAATACCACAACTATGTATGCAATTTTATATCTATTTTATTCATGTTTTATACATTTTTTGCAATTATTTATTTTTTACTTGTTTTGTTTCTTCTATACATTGTTATCTCATACAATACAATTCATCTTTTTAAAGAAAATGCAAACTATACACAAATGGTTATGTCTTTTTTTGTGAAGTGCAAAATCAGAAAAGATTTGATTATTATAAAAAACATACAGATCGCAACAATAGTTCAAAGGATATCCCCACACCTATCACACCTCTAAAATTACTCCATGCATATCACTTTCATACAACACCATTCATACTACACCCCAAAGGAGAGGAACAGCGTGTACAATGCTCGTCCAAGCTTAGGGCAAGCCCCTAGATCAGGGGTCTCCAACGAGTAGCTCGGGAGCTTCTGGTAGCTCGCCAGTACCTTCAAAGTAGCTCTCAGAGGAGAAGTCAAGCCCAGTATCAATTTCAGAGTAGGTGCCTATTAAAGAAGGCAGCACTGATCATCGCAAGACCCTAAGAGTGACAGCCTGCCAAACTTATCACAGTAACTCATACTAATACTCAAACACACACTGTGCCAGCTTATAGGACCTGCTACATGACAGTCTGTATCCAATCTCAATATAATTAAGCCACAAGGAGAATGACCATGTTACACTCCCTCCTTTATCAGTCACAACATGTGTGTGAACAGTGCACCATCAAAAAAGTATGGCAGCAGTAGCCTGAGCTGTAATCAGTGCTGAACCACCAAAGTGCGGAACTGCAGGGGTCAGAGTGAAAATGTGTCAGTTAGGTGCATGATCAGCTCAAGACCTGAGGAAAACAGTTTATGATCCAGACCAGAGAAAATTCGGAGATTCAGCAACATTTATGTGTGTGCCCATAATAAACACTATTGCTTCCTGAAACTATGCCTGGTGCCAAGAACCGCCAAATATATATGCTAGCCCCATCATGATAGTGTTATATTTGGCATAATTGTGTCCATTCTTGACATAATAGTGCCAATGGCATAATTATGGTCATCCTTGACTATTTTAGTATTTTT
Organism: Triturus cristatus; assembly: GCF_964204655.1. Taxonomy (NCBI): domain Eukaryota; kingdom Metazoa; phylum Chordata; class Amphibia; order Caudata; family Salamandridae; genus Triturus; species Triturus cristatus. The sequence goes on along the minus strand of NC_140583.1, from coordinate 107,166,953 downwards.
GGTCTAGTTGTGGTATGCTGGCAGCCATCACAGACCTACTCTGAGCATGACTGGCCTATATGTACCTATTCCTGGCGTATTAATGGTCATGACTGATATGTGGTCTTATCCCTGATCCTTCTGGTTTCCAGCCTTGGCACAACTGTGGCCCTAATTTAATTGTGGGCATTACTGGCATAATCCAGGCATCATTGGTGCTATGGTGAGCATCCATTATGATGTAATGAGGTAACCCACAATTGTCCACAGACCCGGGTAACGATTGGTATAGGAAACAATGGTCCTAGACTTCTTTAAAGCTACAATTCAGTTATGAAAAACATTCATTTGTCAAAGGGCATCCGGTACATTTAGAATTAGCATTGTATCATTAATGTACCACCATTTTCTTTACAATACAAACAAGTATATCCTCAAAAGACACAAAGGCACAAAATATCACTCCAATAGTGACTGTTTATTATTTAGTGACTTGTATAACAGATCACCATATTCAATGCTCCAAATAGAGAAAGAGGTTGCTCCAAGGGGAGTGTGAAAAATGAAAGTGCTCGTGAGGCAGGACAGATATAAAGGAGGGGAATCCAAAAGGCACATTCAATAACCTATCAATTACACATTCTTGTATCCTTAGTAAAACAGGTTGTTGTTCATAGTGGCACCAGTTTTATAGATATGCCAGTCCCTTATGGATTTACAAATATTCATGTCATGATTTTCTGATGTTGCAGAACATTCATCTGTGAAAAGGCAGGCTGGGATGATATCAGGTATAGGCCCACTGGGGGAGAGTGTCGACATTTCGACCCTGGTGCAATGAGGGTAATTTATATCCTCTGCAGGCGGGTCTTCCTCAGGGGCTGTATCCTGACTGTACCTCACCCTAGGTTGCCTCCCCTCCCCCGTCCTGAGGAAGACCCGTACCTGATATCATGGCAGCCCTGCCTTTTCACAGATGAATGTTCTCCGTGCGTCATCATAAAATCATGAAATTAATATTTGTAAATCCATAAGAGACAGGCCTATCTGTAAAACTGGTGCCACTATGAACCCCAACCAGTTTTACTAAGGATATCAGAATGTGTAATTGATTGGTTATTGAATTTGCCTTTTGGATTCCCCTCCTTTATATCTGTCCTACCTCACGAGCACTTTCCTTTTTCACACGCCCCTTGGGGCAACCTCTTTCTCTATTTGGAGCATTGAATATGGTGATCTGTTATAAAAGTAACTAAATAATAAACAGTCACTATTGGAGCGATATTTTGTGCCTTTGTGTCTTTTGAGGATATACTTGTTTGCATTGTAAAGAAAATGGTGGTACATTAATGATACAATGCTAATTCTAAACGTTCCGGATGCCCTTTGACTAATGAATGATTTTCATAACTGAATTGTAGCTTTAAAGAAGTCTAGGACCATTGTTTCCTATACCAATGGTGAGCATCCATGGCATATGACTTTAATACCTGAGAACTCAAAGTAGTCTGTCCATATGAGGCATTTGTACATGGGAGAACATGATGATAATGACAAGCTGATGTTTTGAGACTGTGCATTTCTCAAAAACTGAAAACGGATATTTTAAAGTCAGTTTTAGTTTTCAAAAATGGGGTTTCTTCTGGAAAATTGAGTTTGTTTGCCCACATTGGAAAGTAGTATTAGATAGAAAAATTTGCATTTTCAGAAACTGGTGAATGATAATTCAAGCTGAGCTGGGGAGACGTACTGCTGTGCTTATGTCCTTTGTGCCACTGGGCATGTCAAGATTTGAATGTTACTTCATAAGTCAAGGGGAGGCATTTAATATTAAAGAACTTTTGCCCAGCATTTCTGGCGGTAACTGCACTTGGTATACTTGGGTGGTAACTACTGGAAATCTTGCTTTGGGTGGTCATAGTGTAGTCACTATTTTGCAGGTATAAAATTTGCTAGTAGCTCAGGAAGACTTTCCTTGAGCAGAAGTAGTTTCACTACAGAAAAGGTTGGAGACCCCTGCCCTAGATCCTCTGATGTATAGCTAGACGTTGGGGTGTTTCATACAATCCGGTCGATGCACGTTTCGGTGGCCTAATTTTCTTCGAATGCCACCTTCCTCAGGACCTGTTGCTACGTGTTTTAATCACGGGCAAGGGTGGGGGCCTGATTATCTGGAAATCAATAGAATAATGTTATAAAACATATTTTTATGTAGTATTATTTGACCATGTATATGTACCACAGGAGAAAGTACAATTTGTCTCCATAGGATTAATTTCTTTAAACTTTATTTAACTGTCAGGCTAGCCATGGCGCTACTGAATTTGTTGCCCTCTGGGTTACATTAAAAGTATTTTGTTAATAGGAAAACAGAGGAAAAAGTACAAAGAAGAGGAAAGTAGAATAACTAACAGAATGGAAATAGTGTGTAATCTTAGCATCTTGTTCTGCCTCTATTCTAAAGAGCATTTTCATACTGCAATTAATAGATATGCGTAGTGAAATCTCCCTATTCATTCTAAATCAAATGAAGAGGAGGAGAATTAACGTAATATACCTGTTCTATATCAATAATGCGATGATGAAGCCCACTAGTTGTAATTTTAGTCCATATAAATTCCTCTCATCGAAAATCAGCTTGGCTCTGGCTGTTACTGTGAAGAATAATGATGATTAGCTATTCTAGTTGCACAAAACGTAACTTGTGTACCTACACGCTAGCTCTATCTGTCACTATCTATCATACCTATGTCGTGCCGCGTCTCTAGAATGGAGCCGTAGGTGCACCACGTGATCAGTGTTCGACTTTTTTTGGGGAAGACGCTGGGTACCTTCGATTTTCATGAAATCAGTCGCTTTCCTGTTTTAAGTAATAGGGGCTAAGAGTTATTGCGTCATAAGTAATTAACGATGCGAGGTAAACTGGTTTCTGCTGATTACAAAGGCATCAATCTGTTTGTGATATATAACCTACTTGTTATGAACATGTCCTAATCTCGTTCTTGCAGTGTTCTCTTCATCATTGTCTCATCTCAGATCATGACTGTTGTGAATGATTGCATCAGGGTCTATGATCTGTCTCTTGACATCCTGACCAACGGTGAGGGGGAAAGAGGAATTACGGAAAAGTTAGCTTATTTAGGTGTCCACAGTGCCGGTTTATTTAAATATACAATGCCTTATCTCTAATGTAGTGGCCATTCCCATTAGAATATTTATAACTCACGAGAGATTAGTAGTGGAATCTATCCTCTACTCGTGCTTTATTCTCACTGGAGTTTCTCAGTGAACGTTAACTGGGAATTAATACTATATTGACTCTCACCCTATGTTACGTGGTTCCCTCCCAGGAATTTTGAAACAAGTCTTTTTTTAGTATACTTCATCTATTATGGTACGAATGCATACTATTTAAAAAGTTAAACTAAAGATACGTTCCGTTATACTAGCTTGGAACGACGGTGATAAGGATCTTATTTCATGGTATCTCACCTGTTGGTTAGTGGCGCGTGTTGCCCAGCATAAAATTCTTGACGTGGTCCAGCTCCGTTCTAATCATAGGCGATACTAATGCCTTGTATATATAGTCCTCCCTATCCACATTCTAAATCATTAATACGGGGCACCTGTGGCTCGCTTTAGCGAGCTGTATGACGTGACTCCGTACGTGTCTAGTTCACGAGGAGTTTGCGTTAATATTTACTCCATCTTAGAGTGGTGTCGGACGGCTTGGTCCCTATGTGGGCTCAATCTAGACTCCACAGTATTTCGGAACATAGGCGCAAGCATTAGCCTCATGTTTCTTGGAGAGTAAGGCATAATATCTCATCTACTCCTTCGTTGAACCTAGGGCCATTATCTTATATACCCCTAAGCCCAAGGTAGTTATACTGCTGTATTCTTTTCACAAAGTATGAACGCCATTTTGGATAGGGTAATACCGATGCTCATGTAATAGGCAATGTGACTATGTTTAATCGTAAAACAGGGGCGCCATATTGAGTTTAGTGTGGTAAGTATTGATTATGCGTGTAACACTGTAGGATAATGGTGGCAAATGTCAGTACTAAGCGCTACCACCCTTTTACAAGCGTTAATCTATGTGTACCTATACTAGCATTAAACAGATGTAATCATGAAATTTAATTCACTCGCATATTTCGCCCAAGCTATGACATAGTATATTGACAGACCCAGAATAGTTGTAGTCTTATGTACTAGTCATGAAGTGTGGACATCATTTTAAATGTGGTCAATGCCAAAAGTGTGGCTTCTTTTGGTTATTAAAACGGGAACCTGTGCGGAGCATGGCCGCCATCTTGAATGGGACTCATATGGTATACTAATACTGAGGTCGGACAAATAAACAAGGCAAAAAATAAGAAGAAATGGTGTATTTAAGCCTAATACGTCCTAAATGTGATCTCATACTATTTCCTACTATTGTGGATAGCCTTGGGGAACAAAAATTAGCGGTGACATAATAATATTTATGGATATGTAGGTATGTGGCAGCTTATTATGTGCAGTGACGACAGGAGATACCAGGCACAATGTGCAACTTGTATGGGATACAGGAATCTGTTATCTCGTGTGCCATAATATTTCCTCATTCAAACCATTTTTGACTGTATCTAGAGTATAGATCCAGTAGGTCTCACGTATTTTCCTTACATCTTGTGTGTCCTTTCCTGGGATGTTTTTTATTTTTTCTAGAATCAACCATCTCAATTCCTTCTCATTATGGTGAAGATCGATGCAGTGTTGAACAATAGGGCTGGATAATTTTTTAGTTTTTATGGCAGATCTGTGTTCGTTGTAACGAGTTCTAAACTCTCGTCCTGTCTCACCAACGTATCCGAGAGCACAGGGACACAGAATAAGATACACCAGGTTATGACTTCTGCAATTAGTGAAGTCACGCAGTTTTCCTGTCTTTCCTTGATAGTTCCATGATTCAGTAACTAAGGCACTCTCACAGGCAAGGCATGACCCACATTTGTGGTTACCTAGGATCGGAGGTCCTACTAATGTCGTTTGTAGGTTTTGTTGTCTCTGTTTAGGCCTTGTATTAACAAGGCTATCCTTGATATTGCGATTTCTGCGATATGCAAGGATGGGCTTTTGGATGGTTTCTTGTTCTTCGTCTGCATTTAAAATATGCCAATTTTTATTCAGGACCTTTTTTATTTTAAAATTAAGAGTTGAATGATTCACAACACAAACTAGTTGATCATGGTTGGAACGAGTATTACCTGCTAGAAGGGCATCTCGATTATAATAACGTGCTCTTTTGTAAGCAGATCTGATCAGGCGTTTAGGGTAACCTCGTGCAAGCAATCTTTGTTTCAGGTCTTCCCCATGTTTGTCATAATCTTGGATGTTAGAACAGTTGCGTCTGATACACAAAAACTCCCCAAAGGGGATGGAATCTTTTTGACAATTTGGGTGGTAGCTGGAATGTGCCAAAATAGTGTTCTTGGAAGTGGGTTTTCTATAAAAGCTGACAGAGATCTTACCCTCCTCTGATTGTATAATTATATCAAGGAACTCTACTGCTACTTTACTACTATGACTGGTAAATTTCAAATTCTTATCGCTAGCACTTAACCAGTCTATGAATGTAGTCAAGGTTTCATCATCTCCTCGCCAAATAAAGAAAATGTCGTCGATGAATCTGTGCCATCTTAGAACATTCTCATAAAATGGGGCTATCTCGTTGAAGATATGTTTCAATTCATACTCGCCCATATATATATTGGCCACACTGGGGGCACAAGATGCCCCCATGCTGGTCCCCTTGATCTGGTGATAGAGGTCCCCTCTGAAATCAAAGTAATTATTTTTCAACACTATTTCCAAGCATTCCAATATGAAATCGTTTGGTCTCTCTCCCGGAATTCTTTCTAGGAGGGTCTTTACTGCTTCCACTGCTTGTTGTTGTGGTATATTAGTATACAACGCTTCGATGTCAAGCGTAACCAAGGTCTCATTGTTAGGGTCATAGGGTACCTGTTCTAGTTTGTTGATGATGTCCCTGGTGTCCTTGATGTAGGATTTGTACTGAGTTGTAAGTGGGCATAGGAATGTGTCCACGTATTTAGATAGCGGTTCAGTTAATGAGTTTATGGAAGAAACTATTGGACGTAAAGGTGGGTCCAACACGTTCTTGTGTGTCTTTGGCACTCCGTACAATGCTGGAATTACTGCATTGGTTTTGTTAAGAAATAAGTACTCTTTTTCACATATGGTTTCTTCTGCATAAGCCTTGCTCGTTGTACGGTCTACAAGGTCTTTCAACTTTATAAGAGACCCTGCTTTAATGGGCCTATAATGCTCAACCACATTCAACATTTGATGGACTTTGTCCTCATATTTGCTGTATCCATGAGGACAATGCCCCCGCCTTTGTCACAGGGCTTTATGGTGAGTTCTGGTGCATTCTGAAGTTGCAAGAGAGCAGTTCTCTCTCCAATAGTCAGATTTGGTTTGCTCTGATAATTATGTTTCATAAGTTTATTAATGTCATTAAGGACAGATTTTTCAAAGATGGAAACCTCAGGGCCCACCATTTCCAGAGTGGGTGTAAATGTGGATTTTAATTTACATCCCGATAAGTTTGTATCAGGCTCAACCACTTCTTTGCCTGCAAAAAAATTTTTTAGGCGAATTTTCCTGAAGAAGGAAAAAATGTCCTGCATGAGTTTAAACTTATTGCAGTATGTACTCGGTACAAAGGACAGACCTCTACAGCATCAGAAGGACTCGCAGGCAAAGGCGATCAGGTGACTCTTTCCAGTGCTTAATTTGTAAAAGTAATAAGTGAGAGTGCCCACAGCTGTGCTCCAAAGGCCTCCAATGGTGCTATTAAATGTCTACGCACTGATTACCAAGGCTGCGTAGTCCAGAATTCATCTCAGGCCTCCTTATTTAGCCCCAGATACTACCTGCCTCTTTAGCTCACTGTTGTTGGTACCTGCATTCTCCCTTTGTTACTTTTTACATATTTATTTTACTTCTCCTTTCCCATTTGTTTGTTTTTCACCTCGCTTGCTCTCGCCAGGAGCAGCTCTGTCAATATCTAATGAGGAAAAGCAAGTGGTCGGTTCACATTAAGCACAGGAATATAACCCCCCCCCTTTAACAGGTCATGTTTATCAGGGTATGTTGGAAATCTAGTTCAAGTGCACTGTCTACAACTCCCAGAATGCATTCATTTGCTAAACAAGAGAGAGAAGACAGGAACAGGAATTGTGATGTCCCATGCAGTCATCTGGTGACACAAGCTTCCAGGTCACATCAAGAATTGAATATTCTATATTCTTTAGAAAGCTCTTCGAGACAACAGGATATGCCCCAAGAAAGTAACAAACTCGAGAATGTGTTCTAAGTAAATAAAGGGCACTGTTCGCACTGACTGCATGAAAAAGCAAAATTGAACAAAAACCAAACGTTAGAAACAAAAGATACATGTAACATCAACACTTCATCAGTTACGTAAAAAACTTCAAATATGTCTATAGGTATTCGGTTTTTTTCCTCCGTGGGCAACAGCAAAATGGGTGACAGAGGAAGATGTATCCTGCATATTCTGGGGACACCACTGCAGCGTGTGATTAAACAACAGAACTGCTTTACTGGGGACGTTGAAGGGAGGGCAATATTACTGATTGCCTATCCCGCCCTGCAGTTTTATCAGGCAACTAAAGCAAATGTTCTGCTCCGTTCCCATGCTGACTACATGCCCAGGGTCACAATGAATCCTGCTTGCAGCTTTGGCACACACACTCCCCTTCCCGGGCCCAAGCACACCACTACTCCAGAGTGGTCAGTCTGTGTTATGTTCTCACCATCCCACCAGCCGTGCGGATGGCGTGCGGGGGGCTCAATGCTTACATTGTGTGACCACCCCAGGGATTAGAGGAGGAGACTGCCAGCGAAGCAGAGCAGGCAGAGACAGATGACCAGTGACATGACAGTTCCCGAGGGTCACTGGGGAGAACAGGTATTAAAATACCGAAATATATCCGAAAGAGATTAAACATGACACTGAAAAACAGCACTTCAAATGCAAGTCAAAGAATAGATAGATAGGAATACAGACAGAAAGGGGTTAAGGCCCAGCCCTTCCAGCCCAGAGATTGCAAACGGTCCCCGGCGGCGGCAGTATGATTGCTCCTTAGACTCGGAGTCGGTTCATGCCAAGTTTACCAACCACCATGGTGTGTCCACACTAAACTAAAGAAACAGCAGCATTAGTTTGGTTACTCACGTGTTACTGCCTTTAATAAGAAGAGGCCTGCTGCTATACACTGACTGCACGACATGCTGTGTACTTCTAATAATAGTGCCGTTGATGTTGTGCTGGTGCGTCGTGACTCAAGTGTGTGTGCGCCGGAGCGTAGAATTTCTAAAAAGGTTACGCACGCTGCCACGGCTGCCACAGCCTATCAGAACCAAATCTATTCCAGTCATTGGCCTGCCCACCGGTAACACTAACTTCACTGAAGTCAATTTGGCATGAATTTAATATCGGCACGGCAGCACTCTACACTGGGGACTCGATAGATTGTGAACACTGTTGTCAATCCATTTTCGTGACGCATGACGTGCAGTAATTGATGTTTGGTGCCACTCGGGTGTAGACCCGGCCCTGATGAATAAGTGCCGGTGCTAAGCACCGGAAAGCACAGGCACAAATTAAGCACTGCCTGCTTTACGATCAAAACGATTCTCTGTGGGGCGTGGATTCTAAAATGTTCCTCTATATGAAGATCTCCCCTTCTGAAGATGAACCCTGAAATAATTCAGTGGGTCACCCCTTTAATCAAGATAGTAAAAAGTGGAATATCCCGGGCTATTTGTGCCATGCCTTGCTTTTTTTCAGAGCCAATCTCTGCTTACCCGGCTAAAAGTATTTATATAGTGCTCCAGCGGAAATGGGCAAATTTGCATATTCTCCCTGCGTCACAGACCCGTCATCACCCTTACTCATTCACGCACGCATTCATTTGTGGGGCCCATAACACCAACACTCATACGTCTCACTCGAATCTGCACACAGGAGGAAAGAAGCGCTGGACATGTGGGGTACCTTGTTACCTATCGGAGGAAATTCTTTATATTATATACATTATATACATCAGTACCTATAGAGTCCTAACTTTAACATCAAGGCACTCCACCACTTGGTCGATGGACCAATTAGTTGGACTGGTTGATGGTGATTTAGAACCAGCTAAAACACATTTAAAGCTTCGGAACCTTTCAGTTAATCAATACCTTATTAAAGAATCACAGACTAATTTCTTATTAATCAATGTTTAGTTTATCTAATGAATTCACTTTGTTAGCATAATCAAATTACAGTCAAATCAGAATTCTAATGAGCGATTTCTAACACCTTGATCTTGAACACAAATTGACATGACAATTATATTTACCTAAATTTAAATATTGGCCATCATTTCCGGAAGAACCCGTCAACCCAGAGCACAACTCAAAATCCCTTCAGATGCCATTGGCCTGTTAGACTTAAATAGGAACCCAATTAAGTCCAGGAAAGTCTCTCTCAGCACGACACAGTCCCACGAATTTAGCCAAGGGACCGGGCGATCGCACTAACAAATCGAACCTCCACACCAACAGACACCAACGAGAAAATGGTACGGACTCTTTTTTTCCTCTACTAAATTTCCCCTTTATATACTCTTTTTCCCCTTCCTTCTAGAACAATGTGCAACAATTTTTAAAGCAGAAGTGTTCTGATTGGATAAATCCCTTGAATTTTGAATTAATGTCTTATTCCCATGGTTCCTATGAGATTGACCATGTCATCTTCCAAATTGTATTCTTTTGTACGGTTCACAGGCGAAAAGTTCAGAAGTAACAACATGTAGACCTCCGGGTACAGGTCTCTATTGTCTTTTCAGTCATTCACACTAGCTGGGTCCTGGCAATCCTCCACGTTCCTATCCTTGACAAGGAACGCATCGTCTTGCTTTGGAGGTCGCCTGGAGATCTTCAGAGCCATCCGAGTCTGCGCAGTAGGCATCGCGCTCAAATGACGGTGGCCACTTCCAAACTCCGTTTTAAGTACTGCGGCCTAGTAGGCCCGAATGCCAACTTAAGCAAAAACAAACATGAAAGTAATTAATATATGGAAAGGAAGATTCTAATGTTCTAACCCACACTAATCCCCATATATATTAGTATTTTCCTAGCTTATAGCAACATTTAAAGCAATAATACTCACCATTCCGCACACTAGGAGCACAAACCATCACAAAAGCAACATAAATCATGCAATTCTCCATTTCAACACCTCCTATAGTTAGTTTGCGTACCACAGTTAATCATTAAAATTATTAGCCATGCATTTAGCATTTTAGTCCCACGTGTATCTAGTTTTTAATAAGGTGCAAAAGTTGGTTAGTCATAACACACCAAACAATTAATATGTAAATATTTAGAATAATTACATAATTAGTATTTTCATGCAAAATAGAGAAGGTATACAAAATGTTGCTTTACCTGCTCTACCAATAGCACAGTAGCGGGCCTTTAAAATCAATTTCTGTGGCGCATAAGTTGGCCCTGCCTGCTTTCTTATATTCTCATAAAGCGGAAAGTAAAGTCGGCCGCCTCTACGTGTTGCCATACACCGCAGCTGCCTCAAATGACTCCACGGGAGGTCTTTTTCTTCTGAACCTGATGGTCATGAACCAGAGAGAGGCAGAGAGTTACTGACCCGGGACCCACAAAAGCTTTTGACAGTCCTCTCTGTGATGGGATGGTGGTTGATTTTAAATACAGGTCGCAGAAAAATCTAATGGCATACAGACTCCTCAATGGGGTATAAACATATCATCTATCGCATAAGATGTATTTGTAAAGCTCAGGTTCACCCAGAACGGTATCTTGGTGCTGAATAGCAGATATTTCTTGTTACCCCACTGAACGGTACTCCTTTTATCGACCTCCGAAGGCTGAGAGGACTCGCTGGGATTTGAACCTGCGACTATGCGATCAAACACAGGTCCCCAACAGTGGATACATTAGTCCATCAAGCCACCAGACCCAGCTTCTTTATGGCAATGCTCTGCAATTTGGCTGGATAAATTCTTTTTGACTTCAAAATATCACATCCTTCTTTACAGGTCTGCTGGGGCTTTTCATATGCCACTTGGTCGGTACTTCAGAGAGGCATCCCTAAAACAGACATATGTTAGCTGGGCATGGCCCTTTTGTTGTCTTCTCAGCCAGTCAGGCCTCCTGCACATCGGGCCTCTCTTGACATTACATTGTCACAGCCTGTTTGACTGGGCTGCTAGGTTTACATATAAAATTTGGGACACACACTAAAAGAAAGTACCCAAACAATTTGTGTGTATCTACTGTCTGGCTGCTGTAACCTCATCTTTGATATATGAGTTTCTGTCTCTGAGGTTGTTGTGGGTTGCAGGGACTGCATCATACTGGAATTTGGTGTCAGATGTAGGAGGGCACTGAGATGACCAAAGTGCACCCCTCACACCCCCCCAGCTCTCAGTTCTCAAGTTTAGTATGGCTGAAGATGCCCAAAGTGGGTAGGACTAGCCTTGGGAATCTTTACCCCATTTGTTAAGGTGTCCCCAGGGGGCATTCCAACCCACTAAACCATGCCAGGCATACACGTGGCACCTATAGACTCCCACTTTAGAGCACTCCTGGACCTGAGGAACATTAGAATAGGACTGAACCTGCTGTCTGCAACCTGAAAAGACCTATGAAGGACTGGACCTGCTCTATCTTGTACCCAGGACAAAGGAGGTGACTTCAAGGACATAAGGCTGACCTCCTGTTAAATCTACAGGATCACAACAAACTACAGAAGTTCCTTCCTGCAACTGCCCAGCTGACCAGTGGCATCTGGACGGAGGCTGGGGACCCTCCTGTTGACCTCCGTCTGCCACCCTGTGAGTCTTTAAGTGCCTCCCCTGAGGTCCAGAGGAGGGGAGGGTGGCTTTAGAAGTGTACTCCAGTTGTGGATTGGGATTTAAAGGACTAAAGTCAGAAGGAAAATATATTTATATTTTTAACTTGTTTATTGGATTTAATGCTGGTGTAATAAACATCAGGGCTGCACGTTACATATGGTGGTGCCACATACAATATATCATCACAATCTAAACATCCGTCATACCAAGTGAAACAGTTGTAAGGATACTCCTCAGCTTGAGGCTTAGAACTCAGTACAGTGATTACTTCACATGCCCAGTTTACATCAGAAGAAAAAGATACAAAACCACATCTACATTGTTACGAATGTTACCGCGAACAAAAAAGGAGTCTAACAACATTAACAAAAAATAGAACGACAGCAGTGGCAGCACAAATGCATTGTGGACTCCCCTCCCCGGCACCCATCCCATCTGCATCGAAGAGAGGAGGTGAGGAACCAGAAAGGTAACTGGGTGGAGGGCTCATCTCAATAGATGGTAAAACCTTTGACCAAAATGAACCTGGTTAGTGTATCCTATCCGCACTACATCGAGGTCAGTGTCAAATTGCCCTTAGATTCTGTTATACCGCGTCTATTAGCTGTCATTGGCACATCTGAATCTTGGTACTATTTTGACCTAAAAATAGCAGCGGCCAGCACTGGTAAACGCGGTGGGCGGCGGGGCGGGATGGCAGGCTGGGTGAAAGCGGGGGTAGTTGACAGATGATGGAATAGGTATAATTAAATAAATAAATAACACTTATCCCGTCGTCTTTCGGCTTCCCCCTCGCTGCGCCCTGCCCTGCCCCACTGCTCACTGCGTTTACCTGTGCCGGCTGCCACTGCCTTAAACGTAAAATATAACAAATCTCTGGTTCCCCTTATTGTTTTTTTGTCATTTTGATGTAATTTTGTTTATCAAACTTCAATCTATTTTTCTACTTAATTTTGTTTTTTTTATTGTTTTGCATTTCAACTTTGCTGTTCTAGTACTGCATAAGTACTTTCCCCATTCCCTCTAAGTTAAGGCTGTCTCATCTGTGCCATAACTGCCAGCAGGTTGAGCTCAGATTTAATGTGTGACTTTAGTGATTCACTCTGACATGGATTATGATTATTACTTGAGGTGGGTACTTACCCCCCTCAACTAATTACCCAATTACTTACAGTCCACATTCACTAAGAACTCTTCTTTTAACCCGAGCTGAAGTCAATACTGAAGGAATCGCCCCATCAACTGGACCTCCCGTTGCCCGGATATGAATGAATTCACCTTACAGAAATGGAAAACAAGAGGCATTTGACAAAACAGGAACGAGTTGGCTTAATTAAACACAGCTTCCTGGGGAGTATCAACAGAGTTGTGTCTGAAGAAATTCTCTCGCTGTACAGAATTTCGTCCGACAATATATACATCTCGTGAGGTACAATAAACAAATTCTGCATTCTTCAAACAGCATCTTACTCATAAATAACAAGTAAAGTCATCTGATAAGGGGAGGGCGTGGCTCTCGACCTCGGGGAGAGATAGTCTGGGCCAGTGTGTATGTGTCCAGATGTCTTGTGTGAGGAGAGGTTAATCACTACTTGTGGTGTGCATGTTCTGTCCTGATTGGCTGAGTGTTCCTGACTACATGTGCATCTAGCTTTATGGTAAAAAATGTGTTTTATTTGGGCCTATTTCTTCATGCCTGTTTGTGGTGCAACTGTCTATCTGTGGAATTGTTCAGGGTTTTCCCTGGGTGCGCGTTTGACTTTGGGCTAAGTGAGACCCCACTTGTGACCTGTCGCTTGATAGGTGTGGGTTGGGGTGCCTTGGCCTGTCTGACCACGTAAATGTAAAGAGCGCTTTACATTTACATAGCGTTAAACTTAAAACAACACGTTCGACATGCAATTTTAGTAAAAATAATCACTGTACGGCAAGTTGCTAGAAACAGTTATGCTACATGGTCCTACGTAATTATACATTGATTTGTGAGAGAAACATTTGTGCTTTCACACTCATATATACAAGTCCAAAACGATAGGGGTCGATGTGTGGTAGTATGTGTGCGAACAAGAAGGTAATCTGATAAAGTCTAGTCTGCTGAAATTATGGAAGGAATTTGCTCATAAAAAATGATTTGGCTTCATTTTATAAAGCTGAAATGGACGATATTCTTCTAATGTTCGGGGGGAGAGTGTTCCAAATTCTTGGTGCTGCACCAGAGAAAGCTCGGCCAGAAGTTCTTTTCTTTCGGAAGAGGGCCTGTTTCAGTAACAGATCACCATGACTCCGGGAAACTCTGCATCCTCCTGATAGTGTGATTTTCTGGGCTAAGTACATTGGTGTTTTGTAGTGTATTGCTTTGTGAGTGATACATGCCATCTTTAATTGTATTGTTGCTTCGTAAGGCAGACAGTTGAGTGCTTTCAGATGAAGTGTGATGTGGTTGAATATTCTGGAGCCAGTTATAAGTCTTGTGTCCGCATTAAGACAAGCTTTTAGTGGTGCTGTTGAAATCTTGGGTAGACCAGCTAGAGTTGTGCAACCATACCCGATCCTTGATATGACTAATGCCTGGACTGCTGTTTTAAGGTCTGAGTTATTTATGAAAGGTTTTCTGATGTAGCTTAAATGGAAACGGGCGTTTGTTACCTTCGTGTTAATGTGTGTTAGCATGTTCAGGTTTGTGTCTAGCATAATTCCAAGGGATTTGGTTGAATCTACAAGCCTTGGTTTACAGTTTAGCGCTGTGATCAGCTTGGTCCATTCCAAGATATTTGTAGTACTTTTATGGGGTGAAATCAGAAGGAATTCAGTTTTATGCGGGTTAAGCTTGAGGTGATTACTAGTTAGCCAATGGACGGTTCTCTTTAGTGCCTGGTTCATGATACCGATCTCTTCTATCGATGTGATCTTGATGTAAAGCTGTCTATCATCTGCATATATGTGGAAGGAGATTTTTGCTTGTTGTAAGATTTCTGTGAGTGGCTCTACGTAAAGATTGAATAGAGCAGGGGATAGTGTTGAGCCCTGTGGTACTCCAATAAGATTTCTGGATGATGCAGGTAGTGTTTGGTTCACTATGAATTTTTGCGATCTGTTCTCTAAGAATGAACTAAACCACTTTAGGACTGTACCCTCTAAGCCCATCCTTTCTTCCAGGCGTTCTAGTATTTTGGCATGGTTTACAGTGTCCAATGCCGATGAGCGGTCGAGAAGGATTAGGAGATAGGTTTCGTTGCGATCAAGGGCAAGTAGAGCGTCATCCACGATGTGTAGAATTGCTGTTTCAGTACTGTGGTCTGGTCTAAATCCTGATTGATAGTCATCCAGCAGTTTCATGTGTTGGCTCAGTTGTTGTTGTGCACATTTTTTCCAAGACTTTGGCTAGCATGGAAATGTTTGTTACTAGTCTAAAGTTGTTAAGATCTGAGAGGTTCTCTGTTGTTTTTTTTAATATTGGAATGACTTGCCCTGTTTTTAGGCAGTCAGGTAGTGAGCTTTGCGATAGCGAAGCATTAAAAATCTTTGTCCATGAGGGAATGAGCAGATGGTTTATTGTAGACCAACATTTTACAGGTAGAGGATGATTGAATTGATTGTTTGGCTTTATGGTTGAAATAATCTTTGCAATATCTATGTCAACATAGGGCTTGAATTCTGACCATAAAGCATTAGTTTTAGGCATTCCCAGAGTTGGTTGATATTGAGGCTTAGCTGGGGTGGTCCTTTTGATCAAAGGGCTCTCGGCTGCCTTTTTGAGCTCCATCTACATGGATTTGGCTTTGGCTGTACAGAAGGTGGAGAATTTTTCGCTGCTTATGCTCGATTTTGTACCTATTGGGGCTGATTTGGCCGTTTTGTTGGATTGAACTTTTAGCAGTTCAAAGAGTTTCCTCGGTCTGTTTTTTTGCATCATCCAGTTCTTTTCGAAAGAAGTATTTTTTTGAATTAAGAATGCTTTTATTGTAGGCATTTCTGGCTTGTCTCAGTGGATTAAATGGGGTGAGTAAGGGTGTTGTAGGCATTTCCGCTCTGTGAGTCTGAGTAATCGTCTTTCTTCATTGACGGATCCGTTGAACCAGGTTTTTTTATCTTTGTCAGGGACCCTTTTGAGTTTTAAAGGGGCTATGTCCTCAATTATGCTCGTCATCGTTATGCATGCTCAGATCATTGCATACATTGACATTGCTTCTACTGGTATTGGCATTGTTATGGGTGCATAGATTATGGCATACATTGACATTGTTTCTACTGGTATCGACACTGTTATGAGGGTATATTTTATGGTATGCATCGACATTGTGTTTATTGGTATTGCTATTGTTGGACTAGCATATATCATGGTATACACTGACATCATATTCACCCATACTAACAAACCTGCACTGCTTACACTCAACCACCGGATGGAATTACAACAGCCCAAGTTAAGAAAGGTCTGTGTATTGAAACATGTACTGTGTACGATCCACAAAAGCAGAAATATGTCAAGACGTAAGGAATCAAGACCACTTCATTGCAGTCTTGATGTCATTGCATGGTCCACCAATAAAAACAGGGTCAACGCTTTATTTACTCCAACCTTCAATAATATCTGGATATTGTTTTGTGATGTTGAGATCTTGAGTTTTCTGTTTCTAGAGTGTGTGTTTGCTGGACACACTAAACAAAACATGACTGATCTCCCTTTTGAGAGGCATTAGTGTAGAATTTGCCTGTAGATTTATTATTTTCTGTCATTAAATAACCAAGTTTGGAATTTGAATGCCTATGTGCTTACATCTTTTTTTGACATTCCAAGGGTAGTGCTTTTCCTGATATTGATTGAAACATACCCAGATTTTGCCTACACTGAGCACCCAGAGAGATAATTCTCCTCTCACTTTTCTCAAGCAAGGTCTCCGATTATCGTGAACTTCTCTAAAAATGTTACTATCTTGAAGAAGACATAAGGGGGAGCAGCCCATTAAATAATGGCTGTATCTGTCTAAGATCAATTGATCAAATAAAACCTTTGGACAAGAGTGATGTTGAAGGTGCAGTTCTTTACTTACTGTTATTCAGTCTTTCTTGTCTTGTGCTTATAGATGCCATGCAGTTTGAGCTTTGAACTGCACACTGAAGTTCCTATTGCAAGTAACTAGCCATTACATTGGCATATTATCATTAAAAAAATGCTTTCATGGAACTTTAAGGAACAAACCTTAGCCGATTGTTCTTCAAAAAAGTGCAATTAAAAAATGATGTGTACTAAGGTCGTTTGATTGCCAAGAGACGATTAAGCATTTTATGTTAATTACCACTAATATATACATCATGGATGTCATTTAGGGGTTGCCACTCCGACCCGACACTGCTTTTGCGACCTCTGTCCTCAGAAGAGGCAAAATTAGTGCCTGGAACACAGGGGCAGCTTGTCCTAATGGATGTTGGTTAGGGCTACACTTTCCTGGTTTTCTATCGCTTTTTTCTTACACTAATAGTGAATAATATTATTCACTACTAGAGTACAAAGAAATGGAGTACAATTATCTGGGGTATGAAAGTATATAACAGGTAAGCAAAAATGATTTTAAATTTATGTTGTATGGGTGCTTGCGAGTGAGAATTGGCCCGATTCACAAAACTAACTTAAGACAAAATCCTAAACTTACTACCATTTTGGTATTCTCAGAAGGGTCTTACTCATTTTGGTTTTCACAGAAGGCACTTACTCATTTCGGTATTCACAGAAGTTAGGAGTCCTAACTTTAGGACTCCTAAATTCCTTCTGTGAAAACTGAAAGTTTTAAAGTTAGGATTTTTCTCAGTTTAGTAGTAGTAAAGTTAGGACGCCTATCTTTAGGACTCCTAAATTCCTTCTGTGAAAACTGAAAGTTTTAAAGTTAGGATTTTTCTCAGTTTAGTAGTAGTAAAGTTAGGACGCCTATCTTTAGGACTCCTAAATGCCTTCTGTGAATACCTAAAGTCTTAAAGTTAGGATTTTTCTCAGTTTAGGAGTAGTAAAGTTAGGACTCCTAACTTTAGGACTCCTAAATGCCTTCTGTGAATACCGAAAGTCTTAAAATTAGGATTTTTCTCAGTTTAGGAGTAGTAAAGTTAGAACTCCTAACTTTAGGTCTCCTAAATGCCTTCTGTGAATACCAAAAGTCTTAAAGTTAGGATTTTTCTCAGTTTAGTAGTAGTAAAGTTAGGACTCCTATCTTTAGGACTCCTAAATGCCTTCTGTGAATACCTAAAGTCGTAAAGTTAGGATTTTTCTCAGTTTAGGAGTAGTAAAGTTAGGAGTCCTAACTTTACTACTCCTAAACTGAGAAAAATCCTAATTTTAAGCCTTTAGGTATTCACAGAAGGCATTTAGGAGTCCTAAAGATAGGACTCCTAACTTCTGTGAATACCGAAATGAGTAAGTGCCTTCTGTGAATACCAAAATGGTAGTAAGTTTAGGATTTTGTCTTAAAGTTAGTTCTGTGAATCGGGCCCAGTGTGTTTATGTGAGAGAGAGTGTGGATGTGTGAGCATGTGTCTGTGAGTCAAAATCAAAATCAAATGGCGTGTGATGTCACTTCTGCTACCCCTGGCATTTTGGAGCATTGACGTCCATGATTTACGTATTTGCTAAATAGTTATCCCTAGGAGCTGTCTTGTATATTCTAAACACGAAAAGGCATGTTTTTGTTAATCAAAATGCAAAGAGGCTTTCTATCTCAGGTCACCACAGAGTATAGTTTTAACAATTTTAAAGGACTTTCTCTCAACAAATGCCCTTTTGATCTTGAGCATCATCAGCAACACTTTTACTCGGTCTAGTTTCTCAGGCTCTACAGATCCAAAATTCTATTATGCAATTAGATGGCCTGTACCATTAAATGCCTATTGGTTAAGCGTGAGCACCTTAAAAGGAATCCAGTTTTTAACTGGGAGCTAAGGGGCTGTTCCTGGATAGGTGTCACATGAGCTCGGTTATGTTATGTTATATTGATTAGTATAGCGCACTAATCACCCAAGGGGATATGCAGGCGTCTGGGCAGGTGTGTAGGTTTGTGAACCTAAGGTGCTTATATGAAGAGCCAGGTCTTCAGCTTCTTTCAGAACACAAGAAGTGAGAAGGAGGCTCTGATGTGTTTAGGGAGGTTGTTTCATTGCAGCCATGTCTTGGCTGCAATGTAGGAGAATGAGCGACCTTTAGCTTTGCTATTGCAGATGCTGGGAATGTGTGCAAGTGAGAGTGAGGCAGAGCGGAGGCGTCTGGTGGGTTGGTAAAAGTGTATGCGGCTGTTTGGTTACTTTGGTCCTGTTTTGTGTAGGGCTTTGTATGTGTGCATGAGAAGTATGAATTGGCTGCACTTGTGAATGGGGAGCCAGTGAAGCTTCCTGAGGTGTGGTGCGATGTGGGTGCAGTGTGATGTGAGTATTGAGTAGGAGGTCGAGTATGAGCCTTGTAGTGGTGTTCTGGATGGTGTGGAGTCTGTGTAGGAGTGGTTTGGAGATTCCGGCATAGAGATAGTTGCCATAATATAGCCTGCTGGTGATGAGTGCTTACCTGACAGTCCATCTGCGGTTTTAACGTGACCACTTAAAGATTTTTCTCAGCATGCATAGGATGTGTAAGCAGGTGATGCACATTCTGTTGA
Source organism: Triturus cristatus (assembly GCF_964204655.1). Lineage (NCBI taxonomy): Eukaryota > Metazoa > Chordata > Amphibia > Caudata > Salamandridae > Triturus > Triturus cristatus. The sequence goes on along the minus strand of NC_140583.1, from coordinate 107,147,365 downwards.
TTTGAACCGTCATGTTGAGCTTATCATCTCGGATGGTCCCTAGATTTCTTGCATGGTGAGAGTGTGGGTGTTGGCCCTACCTCCGACGGCCACTGGGTGGAGTCCCATGGGAAGGTCTTGTTTCCAAAGATCAGTACTTCTGTCTTGTCGGAGCTGAGCTGCAGGCATTTGGTCTCATCTAGTCTGCTACCATGGTCATGGAGAACGGTGAAGCTGGTTCTGGCGGTCGTTGTTTTGCCCGTCAGGAACAGAATGAGTTGCATGTCATCCACATAGGAGATGATGGTGGTGTCTTGTGACCGGATGATGTTGGCGAGAGGTGTCATGCATATGTTGAAAAGGGTGGGACTGAGGTACGATCCCTATGGAACTACACATATCAATTTTCGGTCGCTGATGCGGAGGGTGGCATCTTGGCCCTTTGGGTTCTTCCTGTGAGGAAGCTACAGATCAATTTGAGAGCGGTTCTTTGTATGCCTATCTTGTGAAATCTTCTGATTTGGGTGTAATGGGAGACAGAGTCCAAGGCTACAGGGAGGTCAAGCAGGATGAGCCACTGTTTCTGCTTGGTCCAGGATGATTTGTATGTCATTGGTGACTGTGATGAGAGCTATTTCGGTGCTGTGGTTCTTTCTGAATCTTCATTGCGTGTTGTCTAGCAGATGGTGAAGTTTGTGTTGGGTTGTGGAAGTAGGGGTGCAGAGATGTGCTGCAGCACCCCCAAAAATAACTATGCTAAAGCTCAGGAGGTGAATGAGCGATAAAGATGCATTTAAATGTTGTGTTTATCTTGTATCATTTGGTGTGAATTCAAAGACAGAGTTCAAATGTCAGACTATGTCTTCTGACAAATTGCTCTTTTAGTTGGAAACTGGTGTTTACTTTTATTTCTCTGACTGCAAAGGGAGAGGATTGTGTTAAAGTAACCAGGGTGGCAATCTTGCTTTGGTACTGGAAGTCAAAGGAAAGGCTGTGTGCTATCAGCATTTTTATAACAGCGGACAACATAAATAGCTGTAAATGAAGTATAAAAATATTTCAAAATATGCCAGTAGTAAGGTAAGAACAGATGAAGTAAATCTTTTGTGATTCTCAATTGTGATTTTAATAGGATCAAAACAAGCAGAACATTTTACTTTGCAATACGAAAATGATAAATATTCGCAGAAATAGGAGTTCCACACATTATCGTTTGATCATTATATAGTTTTGCCAGTAAAACTGTTTGTCTATGTAACTCTAGAGACCTTTTCAATGGAAAATGTGTTGTCTGTAAATTATAGTGCGCTCCCACACCTGTGTTGCAAAATGCATTGCAGACTACACACCCTTGCCACTCCCTGCTGAATTGGTGCAGCACATTTGCTACACTTCTTTTTTATGTGATGCCTGGATTTTTCACAATCTCTCTGACATCAGTGGTATAACATTGATGCCAGCACCCCACTATGACATTTTCCAGCACCAAAGGTTGTAGTGTTGAGAAATGTCCACAGACAGCAGTTAGGAAGTTAAGATGGCCTCTGTGATAGTCCAGGAAATGGCAGACAGATTAACCTGACAAGAAAAAGCAGCCCATTTTCACTACTTTTCGATAACAGTTAACAAGCAGACAACACTATTGTCTATTCAGACCTAGATAGTGAGGCGTCCATGTTCACTACCAATGTTTGGCTCGTAGCATGATCTCCAGATCTCAAATGGATAGAATACCTCATTGACCAAGGTTTTTGTAAGCGGATAGACTCCAGGACGGACCGAGGAACTCTTTTTGCTTCATTGAGGATCCCCCAGTTGTTGCAACCTGGGATTAATTTATTGGTAGAACAACTTGATAGGTGACCTGATGGATCAGACCACACTGTTTAGTTCAAGATAATCTGCATACCTGTCAAATCTCACACCTCTCTGACTCCTCATCAATATGTGGATTCAGTGTTCATCGATACTGAATAATAATGGCAATGACAAGAACCCCGATGAATCCCAGAAGTAACCAGGAAAGAATCAGCATCTGAACCGTCAAGAGGGACATATTTATCATGGTTTCATGCAGCGCAATGCAGTAAGCTGTCAACCACCAGGCTTGTTGCTCCCTTTCTTTACTCCCTAACCCTCAAGGAACTACTATTTCCAGTATGCATTGCGATGGCTATCACATCGTATGCTTTCCCATACTGCACTGAAGTAGGTCAGCCGACCTTTCCAGCATATAGGCAGCCAGCTCACCTTTCACAGGTGCTTGGCTTTCTATCCCTGTCAGGACCACGCCCTTGTTCCATCTGTTCCGAGTTGGAATTCTTTCCTGTGATCCGTGTTGGAACCGCTGCCTTGGTTGTATTTTCTTCGCTCCAGGAGATTGCTGAAATAAACCTTCTGTGGGTGCAAGGACGCGCCGAGACCACCTCCTGCTCTGCCCTCCTCATTATTCCATCGTGTGTAACGTTGCACGTAAACCCTTCGTTATTGGCGCAAGGTCGCGCTGATAACGGTTCCTTTTTTTTTTGCATTCTTACCTGGCCTACACTCAGCACCGTGGTATTATTTCACTCCAACCCCAAAGCACGAGGTAGTGCTGTCAGACTTTCGCCTCCCCCTTTTTTTTTATCGTGTATTGTGGTGCATATCTGGCCATTGTTGCGCATCGAATTTCGAGTGCGTGAAATCGCGCTACTTATCATCCCGGCTACAAGACTTATGCTACGCGGGTGACACGTGTTAATTATTCAAATCTCTGCCAGTCTTTTATTTTATTACCTTTGGCTCACGAACAGCGCATTGTAAGTTGCTGATTACCCTGCGGACATTCCCTATGGCGCTATTGTGATTTGGTCGTCTGCCCTTCTAAAGAAGACCATTCGGACAAACAGCTCCATCTACTGGATGATTGGGGAATACATTTCTTTGGATCTACACTTCTTCTCACTGTTTGCTTTTCCTGGACTGTGTATGAAGAAACAAGTCACAGGATTCTCGTATTTTTTACGTTTTTGGAAGAGACCTGTTTACCACATCGTGCTGTTAATGTGCAGTGAGTATGGGCAAGCATATAGTGTGAATTAGTACCATACGTTAATTACATATACTGTGAAAGTGTTTACACTATATAACCTCTCTTCTTCTTTTTTCTGATTTCATGTTTTCTGCAGCGTTTCTCGACCCTCATCCCCTTTGACGGAAGTCCTGGTGGTCCTCTCTGGTCTCTTCACTCCCTGGGGGCACTGGTTTGCCTTTGGCGTTCCTACTTGGCCATAGGTAACGATACCCTTCTCGAGTGAAAAGGCATTATCTTCGCTCCTGTGGATTTTGGCTGCTCTGGTTTGAGACTGGAAACCTCGAATCACTGACAAAATATCGAAAGACTAAAAATCGACGTACAAATATATCGATACAAAATTATCGATCACATTATTATCGACATCACATACTTATTTAAAACATTACAAAAATATCGAACACACAATATCGAACTACATAAATATAGATACACAAAATATCGCAAACACAGTTATCGAAATCCTTAAATATCGACGCTCATTAATAAACATATACTTCATTACAAAATATCGTAAACTAAAATATCGACCACTAAAATATCTCCATTTTACTAATATCGACTATATAAAATTAATGTAAATACTAAAATCAAACAACATAAACACCAAATAATGTTTTTTAACTCTACACAAAATTAATATTAAACAATAATATATTTACTACTTTAAAAATCGATTAAAAAACTTAACTATTTACTAAAACATCATTAACAACCTTCCTACATTAAACAACAATATTATTGAATTATACTTTATCAATTCATGCATACAATACATAATATAATGTTTAGAAAAATACATATAGAATAATACACCACAAAACCACTAATTAGCGTTTTCCTTATTAGGAAACTAACTACAAGAATAAAAAAAAAAAATCAATTCGAACTAACCAATAAAAACACTCCAAATTCAAACTAAACAATAAAACACAGATTACAACATCCAAAGCACTCTTAAAAGAAGTTCAACTTCATTCACAGTCCAGAACCAAAAAAAAGAAATTGAATGAAGAAGAAAATCTACTGGATTGCAACTGCAGATATAAGGAAATCAACATACAGCAAATATTTAAAACTATCAAAAGTAAGTTAACTATATTATACTCATTAAGACTCAAAGCTAATAAATTGTAATTACAATATACATAAACTATAAATAAATAAATGATTTCTTTCTATTTCATGTTTTTACTACAGGAAACTCCAAAAGAAACTAAGAAAATACAGAACAACACCAAAAAAGATACAACTAACAAAGTAAGTATTTCACAACCAAAAATCAACTAATAGATTAAAAACCACCCAAAATAAATTCCAATTCCAAATCCCCTAACCATTCCTTATAAAAATATAGAAACAAATATTAAAACAAATGTACTTTTATTTTCCAGAGAAAGAAAATACTGGAAGAAAATTCCACAAATAAAGAATAAAAAGCATTCTACTCAAACACATCAAAACCAACTTTGTAAGTATATTGTAACTAAATCTTGGTTCTTTTCTACTGAAATTCATACAACAGCATATATAATAACTATAATATATATTTTTCATAGATAAAGCTACATCAAAATGACTGAAGGAGCAGAATTCATAACAAGCCAGAAGGGAAAAATGTTACTATGCTATATGGGATACACTTACACACAGGAAAAAGTGTATGATTTAAAAGTTAACTGGAAATGCACTAAATACTACTCTAATAAGTGCTATGGGCGTGCTACAACACGACAAACAACAGTACTGTACACTAGAGAACATAACCATTCACCAAACATTACTGAAATAGAAGTCAGATCTGCATTGGAAACTATAAAGGAAGCTAGCACAAGTTCTCAAAAACTTACAAGTGTAATTTTAAAAGAGCAGCTTCCCAAAATTCCTAAAACTGCTACTACACAAATGCCATATGTAACTTCACTCAAAAGAACTATAGCACGTACTAAAAAAACCACTACTACTTCAACCCCAATTCCTCACACATATAGTGAAGTTATTCTAAGTCCAGAACAAAGTATAACTTTAAACAAACAACCATTTGTCATTTTTGATAATAAAAACAATGACAAAAGAATAATAATATTTGGAACAGCTAATAATCTCTCTAAACTACAAGAATCACAAAACTGGATGATGGATGGGACTTTTACCACATGTCCCAAACCCTTTTTCCAACTATATACAATACACGTCCTATATCACAATTGCAATATACCATTAATTTACACATTATTACCAAACAAACATAACTCCACATACACTGAACTATTAAATACAATAAAACAAAAAACAAATAACTTTCCCCCCCAAAAATAATCCTAGATTTTGAACATGCAATGATTAATACTATATTAAAAACACACCCCCATACCTCCATCCAAGGCTGTTACGATCATTTTAATCAGTGCCTATGGAGACACATGCAAAAATCAGCCCTAAGCATTGAATATGCAACTAATTCAGCTTTCGCATATCAAATAAAAAAACTAATAGCACTAGCTTATGTACCTGACACAGACGTAACAGAACATTACAACATTTTAATAGACAGCGCCTTCTACAAACAAAATGAAGAAAAACTAAGTCCACTATTGGACTATTTCGAAGATACATGGGTCGGCAGACTACATAGATCTGGCCACAGAAGAAACCCTAAATTCTTAATTCCCTGGTGGAACGTATACAGAAGCACATTAAATGGAGAATCAAAAACTAATAACGCAGTTGAAGGATGGCATAACGCCTTCCTGCAATCAACAGGCAGAACAAAACCAACACTAGAAAGATTTATATCATGCCTACAAAAAGAACAGAGTTATCAAGAGTTCCGAATGGAACAATCCATAACTCAGCTAACTCCAAAAACCTCAAAACAAACTAAACAAATGTATAAATATCTAGAGCAACAAGTAAAATTGTACCCTACTACCAAAGGCCTAGAATACCTAAACATCATAGCTAAAACACTTCTTTAAAAGACCAATACAAATAAATGAGTAATTACTCATTTTCAATCATATCAAACACATAAAATATATTTATCTTATCACAAAAATAATTACTGTGTGTAACATATTTATACATATTGTCAAAAATATATTAACACACATTAATAATATTTGTAATAAAATAAAAATAAACAATAATATTAAACAATACCCACCCACAAGAAATAATAATAAAATAACTTACCAAGTTTATTCCAAACTCTGAAAAATCCATTTCCTGCTTACACAATCCAAACATAAAAAAAAGGTTCCCAAAAAAAAATGCAAAAATACAACTGTCGATTAAATCCATAATCCATGCACCAAATATCCATCGGAAAACCATGAAAAACCAGAAAATAGATAAAAATAGTAAAAAACGCTCCATGAAAACCGAAACATTTAAAGAAGTGTAAAAAACATATTGTTCAATAAAATGAAAACACACTTCTTTAAAAAAAAAAAGGACTCCATCCGAAACGAAGAACCTAGAAAAGAAAGTATAAAAACAAAGCAACATACATTCCCACCCACATAAAACAACACATAAACACTTACTAACAATAGTACTAGATTTAAAAGACTTCTAAATATACATTAAACACCTTAAACCTAACTCTTGAAACATGCCTACACAACGTTAAAAACACGTAAAAACACAACACGCAACTCTAACACATAACATTTCCAAATATAACTAATATATATACAGCTACACTAAACAGTATCTAACTAGGTTCAAAATAAAGTTTTAAACCATCTAAAACATATAAAACAAACCTTACCTTTCACGACGCGAAGTAACTCCTAACCGCGAGCTTCCCTTCAACCCAAATGACCCAAAACAACATTACCGGGTTACAAAATAGAGCTCCCAAAACATAATAAAACATTTAACTATACAAAAAAAACCTCATTAAATCAGATAAAATGTAAATTCACACACAAATTGTTTCTATTATTTAGCTAAAATAAACCTCTTTTTTCATGTACCTAAAAATTGTCAAAAAATTTTCCTCGTGTAAAATTATAAAAATAAATATTACAAAATATAAAATATTTATTATAATTTCTAAAAAGAAAATACAACAAAACAATGTATGAAAAAATGTAACAAATATTTTGCATGAATGATAAAATTTTATTTATGTAAAAAATGTGTTTGGTTTGAAAACATTGTACAAAAATAATATTAATATTTTACATATTAATATTAATAAAAAGCTTATAACATGTTTGTACTACAAATATTAAAATGTTAAAAATGTTTATATATGAAAATATTTGCCAAAAGTTTTGTATAAATATTTACAAAACCTATTTCTATGTTAAATTTAATTTAAAACACAAGATTCAACTAAATTATAAATAATTTAAGTGTACTAAAAAATTGTAAAAAATATAGTAAATGTACATAACATTTTTCCTGACCTATATTCAATATGTTTGAATTGAATTACAATGTAAATAATGATATTTCTGAATGATCCTACTCAAATTATTAAACAATAAAAAATTACAAAAACTACAATAAAGACCATGTTCTTGTCTTATTAATTGTGGTTCTCTGATTATTTATATTTACCTTCTATTATCAATATTTAACATATATAAAACATTGTTTTTACAAAAATAAAAATAAATAAATATTATAAAATTACAGAATACCATTACCCATTATTTCAATACTAAATATTCATATTGTTTTCCTACTAATAACATTAAATATATCAATAAATATATCACATTAAAACTTTAAGTATATTTATTATCCTAAACTATAAATATTTAATTAAGTAGTACAAATCCAATATATAATAATAAAATACAATTAATATACACTTAAATATTTAATTTAATTTAATTTCATGAAATACCAGACAGTAAACCTCAAAATATACTATAACCACTGCACTTAACAATAATTACAGTAGATGTTCCAAAGTAAAAATAACTAATTCTACACTTCCAATGCTATTTAAATTAATTAAATCAATAATAACAAATATACACAATTTACATACTATTATCACTACAAACTATAACAAAACATGATAAATACTTAAAACACTAAACATAAACTATTACCTATTTCCACTCTAATCTACAATAAATTGTAGTAGATAGATGCTGGACAGTAAACATGAATAATTTCCTATTCCCACTCCACTGTACAATAGGATACAGTAGCTGCTGGTCAGTAAACATAAACAATTTACTATTCCCACTCCCGTCTATAATAAATTAAAGAAGGTGCTGGACAGTGACCATAAATAATTTACTATTCCCACTCCAGTCTATAATAAATTAGAGTAGGTGCTGGACAGTGACCATAAATAATTTACTATTTCCACTCCAGTCTACAATAAATTAGAGTAGGTGCTGGACAGTGACCATAAATAATTTACTATTCCCACTCCAGTCTATAATAAATTAGAGTAGGTGCTGGACAGTGACCATACATAATTTACTATTCCCACTCCAGTCTATAATAAATTAGAGTAGGTGCTGGACACTGACCATAAATAATTTACTATTCCCACTCCAGTCTATAATAAACTAGAGTAGGTGCTGGACAGTGACCATAAATAATTTACTATTCCCACTCCAGTCTATAATAAACTAGAGTAGGTGCTGGACAGTGACCATAAATAATTTACTATTCCCACTCCAGTCTATAGTAAATTAGAGTAGGTGCTGGACAGTGACCATTAATATTTTACTATTCCCACTCCAGTCTATAATAAATTAGAGTAGGTGCTGGACAGTGACCATCAATAATTTACTATTCCCACTCCAGTCTATAATAAATTAAAGTAGGTGCTGGACAGTGACCATAAATAATTTACTATTCCCACTCCAGTCTATAATAAATTAAAGTACGTCCTGGACAGTGACCATAAATAATTTACTATTCCCACTCCAGTGTATAATAAACTAGAGTAGGTGCTGGACAGTGACCATAAATATTTTACTATTCCCACTCCAGTCTATACTAAATTAGAGTAGGTGCTGGACAGTGACCATAAATAATGTACTATTCCCACTCCAGTCTATAATAAATTAGAGTAGGTGCTAGACACTGACCATAAATAATTTACTATTCCCACTCCAGTCTATAATAAATTAGAGTAGGTGCTGGACAGTGACCATTAATATTTTACTATTCCCACTCCAGTCTATAACAAATTAGAGTAGGTGCTGGACAGTGACCATCAATAATTTACTATTCCCACTCCAGTCTATAATAAATTAAAGTAGGTGCTGGACAGTGACCATAAATAATTTACTATTCCCACTCCAGTCTATAATAAATTAAAGTACGTCCTGGACAGTGACCATAAATAATTTACTATTCCCACTCCAGTGTATAATAAACTAGAGTAGGTGCTGGACAGTGACCATAAATAATGTACTATTCCCACTCCAGTCTATAATAAATTAGAGTAGGTGCTAGACACTGACCATAAATAATTTACTATTCCCACTCCAGTCTATAATAAATTAGAGTAGGTGCTGGACACTGACCATAAAAAAATTACTATTCCCACTCCCCTTTGTAACAAATTAATGTAACTACCAGACACTACATATAAAAAATTTACTAATCCAAAAAAATCTATTAAATTTTTGGGTAGTTACTGGACACTAAACATACATTTACAACTGCTACCTACCTTTCCCTCCTGAGGCGGAAGCCGGGAGGTCTCTCTACTATTCTTTGGCATTTTTAACCTAGCGTGTTTGACTTTCATGCTTGTCATTTTAATTTTTGTCTTGTGCAGCTTGTGCTCGCGCTTGTGTTATAAGCGTGCCTGAGCCTAGCGCTGCCTGCCTTAGACTTCCCAGCGCTTGTAAGCGCTTTGCCCTGCTCCCTCCCCCTTGCCTGGGACTGTGAGACCACCCTCGGCTGAGTGTTGACGCCGAGGGCTGGGATCTCATTTTGGCCGCCATCTTGGGGGTAGGACTCTCCGCCCTCGCGCTCTAGTAGCGCTATAAAAGGGAAACGGAACATCTTGCATGTGATTTACAACTGCTACCTACCTTTCCCTCCTGAGGCGGAAGCCGGGAGGTCTCTCTACTATTCTTTGGCATTTTTAACCTAGCGTGTTTGACTTTCATGCTTGTCATTTTAATTTTTGTCTTGTGCAGCTTGTGCTCGCGCTTGTGTTATAAGCGTGCCTGAGCCTAGCGCTGCCTGCCTTAGACTTCCCAGCGCTTGTAAGCGCTTTGCCCTGCTCCCTCTCCCTTGCCTGGGACTGTGAGACCGCCCTCGGCTGAGTGTTGACGCCGAGGGCTGGGATCTCATTTTGGCCGCCATCTTGGGGGTAGGACTCTCCGCCCTCGCGCTCTAGTAGCGCTATAAAAGGGAAACGGAACATCTTGCATGTGATTTACAACTGCTACCTACCTTTCCCTCCTGAGGCGGAAGCCTGGAGGTCTCTCTACTATTCTTTGGCATTTTTAACCTAGCGTGTTTGACTTTCATGCTTGTCATTTTAATTTTTGTCTTGTGCAGCTTGTGCTCGCGCTTGTGTTATAAGCGTGCCTGAGCCTAGCGCTGCCTGCCTTAGACTTCCCAGCGCTTGTAAGCGCTTTGCCCTGCTCCCTCTCCCTTGCCTGGGACTGTGAGACCGCCCTCGGCTGAGTGTTGACGCCGAGGGCTGGGATCTCATTTTGGCCGCCATCTTGGGGGTAGGACTCTCCGCCCTCGCGCTCTAGTAGCGCTATAAAAAGCTCACCCCTCCCTCCGCGCAGCGGACGCGGACTGCGGACGCGCCGGACCTGCGCCGGAGTCGTGCCAGAGTCCTGCCCGTCTGCACTCGTCAGCGTCCCGGAGGCGTTCGGCGTGGCAGGTACTTCTGGCCATTATGCTTTCCTACTCCGCTCAGGAACTCTACTCTTTGCGTGACGGGGATGCGTCCTGTCACTCAGTCTTTCCTGGCCGATATAGGGGTAAACATAAGTGCCCTGTCTGTAAATGGCATCCTACTCGCAATCTCCCTTCCCCCCGCTCTATTAAGGATTGTAGCATTAAACATCTTTGTCTACTCCTTAATACAAGGTCGTTGCACCAACACACTCAAGAGATTTATGATCTCCTTTCGACGACCAGTCCCACCTGTCTGATGCTCACTGAGACATGGCTCAATGAATCCTCCCACCCGGACATCGCGGTAGCCATTCCCTCTGACTATATCATCCATCGACAAGATAGAGACAAGGGTAGGGGGGGAGGAGTTGCCCTGGCTGTGAAAAAATCTTTTCCGTGCACGGTCACGCACACAAATACCATCGTAGGGGCTGACTCTCTTGCCTTTACCATCTCCCTATTGCCTCAGCAAGCGCTGAAGGGTCTTGTTGTTTACAGACCTCCGGGCCCGGTGGGATCCTTTCTTGATGATCTCCAGCAGGTTATGTTGGTCCTTGTTCTAAGATCGGAGCGGTGTATATTGGCTGGAGATTTTAACTTCCATATGGATGATCACCAAGACCAGGATGCTATCAAGCTGCTTGATATTACATCTACTTTGGGCCTTTCCCCCTATATCTTTGGCCCGACCCATGATAAAGGCCACACACTTGACCAGGTTTTTTCCACCTCACCTATTATGGCTGTAACACTTCTGCCAGTCTTATGGTCTGATCATTGTCTTGTTCATTTTGAAATATCATCTACTACGAATTCTATGGCCAGTGCCACGAGACAGCAGGGTAGCAGCTATAGGGCACTCCATCGGGTGACTCCGGATCTGCTAGCGCAGGCTCTGGTGGATCACCCCATGTCTCATACGGGTGACCTGGAGAAAGACCTGGAGAGCCTGCAATCCTGGCTCCTTGCTATATTAAATGAGCTCGCCCCATTACAGCCACCCAGGTCTGCCGCCCAACGGGTCTCGGCCCCTTGGTTTACGGAGGAATTGGCCCATCACCGTAGGCAATGCAAAGTCGCTGAGCGGGCTTGGAGAGCCCAGTACGAACCTGAGGCCAAACAACTTTATAAAACCATGATGAAATCATATCATGATTTAATACTTCAGGGCAAGAAATGCTATTTTGCCAAAAGGATTGAAGACGCGGCAAACTCCTGTAAGGAGATTTTCTCAATTGTGCGAGAATTCACCAGCCCGCGGTCAATCTCAGCTCAGGACGCTCCGGTGGAGACCTGGGCCAACACCATTGCTAATTTTTTTACCACCAAAATTAGGCAAATTCAGGATTCCTTTCCTTTGAGACCTATAGATGACCCGTCAACTCTGCCGATTGAGACAACTCTCCTGTCGTCTCCAGGCCCAGTTCTGCTAGACTTCCCGCCCCTTTCGGCTGCCGCATCCTTAGCCTTGATGAGGAACCTTAAATCGGGCTCACCGCTAGATCCCTGTCCAGCAAAATTCTTAGCGAGAATGGCAGATGCCGTTAACCCCATAGCTAATCCCATTCTTAACCTTTCCCTGAGTCAGGGATTTCTGCCCCAGTCCTGGAAACAGGCCATGGTCATCCCTCTTATCAAAAAGCCTAATCTTGACCTAGAAGTGCCCTCCAACTATAGGCCAATCTCGCTCCTTCCAGCACTTACCAAGATCCTGGAGAAACACGTTCATAGCGTGCTTTCTAACTTCCTGGAGTCAAACGAGTTACTCCATGAATCCCAATCGGGCTTTCGCTCCAACTTAAGCACCGAGACGGCGCTCCTGGAAGTTTCTGAGATCGTGAAGGAGGTGCTGGATACCGGAGGCAGGGTGATGTTAGTTATGCTAGACCTGTCGGCGGCGTTTGACACCGTCCCCCATGAGGATCTCCTCACTAGACTACACGACATCGGTCTGGGGGGGACGGTGCTCAACTGGTTTCGTTCCTTTCTAGCCAACCGCCGGCAGACGGTCTGGGTCCCACCTGGATCTGCCGAAATGCCGCCATTGGGAGTCGGAGTGCCTCAGGGCTCTGTATTGAGCCCCACTCTATTTAACATCCTTATGACCCCTCTGGCGACATTGGCAGAGTCCTATGGGGCCCGGATCGTCTCTTATGCTGACGACACCCAGCTTCTGTTCACCTGCCGTAAGAGCGAAGAGTTCGATGGAGAAAGGATCCGTGAGTGCCTTGGGGCTGTTTTTAATTGGTTCCAACTCAACAGCCTCAAGTGCAACTCGGATAAATCCGAAATATTATTCTTCGGATGCCCATCGGAACCAGATTGGCATGGATGGTGGCCTGCTGACATGTTCCCTCCAACTCAGTCATCTAAGTGGGCTAAGAACCTGGGAGTAAAAATTGACAATGAGCTTTCGCTCAAATCCCAGGTTTCTACTCTTACGGGAACATGTTTCGGGATCCTCAGAATGTTGCGTACGTTTTTTCCCCTTCTATCTGAGGAACATCGGAGGATAACTGTCCAGGCACTTATAGGATCCAGATTGGACTATGCAAATGTTCTATATCTGGGTCTGCCAGAATATCTCCTTCAGCGTTTGCAGGTGACCCAGAACGCTGCTGCTCGAGCGATCTTTGGCCTGCATCGTCGCACTAGTGCCTCTAACCTTCTTCTATCCCTCCATTGGCTTCCTGTACGGAAGAGGATACTGTTCAAGGCCATGACCCTAGCCCATAAGGCCCTGCATGGTAATGGTGCAAAATATCTCCAGAAGAGGCTGGACTTCTACCGACCTACACGATCCCTCAGGTCGGAAACATTGGCTCTGGCTCGGGTACCACGTATCAAAAGGGCTCGTCTAGGCGGCCGGTCCTTTAGATTCCTTGCCCCCCAGCTATGGAACTCTCTACCGGTGTCCTTGCGGACTACCTCGAACTTGCTTGCCTTCAGGAAGGACTTAAAAACTTGGTTGTTCTCTGGTTAGTCCGCTTCCTCTTTTAGGCTCCTGTCTTTTTACTGTTATGCTTTCCAGTTCTTTCTTTAGGTCTGGAGCACAAAGCGCCGGGACACTCCTTTGGAGTAGCCGTTGCGCTATAAAAGTCCCATTTTAACATAACATAACATAACATAACATAACATAACATATTTTTCTATTACCACTACTATATAAATTGTAATCATGAAAACCTCTTTACTCAACATTAGCAATATTATGCCCCTAAAAATAATTATTTTTAATAACTTCCCACCCTTAACCCACATAAATCCTAAAAAATATTGTTAATATTTAATACAAATTTATAAGTCTATTTTCCTACATTTCTATATCTATATCTGTTTAATCTTTTATTAATTTAATAATAACATTTACTACTACATATCTATTTATATTATAATACCCAACCTTATCCCCTATGAACGCACCCAACCCAGGCCTGAAAATATTTGTCCTCTTTGAAATGGCAAATACATTAATTTCTCTCAAAATATATTCTGAAATGTTCAATTATAACAAAATATACTATTGTGACAAATTTATCTTAAAAACACTCCCTACAATAATACTCTATAAAACATACAACACACTCCTAAATGTATTTCTAAACCTTTGATTTTATGAATTTTTGTATTTAGTTTAAATTAATTTCTTTTTTCAATTAAATTTTCTTATTATTTAATGTTAATAAATCACTTTACAAACACTACCCATCCTTAACCCTATAAACCCACCATCACACTTCTAAAATAAAATATTATAATCAATTTTTGAGATTAAATTTGAAATGCAAAAATTTTTTGCAAACATTTACATTTGTTTTTAGAATTTTTTTCAAAATTACTAATTTCAAAACACTACCCACCCTTATCCCCTATACATCCAAATTCCCTCTTATTAAAATAATTATCTTCTTAAAATGTTTAAATTTTTATTGAAAGAACAATTATAAATGTAACTTTTTTGTAATAAATATTAAAATTTATATATATTTCTAAAACACTCCCCACCCTTATCCCCTATAAACCCAAAATCCCACTTATTACATTAATTTTATTATTAAAATTTTAAAATTTCAATTTTAATACCAAATTTGAAATTTCAATTTTTTTTATAAAATATAAAATGTTATATATATTTCTAAAACACTCCCCACCCTTAGCCCCTATAAACCCAAAATCCCACTTATTACATTTATTCTATTATTAAAATTTTTAAATTTCAATTTTATTCCAAAATTTATTTTTAAAATTATTTCATAAAAAATAATTTTAATATTTATTTCTAAAACACTCCCCACCCTTATCCCCTATATACACAACATCCCACTAATAAAAGGTATTTCCTAATTAAAATTTAAATATAGCAATTTTGTTCACAAATTAAATTCGAATTTTACAAATATTTCTTAAAATATTTTATTTAAAATCTATATTTTTAAAACACTCCCCACCCTTATCCCCTATAAACCCAACATCCCGCTCCTAAAATTATATATCAAAATTTAAAATATAATATTAATTTAAACAAAATTATTATTTTTAATACACTTAAATAAACATTTTCTAACACTTATAAACAATAAATTTTGACAAATAACAAAATCACAGAATACTATCCTTTTTCGATAATTTCACAACACGATATTATGTCTTTCGATATACTATACCTCGATATTTTTCTACACATAACAATATCGACATTTTTTACATCGATATAAAAACAGAGATATTTTATTCCATCGATATTTTCACTTCCATATTTCTGTATGTCGATATTACATTTCCGATATTTTGTCTACTCACCGGAAACCTCGACATAAGCCACCTTTCAGCACTGCACAATTTGGAAAGGGTGGGGTGGCACTGTATGTAACATTATATGACACTGTTGCGGGTGTCTTGGAGAGATCAGGGGGCAGGTTGGGAAGAATCACACCATAAGAGTCCCTTTCTGTTTCCTCAGCCCGAAGAACAGCTCCGTTCCAGACCCATCATACAGGGGGAGGACACGGAGTTTTGTGGACTGGTCCCTTTAAGTGGAAACTGGAGCCAGGAGTCGAGATACGTCACAATGACGTCGACAAGAGATGGCCATTAGAAGGTGAGATGCCGGAGGAGGAAGGAGAATCCGGAAGCATTGCCGCGAGTTGGAAAATCAAGGAACCGAAGGAGCTGAGGACCGCAAAGGGGAGAGACCGAGCTCTTCTGTATACCTCTGACGCGAAGGGGGTACCGACAAGAGAGCCAGGAGGCCTCAGAGATGGTGTTATGGTGAGCCATGCTCCAGGAGGAGCGTGACTTCAACAGGTACGGGAGCGCGTCTCCCGGTGGGTGGGAAGGAAGCCCGCTGTGTAAATGCTCTTCCCGACATCCCGCATCACCCCTGGACTCCCTGCACTAGCACCTGCCTAGCTTGTGTGATACTGCACTGGTGATCCCTCACTCCTTTTCCCCTCTACTTCTATCTGTTCCTTGAACCTCACGGTTGCCATATCTTTCTTTTGTCTTTTGTTTATCCCCAAACCTGAGTCCTTCAAGAGGATCTGAACCACGAAAGAGAATATGCGCTGGGAGGCTGTTGATGATGTCACAAGGGTCATGGTAAGAACAAGCCGTTTTCCATAGGACGCATACCCTAAACCCAGATCCGATAGTGGAAGAGGATAAGAAGTATTATCCCCACCCATACAGACTGGAGTATTATATAAGAGAAAGGTCTATCGAAAAATAAAATCTGACTTGAAACTTCCTACTGTCTCCTCCGCTCATTGCCCTCCTTTACAGAAACATTCCTGTTTTTGTTTTGGTGCTGGTGCACAATGTGCTGCCTAGCGCCAACACAGGCACTCTTGCACCATGGTGCAAGAGTGCCTGCATTGCAAGCAGGATTGATTTTGTGCAGGAAGAGGCATCTCCCTGCACAAACAACAATCCCCTGAGGCCTTTTCCTCTTTCTGTGTGTGCTGCAGAATGCAGCACCCGTAGAAAGAGCAAAAAACAAAGAGAAATTAAAATATTTCTCCTCGTTACACTTTCCCTGGGAAGGCATAGCATTTTGCCATATTCCCAGGTCTATCACTAATGGTAAATTTGGAAATGCGCCTAAATGCATGGGTGGATACATAGGAACACTCATGCTGCACCCATGGAATGCTTCTCTGGTCAGAGTAATGCAAGGCAGCGATTAGAGCTGTGTTGAGTTACTCTGGATGTTTGTGGCCTTGCGTGGCTTGATAAACCTAGCTTTAGAGTTGCATCACCCTTGCCCCCTATTCCGTGGCGGAAGGGTAATGCAACATCATGATAAATATGCCCCTTAATGTGTTGTGGAAGTTGTGGTCTGAGTGCACCATTAGTTCGGCTAATTTGCTAGACTATAGTGGTTCTTTGAAGATAAACTAGACTGGACCTTGGATGACTCCGAGGACATGGAGTAATAAGGGAAACTCAGTCAAGTGCTACATGTGCCATGTGGATTTTCAAAATAGACTCACTATCATAAACACTTTATTTGACCATGAGGTAATAGTGTTTCACATTTGTAATGTCCCTTCTCCATCTGCTTGGGCAGCATACAGTGGTGGTAGCAATTGCAATTTTCTGTACCATTTTTTTAACAGTGTGTGGCCATAGGGCCATGAACCCTCCTCTCCGAGAGAAGTTCAGTGATTACCCAAAACGAGTAAGTGTGTTTACTTGTGTTTTACCAGCACCACTATTTCTGTCTACATATGTGTGTGCTTTTGTTTCTCTCATGAGGTTTGATGTAGCTTTAGCTTTCACTCACTCACCAATGTCCATTGGTGGCTTCTTTACCTACACCACGCAGCCCGAGCTGTGTAATGATGTGTACATGAGGATGTAAGATAAGAATTGTATGAGGTAGGTGTTCTAGGATGGAAGGTAAGGGGTCTTTCAAGGGAATACAAGTTCAGTTATGACTAGAGACTTGAGGAGATAAGAAGCTGATCTGCACATACCAATAAAGCAGTTAAGAACTTACTTGGGGGCCGATTCCGATCCTGTAAAAAGGCCCTACGAATCGTCGTACGGAGCGTTTTCTCCGTACGACTCGCACCCGGTAAACTGTCCCTACAACCTAGGAAGTACGATTCGTACAGAAAGCCTATTTCCGTACGAATCGTACAAAAGACCGTACGTGGAAAAAATACCTACGATTCTGATCCAGAACAGCTTGTACGCGACGTCCGGACATATTCAGGCAGCGGTTTCCGGGCCAGCAAGTACGATTCGTCCCTACGTCACTCCGTACGGCTCTTTTTCTACGGGAGTCAAACACAGCCGGAAAAGCAGAGTTCGAGGCGAACCGCTACGCAACGGAGCCCCGGTACGCGATGTACACGCCATGAACCCCATCGTACGTGTCATCCCGGTCCTCTTGGCCTACGACTTGGTGCACCGCACCCGACTCACACGCCGCAGAAGGTGAGAACAACACCCAGGGGCCGGGGGGGGGGGGGTGAGGGGCACGAAACATACCCCATAACCAAACCCAAACCTATAATATGGAGGCCATACATTACCACCAGGGTCTGGTCACTTGGGGGGGGGGGCATGTCCAGCAACCCCTGCATACCGCAACAACGGGAGTGGATGTGTACGGTGCGTACCACACGTACCCCTACGGCACCATGACAACTCAGGTATGGACCGTACCCACGCATGAATGTGTGGGTACGGTGCGTACCACACGTACCCCTACGGCACCATGACAACTCAGGTACGGATTGTACCCTGGGTACGGTGCGTACCACACGTACCCCTACGGCACCATTACAACTCAGGTACGGACCGTACCCACGCATGAATGCGTGGGTACGGTGCGTACCACACGTACCCCGTTACGGCAGCATTAAATTTGGGATAGGATGCGTACACATTCCAGGAATGTGGGCCTAGAGGACTGGCCCAGCATGTTACCTTCATATTGGTGTGTGTGTAGGTCCAGGCCAGCAGTGTATAGCCCCAAGGGGGTGCGTTGGTGGGTGCATATGACTCCCAGCAGTGTCTAGACATAAGAGGGGTGGGTGCATATCACTACCAGCAGCGTCCAGACATATGAGGGGTGGGTGCAGAGGACTCCCATCAGCGTCCAGACCTATGAGGGGTGGGTGCATATCACTACCAGCAGAGGACAGACATATGAGGGGTGGGTGCATATCACTACCAGCAGTGTCCAGACATATGAGGGGTGGGTGCATATCACTACCAGCAGCGTCCAGACATATAAGGGGTGGGTGCATATCACTACCAGCAGTGGACAGACATATGCGGGGTGGGTGCATATCACTGCCAGCAGCGTCCAGACATATGAGGGGTGGGTGCAGAGGATTCCCAGCAGCGTCCAGACCTATGAGGGATGGGTGCATATCACTACCGGCAGTGTCCAGACATATGAGCGGTGGGTGCAGAGGACTCCCAGCAGTGGACAGACATATGAGGGGTGGGTGCATATCACTACCAGCAGTGGACAGACATATGCGGGGTGGGTGCATATCACTACCAGCAGTGGACAGACATATGAGGGGTGGGTGCATATCACTACCAGCAGCGTCCAGACATATGAGGGGTGGGTGCAGAGGACTCCCAGCAGTGGACAGACATATGAGGGGTGGGTGCATAACACTACCAGCAGTGTACAGACATCTGAGGGGTGGGTGCAGAGGACTCCCAGCAGCGTCCAGACCTATGAGGGGTGGGTGCATATCACTACCAGCAGAGTCCAGAAATATGAGGGGTGGGTGCAGAGGACTCCCAGCAGCGTCCAGACCTATGAGGGGTGGGTGAATATCACTACCAGCAGTGGACAGACCTATGAGGGGTGGGTGCATATCACTACCAGCAGTGTCCAGACATATGAGGGGTGGGTGCAGAGGACTCCCAGCAGCGTCCAGACCTATGAGGGGTGGGTGCATATCACTACCAGCAGTGGACAGACATATGAGGGGTGGGTGCATATCACTACCAGCAGTGTCCAGACATATGACATATGAGGGGTGGGTGCAGAGGACTCCCAGCAGTGGACAGACATATGAGGGGTGGGTGCAGAGGACTCCCAGCAGTGTCCAGACATGTGAGGGGTGGGTGCAGAGGAATCCCAGCAGCATCCAGACCTATGAGGGGTGGGTGCAGAGGACTCCGAGCAGTGTCCCACTCCCAGGAGGATGGATGTCTTTCACACACTGCATGACACACCACATGTGGGTGTGAGGACATATAACACATGCATACCCACCCATGGCGGATGCAGTACAATACACACCCAGATTTCATGCCCACAGACTGTATAGTCATGTAACAGCATACAAAACTAAGATAGCCAAAGGGAACACACACTGTCACGCACATCCCAGGACTGATAGGAATGTCCAGGTGGTGGTCCAGCCACCAAGATGTTGTCTCTCATGGCAGGAATATGGTTCAATTGCACCAGATACAATGCCCACAATTGTGAGTCAGGTGCCCAAATACCCTGCATAACAAGTACCATTTGTGTGGTAGGCCATGATTACACACATGCATAGTGCTGAAAAGGGCCAATCTGTCCCTGAAGGCATTCCTACATACCTAAAACACAAGTACAGTGACTAGCAAGGATGGCACAGACGATTCAGCAGGAGACATCGGTGAGCAGGCATGGCCATTGTTGAAGGGATCCGTCACCAACAAAGGAAATGTTGACACAGGTCTGCAGGGAAGATGTCAGGTGCCACAGTGGAAGGAACACTCCTTGGGACAATGTATCCAAAGAAAAGGAACACACACTACCAATGATTCTTTGCAGAGACATTGTGATGGCACACAGATACCATGGTCCACCTCATGACCATCATACAAAAACATTTCTCAGAACCCTAACACATTACCAGAACATCAACTCCAGGAGCCTCATCACCAACGTCAAGTACCTGAAATGCAATAGTGTTGAAAGTAAGAGAAAAGGCTTTATTCAGCACACAAAAATAATAAATTAAGAAGACACTATCTACAAATGCCAATGGCCAGTCCTTTGTTATAGTCCAAGGGTGGACGTAGGGGACTGTGTCCACCACTACCTTGCCTGCACAAAGTAACCTTAAGGTTTGTCGACCGGGGAGGCATCATCTGTGGCAGGACCAGGGACAGGAGGGGGTTGGGTAGGTTTGGTGGGTGCAGGGCTGGACGTCTCCACCACACGGGGTGGGGCAGCGCCAAAGGTGGAGGTGAGCTCTGCGCTGCACACTGCTGCCAGGGCGTCCAGAGTAACCCCTGCACCTGAAGAGACCCCAGGGCCAACGAAGGGGGGGTGGCCGAGGGATGGGGTGCAGCACTCATGGGGCAGAGGATGGACATGGGGGGGACTCAACTCCCCTGCCCGGGGACTTCCTCGCCCGCTTGTGGGGTGGTGTCACAGCGGGGGTGAGGCCCAGCCCACCCATGTAGAGCTCTTTGGGTGACAGTTTGGCATAGGAGCTAAGGGGAGTGGTTTTGGAGGGACTGGATTGTGAGGACTGCGGACTCTGACTGTGGCTGCGTGTCTGTCGTTTGCCCCCAGACCCTGTGGGTGTGCCTACATCCCCCTGAGTGTGCGTGCCAGGAAGTGTGCGCTGTGCCTTACTTGGGGGTGTGCTGGATGTGTCTGTTGGGGTGCATGCCCGTGACTGTCTGTGTGTGCGTTGGGCAGGCATGGGAGAGGGCAGTGTGGCTGGGTCCGGGGTAGGGGGGGACAGAGCGCCGCAGGAGAGAAACTGCTTCCGTCAGTGAAGAGTCCATGGACCTCAGAATCCTGCGTTGCTCAGACATTATTGATGACATGCCCTCCATGAACTACACCAACTGTGTGAGCAGTTTAGTGTGTCCATTGAGGACATGCAGCACTGATGCCTGACCAACCTGCAACTGGTGCAGTGTGTCCACAGACTCTTCACTGAGGGCAGCAGGGGTGACAGGGGCAGGGGGTGCGGTGCCTGGTCCGAAGGAGACACGGTGGGACCCTGCATGGACAGAAGGGACGGGAGCAACTGGGAGGGCGGAGATGTCAATGGAGGAGGCGGGTACAGATGGTGGGATGCTGCCAGTTGTTGGGGCATCCTCCGCCTCCTCAGGGAGTTCAGCCCCGGACCCGTCGGCGTCGTAGATGCTCTCGCCTCCAGACAGGTCCTCCGACTGACTCCCCTTGCCCTCCGTGCCACTGGCTCCTGCTGACTCCACAGCACTGGTGGCACTGTCGCTGGGTCCCTCCTCAAGGTCCATGCAGGTGTCTCCCTCGCTTGCGGATGATGATGCTGTGGGCAAGGAGAAGAAACCAAAATACATCAGTCACCTGTATACATCTGACACATGAGCACAAGAACAATTGGTCACAGTGCATATCAGGCAATGCATTATGAGTAACAGCTAGCTTACTCCACACATATGTAAGCCCTGTACTGCCCAGTTGTTAGACCCACCATGCCACTTTGACACCAGGAAAATACATACACAAAAGGCCACAACTGGAATGAGAAATACACTGAGAAGCTAGTGTCTGTGAACCGGTGAGCACAGCAATACAATGAAGTCATGACACCTCTTGTTTAGCCTGAAAGAAACAGTAGTGATGCACTCAAGGTAAACTAACACACCTCAATACTCAAGGTGTCACCACACTCAGAGACCTGTAAGTCCTTTGGAACACAAAACGAACAAATGTTGGTACCTTGGGACTCACAATACTTTACACAATCTACATGTTTCGAATGTGCCAATTGCCCATTTCGTGAAAAGAACATTCATGTGGCTGCATGCAATATGTCGCACAAGGCAGTGCACACAAAAGTACATGTACACTGTCATTGAAGAAGCTGGCACCTTTTCTGAGAAGCCACTGTTAGAAATAAATGGTGTTGCAGAAAGTACATATACATGGGCCCACGGAGGTCTTGATGTCTTGAGACTCGTTAGTTTGTATCACCAACAACAAAGGAGTCTCACAAAATCAAGACCACTGTGGGAACATGTATATGGAGACTCTGCAACACCATTTAATTTGAACAGTGGCTTCTTTAAATAGGTGCCAGTGTGTTCCATGAAAGTTGAAATGTCGTTTTGTGTGCGCTTCCTTGGTAGACTTTTTTCATGCAGGCACATCAGTGTACTTAACACAAATCATCCAATTTCCACATTTAAAACATGAACAACTGTTGACAAGTGCTGTGAGTGCCAAGGTACAATTTTGTAAGAGTAACAACTTTAATTATGTCAGTTGTCACCAGGCCATCCGTCACCTGATTACACAGTTGGCTACACATATGACCTACTGCCTGTCATCTGGAGTGGCACACATGTCCACACCCAGGACAATGCATAAGCTAATGGGCCTGCAATTGGCTGGTAAAAAAGCCCAGCTGTACTGTGGGGACACCCTCATGGCAAGCCAGAATATACACACAAAGTCCAAAATGCGTTGCATCAGAACCACACACAGGTGCAAAAAATGTATGATCAGGATTCATGTTGGTAAAAAAATGACACAGGCTGCAAAGCACGAACATTGAGCACTGGCCACCATCACAGGGGCACTGCACAGTGTATTTTTGTACAGGCAATTCTCACACACAATTCAGACCTGAAAAATCAGGGTTGCACGTGTATGCCTCTCCCGCACCCCCCCCCCCCCCCAATACCAGAGTCAATGTGATTGATACAGATTAAGAACTTACACCTCTTATTCTGGGTTACAACAACTGTGCTTGAAAGATAGCTTCATTTACACAATATCACCTTGTGGGGCTGCAAACACATATTTGTGACAAACAACCATCAACAGATTGTTGTGAATAGCCACTCAGGCACTGCCCAGTGTGAGTATGCACAAGCAAAATGGCGTATGCCTGTCCAGTGAACACAGGTAGCACACATTAGCAAAATACAAACTAGGCCAGGTAACTATGCCACAGAGGCAGACCTATCCAGAACACACAGAGTAAGTGCACAGTGTTGGATGACACACATGATTAGGAGGCCAGGGTGTCTCAGGGTACTGTTGTGGGCACACTGCTCCGTGGTCCTGGGATGAGCTGACTGTACCATGTTCAACCCTCATGGCAATATGCATATCTCACACTCATGCACATCATGTCTGAGGCCACAGCATTGGTTATGCATGCTGCAAGGGTGTCCAGTTGAAAGCTCACACTCCTATGTGGAGAATCAGCATCAGTGACAACAACTATGGACCCCCAACATAGTGAACAGGTCATGGCACAGGCAAGGTACCAACACAAGTCACAGACCACCCTCCCACATGATGCAGAAAGCAATGTGCACTTAGATTTACTGGCACCCTGGATGACCATGTGCAAATGTGATTACACACAGACCAGGGGACACATGTCAAGGCGGGGAAGGGATGAAAAAGAGCAACAGGTGACATTGGGGAACAGAAAATTCACTGCACATATCAACTCTGGAAGTGCATCCAGGCTACAGAGCACTTACAAAAGCTTGTGACGCATAACACGACAAACAGCCATGTACCTACCACCTCCTTGCTGCAGTCTCTCCTGTAACTGCCTATCGAGGTCTGGGAAGACCACCGCCAGGACACGTCTCATTTGGTGGGTCAGCCGTCGGTGTCCGCCGTGGGGGCGAGGACTGTCGAGACCCAGCTGGACCCGGGCGATCGGTGCATGCACTAGTAGTACAGTGTTTACCCGTACGTGTACTACCTTAGTACACGTACGGGTACGCACTAGTAGTACACGTACGGTGCACGCACTAGTAGTACAGTGCGTACCCGTACGTGTACTCATTTCACATGCTTACAATGGTAATACAGGCGTACACATGACAGGAATGGAGGGCTACGAGTCGCACATGGATGTCCATCAAGTACTTGTCATTGCATACTTACATGTGCAGGCCCTAGGTGTGTTAGCCAGTGATATTGCACAGGTCATCTCATCTAGTTGCACAATTGATGTGTGATGACCTGTGGACACATGGCATGTGTGATGGGGCACTATGTGGCACACATCACCTTGCCACTTGCCACATGTGTGTCTGTAGTCCAACTGTGTCATGCACAGCAGCAGTGGGATGGCACAGTAATCAACACCCGTACCTGTCTCCTGATGCCAGGGACAGGGACACTCTATCAACTGACAGGTCTCGATCACCGTGCCCCTTTGGGACTATGTCAGGTGTGTGTCATGTGTTCCCATGAGCTTGATGTCAGTGTCCCGTCAACTGCATCTGCTGTTGGTGCATCCAACAGGGGTCTGTGTGGAGATGGGCATGGAACACGTCTACGCACACCATGCCACATGTGGATTCCCACGGCTGTAGGGTCTGTGTACATCGTGCATCATATTTTCCCAGTCAGACATGTGTGCGTTGTCTCAATGGCTGTGTTTTTTAGTTGTCACGTGTACCCCTTCCTCGCAATGTGTTTGATATGTACATTTGACATTCCATGTGACCTGTGCGAGTGCCTTGCAGTCAGCTGTCGGATGAGATGACATCCTTCCAATGCAGCTATGTGGATGTGTGTCACTCTGGTGATATCTCTGGCTGTTCACTCAGACTGGCCCCCAGCTCATTTCGGGGCATGTCATGTAGACTTGACAATCAACAGGTGTATCCGGCTTTTTGTAGGAGTGCCAGCAAGCTTGCATATGTGTCCTGGATGTATTGCACACACCCGACTCCATAGTTACCTGATGTGTATTAGCAATGTAGCATGTGCTGTGTTCATTGACATTGATGTTGTCCGACTCTCAATCTTCATTCATCCAAACAATGTCTTGCAGGGCACCACCTGTCCCAAGACTAATGCCAGACTTGGGTGCCATGAGGGACAGTGCCTGCATCCGACATTACAGATTCACTCAACAGTTGATTGAGGACTTGACCGACAGGCTGGCACCACACCTCCAACCGCGACACAGGTATCCTACTGCACTGACCCCAAAGATGAAGGTGATGGCAGCCCTACATTTTTTTGCCACAGGTACGTTTCAATTCACCATAGCTGATGTTGGTGGCATGTCACAGACCATGTTCAGCCGTGTCCTGCGTGATGTTTTAGCAGCCATGTTGGAGCACCTTGATGAATTCATCACATTTCCTACTCCTGAGGAGTTGACAGATATCAAAGGTGATTTCTATGCCCTGGGAGGGATGCCCCATGTCATTGGGTCCCTTGATGGTACACATGTGGCTTTGATACCACCACAGGCACAGGAACAAGTCTATCGCAATAGAAAACATAACCACTCGATAAATGCCCTTGTGGTGTGTCTTGCTAATATGCTGATTTCCCATGTCTGTGCACGTTTTCCAGGATCAGCACACGATGCCTACATCATGAGACGTAGCAGGGTGCCACAAATGATGCTGCGGCTGCACAACTAACGAGCATGTCTTGTTGGTGGGTATACTCTGTTTGTTCTGTGTGTTGCGGTATCTTTGGCTCTTACGGCATCTCCTGACCCTGTTTTTTACATGATGTTTCCATGTAGGGGACTCTGGATATCCCAACATGCCATGGCTATTGACACCTCTCCACAACCCAAGAACAGCTGCAGATCACAGGTACAACGATGCACACGGGCAGACCAGGCGAGTGATTGAGAGGACGTTTGGCCTCCTGAAGAGCTGATTCCGGTGCCTGGACAAGACAGGCGGGTCCCTCCCTTATGCCCCGGAGAAGGTCTGCCGAATCTTCCTCTTGTGCTTCATGCTGCACAATATGGCAGTTGAGAAGGCAGTGCCACTCATCCTGGATCCGGATGAGCAGGAACATCCACCCGTGGAGGATCAAGGGCTTGCTCATGAGGCTAGTGATGAGGAGGAGGAGGATATCCGGAGTCAGCTCATACGCAACTTCTTCTCATAATGGTGAGTCACTGGGTATGAGTGTGCAAGCTTGTAGCATTGAGTGGCATGTGTTGCAATGTGTGTGTCCAGCTGACTGAATGCAAAGTGACTTGGATGTGTGTTCTGATGCGTCACTAGAGTGATGATGTCATGCCACACAGTTTTGCGGAGAAACATTCTTTGAAATTTGCATGTGTCAAACATTGTTTATGTTTGGTAAATGTCCATGTGTGCGGTGAGAATTGTTTTAGGTGACTTCTTGTGTGTCTGTCATTCCCAGGTATTTAGTGCCTGTTGTCTGCTCGTGTCATCGTTCTCCTCCTGCTATTCCTCATGAGGATTGCAACGTGTGCTGAATCAGCGTTCCATGCACGGACATGTGGAAAGGTCAGTCTTGGTAAGGTTTGCAGCAAGGATTTTTTGTGGTGGTACGGGTTTGAAATGTGTGGGGACTGCTTCTGTGCATGTTGTGGTACCATGCATACATGTCTTCTCACCATGGAGCATATAACATGTAGCATCACTCCCATGACATGATAGTCATCCTTCTTGACAGTCATCTGTAGTGGAGTGTGGCGTCTGATGAAGGCATCAATGTGTGTAAACCTTGCCTCTGAAACATTGCAGATGCTACGGGTGGACATAGTGGGGGACATCACAACAACAGATTCCATGGGGAATTGCAGCCTCTCCGTGTGCAGCAGGATGTGTTTGGCTCATCCCCTTAACTTGTGTGCCAGTTCATTGGGATTGACATCATCTGTGTTGTGAAGGGGTGTCCAGCGTATGTCCCACATGTTCTGTCAACTGACCTGTGAGTCTGTTAATATGGATGCATATCCCTTTGTGTGTGTATGTGGAATAAAGGTGTTCAGCACAATCCAAAGTGCCTCATCTCTGTCACTGCAGCTCTCTTGACAGTTTGCATGCGTCATCTATGGCATAATTGTCAAAGATTGAGCATCTGTGTATATATGTACTTTTGCAACATGCATGCAGTGCTTTATGGCTAATGATCTCTATTGTGCATGAAGTACCTTATTGGGTATGTATTTGTGCAGCTTGCTCCCCACAACGGGACATGAACGCCTACTGATGGTGTGTCTCCTTTGCACATCTCTTCATTTTGTTGCCTGATCCAGTGGCTGTAATTTATGGTGATTGTTCATACATTTTCTCGTAGTGACCCATGAGTGACCTGACACTCCTTCCTTTACATACACCTGTTGCACGGGACGTGAACGCCTGCTGATGGTGTGTCTCCTTTGCACATCTCCGCATTTTGTTGCCTGATCTAGTGGCTGTAATTTATGGTGATTGTTCATACATTTTCTCGTAGTGAGTGACCCATGAGTGACCTGACACTCCTCCCTTTACATACACCTGTTGCACTGTGCTTTTCAGACCTTGTCTGTGTGTGCTACTTTTTGCCTAATTTCTAACCCCTTCCGCCTGCTACTGCCGCCTCACCTGCGGCACCGCCCCACCGAGTGCCCTGATTCTGCAACCCCCACGCCTCCGAAATGCTCTGCCCTTCCCCCTCCACCCATTCTAAATGCAGGCAGCAGCTTTTCTGTGCCACTGTAGCCCCAGCGTCGTGCCAAAGGCAGGTACGTCTGCGCCTGCAACATGCACAGTGCACGACCCTCTAGTCTTTGCATGACCCACGTCACACTGAAGTATTACGGGGTTCCCAAGGCCTACACGCTCCAGAGATTACCCACATACACAAAAGAACTGTTGGCACGGAAGCTGTAAAAGGCAAAGAACAAGTTTATTAAGACCCCATGGGGTGGTGGTACACTCAAACAGCACCCTTCGGTATTGCAAAAGGTATCACACCGAACACCGGTGTGACCCCGTTTATATACAATTTTGGGGCAATAAAAGATAGGCGGCACAAGTTAAGACGCAGTTTTAGAGACATACATAGTCATGTTTTGGAATACTGCCAGCTCATTGGAGGGTTTCAAACCCGCTGGTCAGTTAGCGGCACATTCCTGAAGGTATACGGGTCAGTGAGAACTGCGCATGTGTGGCTTGACCAGTACTAAAAATATCCTGTTGCTGGGCAGATGTGAGTGGTCAGTGGAATGGACAAAGGACTAAAGGGCACGTCGGCCACGAGGCCGCTCATGATCTAAGATGGCCGCCACAGTATTCAAAATGGCGTTTATCATATACAGCCAAGTTAAGGAGGACAACGTGTAGGTTCAGCTAATCGCTAACACGGACGGGCCAATTACGACAGACGACCCTTTTAGCGTTTAGCTGAATCTACCTCATAATGAACATAGTCTGGATGTTCGTCCTCGATGTCAATTAACATAATTTGTGTCACCTCCTTATGTAGCATCATTTTATCGTGGACAAGAGCTCGTCTCGATGGCAAACAGGCCGATAGGCACATTGAACATAATGCAGGACCACATTGGATAAACAAACAGATAAAAAACATTGTTCCCACAAGTATACAGAAAATTGTCAACAGTTTCCAGCCCCAAGTTGCAATCATGGACCAGAACCATCCAGAAAGTGTCCAAGTTCCATTGTCCGGTTGTATTTCGGCAGCTATTTTATGCAGCTTTGAAATCGCATCATACACAGATGGAGAATTATCAGGCACGTAAACGCAACAGCTGCTTCCAATGATCCTACATGCCCCCCCACGATCAGCCAAAACAACATCCAGCACCATCCGGTTTTGGAGGGTGACAATTCTGGAAATCTGCAGTTCTTCGGTAATATTCCCCAGGGCAATAGCAGTGTCATTTGCAACAGCCTCAACAACACGTGTCAGGCGTCTGATCTTCCGACTGTTCAGTGCGGCCCCCACAAAGGAGAATAGTCCCAGATTGAAATCCACATATTGTTGCAACGCAGTGTCCGTTTGATCAATGTCCTCTAGTGCAACAGTTCGCTTAACCCTGTTTAAAACAAAGTCATGGTACAGAGTATAGTCGTTGTGATACATCGGTGGGGCAATGAATACAGGAGGTAGCACAAACGATACATAACATGTGCCCAACCACCCCACTGGAAGCTGATGGTACCCCTTCGTTCCACAGATGAAGTAGGTGTTTCTGGATGCAACAAATGAAATGCCATTCGGGCTATCGAACGTGAGAGTAACGTTACATTCACTTTTCCCCACTGCAATCGTGCCCTTATTTCGGATACATAAATCAGCTTTCGTAGCAATGACATTTATAACATGAGCACTTGATACATTCATATTTCTCTGATTGCTGTATATTCGTGGAGCAGACACATTGTCGGGCTTATACTCTTCCCATTCAAAACGTGTACCCTCAGCCCGTGGAAACCCATCCTTGTCATGGGGACATTCTTTATTTAGGCGGAAAAGCACCCCCCCTTTGGTTGGCCATCTCAAGGTAAAGAGGAGGGTGTACCAGGCATTGCAAGACCCATTATGCGAAAACGGGAGTGGAATAAGTGGGGTGCCCCCTCTCTTCTGGTGCCCAGGCAACATTCCACACACCCAGCAATTAGAGGTATTGGTCATATTATGTGTGTGGTGAAGAATCTGAATGAAGCTGTTATTTAAATACGTTTGACGGTGGCGTTCTTCATGAAAAGGCAAGGTAAAGTGAAAATGTTCAGACGGTGCCGGGGTAGTCGGCAGCAAATGTTCACGTACAGGCACCACAAGTTCGACTACCCAGGCAATAACAGCTATCACCACAATCGTGAAAACAAAAAGAAAGGCACCCAGTATTTTCTTATCTCGCGATGCCATCGATGCCATAGTTCAAGAAAGTTTTGTGCAAAGTCTCAAAGAAAACAAATCGTTCACAGTTTCTCACAAATAATCTCTGATACACGTACGTGTATACCTGAAAAAAAGTAAAATGCGGTGCTGAACTCCGAGGTAGCCGTTGTTTCCTTCTCCGGGCCAAGACGGGTGTCGCTACTCTGGCAGAACTGATCCCCCCCCCTTGGAATTCCCGGTTTCCGTTTCACAAACCTGGAGCGGTTACCAACCAGTTCAAAAAAGGGAAAAATCTTCTTTATCGCGGTCGTAGATTGTAGCGCTCTCTTCCAGCAGCAGCTTGGTCCGGGAAGGCTCCCTCTACTTCGGCCGACGTCACAGCTGGGCTCTTTTCTTTCTCCAAGATCTCTTTATAATCAGTAAGCACAGCAGGAGTCACCAGATCCGGAGAGACTCGGCGACAGTGAGTCGAATGCACCCACCGCTTCCTGTTGGTCACTCGTACTGCGGTGCGGGTTGCCAGAAGGACCTGCTCGGGGCCCTTCCACCTGGGCTCCAGACTGCTTGCTCTTTCAAACGAACGGATCATCACACGATCCCCAGGACGAAGATCGTGGCCCTCTCCAGTAGAGTTATCAGGGAGCGCTTCTCGAACCTGTTGGTGAATGGAGAGCAAATCATTTGTTAATCGTGCCAAATAATCATTCATCATAACACAAGGCACATCATGTATTAATCGCGGCTTGGGCACTCCCCAAATATTCATGGGGCGGCCAAACACCACCTCATAAGGTGTAAGGCCAGTTCGTGAATGGGGCACTGATCTAAGAGACAGTAGTGCTAGCGGCAACGCATCTGGCCACTTCAATGATGTAGACGCCACAATTTTGGCCAACTTAAGCTTCAACGTCGCATTATACCGCTCGACCAAACCTGCTGACTGAGGGTGGAATACAGCGTGGAACTTTTGCTGAATCCCCAACCCCTTCAGTACATACTCCACAATCTTTCCGACAAAATGGGGCCCATTATCGCTCCACAAAAATTTGCAAACTCCAAAGCGAGGAAAGAATTCCTTAAGCAACACCTTAGCTGTTGTCAAAGCCGTATTGTCTTTCGTGGGGTAGGCCTCAACCCATTTGCTAAAGGCACACACCACCACTAAAACGTACTTCAGGTTATTGCAGCGCTCGAGTTGGATGTAATCCATTTGAAGGACTTCAAACGGTGCAGAAGGTGGAACGAACCCTCCTTTCGGAGTATAGGCCCCCTTTCCAGGATTGTGTTGCAAACATACCAGGCAGGTCTGCACTACTCTCTTTGCAGTGTTCGCAATCTCGGGATGTTCCCAAACTCGTGTTAAAAGCTGAGTTATTGCAAGAGCTCCGACATGCGCCAGTCCATGCGTCATCTGGACCATCGCCTGTAAGTAAGCCGCAGGCAATTTCCACTTCTCCATGTCTTTGCTTCTCCAACATCCCTCATCATCTAGCACCCCATCTACTGCCCAAGCCGCAAGCTCAGATTCTGTAGCTGAATTTTGTATATCCCGTATCTCTACTCTAGCATCACTCCATCGTTCAGCCTGCGATTGTACCACGTACATGGGGGAGCTAGTTTGGGACATAGCCGTTTGCCTTGCTATGCTGTCTGCAAAGGCATTTCCTTGGCCCACCTTATCCGTAATTTTCTTATGGGCACTGCACTTCACTATCGCTACTTTTTTAGGGCCAAGCAGCGCATTTAGGAGATCACGCACTAACTCTCCGTGCATAATGTGCTCCCCATGTGACGTCAGAAACCCGCGTTCCCTCCAAAGAAGCCCGAAGTCATGGGCCACTCCAAAGGCGTACCGGCTGTCTGTGTATATGTTCACACATAGGCCAGCACTCAATTCGCAGGCTCTTGTTAAAGCTATCAGCTCTGCTGCCTGAGCCGATTTTTGTGGTATTCTAGCTGTTTCTACCACCGTCTTAAGAGTCGTGGTCGCATATGCTGCGGAAGTCGTGCCATCTGGCAGCCTCAAACACGATCCATCAACCCACAGTTCCCCATCCACATCCGGAAGTGGCACATCCTGTAAGTCAACCCGACCCTTTGTCTGTTCCTCAGTCAGGAAAACACAATCATGATGTTTTTCTTCCTGACCCTCCTCGCCCGGATAGGGCAATAAAGTCGCAGGGTTCAAAGTAGCGCATCTCTTCAATGTTATGTGCGGCGCTAAAAGTGTCAGCTCATATCCTGTAAGTCGTGCACTCGTGAGGTATTGGGTCTTTGTTTGATTTAACAGGGCGTCTACCGCGTGAGGAACCAACACCAGCAATTTGTGTGATAACACTATGCCCTCACTCTGTCGTACGGCTACTGCTGTTGCCGCTACTGCTCGAAAACACCCAGGCAGCCCTCGTGCTACAGGATCCAAAATGGCAGAGAAGTATGCACATGGTCTCTGCTTATCCCCGTGTAACTGCACTAACACTGACAACGCGCACCCATCATTCTCGTGCACGTACAATGTGAAAAGTTTCGTGTAGTCTGGTGTTCCTAACACGGGTGCAGAACAAAGGGCCTGTCTCAACTGTTCAAAGGCTTTCTGACATTCGTCTGTCCATTCAAGAGGCATTGGTGTAGTTTTGGACAATAATGCTAGCAGAGGTTTTATGATATGTGAGAAACCCATGATCCATTGTCTACAAAAAGATGTCAACCCTATAAAGGCACGCACATCTCTCTGCGTGCGGGGGACTGGTGTATCTAAAATCGCCTGAATTCGATCAGATGTTAATGCCCTCCCCTCCTTAGACAACAGATGACCGAGGTAGGTCACCTGGGGTCTACAGTATTGAAGCTTTTTCTTAGAGACCTTGTGGTTGTTTTGTGCCAAAAAGGACAGCAACGCAAGCGTGCTCTGTTCACATTGTGTATAGGAGTCAGCAGCAAGCAAAAGGTCATCCACATACTGGATGAGCGCAACGCCAGACTGCAATTCGAAGGAATCTAGTTGTCGTTTCAAAGCCTGGCTGTAGATGCTAGGGCTCTCAGTATAACCTTGGGGAACACGACAAAATCTATACGATTTATTATTGAGCGTAAAACCAAACAGATATCTGCTATCTGGGTGAACAGGGATAGAAAAGAACGCATTCTTTAGATCGATAACGCTAAAAGTGGTGGCTGTCGGTGGAACCAAAGTAAGCAAAGTCGTGATATCAGACACCACTGGGTATTGGGGAATGACAATTTTATTTATTTCACGCAAATCAATAATAAATCGATAGATCCTGCCATCTGAATCTCTCTTAAGAATTGGTAGAATAGGGCTGTTACAGACATTATAAGGGACCTCCTCCACTACCCTCGCAGAAATCAAATCCTGAACAATATGTGTTAGTGCAATTTCACCTTCCTTCGAGATCTTATACTGTGGCACTCGTGGTAGAGGGGCCCCCTCCTTAACAGTGATATGTATTGGTGGAATACGCATCTCTCCCACATCCGTATCTGATGTCGCCCACAACGTGTGCGGCAGAGAGGCCAAAGCGGGAATATCTAAAATGACACAAAATCTGTCACGTGTAGGGCAGTCATCAGGATCAGGGTAGTTGTCATTCAGAATAACCCGCACTCCTTCTGGAGCGCAGCGTATTGTTGCTCGAAAATATTTGAGTAAATCAATGCCCAAGATATTATCTGGGGTATGGGGCGATAACAAAAATTGGCCAAAACTAAAGTACTTGTCAATACATAGTGCAAGGGGCTTGGACAATGGGCTGGGGGAGGGTGTGCCATCAAACCCTACACACGTAACCATTTCGCCAGACAGGGGAGCCCTCGGAACCAAGTTTTTCGACAAAGCGCTACGAGTAGCTCCTGTGTCGACTAGAAACTGATCAGTAGAACCCAAAATACCCGCTGTTACATATGGACCTTGCTGATCTACTGGCACTTCGACTGATTCCTTACCCCATCCTACGCGATCCTATGCATACACATAATCCTGATGTTCCACATTCTCTCCTTCCAAAATCTGATATTGATTCCGTCTATCAAACGTATTTCGTTCGTCCTGACCACGGCCCCTCTCCTCAACCTGTCTACGATCACCTCCGCCACCTCTCGCTCCAGTATAACCTCCTCTTGACCTTCCACTGCCTCGACCACGCTGACTACGCTGTTCACGAAGTACCGGACAATCATCGGCCCAATGCCCAAACTCCTTACAATAAGCACACTGATCCTCCGCAATGTCCGTACGGCCATACGACGCATTTCCTCCACCTCGTCTACCTCTATCATTCCCTCTACTCTGTGTTCCCCGAACCTGTGCCAACATCACCTTCGTTTTCAATTCCTTCGTCTTTTTCTCTACATTTTCTTTAGCCTCCACTTCCTGCCGCTCATAGTACTGAGCCATAGTTAATAAGGACGCAGGGGTCGCCGTGGCCCAGGAACTCTCACTCGACTTCAATCGCTTTGCAATCTCTGGTAGGAGATTAGCCACATACTTATCTACAAACAAATGCCGACCCGTATCGTCAGTTAAAGATTGACCACTGTAATCATGAAATGCCTCCTCAAAGCGTGTAAAGAAATCTGAGACTGTTTCATCTGGTTTCTGCTTGCACGACGTTAACATGGTCCAATCTATCTTTTTGGCAGGAACAAGCGTTTTCAATTTATGCAAAATAGCTGCCGGAAGATCTAGAATTAGCTGACAAGGCTTACATGCTGGTTCTCTATCTAAATCTGCAGCATTTATCTCTTTCCAGGTCCCCCCCAAAATCGTTTCATCATTAGTTTTACGAATTTGCCTCCACATATCAGGCGGTAAAATCAACCCAAAAAACAAATCTATATCTACAAGAGTCATCACACAAGACGATATAGCCCCCTCTACCCCCTCATAGAATGCCGCTGGGTTCTTTCGGAGATCAGGTAAAGAGTTTTTAAGTGCCATGACATCTGCTCTATTCCATGGTGTATACACCCAATTGTACACAAAATATCCCTTCGCATCCTTTGACAATTTATCATCATCCGTACCTTCCCCTTTTGGTGGAACATACAAAGGCGCGGCTTCACGCATAGGCATAACATGCAACGCAGAGCTCTTATCTGAACCACGAAGAGAACACTCCTTAACCGCCCCGTCGTTTCCCGGCTCGGATTCCTTTTTCCTCCGTTTCAGTTCCTGGCGCAAATACGTCGTCTCATCCCGCAGCGCGATCAAATGTTTGAACAGGTCATCCACATCTGTAAGATCAAAATCCCCTTTAGCTAAATTCTCACGATATACCGACAAAGCTTTAGGTTCTAACGTTTCAGAAACTTCACGATATGCATTTACAACTTCATCCGCTAAAATGGACAAGAAATACATTAATTCAAGATCCGACCACCCCTGTTTCTCCGCTACCACCTGTTCCTGAGTAACACAATGCTTATTCACTTTACGAGCCCAACTGCGCAAATGAGCGGACCTCTCCGCAGTAAACCTGAGAGCCGATACCCCTTTCTGGCTCACTTGAATCTGCCCATCATCCTCGGAGTCCGCAGCCGGAGCCGTCGGTGAAACGTACGGAGGCGGTGACCGATCTAACAAAGAAAAATCATCAATTTCATCATTAAGGACAGGATAAAGCGGTCGGCGAATAGGAAACTGCCCAGTCATTTGCAATTTACGTTCCCGTTCCTCCCTCTCTTTCTTCTCCTGCGCCTCCTTCTCCTCGAGCTGTAAAGCCTTATCCCGAGCAGCCTTACGCTGCTCTTTATCCGCCAAGGCAACCTCACGCTTCATTCGTTCACGCGCCGCTTTCTCCCACATTCGTACACAATCAAACATATTTTGTCTAGACCTACGTTGAAACATACATTGCTCGACAAATTGGATTTTACTCAAATCGTATGACCCGTGTAGGGGCCATTGCAATTCAGAATTGGCCTTAGTGTACTTATGCCATAATTTACTGTACATAATAGGTGGAAGGCCGTGCTTGATATACATGTCCCTATTTGGTGTTCCCTCTGGGGGAGCCGGCTGTGATTCCGCTAACCTAATTGATGCATCATCTCCTAAGCAACACATTCCCCGGAGCTTGCTGAAAACAGGCATGTTCGAAAAGTATCACAAAAGCGTGACACCAGACCAAATGGCACTTACAGTTCTTCACACGATTGTGCCGCTCAAATGAAAAAACAAGGTTAGAGAAACATCTCTACATGCCTGCCTATGTGAAGTGCACTACACATATAAGTTCAAAGATCACAAATTCAAAATGTTAGCTAACTCAGATCAAAGTTCACAAAATTCGGCGAGCGTCCGAAGACTGCCTCACCGATCACAAATCTCAAGACTTCAGTAAGCGTCCGAAGACTACCTTACCGAACACAAAGCTTACCAATTCTCAAAAGTCCAGATTCCAACTGCCAAGGTCTTGTAAGCCAAATCAGCCAAACGGCACTTTCTCAGTGAAGCGGACACTCGAAAACTCAGTCGGAGACCGGCGCCACCTGGAAGGTCAGATCGGAAGGAAAGGAAAAAACACCTTGGCAGCCAAGACTCGGGTCACTCGTGGCAGTGCGCGTCCATGGCGAGTTTCCAAGCCTTCGTCACGACCTCTCCTTCGGGCATCCGAGTCGCCGATGAGTCCCTTCGTGGTCGCCAATTGAAGTATTACGGGGTTCCCAAGGCCTACACGCTCCAGAGATTACCCACATACACAAAAGAACTGTTGGCACGGAAGCTGTAAAAGGCAAAGAACAAGTTTATTAAGACCCCATGGGGTGGTGGTACACTCAAACAGCACCCTTCGGTATTGCAAAAGGTATCACACCGAACACCGGTGTGACCCCGTTTATATACAATTTTGGGGCAATAAAAGATAGGCGGCACAAGTTAAGACGCAGTTTTAGAGACATACATAGTCATGTTTTGGAATACTGCCAGCTCATTGGAGGGTTTCAAACCCGCTGGTCAGTTAGCGGCACATTCCTGAAGGTATACGGGTCAGTGAGAACTGCGCATGTGTGGCTTGACCAGTACTAAAAATATCCTGTTGCTGGGCAGATGTGAGTGGTCAGTGGAATGGACAAAGGACTAAAGGGCACGTCGGCCACGAGGCCGCTCATGATCTAAGATGGCCGCCACAGTATTCAAAATGGCGTTTATCATATACAGCCAAGTTAAGGAGGACAACGTGTAGGTTCAGCTAATCGCTAACACGGACGGGCCAATTACGACAACACAACAGGCTCATGTTGCAGCCACTCTCCAAGCAATGTCATCGTGACAATCATCCTCCTGCTATCAGGCAACCCCTAAGCACACACACGACACCTTCGCATGCTGAGTGTGCTACTCCAACTGCCTACACAGCGCTGCCCAGCCTACAAGACCCTGTCAGAACAACCAGGTAATGTGCCTCCTACTCCACACCCGCTCCGTCCACCAGCACGCCATTGGACTCTGTTACCTCCTCAACACGACAGCCCCACACATCACCTTCATGACAGTAACCTGGACAAAAGCATCCTCAGCACATGACGTCTTCATTGCCATCTCACACGGATACAAGACCACCCGCAGGGACGGCAACACCAGACCCGGGGGATGAATTGCTATTTATTCACAAGTACACCCTCGGAGTCACAAATCCGGGTTTGCCGCAACTCCATGGAAACCCTCAGTGTAACACTCCTCTACAGATCTGCAGGACTACATCCACTATTCCGCTAAGCCATCAACACGTACATCTGCACGCACGCCCTAACCTCCACGGGCTACATGTGGCTGTGTGCCAGTAACTTCTTGCTGGAGGGAACAACACCACCATCTATCATTGGTCCATCAACATTTGACTCCACGTCTCCGACAAGCAACACACTGCCCCACACCCCACTACCGATACCCCACAGATGCTTGATGTAAGTCACCACAGACAAGCTGTGTGGGACACTCTAAACAACACCCCTGCCACATCCTGCAACCTCACGCACTGGATCAGCAACTGATCCAACAATCTTGCCACATTGACGGTCTTTCCTGTGAAGCACAACAGTTCAGGCACCTGGGACAAGGCAGGCCTACAGGACTCCTACAGACTTAGCCGGACTCTTGTGCAAACCTTGCAACACAAAAAGCCATCATTTGCCTTACAGCCCTGAAAAACACCACACACAGCCATCACCATATCATCAGCAAGGACAAGTGGAGAGCCTTCAGATAGTGCCAAGACACCCAAACACACGACATCAAGGAGCTCATCAGCATTGTGAGTGAACTGACAGCAGATCTCCATCCAAGACACCCCAGCCTTGCAAGGCAGATCACATCCCTTGCAACTTTGTACCACTGCAAGCTCAGGGGCATACACGACAGCCTTGGCACACAGATGCAGACAGCACTATTATCCGCAGGACAAACCCCCATCAGGTTATGGACTCCCATCAGCAGCAATGACACAACCTGGCTCATTGCAACATACACTCTGGCTCTCCATCAAGCCTCTTCCCACACAACATCTAAACCACATCCTTCCACATCCTTGAAGCCCACGTCCAGCGCGTCCTGAATGTCTCCTTTGAGTTTGCCACATTCCATGGGTGCAGGAGGCATGCAGAGACCCAGGCCCTTCTTAGACAACGGACGGCAGTACCGCAGGATCTCCTGGTACATCACCCTGCTTCCCTACCCAGGAAATGTCATCAGGAAGACACTCAACAAGCAAATGACAATTTTCCTCCATGCAACCTTCTCCAGGCAACCGGCACCAGACCATCTTCCACAGTAATCACACCACTGCAACCTTCAGCATTGCCACCACCAAAGACAACTTTGCCATGCTCAACAATGGTGAGGCCACCACCCTTGACCTGTCAATGGCATTCTACACCATGTGCTACCACACTGTCAGCTCACATATCTCCAACACTGGTATCCAGAGGAGGGCCCAGAGTTAAATCAGAAAGTCGCTCACCAGCAAGGCCCAGGGAGTCTGCCTCCACCCTGCAACATGTAGTACACTGGGGTCATCTGGCCCATGCCACAGGGCTCTTCTCTCAGCGTGACGATCTTCAATGTCTCCATGACCCCCCCTCTCCACCATCACATGCGCACACGACCTCATCATCATCTCGTATGCCATTGACACCCAGATGCTCCTCCAACTCACCAAAGACCCAGCCATTGCCAGATCAAAACTTCAAGAAGGCATGAGATCCGTTGAGGAATGGCTGAACATCAGCCACCTGAGGCTGGACTTGGATAGGACAGTAGTCATCATCTGAGGATTGTCCCCTTACAGCTGGCTCAACTCCTTGTGTCCCACTGGTCTGTGCACCGCACCAGCACCCAGTGGCCACGCACGCAAGCTGGTGTTCATCATGGACCCATCGCTGACAATTACCATGCAACTCACCACCATCTGTACCTCATGCTGCAACACTCCCCACATGCTGCAAATTACCCACAGATGGATCAACTCCAAGGCAAGGCAGACCATCCCCCTGGTCCACGACACCAGCCGGCTCAACTACAGCACCGGCCTCTACGGAGAACAACAGCAAAACTGCAGGAGAAGTTGTCCACATCCTGGGTGCATCCGCACACCTCATCTGCAACATCCCCCACCCCAGCCCCATCACCGTCCACCTGAGATAGGTACAATGGCTCACTGTGTGCTGCAG
The DNA here is from genome assembly GCF_964204655.1 of Triturus cristatus. Taxonomy (NCBI): domain Eukaryota; kingdom Metazoa; phylum Chordata; class Amphibia; order Caudata; family Salamandridae; genus Triturus; species Triturus cristatus. Next base: position 107,107,172 of record NC_140583.1, on the reverse strand, counting down.
GATCACCTTCAGACTCCTCAACCACACTCAGGAGGCAGTCCACAACCCCAGACCCAACACCGACCTTGGATGTCTGTCATCCAACACCCCGTTGGCCCAACTCCATGCAGCCCACCTTGCCCTGGTCACCATTTATCACATCCACATAAAAACTGCATGCAGGAGATAGTTCTCCCACCTCGCCAAACAGACCTGGGACTCCCTCCCCGGGCACATCAACATGACCCATGACCTCTACACCTTCATGATAGTCTTCCAAATTGGTCTGTCTGAGCAGTATTGCAAGGCCCCCCTCAGCATCTTGAGGCCATCACGTGTGAATATTGGGCTCCATTTCTGTATTTTGTGATACATTGTGACCCATGTGTGTCCTCGACCGGACTCAGATCCAAGTGTAGGGATGGCTGGAGTTTGTTCCACACTCAGGCATACTTCGACATATCCCCACACGTATGTTGTGTAATCATGCTAAATGACTGCAACATAAAATTTCATGTCTTAATTTTTTATTTATAGCTCTGGGGCGTGATTTGTGCACAGAAAAAGGTGCTATGCAGGGACCATAGAATCCAAAGTTCACAGGGGGAGATGGGATCCTTGGCATTTGAAGTCATCAGAGTCCAGACCACAGTGTTTGGCATCATTGGTCAGACTGTGACCAGCAAGTCCATGTGGCAGATGATGTCAGTCAATGAGGTGATGCTGTCGCACATGAAGGCCAGGTGACCTGGGAGATGTGGATGGTCCGCTGCCCCTCATGGTCTTTTCCGTGGACGACCCCCCTTCCTCGCGGGTCCCTCAGATGCAGGCCTTGACGATGCTTGGGACGCTCCGTCGGACGAATGCTCCTCCTCCTCCTCCCTCCCTGTGGCTGGTGGTGGTCTTCGCCTGGTGGCACAGGGAGGGTTGGCCATGTTGTCGGCGATCCGAAGTAGTGAATTGCTTATGTCCCTTTGCACGGCCAGGAGGTCAGCCAGTCTTGCCTCCATCCGCCCTTGGTGTTCTTGTTGACTGGCGTGTTGCTCGGCCTGCTGGTTCTTGATCTCTGTGAGGGTCAGCACTACCTGGCTGAACTCCCTGGTGTCACGCCGGTATGCCTGCATGATGTTGTGGATGTGTGACATACCGGTCCCTTCAGCTGGCTGGTCAGGTTCTCGCCTCCGCCGTCCTCCACTCCCACCACCCTGAGCCTGGCCTGCCTTTGTGGGCACATCGGGTCTACGGGACCCCTGAGGGATGGCAGTGTCGGTGTTGTCTGCCTCTTCCTGTTTGCCCGCCGCACCTTGTCCCTCCTGGTCAGACTGGCTCAGTTGTTCACTGCGGGCAGGGCTCCTCGGTGTCTCCTGGGATGTGGCAGGAATGGGGGTGGTGGTTGGCACAGATGGTCCTGACCCAGGTTCTGCAGGGGCTTGGACGCCAGAGGGTCCAGGTCGGTCGGGGTAATCCGCGGAGTGTTGAGAGGCGTCGCTGCGGGTGGGATCAGGTTCCTCCCGAGCCTGTGACTGTGATTCTTCCCCCCATTCTTGGGGGGATATTCATCATGTTGCCCTGTGTGTGAGAGACAGACAATGTTAATGCTGTTTCATGCAACATGCATGTTTCATACACATTCAAGTTGGCACTGTTCCTCCAGGTAGTTGTATGTGCCTAGCATTCTCCTCAATGTTCATTTGTGGATGGGTATGTTGCGGGGGACAGATTGATATGTTCTCCTGAGTCTTTGACATGTCGATTTGTGGCTTGGATGCTTCTTCGGCTATGTATTGGTGTTGTTGTGTTGCATGTCCATTGTGACAGTGGATACATCCATTGCCTGTCCTGGTGGTGTCTGCTTGTGTAAGGGGTGTGTGTGACAGAGCCTGCTGGTGGGTGTAGTGTGATTTGGCAGTGGGGCTCCCAGGTGATGTAGCTGTCCCCCCATGGAGCATGCTGCCATGACAGTGAGTGTGAGTTCCTGTCCTAGATATCTGACCTTGTTGTCTTGGTGTTTGTGTTTGCACTGGTCACAGGAGGGCCTTGTGCTGCCTACACCCAGGCCGAGTGTGAGCTATCTTGTCAGTACTTTCCCAATCCCTGTGCATTGCGCATGGTGCATGGGTATGTAGCTTTGCCATATTGGATGAGGGCAATTGTGTCTGATTTGGAGTTCAACAAAGTGTTTTGTGCCACCCACCCTCCCAGCATAACAGACATCCATTCTTGGGTTGGTGCTTCATGTAGCATGGGACGTAGCATGGCCTTGCTTTCTCAATGGGACATACACATGTTATTGGCATTAGCGTAGTTTTTGAGTGTGGTTCTGGCCGGTGATGGCTTGGGGGTAGTTGGGTGCATTTGGTGTAGTTGGGGTGTGGATGGCATTACCCCCATGTTACGTAAGTTGTTTGTGTACTCACCAGGCTCTGCAACTCCTTTGAGTCCATGTACTCCCACCGGCGCAAGCATGGCTATCACCTTCTCCCAGAGATGGTAATGTACTGGTTTGCGGGGTGCACCACCACCACCAGTGATGTTGCTCTGGGCGTAGTCCTCATTCATTTTGCGCTTGACCGCCCTCCGCAGATCGTACCACCTGGCTTGGCATTCATTCCTGGTCCTTCTGATGGGTGCAACAGCATTCACCCTATCGACGATCCTCTGCCACAGGCGTGATTTTTCAGCTATGCTGGTCTGTCTGACCAATGTTCCAAACAGCTGTGGCTCGACTCTGATTAATTCATTGACAAGGATCTCCAGCTCCTCCCTTGTGAACTTTGGATTCTTGTCTGTGGGCATAGTGTGGGGTCAGGGTGTGGATGGTTGTGGGTGTGTGGGTCTGAATGTGACGGTGTGGGTGTGAATGTGTAGAGGGGGTATGTGTGAAGGAGGTTGTGTGAAGGTGTATATGGTAAGGTGGATGTGTGCAGTTGTTGGTGTGTGCTCTGTAGCTGCAGTGAGACTGTTGCAAAGGCTCATGGTTTGTGTGTGTGGGCCCTTTTTATTGGTTCATTTGTGGGTGTGGCTCAGTTTGAATTTTTGGTGGGTGTGTCATAAGAGGTGGTTGTGAGTTTGCCCCTCTGTTTGCCTGTTTGGATGTGTCCAGGTGAGTCCTTTCCATTTTTTGTGCAGTGTAGATGTGTTTTGTGGTGTTGTGCGAGTCGAATAGACCCTCCTTGTGCTGCTTTCCAGTGTCCATGGTTCAGTATGGTACAGGGGTACGAGTCGTACAGACACACGGCCCCATGCATTGTGTATGTACGGGGCATACGCCGCCATTGCTATGCACGGTGCGTACACCGACATCGCTATGTATGGTGCGTACACCGACATCGCTTATGTACGGTGCGTACACCGACATCGCTTATGTACGGTGCGTACACCGACATCGCTTATGTACGGTGCGTACACCAACATTGCTACTGTACAGTGCGTACACAGACATTGCATTTGTACAAGTCATTCCCCGTGTATGGGACGGACGTTTTCCGTACAAATCGTAAATCGGTAAGCCTGTCCGGATCGTACTTGTACGCTCGGACTGTGGTTTTACGATTCGTACGGAAAGTGTCCGGGTCCGTCTCGTACAACTTTTGCCGCTACGATTCGTACGGATCGGGCCGATCCGTATGTACTTTTTCCCGTACGAATCGTACTTCACGGGTCGGACGTGACTTGTACGATTCGTACGGAAAAAAATACGGATACGAGTCGTACGGGAAAAAAAATTACAGGATCGGAATCGGCCCCTTGGTGTCTAGAGTAAGTTATTATAAACTAGGGGCCGCATTCCTGCACTACTATGTGGGCACTTAGCTGACAATATGAGGGTGCTTGCTGTTTTTGAACATATAAGAATGCGTTAAAAACACACATGCTCCAAAGTTCGGCCCCATAGCCATACACCTTGTGTCTTTTCATAGCTCTGTCAGGTGATGTGAAACTCATTATGATAAGATATACTGTGAAACTACTGTTTTTGTTTTTATTTTAGGTGCTGCCATCATGCTGTACCCTATATCAAGGCGAGTGAGTTAACTCCCTACATGAATTTGAAGAGCATCACTTGGTCAATCACCTACTAAATTTGGAATTACGTTGACTCTGGGGCTATTGAATGATATATGTCCTAATGAAAACCTGGGACCCTGTATGCCAGTTGTTGGGGCTGAAACATGTTGACGGCTTAAGTGAGGGTCTTAGGACCCTAATATCCTATATCCTATCTTTCAAATCGTTTCCATTTTTCAGGATCTTGATCTGTTAATGAGGCAAATCCTACCTTATAGCCCAGTTAAAGAAAATAGAAGGTATCCCCTGGCCCAATGCGTTGTAAAATCAATGTTGAAAGCTCAATGCCAGATGACCAATGTGAAATAAAATGTGAAATAAAACACAAACCCTGGCAGAAAGAGACTTTCTATTTGGAGCCCTTCCTATCTGAGTTTAATGCTGCGCTTGATATCGTCAGAGGTGTCCTTACAAGCTGGATCCTCACACCAAATACTCATTCTTTAGCCTTTTATTTCACTTTCCTGCAGCTTGCCCTTTGCTACTTGCCAATGGTCCATGGTTTGACCCTCCTGGTTGGCTCCTCTTGTGTCAAGCTCCAAGAAGCTCCATCTTGGCCTTGTTGTGCTGCACAGTAAATTAGTAAACACTTTCAACCACATACAGGTAAGTATTCAGGCAGTTCATATATGCTGGACAGAGCACCACAAGCAGGGCATCATTTAGGGTTCGTAGCAAACTGAATGAAGTCCAATAAATATCCTGGGCAATTATGAACGATGCTGGATGCTACATGATCAAGTGCAGCCATATGCACACATGTCAAATGCCCTGCACTACCTCGAGTATTTACCAGTGGCTGAGATTAATTCTACCATTCCACTCATCACTTTCTTTGTATGCTTCAGTGCGATGCCCTAAAGGCAATGGCCATGTCCAGTCGGCGATACCGTCTGTGCTGGCTCCTGCGCTAAGGCGGAGAAGCATCGCCCCACTACCTTGATGCAGCAAAAAAAGGAAAAAAATTAAAATGATACTAACATAATGTTATTATCATTTTATTTTGGCCTCCGGCTGTGGCAGCTGGCGTGAGGGGGCGGGCTGAAGAGCAGGGGAGGAGGGTACCGTCCTCCAGGTGCGCAATGACTGTTTGGTCTGTCTCCCAAAGGAGTCATGCGCACTTTCCCTGTTATCCATGCAGGCTGCATTACAGCCTGCATGGGGCCTTACCCCGCCAGCCCTGGTTCAGACCAATCACTGCAGCATTGTGATTGGCTGCAGGGAGCGTGGGAGCCCTAGCGCTTCCTTCTTCCTGTTTCTCTAAAGAAGGAAGAGGACACAGGAGAGGCAGCGGTGGCGGCACGCTGGGCGGTAAGTGGTTTTCTTTATACCAGATACCCCCTCCTGCCTGCCTGCCAGCCCCTTCCCCCCACCCACCCCACTGCAGGTGGGAGGTAGCAGCCGTGAGTGGGTACCATGCTTACTGTGCCACTGGAACAAAGCTACATCTGACTGAAGAGTGCCAATCAGGGGGAAAACGGCCATGGGTTGCTTGTGGTTTCATTCAGGGAGGACCTGGCCTTGCAGTTCAGGCTGCGCCGTTCTTATTGGAGTAGGGACAAGAGTGTTTTTTATTTTACCAAAATGATACATATGATATATAGTAGCGACCTGTCCCCTGCCATAGTGGGAGGGTAGGATAGGCCGAAGGACGTATGTGGAGTGAAGTACTGGGAATTTTAAGCCCAGCGGTGCAGGGGAACACACCCTATGACTTCGGGTTCTTCCTGTTTCAGACCTACAGAAACACAGAGTCTTCTGGGTGAAGTCAAAGATCAGTTTATTGGCTGCAGACCAATTACAGGCATCCTAGAAGTACAACAGTGTGTATGTTCTCAGGAAACTGCTTAAAATTACAGAAACGGGCTTCTCCTTAAATACAAAATATCCTGCTTCAGGCATACATTCCTTGTTTTATGATATGGCCATATACATGTACACATTTCAAACAAAAAGGCAGAGTCATGATGACCATCCCACATTCCAGTTAAGCCAGCCCACAATTATTTACCCAGCAAGGCTCAGATCCCACATCAGATATCAACAGGCCCCAATAAACACGAGCATCTCCTGTTTGGAAAAAAAGCCATAAAGCAGGAACAGTCAGGTGTGAAAGAGATTAGCTGGAGGCTTGTGTGGGATGAAAAGGCTTTATGGTGTGTCAAACCCTGATGCTAATCACAGGTGGCCGTAGGACGGGGAGCTCGTGAGACCGGACTGACCTAGGGCAGCGGAGCCAAGCTGCACAGGTCACAGAGAAGTCAAAGGAAGGCACATGTGTTCTAAATGCCCGTATTTGCTTGTAATGTGTAGCCTATGTGAGGGCAACCATAAGATGGCCACCGCTCTAAGATGGAAGCCACAAAGTCAATGTATAATATCGTATATGAAGTGCATTTATAGCTAAAACGTTACACAAAGCACTTGTACATACCGCATTGACCATTCGCGGTTCACTAATACCGGGATAGACAGGGGTAGGGCCCTGCCTCTTACGCGGTCCCAAATTGCAAAGTACGACAGACCCTCCTTTTGCCCTTATATAGGCAATAACTATGCTCACATCAATCCGAGTCCAGGTCAATATTCATGAAGTCATGGAGATGTTGCTGTAGCATCATCCTATTACTTAGCTCGTCCCTCGATACAGGTTTCCTTACACATAATGTAGCACAGAGGCCACATATCGCAGGAGCACACTGTATGCACAGACAGAACAGGAAAAGGATGGCTAAGATCATTCCGATGACCATCAAAATCTTCCAACCCCAGGCAGATATCAGTTCCCAGAACCACCCCACCAGTGACCAATCTCCTTTATCCACGTGTATGGACTCAGATATTTTATGTAGTTTGGAGATGGCTTGATAAACTGTTGGAGCGTTGTCTGGTATGAAAATGCAACAACTAGATTGGATGACCTTACATACCCCACCGCGGTCTGCAAGTATAACGTCTAAAACCATGCGGTTCTGCAAAGTCATGAGGCGATCCGCTTGGAGCTCAGCTGTCAAATTACCAAGGGCACCAGCCGTAACATTAACAGTGGATTCAACCACACGAGTCAGTTGTCTTAGGTTCCTACTATTGACCATAGGTCCCCAAAACGGCAGGAAACCCAAAAAGAAATCTCCTGCTTCCTGACCGGCAGTATCCTCCTTACTAATCACGCCTCTCACAACTCTGGTCTTGTGATAGTCAGAGGCAGCAGTAAATGTTGGCGGTAGCAAATTTGCAATATAACATGTGCCCGAGAAGTCAGGGGGCAACCATGTATATGCTCGGTCATTGCAGACAAAATATGTACCCTTGGCAGCCAAAAACGCTGGGGAAAACTGTGACGGAAAGGTGTACGTTTCAGTACAGTCACTTCTCCCCAGTTGAGCTCTAGGATTCTGACCATTACCTTGTAAACAGAACCGACCTATGTGGGGTACGACCCAAATTGGGGATGAGATTTTTCGCTGTCTTTCACCCAGACTAATACTATACCCCGTCGCGTTCCACCCTACATAAGCTCTCAATTCCTCCTTGGGAATAGATGAGTATGCGTCGATATCTCTGCTCATATCGGCAACTCCTTTCATTAAGGCTTTATTATTGGTGCTAGGTCTGATGGAACGCGGTTGTCGCGGGGAGTAGGCATCTAGTGCAAAGAGAAACATGGTCTGGAATGCCCATGACGATCCATTGTAACTAAACGGCAGCACTAGATAAGGAATACCCTTATTAATGGTATGTGGCATTAAACCACACACCCAGCAATTGGTTGTATTCATGACTAGTTGGTGCTGGTGCAGGAGCTGAATAAACGAGTTGTTTACAAACTCTGATCATCTAGCTTGTTCGTGTTCAGGCAGAGGGTGGAAAGAGTGTGAGGAGACAGTAGGAGGAGGTATAGGCTGTTCAGTGAGTGCAATGGGCTCTTGAGAGGAGAAGAATACAAATCCTACAGTAAACACTACCATACTACATAATATAAACAGACATAATAATATAAAACGTTTGCTCTTCATTATTTTACATATTCTCGTTTTAGAGTTCATTTCCACAGCGGGTCTCTCCATCTTGAAAAACTCCATCCTCTAATCGTGCCGCTCGCGGCGGGTGAGTATCTTCTGCTAAGGAGTACGCCTGTCAGTCCAGGGAACGCCCTAGACCAACCAGAACCGTTGACCTAACGTCTTCGGCCTGTACCCCAAAGTCTTGACACCGCGACCCTGCGGCTGAACCCGGATGGTGGTTCAAAAAACAAAAATCAAGAAAGTCCTTCAGATGGGAGAGCTACGGTTATCACAAAAAGGTAAGGAAATCTTTATTTGTCCATAGGCCTTGGTCTCAGATTGTAGTGGAAACGGCCAGGTACTGTCTGATCTTGAAATAAGAGCTCAGGCTCTGTGGTGTCCAATCGAATTGACGGTGGCACAGCTTCTTGCAAAATATCGTCACTTTCTTGTGCTGAAGCTGTGCCTCTTACGCGTGCGTCACTGAACGGCACAAAACGAGGTACAGTGTCTGTTTCAGAGTCAGCGATACCCTCCAGGACCCACTTGTCATACGGTAGAGGCAAAGGTATCCTTTTGATGTGGGCGCCGTGGATCCAATTCTTTTTCCCCTTTACTCGAACAGCTGATCTTGTAGACAGAAGTACGAGGTGAGGGCCAATCCAACGGGGCTCATCGTTGCTCTTTCGCTGGAAATTCTTGATGAGCACCCATGTGCCAGGGTCGATAGGGTGTCCTGGAGCCTCAGAGGCCTGGGGGAGAGTATCATGCACCTGTTGGTGTAAAACACGCAATTTAGCCGTCAATTCGTACAAATAATCAAGCAGTACTGGATGTTCGATTTCGCTGAATTTCGCCGGTCTTGGTACACCCCATACATTGGCCGGGCGGCCAAAAATAACCTCGTATGGGCTAAGTCCCACTCGTGAGTGTACGGTCATTCTGGTGGATAGGAGTGCTAGAGGCAGAGCGTCAGGCCATTTAAGACCGGAGCTCGCCTGGATTTTGGCCAGCTTGAGTTTTAGAGCGCCATTGTAGCGCTCTACTAATCCAGCTGATTGGGGGTGATTTGCAGCGTGGAACTTCTGCTTGATCCCTAATCCCTCACACACTTTCTTCATCACTTGACCCACAAACCCACTCCCATTATCGCTCCACACCATTCTCGGCATTCCAAACCTAGGAAAAAATTCCTTCACAAGGGCTTTGGCTGTGGATAGAGCAGTGTTGTCCTTTAGGGGATAAGCTTCTATCCATTTTGAAAAAGCGCAAACAACCACCAATACATATTTCAGGTTGTTGCACCTTTCCATGTGGATAAAATCTAGCTGCAAAACTTCAAATGGATATGATGGAGGCGCAAAATGACCAGCTGGAGTTGGGGTTCCCCTACCACGGTTGTATTTCAAGCATACCATACAATTCTTGACCACATTCTCTGCACACTTGGGAATTCCAGCATTCTGCCATACTGGAGCCAACAACTTACAGATTCCTTTCATACTGATATGTGCCATTCCATGTGCCATAGTAACCACTGGAAGCACATATGCATCAGGTAACAACCATCGCCTATGTTCTGACAAATCAATCCAACAACCATTCTCATCCAACTTACCCGTACTTTCTCTCCACTTGCTCAACTCTTTCTCTGTGGCTTCAGCTTGAAGGGACTTCACACTCTCTATTGTGTTTTCACACATTCCAACATCACCAACCCATCTTGCAGGGCCTGCAACATACATTCGAGTCTTCACATCTTTTGCTGTTTCTTTTGCGGTTTCATCAGCAAACGCATTACCACGACCAACATCATCAGTGATTTTCTTGTGCGCACTGCATTTCATAATCGCAACTTGCAACGGTAGGGTCAGCGACTCAAGGAGATCATTCACCAACTTGCCATTCTGAATTTTAGCTCCATGCGAAGTCAGGAACCCACGTTCTTTCCACAATCGTCCAAAACTATGAGCCACGCCAAAGGCGTACTGGCTATCCGTATATATGTTCACTTTCATTCCTTCAGACAACACGCATGCTCTTGTAAGGGCAATTAATTCTGCTGCTTGAGCCGAATTTTGTGGCACACGTGCAGTTTCCACAATCGTGTGCAAAGTCGTGATAGCATATGCAGCAGTCGTATCACCATTTGGAAGCTTGAAACACGAACCATCCACCCATAAAGTACCATCACACTCAGTCAGGGGAGTATCTTTAAGATCTACTCTCCCTTTCGTCTCTTCTTCTGTTCTGAACAGACAATCATGTTGCTCAATCTCATCTAGGTCTGCTGGAATCGGCAATAATGTAGCTGGATTCAACGTGTTGCATCTCTTTATGTGTATATGATTTGCTAACAGTGTCAGCTCATATCCGGATAATCGCGCACTAGTTAAGTGTTGTGTCTTGGTCCTGTTTAACAATGTGTCCACAGCATGTGGAACCATAACAATCAATGTATTGTCCATTACTAGTCCAGCAGACTGCCGAATAGACATAGCTGCGGCGGCTGTAGCTCTCAAACAACTTGGCAATGCCCTCGCTACCGGGTCCAAGGTTGACGAAAAATATGCGCATGGACGCGGTCTATCGCCAAAAGGCTGTGTTAACACTGATAATGCGCAACCATCTTTTTCATGAACATACAATGTAAAAGGCTTGCTGTAGTCAGGGGTACCCAACACAGGAGCTGAACATAATGCATTACGCAATTCCAAAAAACTTTTCTGACACTCTTCAGACCATGGGATAGGATTCGGTGTGTCTTTGCATGTTAATGCTAACAAAGGTTTTGCCAGCAAGGAGAAATTTGGTATCCAGTGCCTACAGTATGAAGTAATGCCCAAGAAAGCACGCACTTCTCTCTGTGTTCTTGGCACGCTCAATTGTGCAATGGCCTGAATTCTCTCTGGGGTCAGTTTCCTTCCCTCCTTCGATAAGAGATGACCTAAATAGGTCACTTCTTGTCGACAATATTGCATCTTTGAAAGAGACACTTTGTGATGGAAGGCAGACAAATGACGCAACAATGACAATGTAGCGTTTTTGCAGATCTTCTCAGTATCCGCGGCGATTAGTAAATCGTCAACGTACTGAATAAGGATAGCGCCACTGGGTAAAACCAATGCATCAAGCTGCGCTTTTAAAGCTTGACTATATATTGATGGACTTTCACAGTAGCCCTGTGGAGCGCGTTTAAAGCGGAAGCTGCGACCTCCTAAACTGAAGCCAAAAATGTCTCTGCTCTCCTCTGCAATTGGGATGCTAAAGAAAGCATTCTTTAAATCGATCACTGAGAACCATGCAGCGGAGGCTGGAATCATAGTTAACAAGGCAGTTATATCAGGGACAACTGGAAACTGTGGCACAACAATCTTATTTACCTCTCTAAGATCAATCACAAATCTGTAAACAGGTGGCTGTGAAGGGTCCGTTCGTTTTAAGACCGGTAAAACAGGACTATTGCAAACGTTGCCTCTTGTCTCTTCAATTACACCCTTTTTAATCAAATCACTGACAATTGCTAACAATGCTTTCTGACCTTCATTGGAGATCTTGTACTGGGGAATACGTGGCAATCTGACATTGGCTTTTAAAGTGACCACGTATGGCGGTATTTTCAAAAGACCCACATCATTGGGACCAGTAGCCCAAAGGCCATCCGGAAGGGATGACAATTCAGGTGGCATTGCATTTTTAGACAAATACATTGGGGAAATCACTTTCTTGCCTAATGTAAGTTGTACTCCTGAGGGAGAACAATATAGCGTTGCATGCAATCTTTTTAGCAAATCTAATCCTAGCAAATTTTCACCACAACCTGTTGTTAGGATGAGGGGTCCTCTTAGTTCACAAGGTCCAACAGAGAGTGACATAGGACTAGAAATCGGGTTCCTAAATGGGGCGCCAGAAAAACCTACTGAAACATTCATTTCGCCAGACAAAGGCGCGCCAGGGAGTTTTGAATGCATGATTGAACTCTTTGCAGCACCAGTGTCCAGCAGAAAGGGCTCCGTTACATTTGCTGTAGTTACTTTAACATAAGGTCCGCTCTGATCCACTGGCACTGAAACAACTCCCTCTCTCTGTCTACGGCTGTCCTAGTAATCATTACCTTCCACATTGTCGTCTTCTGCATAATAATCATTATTGTAGTACTGAGCTGTATTACCAGTCGCGTTGGCTTGCTGATCAAAGCTATTTATGGTATTTTGAGGCGGAAGAGGACATGCGTTCTGGGGAACATTTCCACGCCCTCTGCCTCTAGGAGCTTGCTGACCACCTCTACCTCTTGCGCCATACGCATTACTGTTACGCTGCATTAATTTAGGGCAACTATATTTAAAATGACCTTCCTCTTTGCAATATGAACATTGGTTGGGACCTACAGGGATTCGTGGTTGAAAATACCCATTCATTTGCTGGTTATTCTGAAATTGTTGGGGCTGTTGATAGATACCTTGTGTTTGCCTATAATTACTCTGTCCTCCACATGGCGGATAAGCCTGCTGCAAGAGGACCTTTGTTTTCAGTTCTTTCGTTTTCTTATCTGTTCTATCTTTCTCATCTTTATCTCTATTTTCATAATACTGTGCAGTAGCCAGTATTTGCGCTGAAGAGGAAACAGCCCAAGAACTTTCTGATTCTTTTAATTTCTTACACAACTCGGGAAGTAGATTCTGCACAAATTTATCCACGAATAACCGCTGGCCACCTTCAGTGCTCATATCTTGACCACTGTGGTCGATAAACGTTTCTTCAAACCTGGTGAAGAAACACTGTCTCATCTTTCTTCTGCTTACATGCAGACAGCTTATCCCAATTGACGCGCATCGCGGGCATTATAGTTTTCATGTATTTAATAATTCTACCAGGGAGTTCTGCTACCAAAGGGTCAGGTTTCGCGCCGCCAACTTGGCCAGCATCTGCAGCAATGATATTAGCCCGTGTGTTACCCAATTCTGCAGCGTGATCTACATTACGAATGGATCCCCATAAAGGCTGTGGAAGCACATTCCCAAACAGCAGATCTATGTCAGCCAGATTCATTACACACGATTCTGCAGTTTGTGACAACTCCTTATAATAACCTGTAGGGATTTTACGGGGGTCAGGCAATGTCTGCTTAAGCGCTAACACCTCAGAACGCTTCCAAGGGACATGCACCCAAACACGCTGAAAATGTGCTAAGACAGGTGGGTTAGCATTTTGATCAGCAGGTCTCCAAACTGGGGGAACCTCACGCATCGGGTATTGGCGCGCTTTTACCTTTCTCCCCACAGGGAGTTCCTGTTCGAACAATGATTGCTGACAATCGCCATTTCTGAAGGACAGTAAAGTCGCAACTGCTTTATCTACATTGGGACCCACAATTGTACCTGCTTCAAAATCAAATCGTACTCGACACAATTCCTGGGGGTTTGGGTTTGCACCATTATCCTCCAATTCCTCACAGAGGAATTCACACATTTTATCAAAGACATACCTCTGTTTTGGGGCATCCCATTGGTGAAAAACGTTAACAACTGATTCCACATCATAGAGTGAAGGGAAACCAATCCACCTACGCGCCAGATGATCTAACACCTCTTTCTCGTCGGGACCAGGCAGCTGACTACGCAATTGCTTACGCTGCAAACCAGGAGTCGCATTAGATGACCCAAAGAGAGGCGACATTTAACTAGTAACTACATTAGCTAGTCGTTGTCGTGCTGAAGGAGAGGTTGAGGCGAAAACGGGGGGATAGATAGAGGGAAGAAAAACGGATTCAGATACAGGTACCTGGGTAGTGTAAGAAGGAGCGCCAGGGGAGGCGGCTGATGTGCTAGGCAAAGTCGCAGGAAGCGCGGGGGCAACAGGTAACAAACCTGGCGATCCTTGAGAGGGCTGCACTGCAGGGATAGGAGCGAGCTGAGGAGGAGCTGGCGGCTGTGGGAAGGCTTGCGGCATATTAACTGGAGGCTGCACATTTACAAGCTGTGGAGGCGCTGTGGCATTCTGCGCATACGGAGGTGGCGAACTTAGCAAATGGGACATTAGGGAATCTTTCTCTTTCTCTTTTGTCTCATCTTGCACAAGGGGTGACAAAACAGGGTAACATTTATCGATCCCTAGTTTGCGCTGTCTATGTAGCTGTTCATTCATTTGTTCCTCCTCATTGTCTTTAAATTGCACAGCTGCTTGCATCATTGACATACCTCTTTCTCTCTTATTCCTTTTCGCTAGCTTAATTTCCTTCTGTTTGGCTTCCTTTCGCCATAGGCGGAAAGAGTCAAACATCGCCGGCTGGGCTTTCTTTTTAAACAATTTAACTTCCAAATTATCTAAGATATCGGTATCGAAACTACCATTTTGGGGCCATTTTAAAACACCGTCTTTTCTGGTATATCGGATCCATACTTCATTATATGCAATGGGGCCCACGCCATTCTTTACATAAAGCTCATATCCCTTCCACAACTCAAACAAAACAATCTTCCAAATACACTAGAACCAGGCATCTTCGCTCACTAGTCTAGTTTCTAACGTCAAAGGATTATCGATTACGATAGTCTCGTGAATACACGAGTCCTCTGGCTTTGGTGCTTGCAAGCTCCAAATCGAAATGATCCCGAAGGATACCAAACAAACTGGGAGACGCTCCACTTATACTTAACTGAATATCGATGATCAATGGCCTCACCAGAAGACTCTCTCGATTGTTTCGCTCTACCAAAATTCGTCAAGGGTCCAAAACAGGGCGATTAATCAGGGCAGCAGTCCTTCGTAGCCGTCGGGACGCGGAGAACCTCGCGGAAAAGACTTTTGGACCACGTCGACATGCAGGGGTCGATGAAGTGGCGGCCTTCCTCCAGAATTTCCACACAAAGCTCCTCACGAACCTCTGGCTTGGACCGGTACCGCTGAAATCGTCCCGAGTTGGGCGCCAACTGAAGTACTGGGAATTTTAAGCCCAGCGGTGCAGGGGAACACACCCTATGACTTCGGGTTCTATCTGTTTCAGACCTACAGAAACAGAGTCTTCTGGGTGAACTCAAAGATCAGTTTATTGGCTGCAGACCAATTACAGGCATCCTAGAAGTACAACAGCGTGTATGTTCTCAGGAGACTGCTTAAAATTACAGAAACGGGCTTCTCCTTAAATACAAAATATCCTGCTTCAGGCATACATTCCTTATTTTATGATATGGCCATATACATGTATACATTTCAAACGAAAAGGCAGAGTCATGATGACCATCCCACATTCCAGTTAAGCCAGCCCACATTTATTTACCCAGCAAGGCTCAGATCCCACATCAGATATCAACAGGCCCCAATAAACACGAGCATCTCCTGTTTGGAAAACCAGCCATAAAGCAGGAACAGTCAGGTGTGAAAGAGATTAGCTGGAGGCTTGTGTGGGATGAAAAGGCTTTATGGTGTGTCAAACCCTGATGCTAATCACAGGTGGCCGTAGGACGGGGAGCTCGTGAGACCGGACTAACCTGGGGCAGCGGAGCCAAGCTGCACAGGTCACAGAGAAGTCAAAGGAAGGCACATGTGTTCTAAATGCCCGTATTTGCTTGTAATGTGTAGCCTATGTGAGGGCAACCATAAGATGGCCACCGCTCTAAGATGGAAGCCACAAAGTCAATGTATAATATCGTATATGAAGTGCATTTATAGCTAAAACGTTACACAAAGCACTTGTACATACTGCATTGACCATTCGCGGTTCACTAATACCGGGATAGACAGGGGTAGGGCCCTGCCTCCTACGCGGTCCCAAATTGCAAAGTACGACAGGAGAGGACGGAGATGAGTAGGGCTTGCATAAAAAAACAAAAAAAAACACATAAAAATATACGAACCTTAACGCTGCTGCTGCCGCCGTCTTCCACGCATTCGATCTTCCAGCTTCTGGCTCTGGGGCTGGGCACAGGCTCCCAGCCTGCCCTGCGGCCAGTCCTGTAGCTGCTCTAGCATGAGAGCAGCTTCAGGATTGGCCTGAGCATTGGAAACTTGCGCTACCGTGCAGACTGGGATCCTGTGCCTGCCCTCTCCAGCCCAAGCAACGCAGCTGAGGCTGGAGAGAGCTTCACTGTACATGAGGGATCAGGCCTGCGTGAGACGGCCGGCCAAACACCTTAGGCGGAGTGAAGGGAGTGCCCACCGCTCCCCCATCAGTAGCGTCATCCTCTGGACCAACACCCACGATTCATCAGAGTCCTGGGGGCGGGTACAGGGGATTAAAATAAAACAATAATAAACCGGGTTTAAAATGCAGTTTATCATTGTTTCCTTTATGCTAGAGGCTACAATATGTGGGTTCTTTTAGACTAAAAACATATTTTTGCTTTTAGGCATTTTTTTATTTTGGCAAGGGCCCAGCAGTTCCCTAAAATAATATTTTGCATATGAAATAAAGAATCAAAACAAACACTGGAAAAGCCAAAAGGCTGGCAGACCTGTTGGCTTTGCCGATGCCTGTTTTGTATGCTCTCATACTATAAAAGGTACTGAATAGGCTTTAATTAAAAAATACAAAAAAGTAATATGTTCAGCAGTGCCTTTTTCAGGTCTGACTTACAGCACAACTGTCTGTATGACCAATTATTGCCAATTCGTTAAAATATACAGAGTGGGCTTTGGCTCTTGACAAAGGAGTATTTTTCTCTCACCTCATGCTATCGCATGTTTGGTGTATTATTCCGCTTTGTATGCGGTGCTTGCATTGCAATGTATATAGCACTATTTTGATTTGAATACATTTGCACCGTGTAACTATGATACTAAAGAGACTAAAGACATATGTGTGTAGTTTGAGTAAAGGAAGAGAATGAATGTATCAGAGAATATAATGAAAGGAGAGTGACGATATAGAGCTATAGGAAGGATGAGGGCAAAATCAGAGAACAGATTACAACTAAAAAAGAATTTAGTCTTTTGAATTTGCATCCAAGATTGAAAATATAACATGAAAAAAAGGATGAACTTTGTACAGGTGTGCAGAGAAATTATCGAGTTGGAAATGTTGACCTACAGAAATATCGAGTCCTAAATATCGTGAGTGAGAAATATCAACAGCAAGAATTTCGTGGTCAAGAATATCGATTTAAGGTAAGACTTATCGATTTTAAAAATATAGAAGTCATTCATATCGGCAAAAATATAGTTGTTTAAAATATCGATTGTTTAATTAGTGTTATGTATTTTAGTATATATTTTAAATGTATGTGATGTATTTTTTTGTATAAGAATTGTTTATATTTTTTATATTTGTGTTAAATTTTAAGTAGTTCTTAATTTTATTTTAATTTAATTTTGCGTTTTGTAGTTCCGAAGCGGATTGTGCGTTTATAGGGGAATAGGGTGGGAAGTAATTTTATTTGAATAAATTAATGATTACTTTTTATTTAATAATGTTTATTTAATTTATATTTCATAGTGTTAATTGTGTGAAGTAATTTATAATTAATTAATTAATAATTTGTATTTAATTATAGTAATTGTGTAATTAATTTTAGGTGTGGGTTCTGGAAGTTATAGAGTAAAGGGTGGGAAGTAATTACATTTTTATTAATTAATAATTAGTTGTTAATCAATATTAATTAATTGTAAATTAAGTTAGGAAATTGCATAATTAATTTTAGGTGTTTGTTGGGTTTATAGGGGTAAAGGCTGAGAAATAATTTGTGTTTAATTAATTAATAGATAGTTGTTAATTATTATTAATTTATTGACATTTAAGTAGGGTAATTGTTTATTTTTTTGTATGTGGGATTTGCTTTTATAGGGGTAAAGGGTAAATAGTAAATACATTTTACTTACTTTATAATTAGTTGTTTAATAGTAATTGTTTTTTAATTGAAAATACGTTTTAATGGTGTAATTAATGTTTTTACGGTTTAATTTTAGCTGTGGGTTCTGGGAATTATAGGGTTATAGTGTGGAAAGTTAATTTTTATTATTTTGAAATTAATAATATTTATTTAATTGGTAATTAATTTGGTTAATTATGGAAGTACATTTTTAAATTTAGATGTGGGTTGTGATCTGTGTGGTGTTATAGGGTAGGGAATAAAAAAACAAATTTATGTAATGATAAATATAGTTGTATTTTAATTTTTAATATATTTATATATTTATTGATTTATTTTGTTTTGTAAATATTTTTCGTTATTGTTAATATTTAGTTTGTTTTTAATTTTGAACTGACTGGAGTGGGAATAGTAAATTTTACTCCTCCGCTATCCAACACTTTCCCTACCATTGCAATGACAGGAGTGGGAAAAGTACATTTTATCAGTCCGATATTCAACACTTTCTCTACTGTTGCACTGACAAGTGGGAATAGTAATTTTTACCCTTCCACTATATAACACTTTCCCTACTGTTCCACTCACTGGAGGGGGAATAGTAATTTTTACCCCTTTGCTATCCAACACTTTCCCTACTGTTGCACTGACTGTGGTGGGAAATTTAAGTTGAAAGATTTTTAAAGGTTTTTTACCCGCAATCCCACCATCGTGTTTACGTAGCTTTTGGGGTCCTTGTCCTGGTACCTCCATCTTGCGGTTTTGACTTCCCCCTGATTGATCCTTGCCACTGGTTAGCGCCCTTTGCCACTGGAGTGACTATTGCCCTTTGTCGACCTCGTCTGAGTCAACAACACCCCTCTCTTCTTGTTTGGCCATTGTGAGGCACACTTCGCTCCCTCCTTAACACCCCTTCCATTTCTAATTTTCTACCCAACCCATTCAAGTAGTCTGGCTCTGGTTGTTGTTGATCCCTGGACCCTCTCTGGTTTTGTTCGACTCGCTTACTCTGACTTTTTTGATATCTACTGAATTACTCTTTTTCCATGACTGGTCTTCGTGACTTGAAATGTATTCCAACCCTTTTACTTTTCCCCCTCTACCAAATATGGTCCTTACGACTTGTTTTCTATGTTTTCTTATGCTCTAGCAACGGATGTATTTACGTAACACTGTCTTTCTCTATGCTATGTTATGCTCTAGAAAATAATGTAACTTTGTAACATTGTTCTTCTGTAACCATATCCTCATGTAAAACGCTCTGATACCTACGGGTCTAGCCAGCGCTATATAAAACTCTTCAAATAAAAAAATAAATAGTTTAAAGTTTTAATTTATAATAGAATTTTTTTCTATTAGATTTTATGTAATTGATGTGTGTGTGTGTGTATATATATATATTTATTTGTACATTTGTATATAATTGAAAAATTATAAAATAAATTAAAATTAATACTTTATTAATTGTTTTAAAGTAAATCTATATATATGTATTAATTATTATGTATGTGTGTTTAACTTTTTTTTAGTTAAGTTTATTTGTTATATTTCATTTTTTTTTAATCATTTTTTTTTTTTTTGCAACACAATAATAGCCATTACACATTAATACATGAGGAATAGTCAATAGTCTTTTTTTACATACATATATATATAAAGAGGGAAAAAAATGAATATCATAATAAAAAAGAGAAGAAAAAAGGAAGAATCAAAGTAAACTTATACTACCCGCCATATTACCCTATCTTTTTATAGTTAAAAAAAATATAAGCAAAGACCCATAGGTAAGAAAGAAAATGTGTGAGCAAATTAATTCTAGGCCCATTTCTCCTTCCACCTGTAAATTGGTGCCCAAATGCGCCTGCCGGGCTTTCTTCCATTTCTACCCTTTCTCTCATATATTCCTTTTTCTAAGTTAAAGATGGAGAGAAGCCTAGCGAGCCATTGCTGAAATGATGTGGCCATCTTGTCAAGCCAGGCAGAGGCAATATATATTCTCATTACTGACATAGCTGTAGCAGGTAACAGGACCGGTCTAGCATATTCTCATTATTAACCCCCAAAAGAATTAGTTCCGGCGTTAGTGCTATTTTCAAATTTAAACTTTGGTCCAAAATTTTGTCAATTGCATTAACTAATGTATCGAGCTGTGGGCAGGTCGAAAACATATGAATTATGTCCGCTTCGACACTGTTGCAGCGAAGGCATCTAGTCCCTCCTTGTCCCCCTCACTGTCCTATCTTAGCCGGCGTGTAGTACAATGAGAATATTGTTTTAAAATGTTGGGCTTGAAGTCCTGCAGAGCACAAAATAATCTGCCCTAGAGACAGCGATTCTAGAAATATCTCCTGACTTATGTTAAGTTATCCGCCCATTTTTCCCCATGCTTCCCTAAATCAATTCCCCTAATGGTACATTTCTCCATATCTCTTACATCCTCAAGCATTTTAACTTCATTGAAGCCAACCAATCCCCCTTTTTTACTTTCCAAAAAGCTCCGTACTTGAAGATATTTATAGAAGTATCTAGTTTCCAACCCAATTTCCACCTGAATATCACCAAATGTTCGAATTCCATCGGTCCTAATAAGATCCCCTACTTTCTGTAGCCCATGCCTCTTCCATTCTAGCATTACGCCATCTGAAAAAATTACAGGAAACATAGGGTTTCTATACATTGGAGTATAAAAATGTATACTACCGAGGCCAATTTTCCTTTTAAATGTCCAAATTTAAAATACTGCGTACAAAGTCTTAAATCTTGTTTTTTTATAGTAACTTAGTTCACTATATTTCAATAAGCAGTGTTGTGCTTCCTCCCCCAATAATAATTAATAAACATCTGGGGAACCTGTTTTTATCCAAGGATCTTCAATAGTCCCACCTAGTAACCCTGGCATATATTGAAAAGCAGCTGCCCAATAATAGATTCTAAAATCTGGCTCTGCCCAGCCACCCCTTTCCCTTGGTAACGTCATGTACCTTAAAGCTCTCCTTGTTTTTCCATGTGCCCAGATAAACCTATTTGTGATATTCTCCAGAGTTAAAAACCACTGTTTCTCAAATTCCAGCGGAATGGACTTGAATAAATAGAGCACTTTGGGTAAAAAAACCATCTTTCGTCATATTGCATCGCCCTACAATAGACAAGTGGAGATTGTGTATCCTATCAAAATCTTTTTTAGCCTTCTGAATTACAGAAGTCATATTTCTACAATCTGTTCTAGGTTACATGTAATATAAATACCCAAATATGTTGCAGCATCAGTAACCCAGGAATCCTCAAATTCCACCTTCCCATTCTTTACTACCTGAGTCTTCTGTCGATTCAATGCGTAACCCGAAATTAATCCAAATACCTGAGCTTCGTTCTCTATTGCAGCTAATGCTGTATAGTGCTCAGGGGTGATCACCACAACATCATCTGCGTAAGCTAGGATTTTTGTTTCTAACCTGTGAAATTTCACTGATTTAATTGCATTATTAACCTCTATTTTCTGAATCAGAGGGTCTATATACAGTGCAAATAGCAGAGGTGAGCAAGGAAAGCGCTGCCTAGTGCCCCGTGTAATTATTATCGGAGCAGGTAGCCCCCCATTGATTCTTAGTTGTGCTGTAGGTGTTTTATAAAGATCCTGTATAAGGAGTTCCCGAAGCCATACCATTTCAGAACCATCCACAGATAACCCCAGGAGACCCTATCAAAAGCTTTTTCAGCGTCTAGCAATATTAGAGCCATAGGATCTCCTGAGGCCTCCACAGCATCAAATAATGTTATGACCCTGCGAAATTTCATCTTACGAAATACTTCATGCAAGGAAATTACCTTTCAGTTAACTAACTACAAACGCTTTTAGCACTATTAAATAAATCTAAAAATTAGACTCACTAAAGTGGATCTGGTCAGACATATGTCGTTTATGAACTTTGTTGGTCTCTCATCATTTTGTATACCTGATTAGAATACACTACTCAAAGATGGCCACGACTGTTACGCTAAAAGTCATGTGATCAACAGGGGGCGTCGCCTTGTAAATTAACACAGGTGATTGAACTTGCCGGGCCATTTGAAATATATAAAGCGAGTGCTCTCTGCAAATTAGGATTCCTGATCGAGGGACCGTTCCTGTTGCCGTAGATTGTTTTGCAGCTCGCCTTTCGTAACTAGCATATTACGGCAAGCACATGCTGGCTCTACCGCTCTGTAGGCTATAGGTTACTACCGCAGGCTTCGTTAAGGACTCAGCAAGATCAGTGACTTAGAGACAGCACTTTCCTATTGATTTGATTTGTTGAACTCTGTTTAAATTAAGATGATATATTAGGTCTGAACATGGCTCAAACATGGGCTCATGACGTGAGAGTGGCACATAGGAACTAGTCATCCTAGTATGGAGTGGATCTTAGTATAGGTTCTGAATGCTTCTCATCTTGCAGTTCATATCAGGCTCTTGTAAGATGCAGAAGCTACGCTAAGTGGAAGAATATAGGGATCAAACACTGGGGAATAATTTGTGGAGTGGAGTTTGTCTTTGAATCTCACGCATTAATTTTATGTTAACATATACAATAGGGTCAGGCTCTAAACACTTTACAGTTCGTATCTTACTCTGTTTGGCTTTTCTCCTTTAGATCGGTTCATATGTCCTCTCCATATTTGTGAGTGGATCACTTTCTTCTATCAAAATCAGCTGAAAAATAATTCCTGCACAAAACCTTATAAAGAACATGGTTTTGAACATTCCATGTTCATATATAGGTATGTGTTTTATGGACTAACCATGGGTTCTCATCTCATATTTTAAATTTAAATATTCTGTAGAATAGATACTACATGGTTGTATGCGGACAGCTTCTATAATGGATTTTGTGCCCACTTACAATATTTATAAGATATATATAAACATTATACGTATTCTGTCTTTTGAAAGGCTATTCATTTCATATTACAGAATAAACTATATGGATCATAAGAATTTGGACAGAAGATTCTCAGCCTCTATCGCACAAACTCAAATTGATAAATTTAGAAGTGACCTATCCTCTATTTTTTGGTAGGTATAATATATACTCTTTATAGTGTATGGTCCGGTTTTGACCCATAGGTTTGTACACAAAAATCTAACAATAAGGAATAACTCCCTTTTATAAGATACAACTTAGACCGAAGAAACTAAGTGAATGGCAGTATAATTCTCTCTATTCCTTTCTTCCTGCTCCCACCTGTTCTTTTTGTCCTTTCTTCCTATCTTCTCTCTGTGTTCCTGGATGTTTATGCAAGATGACTTCAAACAGGAACATCTCATTTATATATATATAAAAAAATACAAGCTTGTCTAGCTGTGTTTTCAATGTGGGGTCTATTGAGAAATTATGGACATGAGATATAATACAACAACTCTCATTATGTTTGTATTGGATTTCAAATGATCGCTTTCAATTTAACAGAATTTATGTAAAATTGTCTGTCGCTATGTAGGCTTAGTGTATTAGACCAATATCTAGTGAAGGATATTTTTTAATTATATGACTTGTTTGTAATTGTATTGTATCTATGTATTTTTTTAAACAGCCCTGAAGAAGTCCTGTGTTAGGACGAAACGCGTCGGCTGTATCGCATTGCATTGTCCAATGAATTTGGAATAAAGAAACTGAAATCAAGGATTACTTTGTTCTCTGAAATTGATTTTGATATAGATATTTTGATACTGTTGGAGTGTTTTATACATTTGTGGTGCATCTTAGCTTTTGTTTGATTCATCTGATTATGTTCCCTAGGGAACTAGCATTGTAACAATGGGTGCTACTCAGAATGCACACATCCCCTTGATTTATGTGTAATAGCATATCATTGTGGGAAAGATATTAAAGGGTGATATTAATTTCAGGTGCTGGCAAAATAGAAGGTTCCATTGTTAGTCCCATTGATATTATTGATTATACATGTGTACACTTATTTGATGTAATTGCTTCTGAAACAAATGTATTATGACAGGTTAAAGTGTCTTTTTGTAGGTTATGCTAACTAGACATCAGTTAGGCCTTGACGGCATCTTGTTCAAAATGGATGTCTCCCCCTGCACGTTCACTGTCTATTATATCTGCAGTACACAGTCAAGCAGAGCAGAACATTTTTCTTGCTGTTCTCGGAGAAAAACTTTCAACATGGACACGGTATTGGTGCACTTACTCAAGACTCCTGCTAGCTGGCTGTACTGCATTCTTTGACAATAACTTATTTTTGTGTTTTTACTAGTTTGTCCTGCTATCTCCGGATGACATTAGCATAGAGTGACTGGATCAATTTCCATGTATTTGTATAGTGCTTAGATGATAAGGCTATATGACAATTAATAAGATTGTGCTCTGATTTGCTGAAAATATTATTCTCTTGATCATACCAAGATAATTTAGCATTTCCAATGTTAGTCTATGTGTACATTTCCTATAAAAACCCTTGATTTTGGGGATGAGCCAGAACTTTCCTGAGACTTTCTGATGCAACTAGGATTGCTGTGTGAATTTTTTTTTTTTTTTTAAGAACTTTATTCGGCATTTTTATAACAACATACAACATTGTTCTGACATTGCATTATTCGATGCTCAGATGTGTGGTACATATGCTTACATTGTCCCCATGCGGTTAACACCAATTACAACTTACCATTAACAGCCCTACCGGTAAGTGCCAGATTTGCTTATTCAGTATAGGTACCTCTTTTTCATTTCTTCTTTGCCTTTTGGGGGATGGGCACACTCACCCCCTTAAGCCCCAGTCGCTTATGTGTTATACTTCCGAATAATACTTCCGAATGCACTGTCAATCTGTCACCCTGTTCTCGTGACTGAGAGTTGTTGGGAGTTAGCTCTCTTCAGGGGAAATGATCGCAGCGGTTGCCAGATATATCGTGGCTTGGATGATATTTGTTGCAAGTCAGCGTGTAGGTCACTTTGGTGTTACAGTAAATTAAACTGTTGAGCCATGCCTTCCATGTAGGAGTGCGTCTACTTCCACAGTGAACCGCTATCTCACGCTTTGCAAGGAGGAGAGCAATCACTGCGAAACGCCGTATGGTTTTAGGGATTTCATGTACATAGCCCATTAGTGTCACTTTTGGTGCTGGTGTGATAGTTCTATGAACCAATTGTGATAGGGCCATAAATATCTATCGCTAGTATTGTTTGATCTTATTACAGTTCCATGTCATATGTGCAAAAGCTGAGCTCGGCGCGTTGCATTTGGGGCACGTTGATGCCCGTGTTGGGTCTATCTTGTGCAGCCTGGCCGGTGTAGCGTAAGCGTGCCTGATAATTTGATATGCAGTAGCTTGTGTTTATGATTAAGGGGTACCATTTTTGGTTTGCTCACAGCAAAAGTTCCACTGGGATTCCGGGATTTGGCAGCCGAGATCCCGTTCCCACAGCTCCCTAACCCTGGCGTCCTTGGTGGGGATTAGGTTTAAACTGGCCGTATATAGTTTAGACTCTAAGTGCACCTCTTCCAATTCAGAGTTGATTTTTCCTGGGGGGGGGGGAGTTGTCGGGTTCCAGTGGGAAGCTGCAGATCTGAGATCTCAAGGCTCCCTGCAGTCTATTCAGGACAAACTGATCCATGTATGGAGCCCCTCTAACCCTGGCATCTTCTGTCATCGAATAAACAAGCCCCCCTGGGAACAGGACTCCCATAGTAGCAAGACAGTACTTATTGAGGGTGCCCTGGACCATCACCTCTTGCAGGATAGGCAGCCACGGGTTACCAATTAGTGGAATATTGGACGAGTACAGCGGCCGGCTGCCTGCTATTTGAGCCAGTCTTTTCCAGGCCCAGCTGGTTGTCGATACTGTTTGAATATCTTTGGGATCTCTGGACGGGCCATTTAGTAACAGCATTGCCAGGGGTGTCGGGTCAGCTGGATCTGCCTCCGGCTTTGTATACAGGATCCGTGCATCTGGGTGGTACCAGTGATGTGCAAAGCTGCACTGCACTGCCAAGTAGTAGTGCTGTAAGTTGGCGACCGCAACCCCCCACTTTCATATGGTAGGGTCATCGTGTCCCAGCCTACCCATGGCTGTTTGCCCCCCGCCCCCAACCAGGCGAGTAAGGGTAGTGCGTAATGTGCTAAAGAATGCTTAGGTAAGCGGAATAGGAATGTTCTGAAATATGTACAAGAATTTAGGTAAAACCACCATTTTAATAATAGCCACTCGTCCGGCTAGAGGAAAGGGAAGGTTCAGCCAACGTACTACCTGCATATTTAACTGTGCCATTGCTGGGCCATATTTTAGTCACACTGTCTGCTAGGCTTCCTTGAGAATGTGCATCCCAAGGTATTTCACTGACGCATCGCACCATTCCAGCAGGAATTCACACTGCTGCCGTTAAGGGGAACACTTATGATTTGTTCCTATTAATTCGAAGCCCTGATAGCTTGCTGTAGCGGACCACCTCTTCCAATATGGGCCTTAAGTTTTCGCTGGGTCGTCGGATGATATCATCGGCATACAGTGTAAACAGCAGTGGCCCTGGTTTAAATTGCAGCCCCCTGTGCAGGTGGCGCTCTTGCAGATTTTGTACTAATGGGTCGAGGGCGATGATGAAAATGACTTTTTGAAGCGCTTACTGTGTGTTCCGCGTGGAACCTCTAACCTAGCGGTTCACGAGGAACTGGGGGTCCCTTATTTAAGCGATGTTCTTGCGCTGCGCCCCCTGGTGTTTTGGCTGAGGTGCTGGTTAAATAATGATTTAACTCCTAACCATCTAATTTTAAGAGAGTGTATGTCTTTAGATAATGCACTCCGGATTCCTTGGCTAGAATATATATTAAAAGTGGTTTGGAAGGGGTAGGCTGTGCTGACTTATTTTGTAACCCGGAATCCATCATTAAGAAGGACGTGGAAACAATGAAGGTAGCCCTCTTAACTTTAAGGAAATTGGACAGGGAGGCGCAGGAGATGCAGAAACCAAGTGTTTGCATGTTTTTAATGCTTAAAACAACCCCGAATACGGAACCTTACCTTATGGGGTTTCTATCAACACATGAGAGGTTTTTACTAACTAGGTTCAAACATTTTTCACCTCTTGTTAGCTAGACCCAAAGGATACAGTAGTGGCCAGGTGCTAGCTCCCTGTGGCTGCGATGGACAGTCCCCGCAGGATTTGCTGCACTTTGTTTTTATGTAAATTGTATGAAACCCCTCAAAGGTATTTTTTGGGTTCCAATTTTAAAAACAATGAATTTTAGACAGGCCCGTCCTGCTCTCATGTACCTGCAAATATTGAAAATGGACTGCATTAGTTTTATAGTATGTTTTTTAAAAGCATCAGTGAAATCTAGGGCCTGTATGGATGTGTAGATAAAATGTATGTTTTATGTATGACTTACTAGCTTGATAGGTCTAGTTTTTGCTATAGATATATCTAACAGGGTGCTATTTCTTGTAGGCACATTGCTTGGTTTTGAACATCTTGGGTGGCTGGGGACCGAGTTTTTAGCTATGAACTGTGTAGAGGGTCTGATTTTTATTACCTGTTTTTACTGTGTCTTAATTATGTACTAGTGTTTTTAGGCATTTGTATCTGTGTAACTTTTATGTTTTTTGTTGTAAAACTGAATAAAGTTTAATAACTGAAATTGAAATTGAATAACAGGGGTGACAATGGGCAACCCTGCCATGTGCCACGTGTTAGGGTAAGGGGGGAGTGAGAGTCCCTTTTAGCCGAAGTTTTGCTGTGAGCTGAGTATAGAGCAGGGTAATGGGCGCAATGTACCCCTTTGGCATACCCATCTTGCGCAACGTGGCCAGCAGGAAAGGCCACTCCAGGGAGTCGAATGCCTTTTCAGCGTCCAACAGGGCTGCTACTGCAGGTACTTAGGGCGCAATTGTGTGTAGTGCCGAAAATAGCGAGTGCAGGTTCAAGACGGTTGACCGGTGCGGGACAAATCCTGTCTGTGCGGGAGCTATTATTTGGTCAAGTAGGAGGGAGAGACGTGTGGCAACCATTTTGTCCAGAATCTTATTATAGAAGTTTAATAGGGAGAGTGGTCTATACTATCCACATATCTGTGGATCTTTGCCTGGTTTTGGAAGCATTATAATTACCGCCTCTCGTAGTGTGGGGGGCAGTATACTGTTGTCTAAATTCTTACTAATTTTGTTGCCCATTGAGACTTAGAATAGTTTTTAATTTTGCATACTATTCTGTAATGCCTTATTACTGCAAGACTTCATGGCAATGACTTATGCATCTTCTCTTTTATAATTTCAGTCTCGTACCTCTTGAGTTTTGTTAATAAATCTCTTTCATTTTTAATTCCACTCTAAAACAGACTTATTGAGTCATTTCTTACTAAATTGACTGCAGTTTTGATATGTATTTCGAAGCCTTGTCTAGGAACACACTGCCTCATGAAAGGAGGTTTATCACTGTGGGAGTGTTATTAAGGTATCATTTTAGGGTGTAAGAATTTAGGGGTACCCTGCACCAACAGGACCATAACAGGTTGTCCAAAGGGAACAGCATAGGTTATCTCTTAACGAGGCACCGAAGGTTGCTGGAACGTCATCTACTATAATGTGCTGCTTTCCAAAGTATTATATACAGTATTACATTATGTGGGATTGAGTTAAGCAGCCGCGGTCGGTAGTAGGAGTAACTGCAGGGCGGTGACGTGGGGAGGGGGAGGGGCAGGGTGGGGGGTAATAAACTATGGATTACGGACGTTTACAGGTAAATTAACATATAAATTAATAAAACGAATTTTGTTGCGTGCACTGCATCGCATTTGGGGATGCAGTGCACGCAACGAAATTCGTTGAATTCACTGAGCCAGGACTCAGTGATATAAGGTTCTGATTATCACAGGCTGAACTAGGGGAGAGGATGTAGCCTAACGGTTAGGGTGGTCGACTTCAAATCTGGGGTACTGGGTTCGAGTCTCGGCATCAACGCTTATCATCCTGTGATTCTGGGCAAGTCACTTAATCTCCCCCGTGCCTAACAAAAATGAATGTGTCCTCATGTAATGCAATTGGTGCTCGTGTAAAGCGCTCTGATACCCGATTTCGGGCCAAGTTCACGCTATATAAAACTTCGAAAAGAAAAAAAATACCCAGTCACCTGTGTCTGCACTGGAACTCCAGAAACAGTTTCCTCAATGAGCCAAGGACATGTGCTCGGAGGGACGCAGTTGTACAACAGTGGTTGAGACTAGAGGTGTGAGTGTAGAGAACCTCGCGTCATGATGAAGGCAAAATGATAAGAAGAGAGCAACAGAGACAGTGACATCAGGAGATGGAGGCCGGGCAGTATACATGCTGCTCATTTTCCTTGTTACTTGCTCCCCTTCCCCTTTCGTAGGCGTGGATTTCCTTTGGTAGTTTACATTGGGAGTCACCGGCCTTTGATTGTCTTGTTTTAGTGTATGGATCCGTGTAGGAATGGTGTTTCTTTACTATGTGTGATGAATACAATTTGAGGGCATGGAAGATGCATCTGGACATACATTTTCCTTAGGTTTGGCTCAAGAGCAATTTTATGTGAGGGCTATTAATGCCAGTGGCGGTCAGTAGGTTTTGGAGGGGGGGGGGGGGCGGACGGGACACGCACATGCACACGCACACATACACATAACACTCACAGCCATACATTCACACACAAACACATCCACATTCACAACACTCTTTACCAAACATTCCTACATACACGCATGCACGCACCAAACATTAATTTAAAACAAAAGAAAGACTTACCTGCAGCCAGCTCTGCCGCGGAGGTTCCAGGAGGCTTCTTTCATTGGCTGTCCCGACGTCATCACCGAGTGGGATGGGGTCAGTGAGACTGCTGAACTCACCCCACTCTGTGATGAAGTGTCACTGATTGACACTCGACCCTGGGCACTTCAGGGTTTAAACTGACGCGCCCAGGTGTGAGGCAATCAGTGACGCCACTGTTTGTATGGGGAGTTTGCCCAGAGTTGCGGCTACCATCAGTGGAGTAGGTGCAATGACGGCAGAATGCAAAACTGTGAGCGGTCCGCGCGCATCACTCACAGCCATTTACTGCTGAGCCGCAGGGCAGAGAGACCAGTTTCATTGCTTGAAATGGGGACTCTGGTGTCCTTGCAAGGCAACTGGCTGTGCTCCGGGAAGCTGCACATGGCCCTAAAAACTACATATGGGTATCATATGTGCCTGACCTGTACCTGTTCCTCCCCTTTTCTGCCTCTAAAATGTCAATGGGAAGAAAAGCTCCCACCTTTTGCCCCTTCCCAGCATGCACTTCAATACACCCAGTTGCCAGGGGTAGTGGAAGTGACTTCAAATGCCCCTTGACCCTTACTTTCACTTGCACATACATATGCCTATACATACACATACATTCACACATACACACACACACATCCAAAACACCCAGCCTACACATGCACACACATTCATACATACACACTCTCTTACATAAACACACTCAGACCTGCAAGCACGCACACAACACACATACATTTATAAAACATTCTTTTTTACTTACCTCAGCTGCCAGGGAGAGTCATATTCCAGCTATTCGCACTCCATTTTTTATTAAATTAATAGCGAATAATGCAATATTATTCCCTATTAGTATAATAATTCTTTTTAGAAAAAACGAGGCGAGTGAAGTCCCCACCGACCTCCATAAGGGCGCGCTGCTTCTGTTCCTGCCACTGATTTTGCCACTGCTGACGCTAAGGGTCGCAAAGGCAGTGCCAGGGGCAGGGCCGGCTTTAGTGCTGGTGGCGCCCTGTGCGACAATGTTTGTTGGCGCCCCCCCAATGACCACCACCACCACGGATTCTCTCACCAGCACCCTTTAACAGTGACCAAGTCACCATAACCACACTCTCTCAGATGGATTGAATTAGTTATATAGCGCCACTCATACCAGTGTAGGGTGTCCGAGCACTTTGCATCACACACACATTACACAGAGACAATCAATCATACGTGTGTAAATCAGTGTATAGGAAATGTTACATAAGCCAAAGGACTGAAAGTGTAGGAGTCACATGTCATCCATACTGGTAGGCAGTATAGTTTAAGAGTGCTTGGTGTGGAGAAGCACAAACTCACAGTAAAAAAAGAAACAGCATAGTTGGGAGTTTTCTGTAATAATAAGAATTGATTTCTAGCCAAATTATTCATTTTTGCAACATTAATCAATGTTCTAATAATGTATACTTTGCAGAGTGTATGCCGTTCTGGGATGAAAGTTAATAGCTCGCTGTTCTATATTAGGACTTTAAGTTATAAATTGCAAGTAACAAAAGGATGATTCCCTTAAAAGCAGTAATCTGCGGATCTGTTGACATCATACGCACTCTGTACTCTACTTGATACACATTCTTTGCAGCAGGCATGTTAACCCTGTGCACTAACTTCACCGAAAAGTCAAAACCTCAAGATACAAAATGCTGATCTCTCTCCAGGAAGATAATTAATCACACGAGTTTTCTTGACATTTATGAGAGGCCTGGTAATTGCCTGCGGAAAGAAACGCTGCAGCTTAATAACTTTCAAATACGGCGCCCCTGGAAGCCAGCAGGTGCGGTGGCACCGGTCGCACCGCCCTAAAGCCGGCCCTGGCCAGGGGTCACAAGGGCCATGCTACCGCAGACAACTTTCCAAACTTCGATTAATGGGGAGTTGGGAAAGGTATCAGATAGGAAGTGACTGAGCAATTAACTGCATGCATGTGTATGTGTCGCGGGTATGTGACCGAGCAGCAGGCCTCCCACCCAACAGTGCAGTTTACTTTCATAAAATGCAGGACAGACAGCTATGTAAAACGTCCCACATGCCTGCTCTCATGCCAGCATCTTTCTTCCCTGTTGATGGCATGTATCACCAGCGATGAATCATGAGGTGCCAAGATCTCAAGGCTGAAGCTGAACATGGAGCTGGACATTAAAACCAGATACCTGGACTCGCCTGACTGCCTCAGAACTGGTGCAGAAGGGACATTAAAGGCTCCAGCAGAGATCAGGCAGCCCATCCCTCACCCTCTGGTTCTGACATGCGTAAACCAGCAGCATCCCAGCGGGACAGCCCAGAGGGAGGGAGGGAGGGCTGGCGCCGAGTCAGTTAATACAATCTTAATCTGAGGGGAAAACATCAAGGAATTTTATGTTGCCTAATTGCGGTTGGCTGTTTGTTATCTAGCGATGAGAATTTCGGAGGATCTTGTTAAAGGCTTTTTAAGAGATTTCTAACAGGAGCATAAACCGATAAGACTCGCATAATGCACAGATGCCGTCAGATGACACAGCCGCAGCGCATAATGGCAGCCATTGTGTCTCTGGTGTTGTCCACGGGGTGATAATGTCATTGCATCACAATCCCC
The DNA here is from genome assembly GCF_964204655.1 of Triturus cristatus. Taxonomy (NCBI): domain Eukaryota; kingdom Metazoa; phylum Chordata; class Amphibia; order Caudata; family Salamandridae; genus Triturus; species Triturus cristatus. Next base: position 107,074,948 of record NC_140583.1, on the reverse strand, counting down.
ACTTACATACTTTCAGAAACAATAAACTACCAGCATTATTTCATAGACATTACATGCATTTAGTCTGATTATTAATTGTGCAATTGTAAGCATCAATTACATATACTAAAAGCATGAGGCATTCAGAATCAAGTGGCAGAGATATTTGTACAATGCGCACTCCTTAATATGTCCCCTTAATTGTTACTCTTCCGAACACAGTTCTGAAAGCACTTAGCACCCGACTGCCCAGAAGTGTAACCCCACGAGTCCAAAGACACAGCCCAAGACACAAATCCAGCAACACGGTATACACACAGCAAAAGAAGATTAGATTGTTTTCAAAGTTCTCTGAAAAGTTGGTTAAAACCACCAAGTTCCTTTTTTTTTACTCAATCTTCGTTCTATCATCTATTAGTTTTTCAATTTTTCTTCAAATCTAATAGAGTTATTAGAGTCCCCCATATTCATGTTTCGTCCTCAGAGGAGCAATTTGACGAGGTGGGAGGTTTGTCTCACAGTTATTTGGTTGTTGGTGTAAGTCACACCAGTTGTTTCTCAGAATGATCTGTGCATTGACTAAAATGAACAGTATGAATTTGACGCAGTCTGTAAATAATCGGGTAGTGGTGTTGGTCCACCTGTAGGTATGAGGACCGCTTGAGAAGTCTTTCCACCCATCTAGTAATACTGGTAATGTGCATGCATGTATATTTGACCCTGGAAGACTCTGTGTAGGGAGAATCTTACTATGGGTGTGGGAACTTCACCTTGAGAAGTGGCACATGTTAACACAGTCAGAGATAGTAACTATATATTTACGGTTAAGAATCAGGGGGATATTTACAAGGAAATGGCGCACCGCACCATTTAAAATGTAGCAGCACTGCACCATTTAAAAAACGCAGGGATGCGCCATATTTACTTGAATACGGTGCACCCCTGGGTTTTCCCTTGAGCTAGAGATAAAAAAAAACCTGCTGGCGCCAACACAGACAGCCTTGCGCCATAGTGCATTTTTCCACGTGTCCAATGCAAAATCTGTGGATTTTGGGAGGATTCAAGGCTCCAGGCAGTTTGATTGACTTGCACCTACTAAACATTTTTGTTGCAGCAGCAATTTAAAACATTCCAGCCTCCGAAGCCTTTATTCTGTGTGAGCCTGACTGGGTCCTGGACTTACACCGGTTGTTTTTAGCCTCTATCAGTTGGGCGTGAATGCTGCCCTCACAGGCTGGTCAGTTCTCTCATAGGGCCCCAACGAATGGCCTCCCACGTTTAATTCAGGACGACAACACAACCAGAGCAAGATGAACAAATGGGGCGCTAAACGCAGAATGATGTCACTCCACTACACCTCAAATATGAATATATTAATAGATCTAACAAAATAAGGCCTTTGAATGTATGTCAGTATTGGTGCTTGTATAGTGCGAACTTGACCTGGCAGAGCAGTGTATACAGGAGGGGTCCAGTTGGGGTGGGGTATCGTCAGGGTATTGCACGAGGTAGAAGGGGGTCTCTTGGTGTTGGATACAGGGACTCCTTTCAAGAGGGTATTCAAGGGGTTGCCAGAAGAGATAGACTTTCAGCTCCTCTCTCAAGTGCCGCACAAACAGAAGTGTATGTGTGGCATGTGCATAGACATCATTTAGGGTTTAACAGGGGTCGCAGCTGCAGTCTCTGGACTGCAACTTGTGACTCCTGGCAGGTTGCTTTCGACCTCTGTCATCAGCACAAAACCAGGTTTTATTGGCTGTTGCTGTGCAGTGCTGAAGAAGGTTGGGCGGTATGTTTCATTCTGCTCGCGGACTTTGGTGACTCCGCTTCTCTTTTGTAACCCAGAGTTCTGGCCAAATTCCACCAATCGCAGTGTAGTCAAACTTTTCTCCAAAATGTGATCTGGTGAGCGCAAGTGAGATTTGGCGTCCCCTAGCAGGATTTTCTAACAAGGGCAGTCGCGAGCGGTTGCAGTCACAGGGCTGCATCTCAAGGAGATTTGCTGCCACTCAAGGAGATTCTCTACTCGTGCCCAGCAAAATCAACTCGAATTGCTGAACAATCTTAAGCACCACATGGTGCCGTTGGCACTGATTTTTTCATTGCTGCTCCCTCTACAGGCGCTAAATTGCAGCACAAGGAGCACAACACGTATATTTTTCGCCCGTTGACAGAACTCGACGGAATTCTGTGGAATGAAACTCTGTGAATTCCGCCCACCCCTAGTGCTAAATATTCTTCCTGGAAAATGATATGTTGTCAGGGCCGGACTTAGTGCTGGTGGCGCCCTGTAACAATGTTTGTTGGCGCTCCCCCCCCGGACTACCTCCACCACGGATTCTCTCACTAGCACCCTTTAACAGTGACCAAGTCTCCATAACCACACTCTCTCAGATGCATTGAATTAGTTATATAGCGCCACTCATACCAGTGTAGGGTGTCCGAGCACTTTGCATCACACACACATTACACAGAGACAATCAATCATACGTGTGTAAATCAGTGTATTGGAAATGTTACATATGGCAAAGGACTAAAAGTGTAGGAGTCCCATGTCATCCATACTGGTGGGCAGTATAGTTTAAGAGTGCTTGGTGTGGAGAAGCACAAACACAGAGTCGAAAAAGAAACAGCATAGTTGGGGGTTTTCTTTAATAATAAGAATGATTTCTAGCCAAATTAATCCTTTATGCAGCATTAATCAATGTTCAAATGTATACTTTGCAGTGTGTATGCAGTTCTAGGATGAAAGTTAATAGCTCACTATTCTATATTAGGACTTTAAGTTATAAATTGCAAGTAACAAAAGTATGTCTCTTTTGAAAGCAGTAACCTGCTGATATGTTTACATCTGTAATCTACTTGGTACAGGTTCTTTGCAGCAGGCAGATTAACCCTCTGCACTAACTTCAGCCAAGTCAAAACCTCAACTATGCAAAATGTTGATCTCTCTCCAGGAAGATAATTAATCACACGAGTTATTGTGACATTTATGTGAGGCCTGGTAATTGCGGGGTAAGAAACGCTGGAGCAGGTGCTTCAAAAGCATAATTAACTTCAAACATGGCGCCCCCAGGAAGCCAGCACCCGGTGCGGTGGCACCAGTCGCACCACCCTAAAGCCGGCCCTGTATGTTGTGCACAGATCTACCATAGCATTAAAGCAATTAGATAGCTATGGGCGAAAATCTTAGAGAAAATGTGCATTGTTCACTTTGCCGAGCACCCACTGGAACGGCACTATGTAGGGAACAGGAAGCTTTTTGAGCGTGTCCTGCCTTTTGTGTGTGAGGACCTGAACTGACTGAGGTCGTGTCACAAGTCGGTGTGCGTTGACACAGGCAATAGCACTATCTCTGTAGCAGAGAGATGTGAGGGGCATTGAAAATGAAAATGAAAATTATAGGATTACAAATGTTTCATTTTTCATCTGTTAATGACTGGCACTAAGAATGTATTAGTAAATAAAATGTGATTGGAGTTACATTTTTCTTTCCAGTCAAAACTGTCAAATGAATGATGCCCCTCAAGTTGTGAAAAGCTAAGCAAAAGATGGGTTTCAATTGAAATGAAGGACTGGACTGCATTGCCGGTAAAGAGAACAAGGAAATGGGTGCATATGTGTAAGAAAAAATGCTCATCATTATTGTGCACACTGTGGGGCCTGCTAGCCCATTTAATACAAATGACACTGAGGCCCTCACCAAGAATGGCAGTTTAATTCCAATGAGGCGGGTGGTGGCGCCAATGAAATTACAGCATCTGCTGGAAATACCTTCATTTCATCAGATTCCCCAACACTTTGCGCCGGGTTTGTGTTATTTTGTAACACAAACCGGCGCACAGTTTTGTGGTGAGACTTACATTACAGAACGTAGCCTATAGTGATGCACATTGCTGCTCTACGCTGCTTTACGTTACTGTGCATTCAGGGGCGAGGGGGTAACATAGATGGTACATGGGTGTTCCCATGCAACCACCCATGGCTTTTGATGCAAATCCCTATCTACTAGCTGCTATAGAAAGGGATGTGTGCATACAAAATATACATATATGTGCCTGCTCCAAGCAGGTGTAACAGTGGATCAAGTTTTAACACTATCCATATTTTTATAGCTCTGCATGTGTGCGGCACTGTACAGCGCACATACAAAGTGGGAAAAGTATAAAGGCACAGTTTTTGTACCGGAAGTGTCCCCTTCCAGCAGAAAGACTGTGCTTGACAGAACGCACACACCCTTGCCCTAAGGTGCCAGCGTGCACTTTAGCACATAGCAGCCTAGGGTGCGCCAGCGCCACAAGTGAAGAAAAAGCGCCATATCTTAGTAGATATGGAAACAGCGCCATAACTTAGTAGATATGGAAACAGCGCCATATCTTAGAAGATATGGAAACAGCGCCATATCTTAGTAGGTATGGAACCAGCTCCATATCTTAGTAGATAAGGAAACAGCGCCATATCTTGAAGGATATGGAAACAGCGCCATACCTTAGTAGATATGGAAACAGCGCCATACCTTAGTAGATATGGAAACAGAGCCATACCTTAGTAGATATGGAAACAGAGCCATATCTCAGTAGATATGGAAACAGAGCCATACCATAGTAGATAAAGAAACAGCGCCATATCTTGGAGGATATGGAAACAGCGCCATACCTTAGTAGATATGGAAACAGCGCCATACCTTAGTAGATATGGAAACAGAGCCATACCTTAGTAGATATGGAAACAGCGCCATATTTTAGTATATATGGAAACAGCGCCATATCTTAGTAGACATGGAAACAGCGCCATATCTTAGTAGGTATGGAAACAGCGCCATATCTTAGTAGGTATGGAAACAGCGCCATATCTTAGTACATATGGAAACAGCCCCATATCTTAGTAGATATAGAAACAGCACCATATCTTAGTAGGTATGGAAACAGAGCCATATATTAGTAGATATGGAAACAGCGCCATACCTTAGTAGATATGGAAACAGAGCCATACCTTAGTAGATATGGAAACAGAGCCATATCTTGGAGGATATGGAAAAAGCGCCATACCTTAGTAGATATGGAAACAGCGCCATACCTTAGTAGATATGGAAACAGCGCCATACCTCAGTAGATATGGAAACAGCACCATATCGCAGTAGATATGGAAACAGCGCCATATCTTAGTAGGTATGGAAACAGCGCCATATCTCAGTAGATATGGAAACAGCGCCATACCTTAGTAGATATGGCACCTTTACACTGTCTCCTTTTATGCAAGCCAGCGCAGTAATTTCGGCTGCTGTGCTACATTGCGTGAAATATTATTAAATCTACCCCTCCATTGTAGCACAGTATTTTACAGTTTCTGGGGTGGCAGTAATTTTACAATTTTGAATGAATAGAAAGTGCACATGATATACGTTTTGTTTTTCATTACCACTTACACTAGTTTTAATTTTTTTTTGCTATTGTTAATCCCACACGAGTCAAAGTTCATATTATGTCACTTCATGTGATGTCATTGGGGTCAAAGGGCACGTGACTTCAATTCTGTTATTCTCTCGAGACATGCCTTGGTTGGTGGGCCCCCGTCTCGCTCCTATGGAAAAGGTATGGACCAAGCGCTCTGATTGGTTAGATTTCACAATAAACATGGCGGACACACTCTGCTGCTTCCCGTATTTACTCTGGCCCCAAGGTGGGTGGTCTCTCCCCACTCAGAGGCAGAACATATGGTTGAAGAAGGAAGGAAGACAACGTCTGTGAAAACATGTTTCTAAACTTTCACTGTGTCTCGAAATCCTCAAACTGCCGCGACACAGCCGACGTAGACAGTAGATTACAATTTACTCCCCCGATGAAAGACTGTCTGATATCTGCCCAAAATTGCATGCAAGAAATGCTTCCGTCTGCCGGACTGAAATGTGGATAATTGAGTCAAATAAAGAAAGGACCGCAGCACAATAAATACACTGGTGATTTTGTGCCTCTGGAATTCAGGGTCGGGCCCTCAATAAATAGTCACATTTAGGAAACTGCTCAGTGCAGCAGATCGGTCACTAAGTGCATGAAAACAATGCCCAGGTTGTTCTGAAGAGTGAGTCTGCGAGGACATGACCTGTCATCAAGACTTCATTTGTGAGCGAAAGCCTCTTGTCTTCCAGGGTTTCCCAGGTCCCAGGAAATTGTATTTAAATAATGTTTGGGTCGAGGTAGGGGAATGTCAGAGGATGGCCACGTTCCCTGACAAAGTAAGGTTAGTAGACACTGTCCCTGTTTAGGCCTCGCCTGAGCCAGTGCATGTGCTGCGAGACATTTAGTGGGTGGGTTTTCAAAGTGCTACCCCACGCTTTGGCTGGCCTAGCGCGTGCATTAACGCGAGTGTGCACGCGCACTGCCGCCATCTGTCTTTCACGGGTCATTAAGTGCATCGCGATCGTGATCTCTTTCACTTTCGCAGCTTATAAGCGTCGCGTGGCAAATGCTTGTTACCATTGCTTTCTGTGCAGATAGCGGCCTGGCGGGGTTCTAGCTTTGCTTCTTCCTTGCTCTGCGCTTGCTAATGTGTTTTTTTATTTATTGGTATTTTTTTTATTCATCTTTCTTTAATGTCTATTTTAGTTTACTGCCTTTTGTTACACATGCTCCCTAACAGTTGTCTAAATTCTATTCAAATTTCTTTCGACACTATAAGGTCTCAAAGGTATCCTCTTACTGCCTCCCTGTTTGATTCATTCCAAAAGTTAAAAGGTCAGTACAGCAGTTCATGCATAGTAGACAACTGACGTTAAAAAGGATATACAAAGGTGTTTCCTATGTAAATCCGTATTGAACTGCCTCATTTTTTTGTTGTGTGTACCTATGTACCCTAAAGAACAAAAGTTTGCTCTTATCTTTATACAGGGATTCATAGTGAAGGGCAGGGCGGGTGTTGTTATTACCCAATTATCTGTACTTTTACAGTACCTATCGACCTAGGTAGTGCGAAGTGTTGAGTGGGCCTGGCTGGGATTTAAAATGCTCCAAACTCGCTGATTACACCGATGTTATCAGCAAGCGCTTAAAGCTGAAGTTCCAAATAAAACATGACTAGAACATATTACTGTAGTATAGTTCAAGCCTCTCAAGTTGTAAAGCAAATACTTCTAACAGCTAATGTAAGAAATACATAGATTACGAGGCTGCTTTTAAATGTAAGCATATAAATGTAATGTCAGAAATATACTTATTAGTAGAATCATTTGCACAATTTTATAAGGACCAAACTGAAGACATAGAAATACTACAAATATAGATTGCACAATAATATTATGGCCGTAGACTGCTGAGGCAGCATGGTGGTTTCCTGTAAGTTTCTTAAGAATGCAGTATTCTTTGTATTAGTAAATCTACCTGGAAAACGAGAACAGAGCGGACACTCTGTCCCCTAATGCTCGTTTTGAAGCCTCGTAGACAGGGTCAGCTTAGCCTTTCTTGCTGTCGAGGAGCAGGATGTTACTACTAAATGGCAGAGAATACTCACATAGCTGTACACCGTCTAATATCATACTGAAGAATATGATGATGAGTTCAAAATGTATTTTTAATACTGTTTTATAATTAAGAATTATAAGATACTTTAAAATCTGAAAAGGTCACTGCAGACTACGAAAATCCCTTTAGACCACAAACTCACTGGCCTAAGTAAAATATGCTGGCTTTGTACAAACATACAAGTGATGATTAAACTCACATTCATGCGCTCCAATTAAAGTTAAAAAAAAAAGCATACTGCACCTGAGAATGTGATGGTGTGAGGTCCAGGAGTGTGCACTGATCTTGCAGCTAACCACACAGTGGCTTGACACCAATCCCGAGCCCTTGAGGCAGAGCACGTCTATGAAAGCGAGCTCCCGTCCCCACTGATTGACGCGACCTGCTCCTTTCCACCTGTTTACTTAAAACCAGCAGGAGCTGGCAGCGCGCTCGCGCTCTAGGTATGCGTGAGCTTCCACAGGCAAGTAAGGAGTTTTGTGCTGCAGCAGTGGCTAATGCTTGGCGGAGTCTGTTTTTAGGTCTCGCCTGACCCAGCGCATGCGCTGGTCTGGCGAGACTTATTGAGAGTGCTCCAAAAAGTGCTACCAGGCCAGCCTAGAGTTACAGTGCAAGTGCGCGGGCGCGCGCGCCACGCTTTACTGCGATTACTTTCACTTTTGTGGTTGCACGGCCGCTTTGATGTTTGATCGTGATCGTGATCACTTTCACTTTCGCAGGCGCTTTGCATAGCCAATAGGTCTTGCTTTTGGGACCTTATAAGTATTTAGTTATGCAACTGTTGCATGGCTAAACACTTATAAGGTCCCAAAGGTGAGACCTATTGGCTATGCCAATGCTTGTTTTCTTTACTAGCTTTTAAAGAAGTGGTCGTCAAACTGATGCCCCCCCCACTTTCCAACACCCCAACAATAAACTTGGCTGGAGCGGGTGAATGAGGACGGAGGGATGTCCAGCTCGGAGTACGGCTCTGGTGGGGAGGAAGATGGAGGCCGCCTCACTCTCTTCTCAAGTAGCTCTGAAAAACCACATTTTGTTGAGGATTGTAGAGGGGGCAAGAACAGCTGTTGCAACCTGCATCACTTTAATCTTTTTTTCCGAACTGCTCGGTTTTGTCCTCAGATTACTCAATAGCAAGCAAGACCACTGATGGACGGTGCTCAAATTGTTTTGATAATACACACCATAGCACGGACCACAAATGCACCCCCGCACACAGTAGAGTGTGTTTAATGCACCCTAGTAAGACTATAGGACACTGATGGATGATGGAGGTGAGATTTTAATGAGTGATGCAGGTGTTAGTACCCTTTACTTTTTTTTGAAAATTCTTTTTATTGGCATTTTATAATATGAGCATACATACATCACTCGTCGTGAAAATGGATACTTTACATTAGCGGGCAAATAGACCAACATCAATATAGAGAGTACGTACGTGTCTTGTTTCGTGTGGAAGTGGTCTGTATGATTACCGAGCATAGCCTGTATAGAAAAACTGGGGAGGAGAACCAAACTGGGGGATGCCATGGAGTTCTGAGTGACTAGTTCTAGGCTGTGTCCCAAGTCTGCCATTGCCCGTTCGGCTATATAGCTGCCAACCATCTAGGGGGGGGTGGGTGCGTGCAAAGTCCGGGAAGAGGAGCCGTGGGGTGTATCAGGTGAGTAGAGGGGGGAACTCAGTCGGCCCGGGGGTGCTGTGGGGGGGCACTGGGGGGGGTCCCCCGCCGCGAAAACTCGGATCGCGGGAGGCGGTGCGGCGTTGGGGGTATTCATGTCGGCTACCAGTGTTGTTGGGGTCTGGGATTGTCGGAATTGGTGTAGTAGGAGCGCCCACTCTAAAGAGATTGGGGTTTTACGGGTACCCTTAGCCTCCTCCTCTCGTATTGCGTCCTCCTCCGCAGCAGCCCATTTAAGAACCGCCCCTACCCAAGCTGCAAGCGGGGGACCAGTAGGGGACCGCCAGTGCATTGCTATACAGCGTTTAGCCAATAGGTGGGCCAGGGAGACGAAGCGCATCGATACCTTGTGTCGTTTTCTCCGCCCTAGGATACCCAGCGCGCATCCCTCCCAGGTAGTCAAATGGGTCAGCCCAGTGAGGTCTCTGAGTGTTGAGTGGATAGAGGTCCAATAGTTCTGGATGCCCGGACAGGTCCAGAACATGTGGAAGAAGGCAGCATCCTGCGCCTGACAACGAGGGCATAGAAATGTAGTGTCGGGGTAAAAACGTTGAAGGCGCGCTGGCGTCAAATAGGCCCTATGGAGAATGTGAAACTGTATATTCTTAAAGCGGGCATTCCTGGATACTTTTTTAGGGAATTCGATTGCTCTGTCCCATTCGCTGTCGTGAAATGGTCGTCCCGTCTCCTCCTCCCATAGGGCTCGGAGATGCACTAGCAGTGGGGGTGTTAGGTTCCCGATTGATTTATACAACCAGGTAATAAGGTGTCGACCCCTTCCCAGTTGTAAGAGTGTGTGTAGGACTGGGTGTGTGGGAGGTTCCCCTTGCGTGAGGTCAGCATATGGCCGAAAGTGGCTGAGGAGTTGGTGGTGAAGCAGGAACTGGCCTGGGGGTAAATCGTATTCCTCCATGAGCTGTCGGTATGGCCTGAGCTGTCCCTCGTCAAATAGCATTTCCGCTTCGACAATGTCCCTCGCCGTCCAGTCCCGAAGCATGGCGGGCTTGAAGAATCCGTCATTTCTGGGCCAGCCGACCAGCGGTAACGATGGCGTGTATGGAGGGCAGCGCGGTGCCATGCGATGGATACATTGCACGCATTTCCGGGCAACGTTCACCTGCAGGGGGTAGGTTCGTGTGGGACGGGAACCCGGCAGAAGCAGGCGTCGCAATTCGGGCAGAGGCACAAGTCCCGTGGTAGTGCTTGTCTCAAGTAGGTATCGCTCCGCCGTCCAATATGAGAGCCATTGGAGCTGCGACGCCAGGAAGTAGGCTTCGAATGAGGGCGCCCCCAGCCCCCCCTGCGTCGTGGGCAGTCTTAGCTTGACCAACGCGATTCTGTGCCGTCCTTGCCCCCATATCAGAGAGCTGAGGAGCGTATCTAAATCTTTGAAGAAGGAGCGGGGGGGAATCACTGGGAGATTGGTGAAGTAGTACAAAAGCCGCGGGACCAATATCATCTTTGCCAGGGCTACCCGGCCAATCGGGGCCAGCGGTAGACTCCGCCAGAACCCGATGGAGGATCGTATCCCTGCTAGTGCCCTCCGATGATTCCCCTCGAAAATTTCGATTGGGGAGTGATATAGTCGGATCCCAAGGTATCGGGGACCTTCCGTCGCCCAGTGCAGTTTCCGGTCACCGATCCAGACCTCCCGAGAGGGGGCGTCCGGGTGGAGGGGATAAACCATCGATTTGTCCAAGTTCACCTTCAACCCCGAGGCCTCCGCAAACTCCGACAGGGCGGTCGCAACGGCAGTGAGATCCGCCGTCACATCCCGTATATATATGAGAAGATCGTCCGCGTACATGGATACACAGTGTGTAATATCCGCTAGTGGAATACCCCAGTTCTGCCCATCCCCACGGAGCCGGATGGCCAAGGGTTCTACCGCAAGTGCGAATAAGAGGGGCGAGAGGGGGCACCCCTGTCGCGTGCCCCGGTGTATCGCGAATTCCGGGGAGATATAGCGACCAAGGCGGATCCGGGACGTAAGATTGGTGTAGAGTAGGCGAGTATAGGCTATGAGTGTGGGGCCGAGACCCGCTCGTCCCAGAACTGAAAAAAGGAATTGCCATGTGAGGGTGTCGAACGCCTTTTCAAGGTCCAAGACCAGACACGCCGCGTGCGGGAAACGATCCCTGATCTGATCCTGAATGTGAAAGAGGCGCCGAATGTTATGAGAGGTATTCCTCCCTGGGACAAAACCACATTGGTCCGGGTGTACTAACGGGCATATGATTTGAGAGTATCTGTCCGCCAAGATTTTTCCCAGGATTTTACAATCAGCTGTGAGCAGCGTGATGGGGCGGTAGGAGGCGAGGAGTTGAGGGTCACGGTCGGGTTTAGGAAATGTCACGATCACCGACGCTCTCATAGAGCCGGGCAGCTCGCCAAGTCTAAGCGCCGAGTCTAATACTGCCGATAGACGAGAGGTCAACTGTGGGGCTAAAGTGGCGTAATATTCCAGTGGGAGCCCGTCAAGGCCAGGGGCTTTGCCGCGGGCCAATGCTCGTATCGCACTTGTAATCTCAGTTGTTTTTATCCGTGTGTCCAACCCCTTCCGGTCTGCAGAGGCAATTCGGGGAAGGGGAAGGGGGTCAAGGAAGTGGTCGATGGCCCTAGGATCGAGAGACGTGGGAGCGGTGTAAACTGCCGAGTAATGATGATAAAACGCCTGGAGGATCTCATCCTGAGATTGCACCAGAGTACCCTGGGGGTTTATGATTGCAGTGATAGGCCGAATTTCGGTATCTTGCTTAGCGAGCCATGCTAGGAGTGTGCCCGACCTATCACGTTCCCGATGCATTCGGTTTGCGTAGGCTCGAAAATTGTGACGACGCAAGTCCACGCACGCCACCTGGTATTCTGATTTGGCATGGGCGACCTGAGTTACTGTCGCCACCGATTGATCTGCGGCCTTAGTGGCCGCAGCCAGTTGCTGCTCCGCCCTCTCTAGGGCACGTTCCAGGGTATGTCGCACCCCGGCTCTGTACCGGATGCATTCTCCCCTGGCCACTACCTTGAAACCATCCCACTCGATCAGGGTGGACGACGCGGTCCCCGCGTTATGTGTAAAGTAGTCTTGGATGCTACGTTGATGGTCATGTGTAAAGGTCTGGTCTGTGAGACACTCCCGTGACAGCCGCCACGTTGGAACAGGGGGGTGCGGGGGTCGCCACTGAAGGCCGAGGAAGTGCGCGTCATGGTCGGAAACGACCCTACCCAGATAATCCGAGTGACATATCTGCGGAAAAAGCGCCGCCGTGCATAAGAATCGGTCAAGCCAAACTTGTAAATTATGAGGGATGGAGTGAAATGAGTAAATGCGGGCCTGGGGATGGTGCAGCCTCCATGCGTCCGTGAGGGACGAGTGTGCGCCCCACGCTTTAAAGCGGTCTATTTGTCTATAGGTGGGAGAGTGTGGGAGTGGAGGGTGTGAGCGGTCCAGCACCGGGTCCAGGATACAGTTGTAGTCCCCTCCTAATAGCCAAGGCACCTGTGTAAATTGAGCCAACGCGATTGTGAGTCGGTCCCAGAATTTATCCTGGTCGACATTTGGGGTGTATATACTGCCTAAGAGGACAGCCCTCCCGTCTAAGAGACCCTCTAGCAAGACGTATCTGCCTTCGTCGTCCACCACCCGCCTTAGTTCCCTAAAGGGGATTCCCGGGCGAATCCATATCAGTGCCCCTCTGGCAAACGAGGAGTAGGTCGTGGCGCAGATAAGTCCGCGCCATTTTACTCGCAGTTTGCCGACTTCGGTTGCATTAAGGTGGGTTTCTTGTAAGCAGAGGATAGATGCCTTCTGTCGTTTCGCGTAGGCATATATCGCGTAACGCTTACGTGGGGTATGTAGACCTCGTGTGTTGAGTGTGAGTATATTAATGTCTGCGCTAGTTGTCAATCGTGCCATAGATGGTCGGTGCTGTGTGGGGGCGGGGTGTGATGCCCCTTAGAGAGATCGCATAATAGACCCTCAGGGACGTGCTGCGTTGGAGGGGGGCAGGCGGACTGGAAGCCTGGGAAAGGGGTGTGTTGTGGTGTGAAACTCCATGGCGAAGTGGGACATAGGCAAACCGGGGTGTGAACAACATATGGGGATGCGGGAAACTGTCCCAATACTGGGGACTCATCGTGTGGGTGATGATGTGTCCAAACTACCTCCCGTAACACTATAGGGGGAGAACTGCTTTATGTGATAGGGGGTGGCGATGTGCTAGTGCGAGGCCACACGCTGAGTGGGCATGTAGTAGGATCACAGTGTATCAGGAGCTGAGTGACTGTCTTTGTGGGTGCAATATCATGGGTGTTAGGTGTGCGTCACATAGAAGGATACCAAGAGTCCGTATGTCTGAGTTGCCTAAGGATTGAGGAGAGGAGGCCGATCCATCCAATAGTCCATCTGCTGTTTGCGGAATGGCGCAGGGGGGTGCCGCTCGGTCCGCCCCTGAGATGGTGCTGTCGCTGTCGTTGTCGCCATCGGATGAGAACAGGTGTGGAGGATGATCTATAGAGTCTGAAGGTTGTGTGGTGCGTAGGTCAATCACCGCTTGTAGAACCTCTCGTCTCTCTCGCATAATCTGTTCGAGATCCGGCGAGTCGTGGGTGCCTTGCACCGATCGGGACTCGATGTTACGGAGCTTCTTGGGTCGCTTCCGGGCGTGGAAAGTTTTGAGAGGGGAGCTCCTCTGGGGGCGAGGATCGGATGCCCGCGAGCAGTGTTGGTCTGTCCAATCTTGCGCGGCCTCCGCAGATGCGAAGAAGAGGGAGGATCCTTTATAGATAATCTTGAGGCGGGCCGGGAAGAGCAACGCGTATTGGATCTTATTGTCCCGTAGCCTCCGCTTTACGTCCAGAAAGGAAGATCTCTGTTGTTGCACCGCTCGAGCATAGTCCGGGAAGATCATAATGTGGTTGTTTTCCAGTCGCAACGGTGCAGCTAGTCGCACCGCTCGAAGCACCGCATCTCTATCCCGGAAATGCAGGAACTTAGCGAGGAATGGTCGAGGAGACGTGCCCGGCGGGGGCTTTCGGGCCGGCACACGGTGAGCCCGTTCTATGGAAAAGAATGGTGAGCGGTCTGCAGGCGGGGTAAATGATTTCAGCCACGTGTCCATGTAGGCAATGGGGTCGGCGCCCTCGATTCCCTCCGGTAGCCCCAGCACTCGGATATTGCAGCGTCTCGAGCGGCCCTCCAAATCCTGCGCGTGTTCTTCCACCGCAGTTAGACGAGTAAGGACCCTCTGGAGCGTCTATTGTTGCTCTTCTAATATGGGTTGTATTTCCGTAAGTGTCCGCTCCTCCGTACGTACCCGATCCGCCAGCTTCCGGTGGTCATCGCGAAGGAGATTTACATCCGTCGCCAGGGTACCAAGGCGTTCTTTCATGGACGGGATAGTTCAATGGCGGCGAGGACCTTATCCAACTTGTCCGAGATCGATAAGTCTGTGGAGGCCACCGTGCTGGGGGACCACGTCGAGGTCCAAGGCATGTTCTCCGGGGCCGTCTCCGGGATCACCGGATGCTGCGCGGGTTTTGACCTCCCCATTGTGAGTCCACGTGGTCCGGGCGAGTCGGCAGCGTCCGCCGGGTCGTAGTAGCCCCAGCGACGCAAGGAATCCACGGAAGGGCAGAGGGCGCAGCCGCGTCGTCTCCCGGATGGAGTCGCTCAGGGATGCCGCTGCCCGAGCCGGTCCACCAAGGTCCTCTTCGTGAACCGAGAACAGGAATCGTCCGCACCAGCCACCAGGCACTAGACTCAGGGTGCTCCTAATACCAGTCCACCCCCCCACGGGGTCTCCACCGACGGCTGGTGCCACTGGGGATCCTCTGTGGCCGCCCCAAGGTCAAGGGGGGGGAGCGGAAGCACCGACCCTGTGGCCCCCGTGCAAGCCCAAGTCCCTCCTAGGGCCTACCGTCGAGGCGAGGCCATCCACGTCTCGCGGCAGGTAGGTGGTCAGCAGGTCTGGCAAGGGTACAGCAGTTCCCGCGGGTTACGCCCAGAAGGCCGTCACCCCGGCAGGTCCAAGGAGCAAGGCCTCACCGGCTGTGTTGAGAGGGATGCGATGTCCCGCAGGCGGCCATGTTAGGGTCAGGCAAGCGCTGGTCGGGTCGATTGAGTGCCTCCAGGTCCTGCCATCCACATCCAGATCCAGCTCCCTCTTAGCCTCCTGCAGCGCCAGTCATACGGAGTACCTTGGGTGCATAGGGGCCGCCCAGGGGTCCGACTCCAGGTCTCGGCGGGCTCAGCAGTCACAAAATGGCGGGTGCGTCCGGGCCAGCAATGCCCCTCCGCTCTCCGGTGCTCCGCGTCCCTCTCCGGGGGTCTGCCTCCCGCCCACACCTTCCGAGTGTCAGCGCGATCAGGGCGAGACGCGTTGTCAGTTTCTCCGGCTCCTCTCACGGCAACTCCCGCATCTCACAGATGCGCCCTGCCACCATCTTGCGGCTCGGGGTACGGCGCTGGCGGCAGTTGCCGGACCATGTCTCGTCCGGAGGGTTAAGGAT
Source organism: Triturus cristatus (assembly GCF_964204655.1). Classification (NCBI taxonomy): domain Eukaryota; kingdom Metazoa; phylum Chordata; class Amphibia; order Caudata; family Salamandridae; genus Triturus; species Triturus cristatus. Next base: position 107,059,269 of record NC_140583.1, on the reverse strand, counting down.
GTGCCCAGGTGTCCGCTGTCTCCTCCGCTGTGATGCTGCCACTTTCCGATTGTAACGCCCTGAACGTCTCAGGATCGTTTAACAGACACGATAATGAGAACGCAACCACTTGTGAAGGTTTAGTTATTTTAATGAAGGCAAAAATAATACAAGGAATAAACAAAGGTTATAGTCACTGGAATCCTCCAGGCTAAGTACGTTACCAGCCCACAGCACGGATGGTCCTAACCGTCCTCTGCATATACGCCGATCCCGGCGTATGCCAACAGAGGGCAGAAATGAAATGGCCGACAATGCCAATCGGTAGGCTGTGAGGGGCACGAAGAGTGTTGGGGAGAATCGAGGAGTCAGGGAAACACCCAGCCGGGGTCTCTACCTGAAGGGAGCAGCCGCTCAACCTCTTCCTCAGACTGCACCGGGACGCGGAGTCACCTCCTGGTGATGCGTCACCGATACCCCAATCACAAGCAAAGAAGACTGAACCGAAAGCAGCCGCTCGATCGATCCCGTGGACTTCCGAGTGTGTAACGCGGCAAACACCTCCTGGTGTGCGTTACAGCTGGCAGTCCCTGTATCTCTGGTCGGGCTGGGAGTTACGACTCCAACCAGCAAAAGCGCCACTGCGCTTTGACTCAGCCGAGTCAAAAAGCGAAGCTCAATGGTTATCCGGTAGAGCTTCCGGGTCCTTCACAGGTGACGATGGGGCAAGACACGGCCCAGGGAGTAACGACTCGACCTACCTCCGTTCTTGCCTTACTGGAGCACCACTCCGGAACACTGCTCTTCACTAAGCAGGTACGTCGGTGTAAACACAATATCCGACAGCGTTGTACCTCCCGGTTCCTCCCTTTATAGGGCGTGTTTTCCTTGAGTTATGTAACAGCTCTCCTGTTTACATAAGGGCGTGTTTTCCTTGAGTTATGTAACAGCTCTCCTGTTTACATAAGGGCGTGTTTTCCTTGAGTTATGTAACAGCTCTCCTGTTTACATAACCTCTCAACCGCTAAGCATCCTGGGAGATGTAGTCCGTTTTCGCTGGTTACCGTTTTCCTCCCCTCGCATGACAGGAATTCTTGACACCGATGCCTCGTGCATCGATCTGCTCCCACTGGTATACTCCGTAGAGCTGTCGAGAGGCGCCCAGACGCGGAGCCTCAGCAAAGCCTGACCGCCATCGTGGCTCGCTTAGCCACTCCCCCGTTAGTACCCTTTACTTGGGAAGAGAATCGACCAATTCATTCCATGGAAATCCCATTCAGTCTCTAAACGGGGGTCATCTTCGGCACACTTATGTGATGAGGGTTGGGTTAATATGTGCTGGGCGTTAAGCCAGTGTACTTAATCAATGCTGTTCTCTACAAGGTTATGTGGTATACAGACATACTTGTAAACCGATGGGTAGAGAAGGGTCATTCAGCATCACTGGTCCTTGAAGCAACCCCTAAGTCAGTGTCTCAGTCACCCCACAGCAGTTGCCCGTCTGCTTTTGAGATGTAATATAAGTTAGTTCACGGAGTAGTCTGACCAAAAAGACTGGCCTAAACTGATGAGACTGCGGAGGCACATTTGTACCAGATTTACCTTGAAGTAACATAGTCCCATTCAGGGTTGTCTGGCTTGTGTGATGCCCAATCCATTTATTCCTGCCATTGGCGGACTTTCCATTTGTTGGCAATTTAAGAATGTCTGAATATCTGAGCTACCTATTCAGAGAGTATACTATGTCTTCCTGGGTGTAACATTCCTTTGACCAGTTGGCCCATTCTCGCACTCTCTTTTGCGAAGTCCTGGAAAAATACTGCCAAAACGCTATTTTAGTTGGCTGGGTTTAGGGTTTTGAAGCAAACAAATGGAGTTGAATGGTTCTGGCTTTCCACCTGTTCCTCACTTTCAGACCATTACTAGCTACATTGAGTCAGTAGATGGGATTTGTCTGAACTTTTGGATATTCTCAGACGTAAGTACTCAGAGGGACGTCTAACCAAGAAGAGCAGTTTCAAAATGTCTAATACGATAAACGGCCAGAAAGAAATTAGTCCACTAAACCGTTTCCTGTATCAAAGCTACTGCATCTGCTGCTTAATAGTTGAGAGCTCGTGAAATCCTATTTGCCCCAAGGTTCAACAAGCACTGGCATAGCCAATAGGTCTCGCCTTTGGCACCTTATAAGTGTTTAGCCATGCAACAGTTGATGTTGTTTCACCAAGGATATTGTGCTGCATAACTAAATACTTATAAGGTCCCAAAAGCGAGACCTATTGGCTATGCCAATGCTTGTTTTATTTCTATGTCCAGTTACCAGTTTAGTGAACTGAAATCAGCAACGCCCCCAGTGGCGTAGCTAGGGGGGTAGTGGTAGCGACCCACTCAAGCAGCACGAGTTTTGGGTGCAGCGGCCGCCCCACGCTCCTCCCGCTCTTACCTGCAGCCATAGCGGCCGTATGAATCACCAGCACCCCCCCGCTCTTCGATCAGGTGTCCGCGGGCGGCAAAAGGCCTAGCTACGCAACTGGACGCCCCAGTTTTTCACACACATTATCCACCTTTTTTGCTTCTGTCATGTGCGCAGGACAGAGAAAAAATATTGATTCTGTAGTTTACAAAAATAGCCGTAGTGATATTGACAGTTAGTTTAGTGCATGTGGCACAAACCGAATTGCCTAGTGCTATAGTTAGCAAACACAGTGTACTCTGTTTATTGACCTCAGAAGGAAGAAAGTCTGAGCTAGCTGTGTTGGATTTCAAAGATCTCTGCAGCCGCCACAAGACGGACAAGAACTAACGGCGGACTCCAAATGCCGCACCTCTTTGTTGTGTTCCCATATAGTATGAATAATAATATGATTATATTGGGTGTGCACAAAAATGCTCCTGCATCCGCCGTTAAAGGACACAGACTGCCAAGCAGATAGACAAAATTCGAAAATAATTGGAGCAGTACACTACCAAATGTTCAATTAAAGTCACACCAAGTGGTCAATTTTCTTTCCATAGAAATCGTCTTTATTGTAGTTATCCAACCAAAATATGAAGAACGTCTCAGCCAAAGCGTTTCGTTCAAAGAATTGAACTTCGACCTGAGAGTAAATCTTAATCCCACAGTGAGTCCACTATCTGTATTGTTGGGAGTCCGTCTCTAAAAGGAGCCTATAACGTTGACGTGGTATTTCCATGTAATTTCATAATATTTGGCATGTCTAAGGTGAACGTCAATGCCTCCTTGATAAGGGCACAGCAATAAATACTCGAGCCTGCAACAGTCCGTGCTCCTTCCTCAAACCGCCACCATATTGAGCTATCCTATCAATAATGTGTAGTGCACCTTTCAAATGTATGATAAATTCATGGAAATGCTTGCACTAACTAAATGGGCTTACAAAAATGTTCAATCCCTTCTGGGCTTGGCCCTTTCAATAGGGGCATCTCCAAACTTTTTGCCTCCACCATCCTGTTTTCTGAACCCGATTTTGTTGGCTTTACAACATATGCACTTTACCACTGCTAATCAGTGCTCACGCGCTTGTGCTCTCTCCCTTAGACATTGTGAATTGACTTGTACCCAATTGCCACATTCAATTTACCTGTTGGAGTCTGTGTGTGCAGTTTTAAACTGCATTTCGACCTGGCAAAATAAACCTTATGCCAGGCCTGAACCTTCCTTTTTAATACATGTAGGTCACCCCTAGGGTAAGGCTTTACACAGCTCAGAGGGCAGGGTACAATGTATGTAAAAAGCTGGACATGTACTTTTTAGTTTTACATGTCCTGGAAGTGAATTCGTTTTTCACTACTACAAAGCCCATATCTCCCGTAGGATAACATTGGGTTACCTTGTTACATCTAATAAGTGAAAACCTCCAATTAGGAGCAAGTAGGAATATCAAATTTGTGGCTAAAGAATTGTAATTTAAAATCTTCTTTAATGGTAAAGTTACATTTTAAATCACAATTCTGAAAATACTACTTTTAGAAAGTTGGTATTTTCCTGTACAAATCATTTGGTGCCTGCAGCCTGTATTCTAGACACATGACTAGGTTAGCTGGCAGTTGGTCTTTGTGTATTACTCGCAGATGGTGAGACAAAGGGGAATAGTTGTTGGCAGGATGGGCTGTCGCTGACCTGATACCGAGGCAGAGCTGTCACATATCACACTTGCACATCATAAAGGCTCTGCCTCAGCACACTCACAAAGGGTTTGACACTTGTCTTTTATGTCCTCCGACAAGCAGGGGCTTGGGCAAGGAGAAGGATATTTCAAATACCTCAGAGGTGGAAACCTGCAGAACTTTCTTCAACTTCAAAGCTGGAACTAAGTTTAAATATTGAACCTCAGACTCAACTCTTCAGTACATCTCTGGGCCTGTGGAAAACTCAAAAGGACTGCTGTTCAGCTCTGCTGCAAGAAGGACTGCTACTCTGCTGGCTCAATGCCCTGCTGTCCGACTGAAAAGGACTGGATGTGCATCTTGATTCCAGATCCACCAGAGTGACTCCAAGGACTAGGTGGCTGTCCTCCTGATGAGAGCCTCAGGAACAGAAAAGGCTCCAACCACCTTGAACCCAGCACCTGGACTCTGTCTGCTATGTCTGCTGTGAGTCTTTGGGCTTGAACATGCTTTGCCAACCCAGATGTGGTGCTCTGAGCACAACCAATGCAGTGCAACACATCCCCTCACAACATCAGAACTGCTGCTGCACAATAATCCCCGATGCAGGACTTTTCAGCTACTCGGAACCAAAGCTGCATGACGCATCCTCGTAACGGGACTTCGCATCGCAGCCACGCAGCTCCTTTGACTTGTCACTTCGCGATGCATCCTCGATGGACGACTTCACATATCAGCCTGCAACTCTTTGGAACTGCTGCTGTGCGACACAGCCTCGATACAGGAAGCTGCAACGCTCCACAACCAGGATTTAAGGTTCTTTGTTCAGCGGGCCTAACTTGGTCCCTGTATCTGGCCCGTCTCTAATGCAGTCAGTCAGAACCTTTGCCTTTGTCCCAGTCTGACGTGACCAGGTACCCAGAGTTGGCGCTTTGTGCTTCTGAGCACTGTTTTTATCTAAACCTTTTAAAATCACATATCACTGGTTCTACTGATTGGATTTTTGTTGTTTTGGTGTAAAATAGTTTATTAAAATACATTCTATTTTTTCTAAATTGGTGTGGGATTTTACTTGTGTTTTCATTCCATTGCTGTTTGAAGTGCTGCATAGCTACTTTCCACATTGTCTCTAAGTGAAGCCTGACCGTTTGTTCCAAGCTACCAGAGGGTTGAGCACAGGTTAATTTGGGGTTAGCTTGTGACTTGACCCTGACAGGAATTGTGTTTACTGCTCATGAAGGGTTTCACCCCCTCAATCAATAACTCAATTTTCTACGCTTCCCATCCACATCCCCTGCCCCGGAACCAAAATAAGTGTTTCCCGTAGTTGAACGTTTTCAATGTTGATTTAGAATTAACGTTGTGCTTGTATTTCTTAATTCTTCTTTATACTGCAACAGATTCTTTGTATTATTCAAACCGTTACAGTTAAAAAAACAATAATGCCATTAATTGTTTTGTGTTTGCTTAATCTGGAAAGACAAGTAAAACTATGGTAAGTGAGCAGACAAAATAAAGGCAGAGCAAACAAAGGGGTCTTCAGATTTTTCAGATTTGACACATGGGCTTGGTCAGCACCTGTTTCTGGACTTTCATAGAAAACAAGCAAAAATGAGATGTCAAGTGAAGTATTCTGTACAGCAAGATGCTTGTCGGTGAACTCCTGACAGGAAATATGGTGGGAGCTGTAGTTCCTCAGTAGATACTCCAGGCTCAGTCCTGAGGTCAACATACCTTAGATACCCCGTGTCTGCTCCAAGATGAACCTCATGCATCGGGCATCTAATGAGAGCTCCGTGTAGTACCACCCATATCCTGAAGAAGAACCAACACTGTTTGTGTATCAATACCTCATACTTCTCCCCACTTCAACCTCTCCTTGCTCATAAAACAAACATCCTAGAGTCTCCTTATTTGAAGGTCTATGGTCTGCTAGTGCTCAGCACCCTGACCAGCCCTCTTCCACCCCCAGCCACAACCAGCACCACACGCCACCTGAACCTTGCATGCGGTGGCCGGGGCACCTATCTCTGCTTCCGTCCACCATCAACAAAGCATGGCACATGCCCCCCATTATGTCTGTCAGTGCTTTTAGGTCTTGAAGCCACCCACCTTGCCTTTATACTTTCCCCTCTCCCATAACCCATCCCACTTGGAGCTAATGGAGCCCCTCACATTCAAAAACAGGCCTGGCAGGACAATACAGGTCGACACGGGCAGTTAGGAGCAAGGCAGTAGGAGTTGATGCCTACTCTGGTGTAGCGTTCATATGCTGCAAGGAGTAGAGAAGGTAGGAGAAAGGATCTTGTGATGCTCATAGATGCCTCCCCGAACTGGCAGGGTTGATGGTGGTTTCCTGAAAGGTAGGTCATGCCAGTGGGAGAAAGGACCAGGCTAAGTGCATACATAGGGGGCAGCAGTTGATGCCAGCCTTGCGTGTCTTATGGTCCAGTAGAAGGTAGATCAGTGGTATTGGGTCAGACTGCTGGGATGGTGGAGACAAGCCTTGTTCAAAGCATCAGCTGGGTCGCAGGATACTGTCGTGGCCAGCACGAGATATGGACGAGCCAAATGATGCCACTCAGCGTAGGCTGGATGAGAAGGTTGGACAAAGCTGGGAAGCTGTCTTGGCTGAAGGAGATGTGGGCTAGGTCTAAAGTGAGGGCAGTTGGGCACAGAGGTCAAAGTGGGCAGGATCTGCGGGGCACGATGTGCACAAACTATTCTAATTTAACAAAAACTGTTCATCTACTTTTTGTTAAAAGACAACTGTTCCAGGATGGTTAAATTCAACTGTTGAGATGCCTCATCTGAAGTGGAAGGGAGTCCCCTGTGCTGGAAAGCCAAGGGAGGGACAGACCGCAAAACCAGAAAATGACTTCTTGCCAGGGTGCCTGTTGCCTGAAAGAAATGTAAATGGATGCAGTTTGTTAATCTGCAAATGTAAGGTCTGCTTGGAAGCCAGAATTGCCTAAAATAGATAGTTTCTTGAGGCTTCCTAATGACAAAGATGTATTCTTTTTGGGAGGCATTGTGAGGGTTTTACCAGCTGAGCTTTGAAGTGTGTGCTTTTAATGGACAGTTATAAAAAAAGGATTTTACTCAGTACAGTCTTCATGTTACTAAACTTTATATATTTGGAAGCAATTTACAAAAATCTTAAACCTAATTCAGTTGTACATTTTGTGGCAGCCTATCTCATACCTGTGTATTGCAAGGTTAAATTGTCGACTTGCATATTCACAGTGCTTTCAGTGACAGGATGGGACCTCGCAGCGCTAAATCTATACAATTTGCTGTTCCCCCCTGCACCAATCAGGATTCAGTTCTGTCACTCTCTAGTTACAGGCTCAGACCTCTGCAGTGATCGCTTTGCCAACAGAGGTTTCATCATGTAAAATGGTGCATTTGCCGCTGATTAGTTGAACTTGCGTTTATGTTTCATTTCAGGTGTGCGTTCTTTTATATGCAGTTACCTGAAGGTGAAAGGCTAACAAAATAGATTAATAGTTTTTCATTCTATTTAGCCAAGCCTTTGAGCCCACCCTCACGTTCGCTGAGCCCACCCTATTGCCCTCAGGATCACAGTTACCATGCTTAGATTTTTGATGCGCTTTGACTGGGAGTTGGGCGGGATACCGAACTGGAAAACGGGAGTAGACAGTCACAGCCAGAGGAACTATCATTTGTGACAAAACACGGCAACCAACAGATACCACGAGAACGCCTGATGGCATGTTACTCAAGGTTGTATTACAGGAAAACCTTTTTTTTTTTTAACAATTCCAAGTTGTCTGCACTGCATAGCTGTGTTGCTATAAAGTTAACAAGCATTGAAACAGTCAATAGGTCTTGTTTCATTAGGGGAAGTGTTTGGTAATAGTTGGGTGAGTTTGTGTGTGTCAGATGAGTGTGGTACTTGCACTCCTTTTGTGTGTGTTGCCACCAGGGACGTATTGCATACAGTGCCACTGGGGTGCAGTCAACAGGGCCGGCTTTAGGGAAATGCCGCTGGTGCGGCCGCACTGGGCACTAACCTGTGGAGGGGGCGCTGACCTCAGGAGGGCACTGTGTTTAGCAATAACTTATGACTGGAGAGATGAGGGGCACTTTTGCCTGGTGGTAGTGACAGAATTCGAGGAGGCGGTCATAAGGTGTGGGGGCCCCACAAATGATTGTCGCACCGGGCGCCACCAGGGCTAAAGCCGGCCCTGGGTGCAGAGTGTGTATGCATCTGTTTTCTGTGCCCCTGGGGGACTGTACTATTACTCAAATGGCCAAAGGTGCTTGTGCGGCCACTTCTGAGGTATAGATAGCGTTGGTGCTATGTTAAGGGGGGTGCTGCCTCATAAACGTGGGGAGATTCTGCCCCTTGTTCACGAAAGAAACCCTCCTACCCTGTGCTAATGCTGTATAATGGGTGTAGGCGAAGAGACAAAGAGACCGTGAGGAGGCACATTGACTGTGAGCTACAGTCAGTGCACAACTGAGAGTATCCTCTGAGAGGGAAAAGAGGGGACCCAAGGACCCCCAGACATTCCGTTGTCACTCACTGCACTCACTTGCACGAAGATCCATCTCCCTCCTTTGAAATGAAGGTGAGGGGGCAACTGCACAGTCAAAGACAAAGCGGCTGCTTCAAACAGCCCTTCCAGCTCTCCCTAAGGGTCACCGCGAGTTCATGGCTGCCCTGAGGACAGGGCATTACATGTGAATAGGTACACTGCTGCTGGCTGAGGCAAGGGCGCCTCAATATAGATGTGCCATTGTGTAAATACGGAAAGTGCACTGCACTCTAAATGTAAAATGTCCCCATATGTCCTAAAAAGGAAACACTCATAAAGAAGGAACATATTGGGCTATAACAATTTTGAAGCCATGAGTGGAGTCCCTTTTGTGAAGGTGGTTGCAGTAGCAGAGTTATCTGTACACTCAGTATTGTGAATAGGATTCAGAAAGTGAATGATGTGTTGTGAGTAGTCATATTCAGTTTAGTATTGTATTGGAGATACTTTTGTAGTTCTTCTGTATCTTTACTAAAGCATATATGCCTGCACATCTTTATTATGTTGTAACGCCCTGAACGTCTCAGGATCGTTTAACAGACACGATAATGAGAACGCAACCACTTGTGAAGGTTTAGTTATTTTAATGAAGGCAAAAATAATACAAGGAATAAACAAAGGTTATAGTCACTGGAATCCTCCAGGCTAAGTACGTTACCAGCCCACAGCACGGATGGTCCTAGCCGTCCTCTGCATATACGCCGATCCCGGCGTATGCCAACAGAGGGCAGAAATGAAATGGCCGACAATGCCAATCGGTAGGCTGTGAGGGGCACGAAGAGTGTTGGGGAGAATCGAGGAGTCAGGGAAACACCCAGCCGGGGTCTCTACCTGAAGGGAGCAGCCGCTCAACCTCTTCCTCAGACTGCACCGGGACGCGGAGTCACCTCCTGGTGATGCGTCACCGATACCCCAATCACAAGCAAAGAAGACTGAACCGAGAGCAGCCGCTCGATCGATCCTGTGGACTTCCGAGTCTGTAACGCGGCAAACACCTCCTGGTGTGCGTTACAGCTGGCAGTCCCTGTATCTCTGGTCGGGCTGGGAGTTACGACTCCAACCAGCAAAGCGCCACTGCGCTTTGACTCAGCCGAGTCAAAAAGCGAAGCTCAATGGTTATCCGGTAGAGCTTCCGGGTCCTTCACAGGTGACGATGGGGCAAGACACGGCCCAGGGAGTAACGACTCGACCTACCTCCGTTCTTGCCTTACTGGAGCACCACTCCGGAACACTGCTCTTCACTAAGCAGGTACGTCGGTGTAAACACAATATCCGACAGCGTTGTACCTCCCGGTTCCTCCCTTTATAGGGCGTGTTTTCCTTGAGTTATGTAACAGCTCTCCTGTTTACATAAGGGCGTGTTTTCCTTGAGTTATGTAACAGCTCTCCTGTTTACATAAGGGCGTGTTTTCCTTGAGTTATGTAACAGCTCTCCTGTTTACATAACCTCTCAACCGCTAAGCATCCTGCGAGATGTAGTCCGTTTTCGCTGGTTACCGTTTTCCTCCCCTCGCATGACAGGAATTCTTGACATATGTACACGAAAGAGCAGTAAATCCACCAAAATATTATGAAGACAGCAATGTACAATTTGCAAGCACTGTATCTTTATGACAGGGTAAGGTATCCAAACAGCAAGCACTTTCTAAATAAAAAAAAAACCAAAAATCAGTAATTAAAATGTTATTGTGTCTCTTAAGTGAATACATCACAGTACAAAATGACTTTTATGTGGCATTTACAGTTTTAACAAAAGAACAACTTGATGACCTAATAGGAACCCAAATGGGACAATGTAACCATCCTCGAAAAGCTATGGTCTTGATGGACAGCCCATCAATTGAATGCTAATCTATGAAAACACATGAAAGTCCAGGGCTTAACAGGTCTGACGCCAAAAAACACTCTCTTTCTCTGTATGACTTCTTATTGTACATGATGTACCCATTCATAAAATGTGGGCTGGTTAAATGAAGTCGATGAAGGGGGGTAGTAGTGGGGCGTTTATCTGATGGCCATCTTAGCATTGCAATATCTGAAATCTAAACACACCCTCCGGCGGCTATGTAAACCAGTTTTAACAGCAGCCATGTTTGTATAAGGCCCTATGTTAGTACTCCGAGAGAGTAATGTACTTGCGGGACCTCCCAGTCAACAGTTGAGTAAAGGAGGCATACTGAGATAATGGCAAGACCACACAGAGTGCCACAGTGATGCCAGGAGCTGCATTAAAACCACAGTGACCTCAGTTGATGGTCTGTGTCAAAACTTCTGCGGAGGTTGGGCGTGTGCCGTGTTCCTTGCTACTTTAGTATTACATTTTTGTATTCTTAACTTGTAGAGCTATGTTATTTAGCTTAATAAACAAGCTACCCATTTTGACGTTGCACAGTATACATACATTAGCTCTAAAAACAATTATCACAGTTCTGGCCTCTTCAAATAAATCTGTGATGTAGTAGGGACCCCCTTCCAGTGTCATCAATGGATACTTATGTTCTGTACTAAGTTAGTAGGTACCTGGCTTGCGATGGAAAGTTTAGCCTCCAGATCCTGTTGACTCCGTTGTAGTTGAATGTATGACTTTACAACGCATTCCGTTGTAACGCATGCCTTTACCACGCATGCGTTACAACGCGAATGCCATCACCACGCATATCCTTTACCACGAAAATGCCTTTAACACGCATACTTTTACAACGATTTTCGTTGTTAAATTATGCATGTTAATGGCATTTTCTTGTTAAAGGATAGCACACTAAAAATCTGCCCTTTAAATTTACCTCTGCGCGACACCACCCCCTCATTCCCCCTTACCTCTCCTCTCCTCGATCTTCCTTGGGGACGTTCCACGTCGTTAAGAGGAAGCGGAAGTGTCCTTCTGTTTCCTCTGACGCCGCCGATTGCCTCCACATCGCTTTAAATGACGGAATCAGGTGCGGTTTTTTAAAATTCTATTTTTGGGGTTGCCCCCCCAAGCCCTCTTTTTTAATCCCACACTTTTTTTTGGGGGGGGGGAGATCCCCCCTCCAATCCCCCTTTTTTTTCCTTTTATCTTTAGCACACATGCCTTTACTACGAATTTCGTAGTAAAGGTATGCGTGGTAAAGGCTTTTCGTTGTCACCACGCATGCGTTCTAATGCATGCGTGGTTATAGTTATGCGTGGAAACGGCCGCGTTGTAGTGGCCGTTTCCCGTTGTAGTTCTGTCAAGAGGTGTGTGACTTACTCATGGGAGGAGGTGCAAGAACTGACACTATATACAGTAAAACATCACGATTACAATAAAGGTGCACTACTTGAAAAGTAATTACTCTTTAGCAAAACCTTAGTTTTATCCCAACGAAAAGGATAAGCATTTGTAAAATAACACATACCATCAACATAAAGCAAGGCTTAGGTTGTAGTCTCCTCTGTAAGTCATTGCTGTCCTGATGCGTGTTTGAGAACAGAGACAAGTTTGTCAACCAGGGCTGCTTAATGTCTCTACTCGACTTTCATGTTTTTGCACATTCGCTTCACAGAACTACACATGTTCACATCATTCCCTCTGGGAACCCTTTTTTGCCAGGTCTGGGGGCTCGGTGGTCTATTGCGTCCACTCCCGGGATCTGTGCAAGGGAGTAGTCATGGACACACATTCTAATTCCTGTGAGTCCACTCAGCCTTTCAGCCTTCTGAGATTGATAAAATGAGTGTCACTGAGTTGGATATCAATAAACATCTCTTGTTCAGCACCTAGATCCCCTAATGGGTTGATGTGAGAGTTAGAAATACACATGATATACTACTACATACAACTTTTGATTTAGTGTTGGCTGCAGGCAATCTCTAACAGTTACAAATCAGAATATCTTGGCCTCAATATTGTTAGGCAAAAATATATTCTAAACATTGTTTACAAAAACATCACTCCATTGAATTTAGTAATATATGATCTACAACCAATGGAACAATATTTTGGAAAAAAATATTTAGGACATAATCTTTGTGACAGACTATATATTTGTGATCGATATTCTGACGTGCAACTGGTATAGTTAGGGGTGAAGTAAGTGCATATATTTCAGGGCCTCCCAATACCCTAGTTTGACTCTTATCGGGTCTGGGTGGTCTTGGCAAAGTGGTCCTTCTGGATGAATGGCCAACTAAGGCCTGCAACTTAAGATAGTGAGGGCAGGAACTTATAACCCAATTTTACTGCCACTGTCTCCCAAGGAACACATCAAGGACCACTCAAAGTTTTGCCTTTGGTATCTCTAGGAATGGTAGTACTCTGAAACATTTACTGAGAATGCCTCCTCCAGGTAACAGGGAGCAAATAAAGTTGAAGCAAATCCATGCTAGCGACTTTCAGACAGAGCCAACTGGCTTTCATCCAGGACTTGGTGCCAGAATAGAAAACGCAGCTGATCCAAAGCATTATCCTCTGTCAGAAAACTGAAGATGAGTGGCGTGTCATCAGGATATTACGTTTCATGTCCTCTGGTCTCTATAACTCACACAGCAGCAGGACATAGACCTTAAGTATTGTTGGAGACAAACAAGTACCGTGAGGAAATCTGCGTGACCTATGACCAGTAGCTATGCTGTGCATCTTTTAACAGACTCCCCAAATCTATGTTGTACCTTTGGCCTCCTTCCCTAGACCGGATATAGGTATAATGGGATAAGCGTCCCATTGTCCTAGTAGAAAGCTCTGACTGGCCATGAGTTCCATTGTCCTTTTGTTGGCTGGACAAGCGGCCACCATCTTGCTACACTGCTGGTAGGTCATGCTGGAGTTCTAGTTGCTTGGTTGTGAGGCAAGGAAACTTCCATGGTCTGCATCAAAGTGTGTTGTCTACTGCTCTGACCAATTCATGGCTTTTGTTGCATCAGTGCTGACATTAAAAGGACACTGACTGGTGCAATCTTCCTCAATGGAAGAATAGTTAAACAGAGCGCAGGTAAAAGATCCCGTAGTTTGGGAAACAGAGCTCTCATGCTAAAGACTTGGGACTTATTTGTGAAAAGGGTTGCATCGCTGCGTGAGAACAGCCATGCAACAGTTTTCACTGCGCCCTCCTTGCAACATGATGAAAGCGTAATATTTACTGTATGGTGCTTCATATCACAAGGAATGACATATACGCTAGTATTACTGATGTTTCTGTCTGTGTAAAACTGACACATTGATGGAGTTGTGTCAGAAGCGTGACGCAATTCCAACAGTGCACGGGGAGGGCTATAATTATAGCACTGCGTCAGTCTTACGCCTGCTGTGAGGCAGGCGTAAGATATTGACACAATGGCGTCCTGGAAGTGGTGCACTGAAATCTCATAGATTTCAATGCACCAGTTCTACTAGGCCTTCTTGCGGGAACACCCACCCTGCAAACATTATACCTGATGCAGGTATAATGTGGCGCAGGGCTTTACCAAGCAACATATCTACCTAGACGTGTCACTTTGTAAATAGGGCACAATGTGGCGCATATTTACACCGCCGTTGCATCACCAAAAGTGACACAGGGACAGTGCAAAGGTGACGCGGGGGCTCATAAATAAGCCCTATGATGCCCACAGAGCAGCAGTTGAATAGCCTGGTCCTCTTCCTGTTGTTATGTCTTGTGATTCTCTACCCCTGGGAAGAGGCATGTTAGACCTGTCAGCCTTAGGATGGTCTTCCCCCAAAGGATTGGTTACCCCCCTGTAGCGAGTCTGGAGCCAGAGCTAGGATGAAAGGACCTCGGTGCATGTCAAAGACCCTTCTTTGAAGTAACCCTCACTTCAAAGGCATAACTGGGTATAAGGACTGAGTCTCTGACCCCACCAAATCATACACTTCTTGACTTGTGAGGAACCACTGTCTGAAGAACTGCTGTGCTGCTACAAGGACTATCATTCTGCTGGACTGCTGCTATGAAAGAACAGGTTTATGCTGTGCTGCCCTGCTGTTTGCTGCTCTTCGACTCTGCTGAGGAAGAGCTGGACTCTGCCTTGAACCCAGAGTGATCTCCAAGGTCTTTGTGGCTTGCCTCCTGTTTCCTGAGACTCAGGGATATCAAAGTCTCACCACCTGCTACTGTGCCCGGACCATTGGAAGTGGAGTAAGGTGCTTACTCATGTAAAATCTACACATCTCCAGTCTGCATGTAGCAGAACCGGTACATCGACCCTGTTGCGGGGGTAGAAACAGCACATCGCAATACCTTAGAGAACCGATGCATCGGAACCACCGCTGCCTTAATGAGGGAGGACCCGCGCATCCCTTCGACTGCGTGGAGAAACCCAGTGCATCGTCTATTGTACCAACACCTCTCGGCTCAGTGTATTGTTTTCAGAACTTATGCATCACCACCACTGCGCATAGAAAATCGGCGCATCACCTCAACTGGGGGATCGACACCGACGCAATGCTCGTCTGCACACCGCATCTCGCTGTTGAGACCAAAATCAAGGTATTATGTTCAAAGGCCCTGCGTTTCTCCTGTATCTGGCCTGCGCTCCATTGCAGTCAGCCTGAACTCTTGACTTTGTCCCAGTCCAGCGCAACCAGATAACCCCCATAGGGGCTTATTACTTCTTAGCGCTTTTTTTCTTTCAATCATTAAAAAGTTCATATCTTGACTTCTACTTACTGAGTTTTTGTCGTGTTGGTCTTAATATATTTATAAAAAGTAATATCTACTTTTCTAACCTGGTGTGGAGTCTTTTTGTGGTATTTTCATTGTGTTACTGTGTGATGTGTTGCACAAATACTTTACACATTGCCTCTTAAGTTTAGCCTGAGTGCTCTGTGCCAAGCTACCAAAGAGAGAGCACAGGTTAACTTTTATTGTGTATCTTACTTACCCTGACTGAGATTGTGGTTCCTGCTTGGACAGGGTGCATACCTCTGCCAACCGGCAACCCAATTTCTGACTAAGCAGCAGTACAGGGTTTCTTCTGCAGGGGTTATTAAGGGAAATATGTTCTCCTGCCAGAGGGATGACGTGACTGGCACCCTGGAAAACCTCTTTCCACGCTCAGAAGTGTCTGGTCTAATGGTTCAGGCTAGACTGTTCGTATTGGAACAGGGACAAGGCTGGGTTACAAATTGCTGCTACCAGTCCGAGGTGGCTTCATTATCTCTCAAAAAAATAAAATATATAAGAACCACAGTACTCTTAACTAGAATTAGACCTGGTGCGGTTAAGTTCCGTTCCACTCGTGGAATTTGCGGAATTTGGTTCATTTCGCGTTCCGCGGAGAACGCGGTATTGCCAAAAATTCCACGATCCGTGGCTTTGCGGAATTTATTGCTTGTTCGCACTTTCAAAATGCGTGTTCGTGAGATATTTCCCCGAGCACGCAAACAGCATTCGTGAACAGGAAAAAAGCATCGCGAACGGGCAGAACAAGTAATTCCGCGTGTTTGTGGAACTCTGAGTACTCGCAGAGATTTTTTACCATTTCTCGGAGCTTTGCGTATTGCGACTACGTAAATTCCGCCCACCCCTAAAGTAGAATAACAGAGGTGCCGGGACGGAATGCCGAGTACAAATTGCAGCACGAGTGAATGTGTCTAAATATCTGCTGTTGTCAGATGCCCACTTATGAACATGAGAGATCTATAAACTAACTCTTCTTCTATTTACCAGAAGTGCCACAAGTCATAGCTGTCTCTATTGTGGCTGGTGTAGCATAACACATCTATCTTGTTCTGAAAGTATTTCCCCTTTCTGAGTGTTGGCAAGTCTGTATTTTCCACTGACCTGTTTTAACCCACTGATGTAGGATGTCGTTGGGGTCTTTTCTGTCCTACTGCTTAAAGCGACTTGACTCCTGTATTCAGATTTGTAGGGCTGGGCATCTCTTCTTAGAAAGACACTACAGAACCATTAACCCTAGAGATGCAGCCCAGTTCTAATCATGGACAGGTCATGCTACTGTCACAGCAACAGCTTGAAGATTACCTGCTATTGTGCTGTGGTCATCTTTGAGACTTCTCTTCTTTGTTCCTATGCAGGGTGAACTCTAACTTACCTTCCAAAACCTTGAGGGTAAAATATCTAGGGGCAGATTAACAAGAAAGTGACGTATCTGTAGAGATGCGTCACGGCGCACCATGGTGCAAGGATTGACGGATGCGTCAGAAATTCTGACGCATCTGTTGGAGCGAAAGTCCCGCCTTGCTGGAGTCGCGTCGCAAGCACAACGCAACTGCAGCAATGCATTTTAAGGCCTGTTTCCACTGCACTGCGTCACTCCTTACGCCTGCTTCAAGCAGGAGTAAGGTTTTGATGCAGTGGCGTCCTAGAAGTGACGCAGTGAAATCTTGTAGATTTCACTACGTAACTTCTACAAGGCTTTCCTGCATGGGAACGTCGACACTGCATACTTTATACCTGATGCAGGTATAATGTGATGCAGGGCTTTACAACATGACACATCTCCCTAGATGCGTCACGTTATAACTTGGCTGCATTTTTTACGCCGCCGCTGCATCACAAAAGTGACGCAACGGCAGGGCAAAAGTGTTGCAAGGGGCTTGTAAATCTGCCCCCTAGGTTCTAGATTTGGTTCCTGATAATCCATACAGGGATACTTTTTTTTTTATATCTAGGGCCAAGGTATGGGGTTAAACAAACTGCCTGAGCAAGCATCACATCTCTACGTTGTGTTCCCAATGTGGTACCCATTTACTGCTGTTCATCCAGACACAGTCTGCTCCTTCTGGCCACCGATGGTCAAGGCCACTTATCAGATGTGACAGTAATCAGGCATCCATGAAAGGACCACATGCCTGAGTCTCTGTGCTTCCCGGTCCAGCTCTTGAACACTCATGATGCCTGTTAAGCTATTGGGAGGAAGTAAGACTCACATGTGCCGGCACCCGTAGGTGTGCTGCGAGCTTTCCAAGTTCTATGCTAGAAGTAAATTCAGCCAGTCAGGCGATTGGCAAGCACCCACCTGGTACACCAGAAACGTCAGAAACACCAATCATGGATGTTGACATGAAAGCCCAACGGGCCAGTATCAAGGCTCCTCAACTGCATCCAAAGGATCTCTAACATCTATCCCACTTTTACGTAGTGAATCTCCAGCACTGCCACCTTTATGAGATATGGTGGACATGGTGGTACACCATCGACCTGTGGCATGGCAGATGGTGTACCACCTTATCACACTGTCATTCACTGCCACAATCCATCATGTAAGCAGGACATTTACAAATCTAGGATATTTAAGATTTTATGCTTGACTTTTGTGAAACCACCAAACTGGATGTTCTCATGTTCTCTATGTTTACACATCACACATTTGTGTATATCAGTCTCTAAAAACACAAGTAGACCTCTTTAACTTAACAGAGAGATGTGTAAAGGGAGACGTCATCAGGACTGACATACAATGTCTATGGTTACAGTGAATATTTACTGGCGATAATCATTTCTTATTACAGGGATAATATAATTAACCACATTGTAGAACGACTTCATCAAAAGTGAGATAGATAACACAGAAAAGAAGAAATCCAGCCTTTATTCTAATCAACTTAGAGTTATAGCAACTTTCAAAATAGAAAGGTGTAGGGTAGGGTGGGAAATAAATCCTTTATATCTCAGATAAAAAAGTAGGAAGAAGTCAGCCATTGCTTCTTAAATGCGTTGCGTTGGGTCACCGCTTCTATGACATCAATCTTGCACTCAACAGCATAGCGTAGCAATATTGACATATGGAACACATTTATAATTCTGAGTTTTCATTTGCCATCACTTCCATAGATATTTTCTTATCAGGTAGTCCAAATGTTTGCAGTTAAGGATTTCCTCATAAACAACAACTCTAGGAGTGTAAGTCAGCGATTAAGTGGCTCGTTTAATGATTGGCGGGGAAAAACACATTGACAGTAGTCATGGCACTGCAAGATATCTATCAAAACTTTTTTCTATTACCCGAGACAAATCACCAGAGCAAATGGTTTGACCTTGAAAATAAAAAGTAAATGTACCTGATGCATTGGGAATTTACCCCAGCTTGTGGGGAAGATATGTAAATTTGCTGGGTATAATCCTAGCACAGTGTATCCCAACGCAACCAAAGGTGCAGCACATGTTTTCAGAAGACCTGCGGTAAATAGGGTGGTCTTCTGGCTTCATGTACACTTCCACCAAAGTTGGTTTCCTGAGGGACAGAGCCAGTGGCCTGTAGACCCATCTGCTGGTGCCTAATGCAATACATCTAGAAAGCAGAAAATGGATGAAAATGCTTCAATATCCTGAGCTAGTGGAAATTATCATTGCACCATTATAGATAAGGCTACAACACATGAGATCAGTCTTGGCCCCACCTCCATTGAGACAGTTTGGCCCGAACTGCCAGGGAATGTCTACTTCTAAACAGACGAAATCGCTGACACGTTTCAGCGTTTGTTTAGCCTGATCAGTGGGGTTCTGCTTGACGTCCTTTGGCACAGGTAGCAGTGTAATCACTGGGTGTCCCTACATACCTAGGGAGACCCACTTATACAGGACAAATGTTATGAAATGTTTAAATGAATCTTAACTACTGGTATTTAGGGCACATTTCTCTCCATGAGATGCCCCTCCGCAACAATAAAATAAATCTATTGAGTTTGGATTTTAAAAAAAGGCATGCTTATTTTTTCTTGATCCACCATCACTACCCTGGTGGCTTTACCTTGAATTACAGTTTAGAGGTACTTTATTCATAGCTGGATAGTAACTTCCGGTTTACATTATCAGATGCTCTCAATTGGAAGTTATTCACTTTTGCTTTGACCTTCAAAAACAGCACAAATATATATGTTTCTCATGAGATTTGTACTCTCTGTGGTTCTATTGTAGCTTTCACCCTTTGCTGACCTTGTTTAGTTGCCTTAGAGATGTATTTGCATACAGAAAAACACAGCTGTGAATACTGAACTGACAGAGCAAAGGATGTGGGCAGCATCTTGGGGTGATGTGAAACAGAAGATGCAATAGATACAGGATGTTTAACCACCGAGAAGCCTAGGTGTGCTGTTTTTGGCCAATAGAGAAGCTTGTCACTACTTCTTGGGTTTCCCCCACCTCTGCACTGGGAAAGGGCTCTTCCGTGCTCCATTTTATTGTCGTGTATTTGTGAACTGTAGTTCACTTTGACAGTTTTACGCGTACACTCAGTGGTGGGTCAAAAGCAAGGGACAGGGTACTCCAGTGCAAAATGTTGTGTACTTATACAAGTTAGGAATCTGAGCCTTGTGTGCATGAATGTTGTAGCAGTGTTTACATATTATCCGGAAGGAGAGCTGAAGTTTTATTTCTTTAAGGCATTTGGGAGATCATTTCAAGGAGTGGGAACATGTAGTGGAAAGCTCCAAGCTCCTACCTGTGGTTCCTTCCCCTAGGAGTGGACTGGGGTTGACGTTCCGAGGACTGGGGTTGACGTTCCGAGGACTGGGGTTGACGTACCGTGGACTGGGGTTTACATTCCGAGGACTGGGATTGATGTTCCGTGGACTGGGATTGACGTTCCGAGGACTGGGGTTGACGTTCCGAGGACTGGGGTTGACGTACCGTGGACTGGGGTTTACATTCCGAGGACTGGGATTGATGTTCCGTGGACTGGGATTGACGTTCCGTGGACTGGGGTTGATGTACCGTGGACTGGGGTTGACGTACCGTGGACTGGCATTGATGTTCCGTGGACTGGGGTTGACGTTCACCACAACCTCTTGTCACTGTGCCCTCACTAAACTTACAAAATCAAAAAGTTGAAAAGATATTTTGCAATGTGTTGCAGGAGGGATTATTCCTGATCGAGGGAACAATAGAATTCCAGATCTAGGGATAGCTCCCTGAGAAACATGAAAAACATGCTTTTTACTGTTGAAGGCAGGCTCATCCAGAAGAAAGCTTACAGAACTTTGGAGCCGAAGAAAGATCCCAGAGACAGACAGCTTTTGTGCTAGGTAATGTCTGGTACCAAAGCCAAGGTTTTTGAGTAGCGCAATAGAGATCAACTTACATATTTGCTTCTAGCTTCCATAGGAAGACATTAAAGAGTCAGGAGAACTTAAGTGACTTTTTACAACACTTGCCGCCTGAAACCAAGCTTGCTGCAGGGTGTACAGCCATCTTAGGAGAGGCAAGATGTGCCTTGTACTGCCCCTGCTGTAATGCAAGAGGCAGGGATGAAAGCCTTGATTCCCCGACCTCATCCCCTCCTCCTTTGGTCTATATCAGGGTTCTCCAAAGTAGGTTCTGGAGGGCCGGATCCATGACAGATTTTTAAGATAACTACATTTATCTAAATGGGGATATGCTAATAATCTGGCATGGATCCAGTCCTGCAGGACCGACTTTGGAGAACAATGGCCTATATGGACCTCCTGGCAGCCTTGTTTTGCATCAAGTCACCTGTCACAAATACATGAGGTATGCCATGGAGACTTAAAGCTATTATTGGGTGGGAAATGTGATTGCTGGGGAGTGTGGGATTTGGGAGACAATTAAACACTAATTATCAGGTGCCCTGACTGTGAGTGGTTGGCAGCTGCACAAGGGCATTAAGGTTCCATTCACTTAAACCTGCTGTAAAGGATTTTCACTAGTGCTCTCCAGGAGAGGGGCCCTGGGTTGGAAAGGGTGATACCACTGTAGCCCTTGTGAAAAGGGTGGGTACTGTAGGCTCTGCAGCTGTGTAACACATTGTTTGAGAGTCCAGCACAATTCTGTGTATACTATGGGTTTTAAATAGGTGTTAAAGGGAAGCACACACACACCGACAGCAGCAACAGAAGTACACTTATTTCTAGACAAAATGTGCCTTGCATTACAATATGGACCTATGGAAGCAGACACTGCACCCACATCATTTTGTGTTTGTCCTTAAAGACAATGGTGAATGGTTGGTGGAGATGGGAGTGTGAGTCCATTGTTGGTTAGGGGGGAGAGCAAGCAGTAGATTGACTGCACTACTGCCATGCTGGCTGCACCTATAGGAGCCAAGTATGTACATAACGATGCTGATAGGTTTGTGCATTACAGTCACATGCATACATACACTTACCTCAGGCCCTAACAGCAATCAGGGGCTTACCATAGCTGCCTCCAAAGACATACAGATTACGTGTACTGAGTTCGTACTATTACGTCATTTAGACAACAGATACCTAAATGGTTGGACGCTGCCCACTGGAACATACAGTGATCCTCAGAGCACAATTACAAGTCCCATCAATGCTGAGTCAGCCTTCCATTCTTTCGAGGACGGTAAATTGACTAACATTACAGTGGGTAACTTTAACATATGTTACGTACAGCATTTACAAATAGCAATGTGCGGTATTAAGCGTTATATAACAAACACTGGCTGGACCAATAGGTCTGAATTATGAATGAAAGTGCCTTTTGCGACATTGGTGGGTTTGGTTCACTGACAAAACAGCAATGTTAAAAATTTAGAAGTAAAAAATATCGATGCAAATCTAGAATGGAAAAATATCGACTCTCTATACTTAAACAGGTAAGTACAAAAATATAGAACGAATATTGATGTAAAAAATATAGTTGTACAACATATTGAATATTATATATGTATATAATTATTTATATATAAAAAATAATAAATATATAATATATGTTAAATAATAAAATTAATATAAAAATGTAACGTAGATTTAATATGAATGTTAAAAAATATAATACATAAGCTTAATTAAAAAAGTTAAACACACACATAATTCATATATATTTACTTTAAAACAATTAATAAACTATTAATTTTAATTTATTCTATAATTTTAAAATTATATAAAAATGTACATATATATATATATAAATATCGTTTGTATATATATGTGGGTGTAACAGTAGGGAAAGTGTTGGATAGCGGAGGGGTAAAAATTAGTATTACCACTTCAGTGAGTGTAACAGTGGGGAAAGTGTTGGATAGCGGAGGGGTAGAATTTACTATTTCCACTCCATTGAGTGTAACAGTAGGGAAAGTGTTGGATAGCGTGGGGGAAAAATTATTATTCCCACTCCAGTGAGTGCAACAGTACGGAAAGTGTTGGATAGCGGAGGGGAAGAAATTACTATTCCCACTCCAGTGAGTGTAACAGTAGGGAAAGTGTTGGTTTGGGGAGGGCTAAAAATTACTATTTAAACTCCTATGAGTGCGACAGTAGGCAACGTATTGGATAGTAGAGGGGTAGAAATTACTATTCCCACTCCAGGGAGTGTAACAGTAGGGAAAGTGTTGGATAGCGGCGAGGTTAAAATTACTATTTCCACTCCAGTGAGTGTAACAGTAGGGAAAGTGTTGGACATCGGAGGGTTAAAAATTACTATTCTCACTCCAGTGAGTGCAACAGTAGAGAAAGTGTTGGATAGTGGCGGGATAAAAGTTACTATTCCCACTCCAATAATTGTAAAAGTAGGGAAAGTGTTTGATAGCGGAGGGGTAAAAATTACTATTCCCACTCCAGTGAGTGCAACAGTAGAGAAAGTGTTGGATAGTGGCGGGATAAAAGTTACTATTCCCACTCCAATAATTGTAAAAGTAGGGAAAGTGTTTGATAGCGGAGGGGTAAAAATTACTATTCCCACTCCAGTGAGTGCAACAGTAGGGAAAGTGTTGGATTGCAGAGAAGTAACAATTAATATTCTTACTCCAGTCAGTTCAAAGTTAAAATCAAACAAAATTTTAACAACAATAAAAATATTAAAAAACCATATAAATATGTTAAAAATTCAAATACAAATATATTTAATATTACATTTTTCAAAAAAACATATTATAATGTTAAATACAAATAGCAAATACCTACAAATATTATATATAATATATTATATTAAATAAAATAAAAATAATTTTCAAACAAGTATTTAAATTTTTTTTTATTTAGCAACAAAAACATTATTACATAAATGTACTTTCTTATTTTCTACCCTATAACACCACACAATTCACAACCCACATCTAAATAAACAAAATGTAGTTCCACAACTAGCAAAATTAATTACTGATATAAGAAATATTAAATAATAATTAAAAAAACAAATTAAAACTCAAAAGCCCGGGCTGAACTTTTCCCATGAGGCACAGGGTCAGACTGGTTTGCATATGGCCATTTCTAAACTGGGGTGGCGGATGCTTGTTTCCGGTCCAGGGAAGACATGGCTTGGCAGTTTGGGCTGGACTGTTCCCATGAGGCACAGGGTCAGACTGATTTGCATATGGCCATGTCTGAACTGGGGTGGCGGAGTGAGCTAAAGAATGATGATGGATTAAACCCAGATCAGTTGACTGGGGGTGAGTACTTGCAATGTTCAACACTCTGTCCATCATCCCCTTTGGTTTTTGCTTCACGGTAGATAAGTCAGGCCTGCTGGCTTAGTAATAATGTTTCATAATAAACCGATCAAACCTGTGGAATATGGAATATCTCTTCCCAATTAACTGATAAGACCCATAGCATTTACCATTGCCTTATCTCCATAACCAACACAGACTTATCCATGTGTACATAAACTGGCAGCCATCATGCATACAGTAATTCAATTACAAATATGTAGAAAAATACAGTTTGCGAAACAATATACAATCCCTCTTAAAAGGGCCTAACAAGAATCATCACAGTGAAAGCCCAGTGGCATATTTTTATGGAGGGTGTGTGGGCAGTCAAACCCCCCCCCCCCCAACATATGTATTATAGAATTGGCAGTCGGATTCCTGAGCTCCTAATTGATCATTTCAGTGACGGTGTTGGGTATCCATGAAGCTTGGGATGCATTAGAAAATTAGACTATCCTACCAGCTCAATGGCCTTAGGAAAGATGGGCAAGTGAACAGATTAATAGAGAGTGCTGTGCCAGAGTCAAGCCCTGAAAAGATTTGGCATGTAAATCATGCAACAAACATCATGTTAGAATTAGGGGTGGGCGGAACTCGCGGAGTACTGCTGAGTTACATAAAAAAATCTTTGAGATTCTGTGGAGTACCGTAAGTGGAATTTGGCACCCCCCAACACAGATTTTTAGTGCCGGTAACTTGTTCCATGCTATAAAATCAGTGCGAATTGCACCAGGTGGCGTGCTGGAGGGCATTACTACTTCCTGCCGCTCGAGTAGATTTTCTACTCGAGCGGCAGCTTCCTCAACGCAAATGGTCACGTAGTGCCACAACGCTACAGATTGAGAATTCTCACTGGGAGGCATTCTAGTGTCTGATAATCATGCTAGTGGACGCAAATTCTCACTCGCCAACTTAACATTGGCGAGCCATGCGTGAGAAATTCCGTCATGCGGCGGTTGGCCGAGTTTTGCCAAAACTCCACGTTCCAAGAGAAATGCGTAGTGGGCAAAACTCCGTAGAATCTACTGGCGGAGTGGAATTTTCACCCACCCTTAGTTAGAATATGATGTGGTGTCTCCAAAATTCAAAACCGCATATTTCTTCAACACGCAAAAGTGTTTCACATTAGTACATCAGAAAATACCTCTGCATGGAGAAGTATTTATTAAAAGTGAAAAATGTAAATGTTACATTAAGAAACATTTTTACCCCTGCTGTGATGACAATGCTATTAGCAAACTAAGACGCAAGTCAGTTGTCATGTGTACCCTGAATGTGGTCTAAATTCCTATTACACACAGAGCAACATTATAGTTTATTAAATCAAACAAAGGAGAGGTTATTGTACAGCACAAATACTGAGCTCACATATTTGAAGGTGCTCTCATATGTGATAATGAACCAAAAAGAGGCTCAGGTACAAAGTATTTTCTCAGGATCACACAAGGTGGTAAAGCAGGGATACCGGGATTATTCCCAGATTTTCCAGGTTTACGCTGCTCAATTCAGCCACTAAATGGGCATCTCTTTATGCCATCACAAATGAATACTTCATCCTTAATTCTTGCAAAATGAGATTACAATGTGGGTGACATTTTATTTTTGACTGTTTCACATAATGCAACATTCCACAAGGACATACGAGTGCTTCATAACAGACACAGTTTATGCAAAATGTTTTTTGTAGCCCAGGGAGATTTTCCTGGTAATCACAAAATACAGAGCAGAGGTCGGGACTCGTTCCTCATGTTACATGGTTGTCATTTGTAGCTCAAAAGCCGCCTGTGGAAGCTCGGTTCATTTTGGGGTTGAGGATCCAAGAGGACCTCGAGCTGAGCCAGTGCCGGGCATCTGGTGCGAGGTGAAAGTGGCTTTCCCACCTTTAAGTTACTTTCCAACTCTCCCCATACTAGTCTTTCATGTCCCCCTCCCTTTGGGACAGTTGTCCCTACGTGGCACAATCAAGACGGTGATTGTAGGCACATCTCAGACTTACACCCCTCGAATATTGTGGACTAAGTTACACCCTTGTGAAAGCCTCCTGTGGGTGGCCAATACCCAAACCCTTGATTCCTATGGTAATCCTTGCTTCCTATGGTAATTCCTATGGTAACTTGTGAGTTTACATGTAACAAAGTACATCTCTATACCCTCTAACACAATGTGATAACATATTGTTGAATGGAGAAAGCAGGCCAATAGTTTGTCACCATAACCAACTCGGGCCTACTGTTTTGAACATAAGCTTTCCCATAAAGCGACCACCTGGCGCACAGTCATGAAATTACAAAGGTATACAAAATTACAGTTGGCTCAGCAAAATACTGTCTCGCCCAAGATGGTCTAACAAGGAATAAACATTGGAATGTTGAGCGCTCCATTGTAGACAATGGAGTGTTCAGGGCTTCTAATGGCTGGTAGAAGCACGGAGAGCAACTTTCCAATGTGTTTTCCATTTCTCAGCTGTTGCTGTGTACAAAGACCTCTCAGAGCTCGTAGGGATTTAAACCCCCTTGAGCTCCGAGAGAGCTATGTTTTACAAATTAGAACATTCTGCCCTCTAGTGGCAGAATGTTCTAATAGCCTTATAGCCCTTCGTAGCTGGGCTATACCGGCTATTAAAGTCCCGTTACCTTGTTAAAGTCCCTCACCTTCGGCTTGGGCCTTTAACGCTGGAGCGGGCTTTTAATAGCCGGTATAGCCCGCTACGGGCTGATTCCTTGCTCAAATCTCAAACCATGTTAACACATTGGAATGTTGAGCGCTCCATTGTAGACAATGGAGTGTTCCGGGCTTCTAATGGCTGGTAGAAGCCCAGAGAGCAACTTTCCAATGTTGTTTCTATTTCACAGCTGTTGCTGTGTACAAAGGCCTCGAAGGGATTTAAACCCCCTTGGGCTCCGAGATACCTATGTTTTTACAAATTAGAACATTGTGTCCTCTTGGAACGGAATGTTCTAATAGCCTTAGAGCCCTCCTTAGCAGGCTCTACCGGACATTAAAGGCCCACTCCCTTGTTAATGCTGGAGCGGGCCTTTAATGGCCGGTATAGCCTGCTAGGGAGGACTCTAAGCTATATTCTCAGACAAATCTTCAAACAGATTCACATCCACAGATTGTCCCAGTGGGTAACCAACACCAAAAGCCATGCCCACTACAGTAATCTGTTAGATTCCATGTTACAAAATCCTTCTCTGCGGGCTTTCATACAGACTAATAACAATTCACCCTTACAAGGATTGATGTTAATATATGCTTTTCATGAAAAAAATGCCTTTATGACATCACATGTATTGTACATTTCATAATAAACAGATTAGATGTTTCGTCATGATCATTGGCTCGGAATCATATCCGACTCAGTCCTGGTGTACTGAGTAAAAGCTTTGCGTGAGCCAACATAGGCAGTACAAGCACTCTTTTCAGAGGAAGCACCCAACGTTGGCCCAATCACATCCTGTACTCAGGCAAACCAGCATGTGCTGCAGCTTCAGACACATGAAAGATCTCTTTTTGCTCATCACATACGGTCTGCTGACTGCTGTGCAGTCACAAGCCAGACCTAGAAAGCAAGTTATGAAAAGGATCATTTAAAACTTGGCAGAGTGGAAGTTTAGCTATAGCTCGGCAGAGCTCTCGTTCTACTAAATTGATGGTTCCCACCCAATTTGTAGGTGTTAAAGTACCAAATTAGGCACTGGTGAAGCTGCCGTTGATTGTCCACAGTGGTGACTTGGCCACCTATTGTATGCTTTTGTCGGTCATCCCCCTATAGGGTGGTCTTCCGACACATGTTTATTTGCAAGGCATGGCAGACCCGGGCAGAGTAAATCCCCAGGTCCCCACGAGCCAAGGCCCTGTTTTTTCTTTCTCAGAAACAAACCCCAACTTTGGAGGTTTGTTTCTGAGAAAGAAAAAAGAATCCAGAGTGTAGCCCACCCACTGCATCAGCAGCAGACAAGCTTTTGACAAAAAGATTCCTGCTCATATAAGTAGGTAGTATAAGTAAAACAGTGGTTCTGCCACTCTAAAAAATCAAAGGAAATTTGGTAAATTGTGTCTCTTCAAGTTAATGAGAGCAATCTTATACTGTCAATCCCCAGGTTCTGCACTAGACTGGGCTACCCTATTGCTTTATATTGCATATAAGTAGGTAGGCAGTCCTCAGCCAGGGATGGGTGTGGAATCTGTGCCTGCCAACCCAGCAGACCCGCAGCCGACTTCTAAATAGGCCCTGCGTATTTCAGTACCACAGCTGCTAAATTTACCAGGTCCATGTGTGACTAGTTGGACCAATTCCGTTTTTTTCCTATGAATTCTGGGTTTATATATTTTTTTTAACCTGTATAAAACCAGGACTAAAAGTCCCAGCATTCGAAGAACAACCGAGCTTGGACTCCCTAGACACATATGGACGTGGGGGACTTGGCCGGTGTGTGGTACACAATGGATGCACTCTAGAGTTAATTATCCTCTCCACATCCGATGATGAGATGAGTCCAATTCATTTTGTAAATGTGTCCTAAAAGGACTATTCTGGTCAGTAATGCCATGTTTTGAGGTGCGTGGCCGATTTTATGGTCTGATGGACAGTTGTTACTGGTGAGTTCCCTAATAATACCAGAAATAGGGCCTTAAGTGGGCTGGGTCTCTGCGGGTCTCAGACCCGGAAGTAATCAAAAACGGGCATTGAAACGCGTCCCTATTGGGCTCTGTATTCATGTCCTAGACTCCACTGGTAAAAACCCTTTTCAATGTTTGAACAATGAATGTAAAAAACGGCAAGGCACCCCAGGTCAGGCATTTACTACCTGTTTATATTCCACATGTTTTACTTAATTTTGTACTCCCTAAAAGGGCTAGCTATTTTGAATAAGCTGTGTTTCGTATTTTTTTGTGTGTATCATATTACTTCTGCATAATGCCTACATTGAACTAGGCCGCCCCAGTAGTCAGGCCACGATTGAGAGCTCTGGAGCTGAGGCTGAAGGCAGTGCGAGTTTCTCATGAAGTCGGTCCGTGCAGGGCCGGACTCGGAACCGAAACCGGCCCTTACAAACTGCTCGGCCGGCCCCCTCGGGTGAGGAAGGGGGTGCGGTTTGAGCTGTTTGCTAGGGCCCGTTTCAGCAGAATTTGGTATAGGAGTCCGCTATAGCCGTCCCCCGCTAACAAAAACAGCCCCCAGGGGCTCAAAACCGCCCCTCACCCTAGCGGCCAGCGGGGAAATGCCCAGTAGTATTGACCTTTAAGAAAGCCAATAGTCCTGGCAGGGTTTGGGTGTGTGTCGGTTGTTGTGTAGTATTAACCTTTAATAAATCCGATAGTCCTGGCAGGATTTGGGGTTGTGTCAGTTGTTGTGTAGTATTAACCTTTCATAAAGCCGATAGTCCTGGCTGGTTTTGGGTGTGTGTCCGTTGTTGTGTAGTATTAACCTTTAAAAAAAAAACAATAGTCCTGGCTGGTTTTGGGTGTGTGTCAGTTGTTGTGTAGTATTTACCTTTAATAAAGCTGACAGTCCTGCCTGGTTTTGGGTGTATGCCAGTTGTTGTGTTATATATCTTGATGCAATAATAGAAAGCTCAGATACTGGCCCTGACAGCAAACATTGTGTGCAGAAAACACAAATGCATGCAGTGTCCCATACCTTGCAGAACACCCATACAATGTGTCTTTACAAGTCCAACTTTTATTTCGGTGCCCGGGCCTATTTCCTGCCCCAGGCTGACCCTGCCAAGGCAGTATGAAATGCAGGGTATTTACTTAGTAAGAACTCTAAAATACAAAAAGGCACTGAAGCAGACAACATTCCGTTCTGAAAACAAAGCACCTGTAGTCAAATCTCCTACAGGGCCGGACTGGCCATAGCAGGTACCGGGCATTTCCCCGGTTGGCCGGATGGGTGGAGGCTGGTTTATATACCCATGAGGGCCCATTTTGTCCCTGTTGGCCGGTTTTCCAGCAGTGCTGCAATATCGGCCCCCTGTAACAAAAGCGGGAGTGGTGCTTCTTGCTATCAACCCTCCCTTCTTGCAGGAAGGGTCGAGTAACAATCTGCCAGGGCTAGTTGCTGTTCCCAATCCGGCCCTGATATTCTACTTTGGTGAAAACTGATGCCCAATTGATCATGACTGCAAATCTGTCCTAAAATCAGGTGCCTGGGGTATGTTTTAAATGAATTACTTAACAATTATAGCCCTTTTTCCAGTAGCAATACAAATGTCACTCAGTACAGGTCACATATGGTGATAGAGGATACCTTTAGGACAGGTGTCCTTAAGTAGTGTGTGGGGATGTTTGGTTCGGCTGTTTCCTCTAATTTCACAAATTGTCCTTCTGGGTTAGATAGCTGAGCACTTAATTTGCGGAGGGCTTAAATTGAGCCTGTGGTAGGTGATGGGGGCCACTGGCACTTATTTCTTAGGGACCGACATTTTCCCGCATCAGATACTTAGCGATGACGAAAAATACACAAATTAGAAAGATCGAGGAAGAGGAAAATTGAAAACTGTCACAAAGGGAGAAAGAAGGAACCTGCAAAACAAAGTGGCAGGGAGTGTCGGGTAGTGGATTACAGAATACTAGCCTTGGTGTTCGGCGCGCAGATGTTTAATTGCACCAGCCGCCTTATTCTGAGCAGAGCTTCGGTCACTGGCACTCTTTCTCTCACAAATTAAGCACTGGAAAGTTGGGCTGAAGTCCTTTGTAAAGTGGATTTGTCGTGGGAATAATTGGTGGCTATACTGTTTATTGGCGGGAATAGAAGGTAAAATAGGCAACCAGCAGCTTGAGTCCAGTCTTGTTGAGGCTCAGCGTGTCTTCCTCTAGTTCGGTTGCAGACCTTAGTTCTCACTTTGGTTGTTGGCCTCCGTACGGCCACTAGTTCTCTATTCAGTTTTAAGATTTTTTTGAATGGCGCTTTTAAAAAAATCTTTCTGAAAACTAGGCACTATGTTTGCTCTTTCTGGAACAAATTTGAAGTATTCCTAAGTTTCTAGCCTTCTTCCCGTACGGCCTTTCTGAGAAGCCGGTCTTGGCCCTAATGACAATCAGAAAAGTTGCTCAGGAAGTATAGAAAGCTGTCCATCTTCTCTGTCGATTAGGAGTGTTATGGAGCTGGCGCCCAGGCCTTGAATGTGTGCAGGCAGGGCCAGTTTAGAGCGGTGCAACCGGTGCGGATGCACAGGGCGCTGACCTGGAGGTGGGACACTGACCTCAGTGGGCTCCTTGTGTTTAGCAATAACCTACGATTTAAAAGCACCTGCTGCAGGGTTCCTTGTGCAAGCTTTCAGGCAGCAATAAAAACGTGAAGACACCCTTGTTCTTAATGTTCCTGCTAGAGAGATCGGAGATTCGTCTAGTGGCACTTTTGACTCGCTATAAAGTAGTGCAGAGGTTTGCAATGAACAGATCTGTATTTTATGGGGATAGCTGAGTGGATAAGTAAAGTCAGTCTTTACCTGTGCTTTAAAAAAATAAAATGTATGTGAGAGCGGGTCTATGGAGAGATGTGGGGCACTTATGCTGGGTGACATTGAGGTAATCCGAAAAAGATTGTCGCACCGAGTGCCACCGGCATTAAAGCCGGCCCTGTATGTAGGTGAGTGCACCGGTGGTCGTTGTTAGTCTGTGAGACGTACAAGCATTCAGATTGTCCCAGGAAAGGTAAGGGCATGGTGTGGGGCATCATGACCACCAGACTGGAGGAGAGGCACAACATGTACAGATGAAGAATGGCCAAAGAATGTTTCTTCCAGGCACATAATGTTCAAATCTGCAGTTTGTATGCTAAAAGCTCACTGAAGCCTCCTCCCACAGCGCTTCACCCTACGCTCAATGCTCTAAATTAACGCATGAACATGAGCGTGCGCACTTACTCAAGCGTAGACCCACATGCAAGATGCTCTGTGTTTCTCTCTCTTCTGGCTCAGGGATTGGAAGAGCTTCAATGGGATGCTCCAGCCACTCCCAGGAGGAAGGTCCTTTTTCCCAAGCAGGCCTCTTTGAAGCCATCATGATTCACACTGCCAGGAAAGTATGCAGGAGCTACCGCTTGGCTTGGCTTACCAAATCACAGAGAAGATTTTATGAGCTGTACAATAAGAAAGCCAGACTCTTTTATTGGTTGCAGCAAAATGGAATATTAATGTGTATTGTACGCGCTTCATCTGTTTCTTGCAACCAGGAAATGCTTACTTAAGCGGCGCCAGGCAGACTGAGCGGTTAATGAAGACCATATGGAGGCAGGATGGAGTCCAGCATGGCAGCCATAGCTTCTGGCTCTTCCTACAGGAGGATTTGTTGGTGCCTCATTGAAGAGGCTCAGTGGAAAGTGAATGATCTCCTTGGAAAGGATTGTGGCTGCGGTGCATGAAGTGCTTTGTTTACAGCGCTCCTTGGCTGCTTCCAAACACACCCATTCGTTGCTTCCTGCTTGATGAGTCTGCAACTTTGTTTCAGAAGCAAGGAAGTGATTGGGATGTCGTCCAAGCTTCCCTCTGAGGTCGCTTCCAGTTTTTTCTCCTGAGTAGGGAGTAGGAGGCTGATTCTAATGCTCTCTCCTTTGTGGGCAAGAGTGGGCGACTACCACTACACATAGTCGGAGAGGGAGGGGGCCACACTTGTCACTGTGTCCTTGATAGGGCAGAGTAGAGTAACTTCCGCTACACTGAAGCAGGTGAGGGACGGGGCCACACTTGTCACTGTGTCCTTGATAGGGCAGAGTAGAGTAACTTCCGCTACACTGAAGCATGCAAGGGACGGGGCCACACTTGTCACTGTGTCCTTGATTGGGCAGAGTAGAGTAACTTCCGCTACACTGAAGCAGGCGAGGGACGGGGCCACTATTGTCATTCTGTCCTTGATAGTGAAGATCGGGGTGATTTTCACGACACTAGAGCAGGCGAGAGAGGGGGACTACTGCCAGTCTAAGGGTAATTGGGAAGAGCGGGTGACTTCCCCAACTCAGAACGAGCGGGGGAGCGGCAGACATCAGTCATTCTGTCCTTGATAGGGAAGAGTAGGGTGACTTCCACTACACCTGGGGCCATATTTATTAAGATTGTGGTGCAGGTGACCCTCTTTTACCCTTCACCTCTCCCCACTCCATACTCTCCCTTTCCCACCCCCCCATCACTGTATTGTATAGTACTATTCTATGCTACACTATACCTATGTTGTGTCTCTTATTTCAATAAAAAATTACACCACAAAAAAAAGATTGTGGTGCAGGGCAGTGCAGCAAGTCACCTTCCAGCACTGCCCTGTGTGACAGGGAAAGGGCAGGAATGAGCCGTATTCAAGGCATACGGCACATTCCTCTCCTTTCCCCCTGTGCTGGCACACAATGGGCCACCTAGCGCCAAATCAGGCATCCTTGCACCATGGTGCAAGGGTGCCTGCGTTGCATGCAGGATTGGTTTTGAACTGGAAGGGGCACCTTCCTGCACAAAAACAACCCTTAGAGGCATTTTCCTCTTTCTATGTGTGCTGCACAATGCAGCGCACATAGAAAGAAGAAACAACAAGGAGAAATAAAGATATTTCTCCTCGTTACACCTTTCCTGGGGAGGTGCATCTTTTTGGCATAAAAGGTTTGATAAAACTAGGAATCGTCAAAAACCATGGGAGTTGCATGGGAAAACTCACTGCAACGCCCATGGAATGCCTTCCTTGCGCAGAGTAATGTAATGCATCCATTTGTGATGCGTTGCATCCCCCCATATTTTTTAATCCATTCGAAGCCTTCCACAGGGGTTTTGCACGGCTTCAAAAACATGACTTAGAGGTTTGTGTGACACATGTACCACCTTGCATGGTGCAAGCATGATGCAAAGCTCCCATTAATATACCCCTAGTGAGCGAGGGAGGGGCCCTTTTCGTCATTCTGTCCTTTATAGGGAAGAGCAGTGGGGTTCGGCCTACACATAGCGGGTGAGGAAGGGGTCATAGCCATCATTCTGTCCTTGACTGGGAATGGTGGGGGGGCCTTACCCCTTCGCCTAGTGGGTCACGGAGGGGGACACTTCTGTCCTTGATAGGGAACTGCATAGAGGTTTCCACCACACCTAGCAGGCAAGGGAGGGGCCACTTGAGTCATCCTGACCTGTGGAAATTTAGTTCGTAACTGAACATTATCTGCGCCATCTTGTCTCTCCCCAAGCGCCACACGCAGAAAACGCGCGACGGCCATTTTAGGCACCATGACCTCATTTCCGATCGCCAGCGCGTCCCTCTGGCGCTGCGAACATCCCCCGCGCGCTGACCACCCCCGCTCTCTCATACATGGGCCATAAACTCTCTCCTTCTGCGCGACCCTGCCATGGAACCACATCCCGCGCCTGACCGACACCTCCTTTCATCCCATACATGGTCATACATCCTTTTGATAACCCCCTTCCTCTGCGCCCGATTGTCCGAACCGATCCCAGGCCATCACCTAGCCCTGCGGATGCAGTTTATTGCCCCTACTGTAAGGGAAACACCCCACATCAAAGGGATTACAGTAGATCAAGGCCCCCCACCCCCTGAGACCCGACCAGTCGCACACACCCCCGGGAATTGGCGGAATGTCCAGCTGTGTGATAGCCATCTCCTACTGTGGGTGGGGTGGGGACTTCTACTGTAGCTATGTGTGGGAGCGGATCTGAGCCGGGGATTCTGAGGATGTTCTTTCATGTATCAAAGCGATCTCAAGAATGTGCCATGTATGATAAACCTGCAATAAAGTCATAAACGTGTGTATAAGAGGCCAGGCCTCAGAGATGCGGTTAGAGCACCTCGAGACGATACCTTGCTGTCCGATCTGATGTGTTCTGCTCCGACGGAATAAAACTTTGTTTCCTGCCTTCCAGTCTCCGGCGCCTGCCTCTTTTGTTGGTTAATCATCGAATGGTATAAGAGGCGATTACCGCCGGGCAATACTTGAAAGGTTATCGACTGAAACTGCCGCTACCATTTAACAATTGGCGTCCCAAGCGTGGGGCCCATCAGCGACACGTGGATCCAGTGGGAGAGGTCCTGACGACAAAGTGAACGACTGCAACGATCGGGAAGAGCTCCTGCCTGATAGACCCTCGTCTGGCAGCCGATCATCCGAACTTCACTGGTTCCGAGCAGACCTCTCTCGAGTGATCTACGGTCCTGACTGGAAACCATCAGGAGTGCCGTGGCAAATACGGAGAGTAGAGGACGATCGGGCGCTGGAGGCGGAAGACGAGAAACTGTCCATGTGGTCCGGGTAAGGTCGTATAACAGGACAAATTGCAAAACGATTGATT
Organism: Triturus cristatus; assembly: GCF_964204655.1. Taxonomy (NCBI): domain Eukaryota; kingdom Metazoa; phylum Chordata; class Amphibia; order Caudata; family Salamandridae; genus Triturus; species Triturus cristatus. Next base: position 107,023,991 of record NC_140583.1, on the reverse strand, counting down.
GATTGATTGAAAATACTAGTATTGCTTATTTGATTGTTCTTTTTGAGATATTCGCTGTCTACAAACGGGGATATTCTCTCTCCCTTTGCAGATAGTGAAGGGTAGGTAACGCGGACTTTTGTCCCCCTTTGTAATCTGTCGTGCCTATTATTCTCCCCACTGATTGATTGCCCGAACATTGATTGTTTTTGATGAATAGTGCTTTTTGAGATATTCTCTGTTTGCAAATAATGTAGAATAGAAATATTCTGTCTAGTCTTTGCAGATAGTGAAGGGTAGGTAACGAGGACTTTTGTCCCCCGTTGTAACCCGTCGTGCCTATCTCTTTCTCACCATTGATTGATTGATTGTCCGAACACTGGTTGTTCGATATTGGTTCTTTGGAGGTATTCTCTGCTTACAAATAACGTGGAATAGAGATATTCTGTCTAGTCTTTGCAAGCAGTGAAAAGATAGGTAGTGCAGACTTTTGTCCCCGTTGTAACCCGTCATGCCTATCTTCTCCCCACTGATTGATAGTTGGTTCTGCCCGGACCGCTTATTAGAGATGAACCATCCGGCTCCACTGGAAGGCACCCCTAATAAGGACATGTTTACTAAATATGGACTAGTCGCTGTAGCTTATAGCAAACTATGGCATAAATATACAAAGAAGGACTCCGAAAGTCAGTGGCCACTGATGGGATCCTTTGATGACCATAAAATAGAAACGCTAGAAATAGCTCTACGTAGCAATAAAACGACGCCCACTATGCTCGACAGTTTCGGCATGTGGCGCAAAGAAACAACGCAACGGAAGAAGAGAGAAGAAGTAAAGGCAGAAAAAGAACTACGAAAGACAGCTCACCTTGTCGCTAGAAAGTTAGAGGAAGAAATAAAGGAGAGAAAGGAAGCTAAACAAAAACAAGAATCTGAAACGTCAGGCCAGTGCCCTGTTAGGACCCCCTCTACGCTCTACCCTGAGTTGCCTTCCAAACAACGGGCGAACGATGAATTGCTATTAGGTCCTCCGATCATCTACATGCCCCCTCCATACGCTCCCTCCCAACCTATAGTGCAGCACCCACAACCCCCGAACGCAAGCGAAAGCAGTACCAGGGCCTCGGTCCTCACAGCCTCCGCGCCGGCCGAGCCTCTTGTACTGAACACAACGTTAGCAATAACATTAGATGACCCCGAGACGAGAAAGAAAGATTCCGCCAGAATGAATCGGCTAACAAAGAGTGAACGAGACGGAATCGATAAGGTAGTGAGAACACTAGTAGAACGGAAGGAAAGTGAGGAATATGTGACAGATATGTATAACTCATATGCCGACAACCACAGACGACACCTTGTCGTACAACTTTGTTATCACGCTCTGAATGCCTATGAGGATAGGTACCAGGATAGAGGTCCCGAAGGCTTAGCAACCTTGTATAGAAAGGTTGATATTGGGGAAGAGGGAGAGGGCGATGTGACGGACCTCTTCACACGTACACTCGAAGTCTTCCGACATCTTAAAGAACACAGACAGACGACCAAGACAGAAACCCCCATAGCGACTGAACCCCAGGCAGGAAAAGCTGATACCATGATGCCCATCAAGGAAGCCGCTCCTTACTGGGTCCCCCCACGAGGTCAGGGAACACACGATGACATCAACCACCAAGATGCGAAGGGAAGGGTTGTATATAACTGGGTCTATCAGCCATGGGACCGACAAGACATCCTGACCTTTAGAAAAACCCTACCCGACTTAAGAAAGAACCCAACTGCCTTTTACACAGAACTAGATACGGCCTTAGGTTCAACTATAATGACCTTGGCGGATATCGATTTGTTCTTCGGGTTATGTCTGCCGGCTGATGTGTGGAAGCAAATCCGGAAAGTCGACCACGCTGAGCCGTTCGGATATACCTGGGTACAACTCGATACCATAGACAAGCAGCGAGAACCTGGACAGAAACCTCTAAAGGCCATATTGGAACTCCCAGACAAGATTGATCAGAAATTAAAAACCCTAATCCCGGAAAGGAAAGTAGACTGGTCGATAGTGACGGCTTGCCGCCAGAAACCCCAGGAGGATGTATCCGAATACTTCTCTCGATTCGAGACAGTGTTTTCCGATTATAGTGGCCAGGACATGACCACTGCAACCGGACATCACCTCTTTGTCCAGAATTATGTGAAGGGACTGTCACCGGAAGTCTCCCAGAAGTTACAGACCAGCAAGAGTAGTTGGGCAGCCTCCAAACCCGCGGCTATCCTCCAGATGGCCCAGTACTACGAACACCAAAAGAATGAGAACGATAGGGCGTCCGAGAGAAAGAAAAAGGAGCTGAAGGAAAGGGTAATGATCGCACAGTTGCAAGGGGTGGCCATAGGAAGGGAACCTCCCAAGGGAAACTACCAACCGACTGCCCCTAGGAAACTACCCCCTAGAGACCATGCACCCGCACCCTACGTTGGACGCAGGGACTTAGACGAGAATCAGTGTGCGTTCTGTAAAGGGTTCGGACACTGGAAATCCCAGTGCCCGGTCCTTCTGGATATGAACAAGAATAGGGACACAAGAGACATAGCAGACAGCCCCAGAAATAGAGGACAGGGACGAGGGTACACGAACGACACCACCAGTGACAGGCCATACAGACCAAACACCTTCGACCGCCCCCGACAGAACCAGTGCCAGCAGTCCGACTACGACAACACCCATGACTTTGCATAGGACCGCCAGGGGCAAGGGAGGGGTCCAGTCGAACTCCGTGTTGACCAGCAAGGTCCTTACGTCACTGCTAAGGTCCTGGGCACAAAGTCTCCATTTTTGGTAGACACTGGGGCGACACGTAGTGCGCTATCTAAACGGCTGATCCCAAGGGCACCCTTGTCTGGCTCACATGTAACCTCAATAGGCTTTGATGGAACGCCCTCCACTAATCCCTTGTCTGCACCAATCTCCTTTGACTTGGAAAATAACACCACTGACACAACATTTCTGCTCTCCTCCAACACCCCCGACGCCATTATGGGTCTTGATTTACTAAAACATTTCCGGGCTACCATCAGATGTTCCCCAGACGGAGTCCGAGTCATACTGCACGATAACCCAGATCTGTTCAGGCCTTGTCTCACACGACGTATGTTCTCCATAACCGATGCTGACCTGTCCCTACTTGACACGTTACCCACACATCTATGGGCTAAAACCGACTCAGACGTAGGACGCATGGTGATCGACCCTGTACACATAACTGTCCGACCGGACGCAGTGCTCCCAAAGCTTCCACAGTATCGGATATCGCCCGAAGGCGAGAAGGCGTTGGTGGAAATCATCCAGTCCCTAGTCGATGCAGGAGTGGTAGAAGAAGTAGTTAGTAATGTTTGCAACAGCCCTATCCTACCCATTGTTAAGAAGCAAGGCGAGGGAGATGAGAAAGCATACCGCTTCATTGTCGACTTACGAGAGGTTAACAAAGTAGTCATACCTCAGTACCCCGTAGTCTCAGATATCACCACCATCCTCACCCTGATTCCGTCCACTGCCACTACCTTTACCGTTATTGATCTCAAGAACGCATTCTTTTCCATCCCCATCCACCCAGACAGCCGCTACCTTTTCGGCTTCACCTTAAAAGCCCGTTCGTACAGATTTTGTAGGGCACCACAGGGCTACACTGAGAGTCCCAGCATATATAGCCAGGCCCTCAAGAGACAACTGGATGCAGTTCAACTACCGGACGGAGTGGTGTTAATACAGTATGTCGATGATATTCTTTTGGCGGCCGACACCACTCCGCTCGCAGTCACAGCCACCATCCACCTCCTCCACTTCCTCGCGGAGAACGGTCACAAGGTCTCCAGGAAGAAGTTGCAATTCTGCCAACCCCAAGTGACATACCTAGGCCACCTCCTATCCAAAGATGGGAGGAAGCTTACACCTGACCGAATTCAGACCATCCTAGAAACCCCTGTTCCCAAAACTCAGAAGCAAGTGCGGTCTCTGGTAGGCCTCACCTCCTTCTGTCGACAGTGGTTGCCAAACTTCAGTCTTATTGTAAAACCTCTGCTTTCCCTGTTGGCTAAAGATTTCCCCTTCCCCCTTCCCCCTCCCCTGGACACCCGAGTGCCAATCCTCCTTCAAAGAATTACGAGATGCCCTTTGCTCAGCACCAGTCCTAGCAACCCCAGACTACACTAAACCTTTCTCCCTCTTCACCCACGAAAGGGAGGGATGCGCGTTGTCTGTTCTAACCCAGTCCATAGGTCCCAAGCAACGCCCTTGTGCCTACTTCTCTGCCACTCTTGACCCTGTAGCCAGAGCTTTGCCCGCCTGCCTTCAAGCGGTAGCCGCCGCTGCTGTCTCTATCCGACAAAGTGAGGGGATCGTGCTTTCAAACCCCCTCACCGTGCTAGTACCCCATGCAGTTGACACCCTCCTGAACCAGACTAAGACTCAACACCTGACTAGCGCACGACTGACTGGTTATGAACTGACTCTGCTTGCACCCCACATCACGTTGAAACGATGCACCACTCTGAACCCAGCCACTCTGCTACCTCTCCCTAACAATGACCCCAATGCGTCCCCTATACATGACTGTGTGACCCTCACCGACGAACAGACCAAGAGTAGAGTTGACCCCCGAGATACTGCCTTCCCAGATCCTGACGGAGAGCTGTGGGTAGATGGCTCATGCATCAAGCTCCCCGACGGCACCACCTCAGCCGCCTATGCAGTCACCACGGCCCGAACAGTTGTTGAGACAGCCCGCATCACACAGCGATCCGCACAGGCGGCTGAACTGATTGCTCTCACACGAGCATGCATCCTAGCAGCGGGGACAACCGCAAACATTTACACCGACAGCCAGTACGCCTTCGGGGTGGTTCACCACTTTGGGCTCCTATGGAAGGAGAGGGGATTCCTGACTTCCCATGGCACACCCATCCTACATGGAGATCTAGTCTCCGCTCTGACCGAAGCAGTCCTCCTCCCCACACGACTAGCTGTGATCAAATGCCAGGCACACAAAAAGGTGACGGACATTATAGGACAGGGAAATGCGCTGGCTGACATCACTGCCCGAACCACAGCCGAGAATAGGTCAGCAACACGCATGTACGTGACCAGGTCACAAACTGAAAAATGGAAGGATGCTAGGGAAACCATTAGAGACATACAATCGGCCAGCTCACCACGCGAATTGACTGAATGGGCACGGGTGGGATTGAAAGACGATGAAGGCTGCTGGCGAACTAGAGACACAAACAAATGGTTGCTACCTGACTCATACCTGATTCCCATGCTGACCATGACACACTTCCCCGCACACATAGGGTCTGCCCCCATGATTGAACTCATCTCCAAAGTCTGGCACAACGACAAAATCCCAGACTCAGCTAAACGCCTAGTCCAACAATGTCTGATATGCCTCCAACACAACCCTGGTAAAGGAACTGCTGTACCCCGGGGAGGGTTTGGGGTTCCTAGTCACCCCTTTGAGGTCCTACAGATGGACTACATTCAGTTAGAAAGGTGCCAAACCCTGAAGTACGTGCTTGTCGTTGTGTGCGCCTTCAGCAAATGGGTGGAAGCCTACCCAACCCGCAACAACACTGCTATGACTACCGCAAAAGTACTACTGAAAGAATTCTTCCCCCGTTACGGCCTTTGTCGAATTTTGTGGAGCGACAACGGCCCCCACTTCATAGCCGAAGTTATCCAACTCATCTTAAAAGGGTTGGGTGTAAAACAGAAATTCCATGCGGTCTTCCACCCCCAATCTGCAGGCTTGGTTGAGCGACATAATGCCACATTGAAACTCAAACTAGCCAAAATAGTTGCCATCACAGGACTGAAATGGCCAGACGCGCTCCCACTAGCATTGCTATCAATGCGTTCCACTCCTACCAAACACCACTTAACCCCCTACGAGGTCGTCTTCGGGCGACCCATGAGCCTTTGGACTGCACCAAAACCAGCATCCATTCACAACGTCCCGGACGTCCTCATGTCTGACTATCTGTACAATCTAACTAAAACGTTGTCTGTTATCCATCAGCAGGTGCTGCAAGCCATTCCCGATGCTTCCAGGGGCCCCGGACACGACATCCTACCCGGCGACTTTGTCCTAGTGCGCAACTTCCAGCGCACCAAGAGTCTGGAGCCCCGGTGGACGGGCCCCCTGCAAGTCCTGATCACCACCCGAACAGCTCTTCGAGTGGAGGGGAAACGTAATTGGCTGCATGCACACCACTGCAAGAAGGTATCATCGACCCTGACGACCACCGACAACATCACCGCCCAAGAGGAACTACTGGACAAAGACCGACCATCCCTGAGCTGCTGCCCGAATACAGAGACACTTGAATTGGCTGAATATCCCGATCCCACTGTGCCATCCAAAGAAGGGTATAACCTACGACGCAAGGAGGGAACTTCGGCTAAGCAGACCACGAACTAAGTTGAAATCTCAGAGCGGTTGCCTAGTCACCTCAAAGGCCTCCAGGAGAGAAACTAAACAAAGTCTGTGGTTCTGCCCGCTACCGAGTCCCTTGAAGGTGATGGAAGCACCCGACATGAAGATGATGGAAGCAACCGGACGTCCGAAGATCCACTACAAAAATCCAAAGACTGACAAAATGCACAGCTCAAAGACCATTGCACTTTTTGTTACCCTTCTCCTTTGCCTCCTTCTCATGGTCACTTTCTGGATCCTGGAAGAAAACGCACCCGCTCATAAGACATTGCTGACCACTGCCCAACCCACCACCATGAAAGAACACCATCTGATTTCACTTTCACCCCAACTCCGAGAAAGACGTAAGGAGTTCTGGAATAACTCTTTTGTGCAACTGCTCCACCAACACAACCTTACCGCCAATGCCACTAACTGCTGGATCTGTGGATTGCTACCACATGCCACTGGACATTCTATCCCTTTCATCCCTTCGCCCTTCTCTGTCCATGGCTCCTGCCTCGCTTGGCTAATCCTCCTGCAAGAAAGTTACAAGGACAATGCCACTTCCGGCAAAACTGTGTCGCACTTCTATCATGGGTTCTGGCTGAACCAAACTGGAAAAACCTCTGCCCCCTTTTGTCCTTTGAGATCAACCACCTCCTTCCATATGGACATCCCTGCCAAGGAGCGAGTTGAAATGCAGGTGTTCAACAACCCAGCCAGACCCACCTTCTCTTACCTCCGGAAACGAACGGCCGCCACCCTAACAGTGGCCCTATCCGTCGTCAACATCACAGGTCTGGTGTGCCTCGAAGGCCTAGGAACACAGCCGGTAGGCCACAGTTCCTGTCTCATCACCCGAACATTGGACTCAGTTGACCCACCCTCCTTTGTTACCTCCCCAAATATGTACTTCGTCTGTGGTACTAAGGCCTACACCTGGCTTCCGAAAGGTTGGGGAGGCACCTGCTACATCGCTTTTGTCCTTCCTCCAACATATGTGGCTCCAGCAAACCATCACCGGCAGAAACGTGCAAAGGACATTGTACAAGCCGACTCCACTGGAACACAGTTCATGGATGCAGTAAAGGGACTTGTTCCACTGTGGGGTCCAATGGCAAACAGCCGTGCCATCCGGCACCTGACCCAGGCAGTCGAAACCACAATGAACATTACAGCCGGCATCCTCACCAACAACACCGCTGAGCTTCAGGCCGTCCGCCTGGTAGCTCTTCAGAACCGCCTCGTTCTAGACGTGGTTCTGGCTGATCGTGGAGGAGCATGCCGCATCATTGGGTCCAGCTGTTGTACCTACGTACCGGATAACTCACCCTCAGTCTACAAGGCGATTGAACACCTCCACAGACTTTCCGCAGAGGTTCATCAGGAGCAAGAAGGATGGTCGCTTGGGAGTTGGTTTTGGGACACTATTAAAAGTTGGGGGTGGAGGTTGTTTACGTTTATCCTAATACCGATTGTGGTACTGTGTGGATGCTGCCTGGGGATTCAATGCTTGCCACCTCTATGTTCACTTTTCACGAACTGCATCTGCCCTAAGACTCTGAACTTTGAAGCAGAACGAATGAAAGCCCTGCATGAAATAGAAGTACGAGGTATTATGGGGATAGATCCGAACTAAACAAGCTGGCGAGATATGTTAAAAGGGAAGACTGTGGAAATTTAGTTCGTAACTGAACATTATCTGCGCCATCTTGTCTCTCCCCAAGCGCCACACGCAGAAAACGCGCAACGGCCATTTTAGGCACCATGACCTCATTTCCGATCGCCAGCGCGTCCCTCTGGCGCTGCGAACATCCTCCGCGCGCTGACCACCCCCGCTCTCTCATACATGGGCCATAAACTCTCTCCTTCTGCGCGACCCTGCCATGGAACCACATCCCGCGCCTGCCCGACACCTCCTTTCATCCCATACATGGTCATACATCCTTTTGATAACCCCCTTCCTCTGCGCCCGATTGTCCGAACCGATCCCAGGCCATCACCTAGCCCTGCGGATGCAGTTTATTGCCCCCACTGTAAGGGAAACACCCCACATCAAAGGGATTACAGTAGATCAAGGCCCCCCACCCCCTGAGACCCGACCAGTCGCACACACCCCCGGGAATTGGCGGAATGTCCAGCTGTGTGATAGCCATCTCCTACTGTGGGTGGGGTGGGGACTTCTACTGTAGCTATGTGTGGGAGCGGATCTGAGCCGGGGATTCTGAGGATGTTCTTTCATGTATCAAAGCGATCTCAAGAATGTGCCATGTATGATAAACCTGCAATAAAGTCATAAACGTGTGTATAAGAGGCCAGGCCTCAGAGATGCGGTTAGAGCACCTCGAGACGATACCTTGCTGTCCGATCTGATGTGTTCTGCTCCGACGGAATAAAACTTTGTTTCCTGCCTTCCAGTCTCCGGCGCCTGCCTCTTTTGTTGGTTAATCATCGAATGGTATAAGAGGCGATTACCGCCGGGCAATACTTGAAAGGTTATCGACTGAAACTGCCGCTACCATTTAACAGACCTACATCACCAAGAGCTTGGTGACTTCCACTACACCTAGCAGGCGAGTTGAGAGGGCCACTTCCTTATCCTGCCCTTGATAGGGAAGATAATAGGGATACGTGGACAGAGTGTACAGCGGGTGTAGCTTCTGTTGGTCCAGCAGGGGCACCCGGAACATGAGGTCTGAGGAGCCCATTCAGCCCTGGCTATTTCCATCTTTTACAATTCAAAAAGCAGCTGGGGTACCATTTACTTCCTTGCACTCTGGCCCATGACACACTGGCTTGGCAACTTAGTACTGAGAGGGTATTAGGAGTTACGGATACAAGTATATATGGACGGATTTATATAGTACACAAAGCATTATAAGGACTACATTTTACAATATTCGGGGGGAGGTGTGAGTGGGGTCCACCTTCCCAAGCCACTCAGAGCCCCGGGGACCTCATCCCCCAGGGCCAAATGAACAATAAAGGGGATGGGGCAGCCGGCCACTCTTCATGAGGCCCTATTGGGCCCCGTGGATACAGTAGTTAACCTGCTGCAGGAGCACCAAAGGCATATGTGCTCCCACCCAGCAGGAGATTTAAAAATACTCCAGCTGGGTGTGAAACTTAGATTTCTGCCACCCAGTAGGACCAAGCAAACACAGCTGCTCCCTCTGCTACAAGAGCAAAGTTAGCTCCCAAAGCACCCAGGAGGCTCCACCAGTGGCCCAACGTTGTGCACTGTGGGTACCCCTGGTGGGCACCGGGGCACCCATGTAAGGCCCCAGGGGATGGCTTCCACTTCCCCTTAAAAAACATAAAGGCCCAGGGGCATGGGGTTTCCAGGGCTTGCAGTGGCTCGGGGAGGGGTGCCGCACATCCCCTCCCCTCCAAAGATATGCTGTGGTCCTGGGGGATGTGGTCCCTTGACCCATAAAGGCCGATGGAGGGCAGCTGCATGCCTTCCTCCCAATATCAGGAAAAGTCCCTGCAATGACCTGCTTTGGTGAAAGAGACGTTAAATCGGTGCAGAGATCTGCTTCAGTGCTACAAGCATTAAATCAGTGCAATGGCCTGCTTCGGTGCTGGAGGCATTAAATCAGTGCAATGGTCTGCGTCAGTACTGGAGGTGTTAACTCAGTGCCATTCCTCAGTACTAGAGGAGTTAAATCAGTGCTATGGCCTGCTGCAGTACACAACGCATTAAACCAGTGCAATGGCCTGCTTCGGTACTGGAGGCTTTAAATCAGTGCAATGGCCTGCTGCAGTACACAAAGCATTAAATCAGTGCAATGGCCTGCTTCATTGCTGGAGGCTTTAAATCAGTGCAATGGCCTGCTGCAGTACACAAAGCATTTAATCAGTGCAATGGCCTGCTTCATTGCTAGAGGCTTTAAATCAGTGCAATGGCCTGCTGCAGTACACAAAGCATTAAATCAGTGCAATGGCCTGCTTCGGTGCTGGAGGCTTTAAATCAGTTCAATGGCCTGCTGCAGTACACAAAGCATTAAATCAGTGCAATGGCCTGCTTCAGTGCTGGAGGCTTTAATTCAGTGCAATGGCCTGCTGCAGTACACAAAGCATTACATCAGTGCAATGGCCTGCTTCGGTGCTGGAGGCTTTAAATCAGTGCAATGGCCTGCTCGGAGCGAGGTGTAAAATCAATGCAATGGCATGCTTCAGTGCTGGAGGTTTAAAATCAGTGCAATGGTCCGCTTCAGTGCTGGAAACGTTAAATCAGTGGCGTTCCTCAGTACTGGAAGAGTTAAATCAGTGCAATGGTCCGCTTCAGTGCTGGAGGCGTTAAATCAGTGGCGTTCCTCAGTACCAGAGGAGTTAAATCAGTGCAATGGCCTGCTGTAGTACACAAAGCATTAAATCAGATCAATGGCCTGCTTTGGTGCTGGAGGCTTTAAACCATGCAATGGCTTGCTTTGGAGAGAGGTCATTGCACCGATTTAATGCTTTGTGTACTGCAGCAGGCCATTGCACTGATTTAACGCCTCCAGCACTGAAGCCGGCCATTGCACTGATTTAACGCCTCCAGCACTGAAGCAGGCCATTGCACTGATTTAACGCCTCCAGCACTGAAGCGGACCGTTGCACTGCATACTGTAACAGGCTATTGCATGTTATTTAACGCCTCCTGCACTAAAGTAGTCCTAATCACAGCTGTAGCAGTAGCCTGACGTTTAGGCTGTACATCACCTTCTGTTTAGCAAAATACAAACTCAAGGCACCACAGGTACACAGTCCGCCTGCTGTCCCGATCTTCTGTGGTCAAACCTCCATGAACTGTCAATGAGTATTCGCTTCCCTGTACAATTTGTATTGCGTTCCTCTCTTACTTAATAGCAGCTAAATAAACCCTTTCAGCCCTGTATCTAGAATATCTCACCATGATGGACAGCAGTGATAGACTCCACCTGGAAGAAACAGAAATGCTCAGACTGGCTGCCTGCCAAGAGATCCCATGCTGGCATGAAGAGCCAAGACACTCAACGGACAAAGCAAGGAGGATTGGAATCCTCATAATAGGAGCCTGGCCACCTTGCTTGCCACTTGTCAGTGGCCACCAGCTCCTGCTTATTTCTGTTGCCGCTTTTTGACCTAGTGACACCTCCCCTGTCTGGGTTTCTCGCCCAGATTTTTCCCGCTCGCTGTTCTTCCTGCCAACAGAAACCCCGCCCTCCCCAGGATCTATTTTATGCATGCCACGGTGCGACCGCGTCAGTAGGCACATGGGCACCTAGCTTGCCACTTACCAGTGGCCTCCAGTTGTTGCTTCTTCCAGCCTGCTCCAGTTGCTGCCTTTTGACCAAGTGACACCACCGCTGCCCGGGGTTTCCCCGCTCAGCATTCTTCCTACCAACAGAAGCCCCACCCACCCCATGACCTACTTAATGCAGGCCACAGCACAGAGTGCCGTACAGTGGAGAGCCACACAGTAGATTACAGTGTTATAGAGTGGAGTAGCGTGGCGTAGGGAAGAGTACCGTACAGTGTGGTAAAGTGGAGTGGCATAGAGTCGAGCAGAGTTAAGGGGCATAGAGTAGTATGAAGTGGAGTAGTGTACAGTGAGGTAGTGTAGTGTAGTAGAGTAGAGTGGTGTACTGTGTCAGAGTTGAGTACAGTGGGGTGTAGTGGTATAGAGGGAGTTGTGTTCAACAGTCCATTCTACACTGCTCCACTCTATGGCACTCTCCTCTACTCTTTGCAACTCCACTATACAAAACTGTACTATACTTTATGCCACTCCAAGAGACTGTACCCCAATCTATCCCCGTACGTTTCCCTGCGGACACTCCACTCCACTACACAATACTCCACTCTAAAAGACTTTCCAACACTTTACGACACATTACTCCACTGTCCACTGTACTTTACCAGACCTCCCTCCAATTAATTACACTTTACTCTACTCTACACTATACTACTCCACACCACTGCGTTCTAGGAGATGCTGCTCCACTGTATGACACTTTGCTCCACTATATGCTATGCCACTCCACTCTACGACACTAGAATCTAGGACAATGTATGACACTGTCCTACACTGTATTATAGGACACTCCATATAACAGCACTCCACTTGATGATACTGGATTCTACGATTTGAAACAGATTTTTATTTACTTTTTTCTTTTTAATTGAAATTCGATGAAAATACCAAAGGTTAAAACTTAGTTATGGTTAGGAAAACTTTATGTATTATTTCTATACAAACCAAACCTATACAATAGAAACATTAGAAATTCTAAAAGTTTACTTAAACCTTCATTTTCTAATGTAACAACCACATTTAAATTACTATAACTTAATTTCTTCTTTCTTTACAAAACACACTTAAAGTACACAAATATTAAAAATGTAAAAGTTACAGTTATAATTTAAGTACATAATTTATGCACCACCTTCACATAATTCTAACTTGTGCTTCTCCATACACACTGTTTCAGCTCACAAACCACACAACAATAACTATAACTTTCCAGTCTACCATACACTGTTGTCAGTTCTTAATTTGTGCCGGCGGTTTCCGGTCCTCGGTACTGGCACTTCATTATCAACACTGGTGCTTGTGATAGTCTGCCACAAGGTGGCGCTGTCTGCTAAATTTAGAGATGACCACAACCACAGGTAATTATTATTTCAATATACATTAAAAATGATTGATTATTACCTGCCTCCCAAATCTTCTTATAACTTTGGGCGCCTGAAATAGTCTGAATTGTCACACTTGTAGGAGTGTATTGGTTAGTAGGTGTGGTATTACTATCATTTGGCATCGCTAGGAGTGACAATGTGTTGTGCACGTTGCTGTGCCTCCTGACGAGAGCCCTGGCACGTATTTCTTTTACAAATTAAGTACTGACTGTTGTTCTCAGAAATGATGAGATTTGAGAAGTCGTAAGTGTTGTTGTAAATGCTATGATTTCAAATTGTATAAGTGATGTAATATGAAAGGGTATAAGCAGTGCATGGTAGAGTTGCGAGTTATAGTTATTGTTGTGTGGTTAGCCACAAGCACAGTCTTGTCATCAATGATGTCATTTCAAAATGTTCCAATGATGTTATAAATGATGTTATAGAACATGCCATGATGATGTCATATGTGGGATAATTATCTGGGGATGGCGAGGGAACAAGTTATAGTTACCTCAAGGCATGCGTTATAGTTAGTAGCTTACTAGCGATAACTATAAATACTGCATTTCAGTGTTTTTTGGTTTAAAACATTGCAACGTTACATTGTCAATAAATGATTCATTCAAATATAACGTAGCTTCAACCTTTGTTTTTTCTGTGAATTTCTTAGGTTTCTATAACGTTATGTAAAGTTTCACCATACGTCAAGCCACCCTCCAAACCCAAGACAAGTTACCCCTAGCCATGCTCGACCGAAGCCGATTTGCAGCGTGGGGCTGGCTATACCCGGGCCCCTGCCAAGCATGCCCTTCAGCATCCAACCTATTGCGAGCAGCCAACCCCACACCATGCATTGCCTTCTGCAATGTGCAGTTGGTCTCGCAAGTTCTGGCCACACTCAGACAGACACCACATCCCCAGACCGAGTTGCTAAAAAAAAGCGGAGGAGGTGTGCATTCCCCTCTCCCCAAGCCTTTACTGCCTTGGGGACCTATACCCTGGGGCCATTCTTTTTTTAGGTGGAGGGGGGATGTGTAAGGCACCTCCCCAATATTTTAAAGCCCCCAGGGACTCATCCTGCAGGTCTTTCATTTTTTGAAGAGGAGGGGGCAAGTGGCCTCTCTTCCCGACCGTCTTAGGGCCCCGGGGATTCCATCTCCCAGGGCCTTTTCCTGATATTGGGAGGGGACATGAAGCCGCCCTCCCTTGGCTTTTATGGGTCAAGGAAGCACATCCCCCAGGTTCATAGCATATATTTAGAGGGGTGGGGATGTGTGACACCCCTCCCCTAGCCACTGCAGGCCCTGGAGACCCCATGCCCCGGCGCCTTTATGTTTTTAAAGGGGAACCCATCCCCCGGGGCCTTACATGGGTGTCCCCATGCCCACCAGGAGCACCCACAGTACACAACGCTGGGGCTGCTGGTGGAGCCCCAGGGCCCCCGCGGCCCTGCCAGATCTACGAATGCACCCCTCCTAGGTGCAACGAGAGCTGGCTTTGCTATCGTACCAGAGGGAGCAGCTGTGTTTGCTTGCTCCTACTAGGTGGCAGAAATCTGAGTTTCCCTGCCCGCAAAAGCACAGACAGCTATATGCATAGCTGATCACACCCAGCTGGAGTATCTGGGAGCACATTGTTGCTCCCGCAGCAGGTTAACTGCTGTATCCTAGGGACCCAATAGAGCCTCAGGAAGAGGGGCCGCCTGCCCCGTCCCCTTTAATGTTCATTTGGCCCTGGGGGGCTGAGGTCCCCCGGGCCTGGATTGGCTTGGGGAGGGGGACCCCACTCACAACACTCACTCCCTCCTCCCCAAATATTGTAAAGTGTAGTCCCAATATAAATAAAAACACCAGGCTGCGCTTACTTTTTTTTAAATGCCGCAATTCCAGTGGAGTCCTATGAGACTCCCGCAGGATCACACCTTAAAAAAATTATATATATTGGGGGCAAGGTATCCCTACCCTGACTACTTATTTTTTTTTGTACAATCTCAGCATAGGGGATTAAGTCCTGTAATGTTTACCTGCTACATTTTTTCTCATGCTGCTGGCAGCCAATCAGAGAACTTGCTCCTGCAGGAGCCTGACTCCTGCAAGAGTGAGTTGTCCCAAGGGGAAAAAGGCTCCCTAGGCCTATCAGAAAGAATCAGAGAGGGGGGCCCCCCTCTTTGATTTTTTTAATGGTCCTAGGGTGCCCATCGCCCGGGGACGGCTAACATTGTGTAATGAGGAGCACCCTCCCGGGACACAGTAGTTTCCCTGACCACACTACAGCGGGCAGGGGAACGTGTTTGCTCCCGTCTGGGAACGAGTATGTTTAGATCTCCCACCAAACAGGAGCAAACACTAAGACGTATTCCCAGCCAGCTGGAGCTTTAAAAAATGCTCATGCAGGGCGAGAGCAGACTTGTGTTCTCTTTCCCCTGCCCTTACTGATGTGGGCAGCGAAACAGAATCCATATTGCGGCTTGTTGGTCGATGGGTGCCCCAGTGGATACCAGGGCACCCACCTATAATTGATGTAGGCCCCAGGGGAGAGTGGCCTCTGGGGCCAAATAGGCTCAGGGAGTGGGGCCTCACGGTCCTCCAACAATTTGCCCCCCTTTCCTTTGTTAGTCGGCCCCTGGTGATGGGGTCCCACAGGCAAATAAGGCTTGGGTAGGGGGGGTCTTGTGCGGCCTCTGGATGACTAACTGCCGGGAGTTGGATGCGGGGCCTGGTTGCAAGCCTGGCCCCGTGGCCAACCACACACTGCACACAATAAAAGATCATGCACAGTGTGGGGTTGGCTACCTCCAGGTGGGTTGGCCACAGGGTCTGGCTGCAGGCCATGTTCTGCTAATCACCCCACATATTACATCTCTCGTTACATCTTCTATGGCATCATCGATGAAATCACTGCAACATTTGCAAAGAAATGATTGATGATAAAACTGTGCAGGGTAGGGCGCGAGTTATATATATATTTATTTTTTCACTGGAAGAAAGCAAAGGTTATGTTTGTTTCAGTGAATATATATTCACTGAAAAAAACAAATGTAAAGTAACATTATAGTTATGACTTTAAATAATATCTTACTTTACGTTAAAAACCAGGGTTAAAGGACAAGATAGTTAGGTGAATATGTCGGTTAAAAAACTATGTGTGAACTAACATAGCCACTGAAATAAACCAGTTCTAGTTATCTCAAATAACAAGAACTCATGCCCTAAACTAACTAAAACTCGCGCTCCAGTTGAAAGCATGGATATAGCGCTACACATCAGGCAATTATGAGAAAGAGGGTCTGCAAAAACCAGTATAGTCTCTGGGTGAAGGACAATAATGCTATCAAAACTTTCCACTCACTGAGGGCAAAATGTTCTAAATTAAAAAGAGAGAAACAGAAGGAGAAATAAAGGAATATTGGAGCAGAAGATCTATCCCAAACATCATTGGCCCTGAGCCGCTCCGCTGACTTTAATGGAGCTCTGAACATTCCAGGGCCATAAGCATTCATTGGCCATCAACTATACTGTAGCCTTATAGCCCGCCGTAGCGGGCTATACCGGCTATTAAAGGCCCGCTGCAGCGTTAAAGGCCCGAGCCGAAGGCGAGGGACTTTAACTAACGCAGCGGGACTTTAATAGAGGTATAGCCCTGCTACGAAGGGCTATAAGGCTATTAGAACATTCTGCCACTAGAGGGCAGAATCTTCTTACAAAACGAAGCCTTCAGGGAGCGCGAGGGGATTCAAATCCCCTCAGGCTCCCTGACGTCTTTGTTCACAGCCAGAGCTGTGACCAAAGACACATTGGAATGTTGGAGCTCCGGGCTTATACCAGCCATTATAAGCCCGGAGCACTCCGTTGTTTTCAATGGAGCTCCCAACATTCCAATGTTCTAATGTTCTTTAACAATAGAGATCTCAACATTCCAATATTCTAATAATCCATTGATCAACGAATGTACTCTTCTTTAACAACATTGAGCTCCCCACATGGAAATAATCAAATAATCCATTGGTCATCGACCACACTGTTTTTATCTTTGGAGCTCTCAGGATTCCGAAGTCCTGATAATTGCTTATTAATTATATTCTGTGATTTTTGAACAATACTATCAGGCTAGAAACTGGTGCTGGCCTCTTATGCTTCGAGTATCTTGTCGCACAGTAGACTAATGTGCTCACTTCAGAGATCTGTGTTGACCTCACGCTCATCTGTTCAGATCTTAACGGGTCCGCTCAACCTTTACAAAAACACATTATGGTTATACTTAAAAGGGACTTCCAGTGTAGATGAATACAAAAAAGGTTTTTTTTTGCCCAGCACTTCTTCGCTAACAATCATCAGTAGGCGTTCTAGAATGTTAATTTGCTTCATGATGTCCACAGGATTGTTGAGATCGCTCTACTGTGACATTGTTCATCACACGGGGGCATATCAGCAACAACTGGCGATAATTATCGCTAAGCGCACTTAGTGCTAGGATAATTATCGCCGGCTAACGTGGATTTTTATCGCTTAGATAGCATGCTATTAGCAACGCTTATCTCAAAAGCGATAAAAATCCTAGCGCTAACTGCCTAACATGAGATTATCGCTGGAATCCCAGCGATAATCTCACGCAATGTGGCGTAAGCTTGATGATAGGGCCTCACATACTTAGCCATGATATCCACCTTCCATAGGATATCATGGCTAAATCAGTCCTGAAGCAGACGTAAGGAAAGTAGCGATAACAAGGGTTATCGCTACTTTTCTTGCCGCT
This sequence comes from Triturus cristatus, assembly GCF_964204655.1. Classification (NCBI taxonomy): domain Eukaryota; kingdom Metazoa; phylum Chordata; class Amphibia; order Caudata; family Salamandridae; genus Triturus; species Triturus cristatus. The sequence continues at coordinate 107,006,148 of NC_140583.1, read as the reverse complement.
ATGCTTCATAGCGTGGGGCTTGATGATAGGAGAAATGTCGCTTAGCGACATTTCTCCAGTCATGGCAGGTCAGGAACGCCCACTTTGCATCTCATTAGAGATGAAAAGCTGGGCGTTAAGAATATGGGCACTAATGCAAGGTTTCTCGCGATAAAATTATCGCCGCTTTTCGCCTGAAAACGGACGCAAAAGCGGCGATAATTTTATATCGCCTCGTTGCTGATATGCCCCCAGGTCTACCACATGCCCTCCTCACCTACCAACCTTACGCTTTCCATCTTCACATCCACCTGTGTTTAATGACCACAAGACGGCTACCCCCGGAAACAAATTAAAGAGCCACTTAGGTTCCTGTTACCACCCATTTAATTCAGATTGACCATTTGAATGTGTTCCGTTCTGATCACACACCTACATCTCCCATAATGCTCCATGTATAACATGTCCAATCAAAGTCTTTGTTGCCTCTACTTCTCTCTCGTTTGATGGCGCTGAAGAAGTGTCTCTTCAAGCTCGCACCGTCAATACCAACCTCAAGCTCCTCCTGGTCCCAGCAAGAAGAGGACCCCATCTCCACTTTCACCGCATCCGGCATCGCTAATTTCACGGTACAATTTATAGTGACAGCTACACTTGTGTGATGCATTAACACCCATCCTTTTTTCATGCACAGAACCAATTAACTTTACATGTATGCCACACTATAAAAGTACACTGTTACAAACAAATACCCTAAGAGATAGCGTGCTACCTGTCCACAAAAAAGCTTTGGTGCATCAGAGGGGGTATGAGGCGCCAACAACGTAAACTACAATCAAAGGCGTAGCCAGAAAATGAAAACACCCCCACTTTGAGCCAAAGCTCCTATGTCCCCAAGCAAGCGAAGCAAGTCATTGTGACCCTCCCCAGAAGAGCTTGCTGGTCTCTTCCATCCAAACCTCTATCCACTCGTCTTTTCATCCTTCCATCCACCATTTCACCTTTTCATTTTCTCATCCATTCAGTCTATCATCCAATATTCAGTCTGGCGCCATTCCATCCGTCTGCCCATTCATATTCAAACCTAGCCATCTATAATCAAACCTATCCATCAAACATATCCACCCTTTCACTAAGTCATGTATTCTTTCACTTTTTCACACCCCTTTCATCCGTTCATTCATCCGTCCTCACTTTCACTCCCCCATCCATGCATCTCTCCATCTACCCCTTCACTCACCCACCTATCTCCCATGTCACTCCCACATCCTCCACCCAGCCGTCCATCCTTTCACTCACCTCCCACCCTTTCCTAATAATTATGAGCTTTTGTCTGCCCAGTTGCAGACAGAAGAGGCCTATTAGAAAAAAAACACCTCCATTACAGCTGGAAAAGCGGGGGTTGAGGATGCCGCTCGACGCCCTTGAATACAATATAAAAGAAAGAAAAGCACAAGACTCCCTCCCCCTCTCCCCCGTTCAGTTTTGGTACATTCCAATTCTCTTAGTGTTTCATTGACGTATTTTTCTGCAGCCAGTCTGCATTTTTCATCCACCCGGGCTCTGCTAACAAATTCCGGAACTCAGAAATGGGAAGCAAGCAGTAGCTAATGGAATCACTTCCTGTGCGGTCTGTGTAAGGAGGGGAACCCCGACAGCTGGTCGGTAGACGTGCCTGAGTGTTGAGAGGGTGCGTGAGTCACAGTTCCCCGGGTTTGTCATTCTTGGATACCGTCTTTGGCTGAAAAGCTGTTTTCCAAACACAGTGTTGAGTTCCGCGGTTCCTCCTTGAGAACGCAGAGCTGCTGCCCGAGACATCTGTCGTCTCTTCCGCTGTGATCCGGGCCAATCACGAGGCAGACCTGGTGTTCACTTCCCAAGTACAGGGCTGATTAAAGACCTTAGTAGCACAGACACCATCATAGTGTGTACATTTGTGTTAATTAGACAAACCGGCTCCAATAAAATCTTTTTTATTCAATTACTATTTAAAATACAAGTGAACTGCCTGTGCTTTTAAGGTTAAGTAAAATGAATAAGAAGTAGAACTGTACTGAGATGATATTTTATTTATTTAGAGTTTTATAGAGAGCGAACCAGACCCGTGAGGGTATCAGAGTGCTTTACAGGAATGATAGGAGGTAAACAAAGGGCTTAGGGGGGGAGGAAACAGTTGGGATGAAAACAGGGAGATACAATATACAAAGAAGCGGGCGGTTTCAATCCCAGGATACCTGTGGGAAAAAACTGGTGAAAACATTTAGAACAACAGTCTCAGTGTCGGTCGGTATCATCCAGAAAGACCATGTATAATGCCGAAATAGAGGGAGGAACAGGGTCACTGAAGTGCATGTAATGTCAGCGTTAGGGGAGGAATTTGCCCATTAGGAAAGTTTTGGCCTCTTTTTGGAAGCGAGCCAGAGACGGAAGTCTTCTGATGGCGGGCGGAAGTGAGTTCCAATTTCTTGTAGCGGCCCCAGAGAGTGCCAGATTGTACGCTTTTGTTTTCCGCAAGCGAGCCGGTTGGAGCAAAAGGTCTCTGGCAGATGGCGAATTTCTGGCTCCTCCGAATATCACTAATTTCTGGGCCAGAAATGCCGGGAAATTGGAGTATAGAGCCCTGTGAGTGATGCAAACCAGCTTAAGTTGGATCCTGGTCTCTAGAGGAAGCCATTTTAGAGCTTTCAAGTGGGGAGAGATGTGATTGAATTTCTTTGAACCTGTTAGGAGTTTGGAGGCGGCGTTGAGGCAGGCTTTCAGTGGGGCCAACGAGCTCTTGGGTAGACCTGCGAGGGTGGAGCATCCATATTCTAGTCTGGAAATGACTGGCGCCTGGATTGCCATTGTTAGGTCAGGAGTGTCGAGGAAGAGTTTGCAGGTTTCTTAGGTAGCTCAGGTGAAATCTGGCGGTTTTGGCCATCAAATTGATATGGCCACGCATATTCAAGCAGCCGTCAAGGGTTATTCCAAGGGATTCGGCCGAGTCTACAATGATAGGGAGGCACTTTAACGCTGTGATAGCCTTGATCCATTCTTGAATGTCAGGGTTGTTTTTGTTTGGGGAGATGAGGAGAAATTCCGTTTTTTTTGCGTTAAGTTTGAGCTGGTTAGAGGTGAGCCAATACACAGTCAGCTTCAAGGCCTCATTCAGGGAGAGGATGTTCTCAGGAGAAGAGATTTGAATGTAGATCTGAGTGTCCTCGGCATACATGTGGTATGCAATATTGGCGGTACGAAGCACCTCTGTGACGGTTCAAGGTAAAGATTGAAGAGGGTGGGCGACAGGGTTGATCCTTGGGGAACTCCAACCGTGATCGGAGAGGGAGCGGATAAGTTACCGTTGATTAGGATTCTCTGTGAACGATTCTGGAGGAAGGACCTAAACCATTCAAGAACGGTGCCGTCCAATCCCATCCTGAGTTTGAGGCGTTCAAGGAGTGTTTTGTGGATAACCGTATCGAGTCTGGCGGCGGCGGTGAGGCAGGCTTTCAGTGGGGCCAACGAGCTCTTGGGTAGACCTTTGAGGGTGGAGCATCCATATTCTAGTCTGGAAATGACTGGGGCCTGGATTTCAATTGTTTTTAGAAAGAGAGAAATAATATTTGGGTAAAAAAGAGCTAGAGAAATACACAGAGTAGGCAAAAAGAAAAAGGGATTGAAAAGAGAGAGCAAAATGGTGAGAGCAAGATAAAATGCAGGAATAAAAAACAAACTAGACAAGCATTGGCTAACGCAATAGGTTTCGCCTATAATGTGGAGTTTTGGATTCTAGGAGGTATCTTTGTTTGATGTCTGGTTGGGTCTGGATTCCAGAATGTCCCTTTGTTTGATGCCTGGTTGAGTCTGGATTCCAGAATGTCCCTTTGTTTGATGCCTGGTTGAGTCTGGGTTCTATAATGTTCGCTTGTTTGATGTCTGGTTGGTTCCAGATTCCAGAATGTCCCTATGTTTGATGTCTTGCTACATTTGGATTCCAGAATGTCCCTTTGTTTGATGTCAGGTTGAGTTTGGATTCCAGAATGCCCGTTTGTTTGATGAGTGGTTGGTTACAGATTCCTGAATGAGCCTTTGTTTGATGTTTTGTTACAACTGGATTCCAGAATATCCCTTTGTTTGAAGTCTGGTGGGGCCTGGAGACCAGACTGTCTGTCCCTTTCTTTGGTGTCTGATTGGGTGTGGATTCCAGAATGCCCCTTTGTATGATTTCTTGTTACATTTGGATTCCAGAATCCTCTTTGTTGCATGTTGTGATACATTTAGATTCCAGAATGTCTCTGTTGGATGTCTTGTTACATTTGGATTCCAGAATGCCTCTTTGTTGCATGTCTTGTTACATTTGGATTCCAGAATGCCTCTTTGTTGCATGTCTTGTTACATTTGGATTGCACAATTTCTCTGTTGGATGTCTCGCTACATTTGGATTCTAGAATGTCTGTGTTGGAGGTCTTGTTACATTTGGATTCTAGAATGTCTCTGTTGGATGTCTTGTTACATTTGGATTCCAGAATGTCGCTTGATTGATGGTGTCTGAATGGAACAGAGCAAACTTGTTTCCTGATAATATCTACTTGGGGTGGTTGAAGTTTCTTGGCTCCTCTTTTTCTGGCTGATTCTGACTCTGCTCTCTTTCCGCGCTCCTCTCATTTCTAGATGAAGCTCCTGTCATGGGAGAGGGTATCCCAGACATGGCCTCACCAAAGGTGGATAAAGTGATGGAATATATCCTCTCACTAGGTAATAGTTTAGTCTCCCTCCCCATCCTTTAAGGTGCTCCTAGTATCTCTTTTTGTACAATGGCCACGTGTCTGTTCAGATTCCTTTAAAATCTTTATTTTCGACAGGTATTTAGGAATCGGCCCGCCCTGTGGAATGCTCTGGAATGTCAGCAGTGTTTGTTGTCTGACTCCATTTCAAGAATCCCCCCAGGACTGTAGTTGATCAGAGCCGGGCTCGCATGGGCCCCTCTAGGATGACCAGCCTGGCACTTGGCGCTGCTCGCTGTGACACTAGACTCATTCCCCTACTCCATGGGTACTCACAAACATTTCCCCGGGGGCCTCACAGTACTGTCTGTGGCATGCCCGAGGGCCGCACCGATGCCAACAATGGGAGGGTTGGGTGATGAAAGGTGAGCGTAGGGAGATGCGAAGCAGGTGCATGGTGTGAACAACAAACCGAGCTTTCACATGACTTCTTTCTGCCACCTTTTTTCTGTTCTTATGTATCAAGAATTAAAGTTAAAGCATTGCCTTCTAATGTAAAATGTGAGAGGAAAAGAGATACTCATCTGGTGGCTGAATTGCAAAATGTGAAACCAGAAAACCTGGTATCTGTTGTTAAATGGTAGCGGCAGTTACAGTCGATAACCTTTCAAGTATTGCCCGGCGGTAATCGCCTCTTATACCATTCGATGATTAACCAACAAAAGAGGCAGGCGCCGGAGACTGGAAGGCAGGAAACAAAGTTTTATTCCGTCGGAGCAGAACACATCAGATCGGACAGCAAGGTATCGTCTCGAGGTGCTCTAACCACATCTCTGAGGCCTGGCCTCTTATACACACGTTTATGACTTTATTGCAGGTTTATCATACATGGCACATTCTTGAGATCGCTTTGATACATGAAAGAACATCCTCAGAATCCCCGGCTCAGATCCGCTCCCACACATAGCTACAGTAGAAGTCCCCACCCCACCCACAGTAGGTGATGGCTATCACACAGCTGGACATTCCGCCAATTCCTGGGGGTGTGTGCGACTGGTCGGGTCTCAGGGGGTGGGGGGCCTTGATCTACTGTAATCCCTTTGATGTGGGGTGTTTCCCTTACAGTAGGGGCAATAAACTGCATCCGCAGGGCTAGGTGATGGCCTGGGATCGGTTCGGACAATCGGGCGCAGAGGAAGGGGGTTATCAAAGGGATGTATGACCATGTATGGGATGAAAGAAGGTGTCGGTCAGGCGCGGGATGTGGTTCCATGGCAGGGTCGCGCAGAAGGAGAGAGTTTATGGCCCATGTATGAGAGAGCGGGGGTGGTCAGCGCGCGGGGGGATGTTCGCAGCGCCAGAGGGACGCGCTGGCGATCGGCAATGAGGTCATGGTGCCTAAAATGGCCGTCGCGCGTTTTCTGCGTGTGGCGCTTGGGGAGAGACAAGATGGCGCAGATAATGTTCAGTTACGAACTAAATTTCCACAGTCCTCCCTTTTAACATATCTCGCCAGCTTGTTTAGTTCGGATCTATCCCCATAATACCTCGTACTTCTATTTCATACAGGGCTTTCATTCGTTCTGCTTCAAAGTTCAGAGTCTTAGGGCAGATGCAGTTCGTAAAAAGTGAACATAGAGGTGGCAAGCATTGAATCCCCAGGCAGCATCCACACAGTACCACAATCGGTATTAGGATAAACGTAAACAACCTCCACCCCCAACTTTTAATAGTGTCCCAAAACCAACTCCCAAGCGACCATCCTTCTTGCTCCTGATGAACCTCTGCGGAAAGTCTGTGGAGGTGTTCAATCGCCTTGTAGACTGAGGGTGAGTTATCCGGTACGTAGGTACAACAGCTGGACCCAATGATGCGGCATGCTCCTCCACGATCAGCCAGAACCACGTCTAGAACGAGGCGGTTCTGAAGAGCTACCAGGCGGACGGCCTGAAGCTCAGCGGTGTTGTTGGTGAGGATGCCGGCTGTAATGTTCATTGTGGTTTCGACTGCCTGGGTCAGGTGCCGGATGGCACGGCTGTTTGCCATTGGACCCCACAGTGGAACAAGTCCCTTTACTGCATCCATGAACTGTGCTCCAGTAGAGTCGGCTTGTACAATGTCCTTTGCACGTTTCTGCCGGTGATGGTTTGGTGGAGCCACATATGTTGGAGGAAGGATAAAAGCGATGTAGCAGGTGCCTCCTCCCCAACCTTTCGGAAGCCAGGTGTAGGCCTTAGTACCACAGAAGAAGTAAATATTTGGGGAGGTAACAAAGGAGGGTGGGTCAACTGAGTCCAATGTTCGGGTGATGAGACAGGAACTGTGGCCTACCGGCTGTGTTCCTAGGCCTTCGAGGCACACCAGACCTGTGATGTTGACGACGGATAGGGCCACTGTTAGGGTGGCGGCCGTTCGTTTCCGGAGGTAAGAGAAGGTGGGTCTGGCTGGGTTGTTGAACACCTGCATTTCAACTCGCTCCTTGGCAGGGATGTCCATATGGAAAGAGGTGTTTGATCTCAAAGGACAAAAGGGGGCAGAGGTTTTTCCAGTTTGGTTCAGCCAGAACCCATGATAGAAGTGCGACACAGTTTTGCCGGAAGTGGCATTGTCCTTGTAACTTTCTTGCAGGAGGATTAGCCAAGCGAGGCAGGAGCCATGGACAGAGAAGGGCGAAGGGATGAAAGGGATAGAATGTCCAGTGGCATGTGGTAGCAATCCACAGATCCAGCAGTTAGTGGCATTGGCGGCAAGGTTGTGTTGGTGGAGCAGTTGCACAAAAGAGTTATTCCAGAACTCCTTACGTCTTTCTCGGAGTTGGGGTGAAAGTGAAATCAGATGGTGTTCTTTCATGGTGGTGGGTTGGGCAGTGGTCAGCAATGTCTTATGAGCGGGTGCGTTTTCTTCCAGGATCCAGAAAGTGACCATGAGAAGGAGGCAAAGGAGAAGGGTAACAAAAAGTGCAATGGTCTTTGAGCTGTGCATTTTGTCAGTCTTTGGATTTTTGTAGTGGATCTTCGGACGTCCGGTTGCTTCCATCATCTTCATGTCGGGTGCTTCCATCACCTTCAAGGGACTCGGTAGCGGGCAGAACCACAGACTTTGTTTAGTTTCTCTCCTGGAGGCCTTTGAGGTGACTAGGCAACCGCTCTGAGATTTCAACTTAGTTCGTGGTCTGCTTAGCCAAAGTTCCCTCCTTTCGTCGTAGGTTATACCCTTCTTTGGATGGCACAGTGGGATCGGGATATTCAGTCAATTCAAGTGTCTCTGTATTCGGGTAGCAGCTCAGGGATGGTCGGTCTTTGTCCAGAAGTTCCTCTTGGGCGGTGATGTTGTCGGTGGTCGTCAGGGTCGATGATACCTTCTTGCAGTGGTGTGCATGCAGCCAATTACGTTTCCCCTCCACTCGAAGAGCTGCTCGGGTGGTGATCAGGACTTGCAGGGGGCCCGTCCACCGGGGCTCCAGACTCTTGGTGCGCTGGAAGTTGCGCACTAGGACAAAGTCGCCGGGTTGGATGTCGTGTCCGGGGCCCCTGGAAGCATCGGGAATGGCCTGCAGCACCTGCTGATGGATAACAGACAACGTTTTAGTTAGATTGTACAGATAGTCAGACATGAGGACGTCCGGGACGTCGTGAATGGATGCTGGTTTTGGTGCAGTCCAAAGGTTCATGGGTCGCCTGAAGTCGACCTCGTAGGGGGTTAAGTGGTGTTTGGTAGGAGTGGAACGCATTGATAGCAATGCTAGTGGGAGGGCGTCTGGCCATTTCAGTCCTGTGGTGGCAACTATTTTGGCTAGTTTGAGTTTCAATGTGGCATTATGTCGCTCAACCAAGCCTGCAGATTGGGGGTGGAAGACCGCATGAAATTTCTGTTTTACACCCAACCCTTTTAAGATGAGTTGGATAACTTCGGCTACGAAGTGGGGGCCGTTGTCGCTCCACAAAATTCGACAAAGGCCGTAACGGGGGAAGAATTCTTTCAGTAGTACTTTTGCGGTAGTTATAGCAGTGTTGTCGCGGGTTGGGTAGGCTTCCACCCATTTGCTGAAGGCGCACACAACGACAAGCACGTACTTCAGGGTTTGGCACCTTTCTAACTGAATGTAGTCCATCTGTAGGACCTCAAAGAGGTGACTAGGAACCCCAAACCCTCCCCGGGGCACAGCAGTTCTTTTACCAGGGTTGTGTTGGAGGCATATCAGACATTGTTGGACTAGGCGTTTAGCTGAGTCTGGGATTTTGTCGTTGTGCCAGACTTTGGAGATGAGTTCAATCATGGGGGCAGACCCTATGTGTGTGGGGGAGTGTGTCATGGTCAGCATGGGAATCAGGTACGAGTCAGGTAGCAACCATTTGTTCATGTCTCTAGTTCGCCAGCAGCCTTCATCATCTTTCAATCCCACCCGTGCCCATTCAGTCAATTCGTGTGGTGAGCTGGCCAATTGTATGTCTCTAATGGTTTCCCTAGCATCCTTCCATTTTTCAGTTTGTGACCTGGTCACGTACATGCGTGTTGTTGACCTATTCTCGGCTGTGGTTCGGGCAGTGATGTCAGCCAGCGCATTTCCCTGTCCTATAATGTCCGTCACCTTTTTGTGTGCCTGGCATTTGATCACAGCTAGCCGTGTGGGGAGGAGGACTGCTTCGGTCAGAGTGGAGACTAGATCTCCATGTAGGATGGGTGTGCCATGGGAGGTCAGGAATCCCCTCTCCTTCCATAGGAGCCCAAAGTGGTGAACCACCCCGAAGGCGTACTGGCTGTCAGTGTAAATGTTTGCGGTTGTCCCTGTTGCTAGGATGCATGCTCGTGTGAGAGCAATCAGTTCAGCCGCCTGTGCGGATCGCTGTGTGATGCGGGCTGTCTCAACAACTGTTCGGGCCGTGGTGACTGCATAGGCGGCTGAGGTGGTGCCGTCGGGGAGCTTGATGCATGAGCCATCTACCCACAGCTCTCCGTCAGGATCTGGGAAGGCAGTATCTCGGAGGTCAACCCTACTCTTGGTCTGTTCGTCGGTGAGGGTCACACAGTCATGTATAGGGGACGCATTGGGGTCATTTTCAGGGAGAGGTAGCAGAGTGGCTGGGTTCAGAGTGGTGCATCGTTTCAACGTGATGTGGGGTGCAAGCAGAGTCAGTTCATAACCAGTCAGTCGTGCGCTAGTCAGGTGTTGAGTCTTAGTCTAGTTCAGGAGGGTGTCAACTGCATGGGGTACTAGCACGGTGAGGGGGTTTGAAAGCACGATCCCCTCACTTTGTCGGATAGAGACAGCAGCGGCGGCTACCGCTCGAAGGCAGGCGGGCAAAGCTCTGGCTACAGGGTCAAGAGTGGCAGAGAAGTAGGCACAAGGGCGTTGCTTGGGACCTATGGACTGGGTTAGAACAGACAACGCGCATCCCTCCCTTTCGTGGGTGAAGAGGGAGAAAGGTTTAGTGTAGTCTGGGGTTCCTAGGACTGGTGCTGAGCAAAGGGCATCTCGTAATTCTTTGAAGGAGGATTGGCATTCGGGTGTCCAGGGGAGGGGGAAGGGGACATCTTTAGCCAACAGGGAAAGCAGAGGTTTTACAATAAGACTGAAGTTTGGCAACCACTGTCGACAGAAGGAGGTGAGGCCTACCAGAGACCGCACTTGCTTCTGAGTTTTGGGAACAGGGGTTTCTAGGATGGTCTGAATTCGGTCAAGTGTAAGCTTCCTCCCATCTTTGGATAGGAGGTGGCCTAGGTATGTCACTTGGGGTTGGCAGAACTGCAACTTCTTCCTGGAGACCTTGTGACCGTTCTCCGCGAGGAAGTGGAGGAGGTGGATGGTGGCTGTGACTGCGAGCGGAGTGGTGTCGGCCGCCAAAAGAATATCATCGACATACTGTATTAACACCACTCCGTCCGGTAGTTGAACTGCATCCAGTTGTCTCTTGAGGGCCTGGCTATATATGCTGGGACTCTCAGTGTAGCCCTGGGTGCCCTACAAAATCTGTACAAACGGGCTTTTAAGGTGAAGCCGAAAAGGTAGCGGCTGTCTGGGTGGATGGGGATGGAAAAGAATGCGTTCTTGAGATCAATAACAGTGGACGGAATCAGGGTGAGGATGGTGGTGATATCTGAGACTACGGGGTACTGAGGTATGACTACTTTGTTAACCTCTCGTAAGTCGACAATGAAGCGGTATGCTTTCTCATCTCCCTCGCCTTGCTTCTTGACAATGGGTAGGATAGGGCTGTTGCAAACATTACTAACTACTTCTTCTACCACTCCTGCATCGACTAGGGACTGGATGATTTCCACCAACGCCTTCTCGCCTTCGGGCGATATCCGATACTGTGGAAGCTTTGGGAGCACTGCGTTCGGTCGGACAGTTATGTGTACAGGGTCGATCACCATGCATCCTACGTCTGAGTCGGTTTTAGCCCATAGATGTGTGGGTAACGTGTCAAGTAGGGACAGGTCAGCATCGGTTATGGAGAACATACGTCGTGCGAGACAAGGTCTGAACAGATCTGGGTTATCGTGCAGTATGACTCGTACTCCGTCTGGGGAACATCTGATGGTAGCCCGGAAATGTTTTAGTAAATCAAGACCCATAATGGCGTCGGGCGTGTTGGAGGAGAGCAGAAATGTCATGTCAGTGGTGTTATTTTCCAAGTCAAAGGAGATTGGTGCGGACAAGGGATTAGTGGAGGGCGTTCCATCAAAGCCTATTGAGGTTACATGTGAGCCAGACAAGGGTGCCCTTGGGATCAGCCGTTTAGATAGCGCACTACGTGTCGCCCCAGTGTCTACCAAAAATGGAGACTTTGTGCCCAGGACCTTAGCAGTGACGTAAGGACCTTACTGGTCAACACGGAGTTCGACTGGACCCCTCTCTTGCCCCTGGCGGTCCTATGCAAAGTCATGGGTGTTTTCGTAGTCGGACTGCTGGCACTGGTTCTGTCGGGGGCGGTCGAAGGTGTTTGGTCTGTATGGCCTGTCACTGGTGGTGTCGTTCGTGTACCCTCGTCCCTGTCCTCTATTTCTGGGGTTGTTTGCTATGTCTCTCGTGTCCCTATTCTTATTCATATCCAGAAGGACCGGGCACTGGGATTTCCAGTGTCCGAACCCTTTACAGAACGCACACTGATTCGCGTCTAAGTCCCTGCGTCCAGCGTAGGGTGTGGGTGCATGGTCTCTAGGGGGTAGTTTTCTAGGAGCAGTCGGTTGGTAGTTTCCCTTGGGAGGTTCCCTTCCTATGGTCACCCCTTGTAACTGTGCGATCATCACCCTTTCCTTCAGCTCCTTTTTCTTTCTCTTGGATGCCCTATCGTTCTCATTCTTTTGGTGTTCGTAGTACTGGGCCATCTGGAGGATAGCCGCGGGTTTGGAGGCTGCCCAACTACTCTCGCTGGTCTGTAACTTCTGGGAGACTTCCTGTGACAGACCCTTCACATAATTCTGAACAAAGAGGTGATGTCCGGTTGCAGTGGTCATGTCCTGGCCACTATAATCGGAAAACACTGTCTCGAATCGAGAGAAGTATTCGGATACATCCTCCTGGGGTTTCTGGCGGCAAGCCGTCACTATCGACCAGTCTACTTTCCTTTCTGGGATTAGGGTCTTTAATTTCTGAACAATCTTGTCTGGGAGTTCCAATATGGCCTTTAGAGGTTTCTGTCCAGGTTCTCGCTGCTTGTCTATGGTATCGAGTTGTACCCAGGTATATCCGAACGGCTCAGCGTGGTTGACTTTCCGGATTTGCTTCTACACATCAGCCGGCAGACATAACCCGAAGAACAAATCGATATCCGCCAGGGTCATTATAGTTGAACCTAAGGCCGTACCTAGTTCTGTGTAAAAGGCAGTCGGGTTCTTTCTTAAGTCGGGTAGGGTTTTTCTAAAGGTCAGGATGTCTTGTCGGTCCCATGGCTGATTGACCCAGTTATATACAACCCTCCCCTTCGCATCTTGGTGGTTGATGTCATCGTGTGTTCCCTGACCTCGTGGGGGGACCCAGTAAGGAGCGGCTTCCTTGATGGGCATCATGGTATCAGCTTTTCCTGCCTGGGGTTCAGTCGCTATGGGGGTTTCTGTCTTGGTCGTCTGCCTGTGTTCTTTAAGATGTCGGAAGACTTCGAGTGTACGTGTGAAGAGGTCCGTCACATCGCCCTCTCCCTCTTCCCCAATATCAACCTTTCTATACAAGGTTGCTAAGCCTTCGGGACCTCTATCCTGGTACCTATCATCATAGGCATTCAGAGTGTGATAACAAAGTCGTACGACAAGGTGTCGTCTGTGGTTGTCGGCATATGAGTTATACATATCTGTCACATATTCCTCACTTTCCTTCCATTCTACTAGTGTTCTCACTACCTTATCGATTCCGTCTCGTTCACCCTTTGTTAGCCGATTCATTCTGGCGGAATCTTTCTTTCTCGTCTCGGGGTCATCTAACGTTATTGCTAACGTTGTGTTCAGTACAAGAGGCTCGGCCGGCGCGGAGGCCGTGAGGACCGAGGCCCTGGTACTGCTTTCGCTTGCGTTTGGGGGTTGTGGGTGCTGCACTATAGGTTGGGAGGGAGCGTATGGAGGGGGCATGTAGATGATCGGAGGACCTAATAGCAATTCATTGTTCGCCCGTTGTTTGGAAGGCAACTCAGGGTAGAGCGTAGAGGGGGTCCTAACAGGGCACTGGCCTGACGCTTCAGATTCTTGTTTTTGTTTAGCTTCCTTTCTCTCCTTTATTTCTTCCTCTAACTTTCTAGCGACAAGATGAGCTGCCTTTCGTAGTTCTTTTTCTGCCTTTACTTCTTCTCTCTTTTTCCGTTGCGTTGCTTCTTTGCGCCACATGCCGATACTATTGAGCATAGTGGGCGTCGTTTTATTGCTACGTAGAGCTATTTCTAGCGTTTCTATTTTATGGTCATCAAAGGATCCCATCAGTGGCCACTGACTTTCGGAGTCCTTCTTTGTATATTTATGCCATAGTTTGCTATAGGCTACAGCGACTAGTCCATATTTAGTAAACATGTCCTTATTAGGGGTGCCTTCCAGTGGAGCCGGATGGTTCATCTCTAATAAGCGGTCTGGGCAGACCCAACTACCAATCAGTGGGGAGAAGATAGGCATGACGGGTTACAACGGGGACAAAAGTCTGCACTACCTATCTTTTCACTGCTTGCAAAGACTAGACAGAATATCTCTATTCCACGTTTATTTGTAAGCAGAGAATACCTCCAAAGAACCAATATCGAACAACCAGTGTTCGGACAATCAATCAATCAATGGTGAGAAAGAGATAGGCACGACGGGTTACAACGGGGGACAAAAGTCCGCGTTACCTACCCTTCACTATCTGCAAAGACTAGACAGAATATTTCTATTCTACGTTATTTGCAAACAGAGAATATCTCAAAAAGCACTATTCGTCAAAAACAATCAATGTTTGAACAATCAATCAGTGGGGAGAATAATAGGCACGACGGGTTACAAAGGGGGACAAAAGTCCGCGTTACCTACCCTTCACTTATCTGCAAAGGGAGAGAGAGTATTTCTACTCTTCCCCGTTTGTAGGCAGCGAATATCTCAAAAAGAACAATCAAATAAGCAATACTAGTATTTTCAATCAATCAATCAATCAATCGTTTCGCAATTTGTCGTGTTACACGACCTTACCCGGACCGCATGGACAGTTTCTCGTCTTCCGCCTCCAGCGCCCGATCGTCCTCTACTCTCCGTATTTGCCGCGGTACTCCTGATGGTTCCCAGTCAGGACCGTAGATCACTCGAGAGGGGTCTGCTCGGAACCAGTGAAGTTCGGATGATCGGCTGCCAGACGAGGGTCTATCGGGCAGGAGCTCTTCCCGATCGTTGCAGTCGTTCACTCTGTCGTTGGGACCTCTCTCTTTGGATCCACGTGTCGCTGATGGGCCCCACGTTTGGGACGCCAATTGTTAAATGGTAGCGGCAGTTGCAGTCGATAACCTTTCAAGTATTGCCCGGCGGTAATCGCCTCTTATACCATTCGATGATTAACCAACAAAAGAGGCAGGCGCCGGAGACTGGAAGGCAGGAAACAAAGTTTTATTCCATCGGAGCAGAACACATCAGATCGGACAGCAAGGTATCGTCTCGAGGTGCTCTAACCACATCTCTGAGGCCTGGCCTCTTATACACACGTTTATGACTTTATTGCAGGTTTATCATACATGGCACATTCTTGAGATCGCTTTGATACATGAAAGAACATCCTCAGAATCCCCGGCTCAGATCCGCTCCCACACATAGCTACAGTAGAAGTCCCCACCCCACCCACAGTAGGAGATGGCTATCACACAGCTGGACATTCCGCCAATTCCCGGGGGTGTGTGCGACTGGTCGGGTCTCAGGGGGTGGGGGGCCTTGATCTACTGTAATCCCTTTGATGTGGGGTGTTTCCCTTACAGTAGGGGCAATAAACTGCATCCGCAGGGCTAGGTGATGGCCTGGGATCGGTTCGGACAATCGGGCGCAGAGGAAGGGGGTTATCAAAGGGATGTATGACCATGTATGGGATGAAAGAAGGTGTCGGTCAGGCGCGGGATGTGGTTCCATGGCAGGGTCGCGCAGAAGGAGAGAGTTTATGGCCCATGTATGAGAGAGCGGGGGTGGTCAGCGCGCGGGGGGATGTTCGCAGCGCCAGAGGGACGCGCTGGTGATCGGCAATGAGGCCATGGTGCCTAAAATGTCCGTCGCGCGTTTTCTGCGTGTGGCGCTTGGGGAGAGACAAGATGGCGCAGATAATGTTCAGTTACGAACTAAATTTCCACACTGTCCTGGCTTCCCCACTTGATGAAATTGTGTGATCCTATGCAATTTGTTAATTTCACTTTGCCTCTTATTTCTTCATTAACACATATAGGAGCCCCGTAAAATACATGAGTTCAGGAATAGGATATGTACAGTACAAAACCTTCTCGTGTTTTATTTAATAATCTATAATGGTGTTCCACTTATATAACAACCAAGGCGACACACATGGTGCACCTGACAAATGACTTTCATATTGGTTCACTAATAGCATTCTTTTTAGAATGGGGGAGCGGCATGAAAGTGTTCAAGATCATGTTTGAAAACTATCACCGCTAATAAATGCCTCTCAATGCAGCGACAATCTGATTTACTAAGGTAATACTCTCATGCATGTTTATAAAATACACTTGTTTGCAGAGAGTTCAAAACTAACGGTGTCTTTGAAACTAAAGGCGTTCCTCAAGATAAGTTGTCTGGGCACTTTCTTTTCTTCATGATGGTTACTTTAGCTAATGTGTAAAACATGTAAATAAAATATGCCCTTTTGTTTTGCAGCTTTCTGAATCTTCCTGCTCTGTTAAGTGAACAGCAGCTCAGCGCTGCTGTTCGCCAGGGGGCCGCAATTAAAGGTCAGGAGGGCTGCATGCGGACCCTGGGCCGTACTTTGAGTATCCCTGCCCTACTCTGTCCTGGAATCGGAGCACAGAGGGCGTTTGTTGAAGGCCCCTGGGCGGTGCTTTCCTACCGGCCGTGGACGCTCTGTCTCCTGACATACCATCGTCTCCTCAGACTGGCAATGACGCGGTGACCCATGGCCACTGCTGGCCCCCATGGGACCAGGAGACCCCCTTGAATGGGGTGGTGAGCGTCTACTTGTGGCGAGGGACTCATGCAATTATTTAAGACTTTGGAGGCGTCTGTGAAAGAAGAGCATGGCTTTCAATTCTGCTGCACAGGATGACCTGACCTTTGCCCCAAAAACCGGGACATGTAGTTAAAATTAACAAAAATGTTAGGGCACCGGGACTGTCCTATGAATACCGGGCTGTCCGCGGAAATCCGAGCCGTCTGGTCGCACTACTCTATATAAAATGAATTGTGTGTAATCCTCCACTCTGAGCCCTCCTCCCCACTCGGTCCATCCTCTGTTTTGAGCACACAGCTCACCACCTCATGTGCTGCCTGAAAGAAACGGTTGATAAATGAATCACTTTAGAGGCGTTTCTTCAAATGAGAGCGTAGTTTCATTTCTGCTTTGCTGAATATTTCGAGCCTTATCCTAAAAACCGGTACATATATTGAAAAATTTGGAAAACCAGTTCTTTAACAACCGGGATTGCCTGGGGCAATTCAGGAGGCGTGGTCACCCTATCCCTGCAGACACTTTGGCAGTACTGACTGCAGCAGAGCTATTAGAAGACGTTTAATTGGGGGGGCACTCTGAGTCACGCAACGCATAGGTGGGGGTTCATTCCCTGCCATCCCCTCTTAGCCTCTTCCTTTAATAAATGTTGATCTGACCGGATACAGAGGATCGCGTGTGATTAGGGAGTCACACTTTATCTGCGATTCCTTCTCCCTACTTGTGTCTGGCGTAAGAAATCGTGACCACTGGAGTCAGGTGCACTGAGGAAATAACGTTAGACGTAATATAATGTCAGGCCCTTGGAGTGCAGTGGAAACTAGAAGTATCCACAACCGATACTGCCTGGCAACTAGGGCGACCACGTGGCCCGGATTTGCTGGGACAGTCCTGGTTTTTCACCAACAGTCCTGGCAGATTTCAGCGAATGTCACTCATCCCCGGTTTTCATCATGGGTTGGCGTAAAACTGAGGAAGGCAGGTTTTGTATGTGTCCCAAATCAGGACTAGCTAGCAGCCTATCTGAAAGCTAATTAATTACCAGATATGATTCTGGGTTTAAAACCTGCAATTAATCTATCCCCTTAGCGCTTTGTTTGTCTGTTTCTTTGATGATGAGCACTGTCATTCTCTGCCCCCCAGGTGGTGTAAAATTCTAGTACTTCTTTTATTTTTGTTAAATATCCCTTATTTTAGTTTCCAAAATCTGGTCACCATCTTGGCAACCATTCGCTGCTGCAGGACCCAGAGACAGGCATCCTAACACTGAGACCCCTATCAAGCAGTATAAACTAAGGTAACGAGTCCTACACGATCACCATGCTCGGTTATGTTATTGGTGTTTTTATATCATGCTAATCACCTGCCAGTGTATCCAGGCGCTTGTGGCTGGCGTGAGGCCAGCCCCAAAAAAACACCTACTCGAAGAACCATGCCTCCAGCTTCTTGTGAAAGTCCGAAATAGAGGGGGCCCTGCTGTGTTGTGGAACGTCGTTCCAGACTGTAGGAGCCAGGTACGAGAAGGCGTACTCCGCTGCTCTGCTTTTGTGTATGCATTATGTATGTGCTAGAGCAGTGGTTCCCAAACGTTTCACTCCTGAGGACCCCCATTGAGTCACTACTGGAATCCGGGGACCCCCAACCAATTTGTATGATTTATATCTCAAACATTAAAAATGTAATTCAAAGAGAAAAAACGCATATGTGCACATCAAACAAAGACTGACTTGAATTACTAAAGATTTTAGTATTTTTATATTAAAAATATTTGTAAAAATTGAAAAATCCTAATGGGAAGGTTGGTGCTGTATCTTGCGACTAACTTTTCATTGTTTGATTTTATTTCGCCGCCCGAGGCTCCTGCTACTGCCAAGGCTGGACTGGAAACCTAAAGCTGCTCTGGCAAATGTTGTCAGACCAGTCCCTGTACAGTGCACAAGTGCAGCGAGAGAGCCTGACCACTACAAAGGGGGCTTTAGGGAGCTCTCCCCCAAGAAAATTTGGGGGAAAATGGTGCATTTTAGAACACATTTGTCATTATATATTAAATTGTATTAGCTTTTAAAGCATAGTAAACTTCTTCCCTCGTATTATTGTCTATCCTGCTTATTGCCCTCTGCCCTTCACCCTTCTGTTGTTTGTGTTGCTGATTACCCCCACACCACACCCTCCTACGGTTTGTGTTGTTCCTTACCCCACCCGTGATAAAAAAAATAACGCAACCATCTCTGCCCACATGATATTGATTTTTTTCCTCGTCCTCACAGCCTCAACCCATTGCCCATGTTTCCATCCTCCACGTACATTCAAGAAAAAAAAGTTCTAAGATGATATCAGTGCTGCCCGTGTCATAGCACTGTTTTGTGATATTCAGTCATGCTGCACAGTAGCCACACTGCTGTACAACATGGCAAAAAGATATTGGAAAAGCCGATGCCACTCGCATAGGCAAAGCCTATTGGCGTTGCCAGTGCTTGTTTTTACTGCAACTGGTGGAAAGGTGAGAAGTAAGGACACCTGGTCTGCCGCTGATTATGAACCATGGATGACGGTTATGGTGCAGCGCTTTCAGCCCTGTTCTCGCTCATGGAATTTCTGGTTATTGGACCTTACATTGTGATTGTTCCACATTTGTACTCATATCGCCTTTGTTTAGTACTGTGATGTTATTATTGTGATACTTTTAGTGATTATATGAACCTCACACTGTGATTTTCCTGCTGTTGGTGTCTCCTCACTCTTTTCACCCATTCGCCTTCTGTTCAGCCTAATGTTGTGTGTTGTTCCTGTCTTCTGGATGTTTTACACTTTCTGACTGTGCTACTCACCTTCTTACTTTAGACATCCTCTCTGCTCTCATCACCCCCATAGTATATATATGTTCTCTCTAACCCCTAATTCCTACCCCATGTCACATCTCCCTGATTGCCTACTGTCTCCTTTCCCACTCAACCCTCCCTCCATTTCACTGTTTTATCAACTTACTGCTCCACTTCCACTCACCATCTCATACCCTTCTATTCTGATGTTGTCTACCCCTTCTCCTTCCCCTCCCCTTTGCTGCTTCCCTCTCATCCCTCCCCTTTTGTCTCTCTCGCCTCTTTATCTCTTTCTCTTTTCCTTTTGCTTCTCTACTCATATCTTAACACTCTAATAGAAACCCTTGTCTCTCCAAAGCTCCCAACATACTAGGCAGCTAGATGCTACATTCATACACAAGACTCACTTCTATAAAATAACAATCCACCCCACCATAGAACTAACTATCACTACTCACACGACAGCCCGGTGCTTCACCCACAGCAAGGAAGGGAGGTGCCACTGACCCAGATCTGCTTAGAGTCCTTTTTTAGCTTCTTTCTTTCTCACTTTCTTTCTTTCCCCACCTGCCTAGCTCTTTTTCGTTCTCTCCGTCTTTCCCTCTCTCGCTCTCCATTTTTCTGCCTGGCCGCTTTTTGTTTGCGCTCTCTCCCTTCTTTTTTTTTTTTTTTTTACACCTTTCAGTTTCCCTGTTTCTCTCCATCTCTTTCAGTCTCAGCTTTTATCTTAATATGTTCCCCCTTTTCTAAAAAAAAAACTAGAATTGAAAAAACGTCATTATCACAACTAGCAATTACCTCACAACCTGCAGAAAATGTGGACTATTGTGCTGAAGCAATATTAACAGACTTTTTCCCTTTTATGTCCCCTGAAATACCCGTCACTTTTGTATGGCTAGTAACAGACAATGTATTTTGCGTCCATGATGTACACTTCATCACCCCCAGCAGTACTGCTGCACTCTAAATGGGAAACTTTGCGGCCACTGCAATCAATCATTCAATCAATCAATCAATCAATCAATCAATCAGTCGCATTTCTAGAGCGCGCTACTCACCCACGAGGGTCTCAAGGCGCTGGGGGGGGGGGGCCGTACCTGCTCGAAAAGCCAGGTCTTGAGGTGCTTCCTGAAGGAGAGATGGTCCTGGGTCAGTCGCAGGTGGGTGGGGAGGGAGTTCCACATCTTGGCCGCCAGGTAGGAGAAAAATCTTCCTCCGGTGGTGGATCTGCGAATCCGTGGGATGGTGGCGAGGACGAGGCTGGCGGAGCGGAGCTGGCGGGAGGGTGTGTAGAAGGTGAGGCGGGTTTTGAGGTATTCGGGGACCATGTCGTGGAGCACCTTGTGTGCGTGGGTGAGGAGTCTGAAGGTGATCCTCCTGCTGACGGGGAGCCAGTGCAGGTCTCTCAGGTGTGCTGAGATGTGGCTGTGTCGAGGGATGTCCAGGATGAGTCGTGCCGATGCGTTCTGTATGCGCTGGAGTCTTTTCTGTAGTTTGGCGGTGGTCCCAGCGTAGAGGGTGTTCCCGTAGTCCAGTCGGCTGGTGACGAGGGCCTGGGTGACCGTCTTCCTGGTTTCAGTGGGGATCCATCGGAAGATCTTACGGAGCATGCGGAGGGTGTTGAAGCAGGAAGAAGTAACGGCGTTGACTTGCTTGGTCATCGTGAGGGAGTAGTCAAGGATGAAGCCCAGGTTGCGTGCGTGGTCTGTGGGCTTGGGGGCGGCGCCCAGAGCAGGGGGCCACCAGGAGTCGTCCCAGGCGGAGGGGGATGGTCCAAGGATGAGGACTTCCGTCTTGTCTGAGTTCAGCTTCAGACGGCTGAGCTTCATCCATTCCGCGATGTCTTTCATACCCTCCTGGAAGCTGGCTCTGGCGGTGGCGGGGTCGTTGGTGAGGGAGAGGATCAGTTGGGTGTCGTCGGCGTAGGAGATGATGTTGAAGTTGTGTTTGCGTGCGATGGCTGCGAGGGGGCTCATGTAGACATTGAAGAGGGTGGGGCTGAGCGAGGATCCTTGGGGAACGCCGCAGATGATCTTGGTGGCCGCTGCGCGGAAGGGCGGGAGGCGAACTCTCTGGGTTCTGTCGGAGAGGAAGGAGGTGAGCCACTCCAGGGCCTTTCCTTGAATCCCGGTGTGGTGGAGGCGGGTTGTCAGGGTGCCGTGGCAGACAGTGTCGAACGCGGCCAACAGGTCGAGGAGGATGAGGGCGGCAGTCTCACCGTTGTCCAGCAGGGACCTGATGTCGTCGGTGGCTGCGATGAGGGCGGTCTTGGTGCTGTGGTTCGCTCGGAATCCGGACTGTGACGGGTCGAGGGAGCCGTTCGTCTAGAGGAAAGCGGTCAGCTGAGTGTTGACGGTCTTCTCGATGACTTTATCGGGGAAGGGGAGGAGCGAGATGGGGCGGAAGTTCTTGAGGTCTGTGGGGACCGCGGTGGGTTTCTTCAGGAGTGCGCTGATCTCCGCATGCTTCCAGCTTTCCGGGAAGGTGGCAGCTGTGAAGGAGTTGTTGATGATGTTCCGGAGGTGGGGTGCGATGATGACTGTTGTGCTGTTATGTACAGTGCTACAAAACTGAAAATATATAGTAGCAGTTGGTACATAAAAAATCTGTGGCAGCGAGCAATACATGAAAACCAGTTATTGTTAATATTAATGTCTGTGACATGCATATGTCAAGGGTAAAGCTATATGCTGATAACCTGGGGTGATGGAACCATTTTTAGAGCGGTGGGTGCTACCATAAATGTTATGCCATTTGACGTCATAGGGATTGTGAAAGATTTCAGCCGCATACAAAAAAACAAGTGTAGCAAATGAGCCACACCCATTCAGTGGGAGAGTGGTAGCAAATGTGCCACACCCATTCAGCGGGAGAGTGGTAGCGAATCTGCCACGCTCATTCAGCGGGAGAGTGGTAGCGAATGTGCCACGCCCATTCAGTGGGAGAGTGGGAGCGAATGTGCCACGCCCATTCAGAGGGAGAGTGTTAGCGAATGTGCCACGCCCGTTCAGTGGGAGAGTGGTAATGGTGTGGTATGTAGCTGGTGGTGCATTTAGAGCACTGGTGTGGTAGCGCTCTGTCATTTAAAGACAGAACACAGAACGTTTTCCGTTGAAATAGCCACTAAATTTGCATAGACATGCACCTTTATTGTATCACTTGGGCATCACCAGATAAAGTCTATTGATCTCTTTTGATCCTATTAAAATCTTTGTTTCCATCACACTCTAGAATTACAAAGAAGTACTTCGTGTGTGCTCTCCTAAGTGCTGATAAGATGCCTTATCACATTGTTTATGTATTTTATGTATTTTAATACATTTTGATAAAGTGAAGTGAATCCATTTGATGATGCAGCCCAGATCAAATGTATACACTAAGGTGATAGAACAGGACAATATGTGTAAGTCAACACTTCCGGGGAAGTCAAAGGTTCCATGACAGAAAGATACCCGGTCCCTTGTGGACATTCTTGTGCATTGCGCCCCGCCTTCTCCATCCCAGGGCACTCCAGGGCTTGTGCCTTTAATCTGCCACTTCTTCGGAGGCATGTGAAAGTGGACATTCAATGGCTTCGTTTAGTGAAACTGCACTTTTACCTTGTAAACTCGCTTATTTTCTCTCCCTTTGCTCATACTGTTAGGCAGCACTAAAGCAGCCCTGGGTGGACCCAATCAGCTTGAGCTTAAAATTGTCCAAGATCACGCGGTGCAAGTAACCTTTCCACTGTATTGTTCTAGCTTGTATAGTTTCATATATATATATATATATATATATATGTATATATATATATATTCACTGAAAAAAACATAGGTTTCAGGTATGCTATAGTTAGCAATTAGCATTTAAAAAACCTTAGAAATTCCCTGAAAGAAACCATGGCTTTTAGGGGTGTTATAGTTAGCTGGACATTTCACTCGTACAAAACCATTGAAATTCCTCCGTTATAGTTAGTTCTACTAACTATAACTCGCGCGCCCGCAATCCACTGCTGATGATGTCACATATTACATCATTCATGACATGGTCAGTGACATTACTGATGACCTCTCAAATGACATCACTGATGACATCACTGATAAGATCATCCAGTGAATGTGGTTTGGAATATGTGTTTAGTCCATTTCCTGATATGCTACAGCCTTTCGTTCCCTTTCCTGTGTCCCTACAGGATTGTCACCTAGATCACTTTTATAAAATACTCTCACTCTGTAGTTGGAGAAATAAAAATTTACTCCAGTTTCCAAAAAGCATTAATTTGTTGGAAGATGTAGGCTGACATTGGACCTTTGTGTTTGAGCGCACAGCAAATGTGAGAGGATGCACGCACAATATAAAGGCGTCTTTATTGCTCATTCACCTTCAGAACTCCAGCATCGTTATTTGTGGGGTGCTACAGCACCCTACTTTCAGCTAATAAGGAACTCCATAATAAAGCTGAGCTGGGCCAAGTCTTTCGGAGGCGCCCTGTGTACTGTGGTCTGACTACGGTATTAAACCAAGTAAATAAACACTAGAGGGCAGATTTACAAGCCCCTTGCGCCACTTTTGCGTCACTTTTCCCATGTTAAAAGTGACACAAAAGTGGCGCAAGGGGCCTGTAAATGTGCCCCTAGATCTGAGTCGTAGGGCCTGCCCTGTTTCTCTTCTGGCTCTAAGATGTCTTCTCCTCGCATCCATTGTTTTATTTCTGTTCCTTTAGAGCTTCCTTTACTCTGGGGACCCATCGAGGGAAT
The DNA here is from genome assembly GCF_964204655.1 of Triturus cristatus. Taxonomy (NCBI): domain Eukaryota; kingdom Metazoa; phylum Chordata; class Amphibia; order Caudata; family Salamandridae; genus Triturus; species Triturus cristatus. The sequence goes on along the minus strand of NC_140583.1, from coordinate 106,982,294 downwards.
TCACCCCCACACCTCCGCCTATTTATGGCTCTCCACAGCAAGGAAGGGAGGTGCCACTGACCCAGATCTGCTTAGAGTCCTTTTTTAGCTTCTTTCTTTCTCACGTTCTTTCTTTCCCCACCTGCCTAGCTCTTTTTCGTTCTCCCGTCTTTCCCTCTCTCGCGCTCCATTTTTCTGCCTGTCCGCTTTTTGTTTGCGCTCTCAAATTCATGTAGAAATAGGTTCCTATTTATTTTTATTTCTGAAAGTGTATGACGAAAGCACCGCATCTGCTATGATGTCCATCATCACACTTGACGTATTTGGTGCTGTTTTGCGTCCTAGAATCGTCTGTGCTATCTTTAATTTAGCTCTGAGGTGTGAAGGACGATTCTGAATTAGGTCATTCGTTGTCTGTGCTTTACATTTTTCACAATGTGTAGATTTTCTGCTAAGGTGTCGTTTCTGTTTAGTGGTTTATAGCATTTCATTTCCCCCAGTGTTTTATTTGGCTTTTCCCAGTAGGTGAAAATCTTTTCCCATGTTTTTACGTGGCAGATTCGGGAATTGTGTTTCTGAGCTTGTCCGGTTTCTTTGGCAGACAGCGGCAAAGAACTCATTTGAGTTTTGTGCGCTATACAAATGCTGTTTTTCTCTTTTCTCCTTTCTATCTTTGTGGTTGTCATCCTCTATTATTACGGAATTTCTTATTCCATTTTCTACAATTTGTATGCCTGTGTACTCTAAACACTTGCTTTCTTTTCTTTCAGGTGCATCCTGAATTTAACACTTTGGTTTTTGTATGCCAAGAATAAATTGGGACCTTCCTTGTTCTGCTCAGCAACATCACTATGCAGCTATTTATTGCTATGTTATGTATTGTATACATAACATAACATAATGCAATATACACCATAAGTTTTAAGATACATCATAAGCCTTAAAACGTGACATTAATATTATAATATATGGCATTACATGGAGCAATGTATATTTTTTATTTGGCTACTATAGTTTCATAAACAGTGTTTTCAAAATATCAATTCACATCAAAACTCAATTTACTTGAAGTTAAAATTAAAAAATGATAAAAACAATTAATGCAACTTATAAATAGTGATTCCTCTCATTTCTACTTACCCACCCAGTCTATTTTCCCAGTCTCTCCTACCCTGAGAACCCTCCTTTGTGCACTTTTAACAACTGTAAACAAACACTAACCGATACAGGCTATGCAAGCAAGCCAGCAACATGTCCATCCAGTCACCTGGTTCAGTGCATGGCTGTGCTCCACCCAAGCCCCCTGGAGACATCTGTCCCCTACTGGGGCCGGTGGTCATGCAGAGGCCGGTCCAGCACTCTCATGGAGCAGGGACAGTTTTCTGCATACAATGCTCAAGCTGGAAAATAAAACACAATACTTCAGGAAACCTAAACGTCTAATATGTTTAATGGAAGCAATTGCAGGAAACAAGCAAAAAAATGTGTGGTAATTGTCATTTCAAGTAATCAGAGCTTTCTCCCACAATCCAGTTGGAGTATGTAATGCTAAACTCTATAGATTTCACACACTCTTTATATACAGTTTTTTCTCAAAGCAACTCAAATGAAACATGAACATGTGAAACTCTTACTTCAGACAAAGCTACCTAATGAGTAGAAGGCAGGACCTTCTCATGAGAAAGAATGTGAGCCGTCTTTAGAAACTAGATACTAAAATAGAAACAAGCACTTACTCCACTACTTTCGAAGAGTCACTCTTCCTGGTTTTTAATACTCAAAACAAGTCTTTGCTTACTACACAGAGCAGAAATTGTGCAATTGTGCAATACTGAATAAAATGGCTTCTAGTCCTCAGAATTACATGAAACACTGCGGAAAGATTAAAGGTAAAGTGCACTTCAGGTTCACTATCATAACAAGCATTGGCATAGCCAATAGTTCTCGCCTTTGGGACCTTATAAGTGTTTAGCCATGCAACAGTTGATGTTGTTGCACCAAGGATAATGTGCTGGATAACTAAACACTTATAAGGTCCCAAATGCGAGACCTATTGGCTATGCCAATGCTTGTTCCCATTACAGTTGCCTTGTTGTATGTCAGTCAGAGCTTCTATTCATGTTTTTGTTTATCAATCAATGAATATAAACTTTATTCGGATACAAATACATATCCATAAAAGTGCAGACAAACAGCATCATATTCAACGAAAAATATCAGCATCAAAAGAACATTTAAAAAGAATCCAGTTGAGATTAAAATTAGTCCTCCAGTAGTACAGTACACAGGATAGAAAGTGCAAAACCCATTAAAATGACATATAACTTAAAAGTTAAAATATCAAGATAAAATACAAAGAATTCAGCAGGGGCACATAGAGTTACGAGTACGTACCGCCGCCTTCAAGAAAGAGCAAACCCGAAAGGTTAGCTCATCATTTTTTAGAGCAATGACCTTCCCATATGCAGCCTTATAGTCAGTCTCCAGTGAGGCTTTAAAATGCGGAAGTAAAAACCTTTTAGTGAGTATTGAATAATAGCAGCAGAAAAATAAAAAGTACAACATTGATTGTTTCCTTTGGCTATTACATGGACATGGCAATAGATCAAGGTTAGAGGTAAACCCAGCGGGAAAAGGGAGCATACATTTCATGGTGTCAACCCTCAGCCGGAAGAGTAGCCCCCCTTCCCAGCTACTAATTGGTTTTAATAAATAGCTAGAAGGTGTACGTGAAACATTCTCAATACACATATATCTAGCGACTGACACTTTCTTGCGCTCTTTATCAAATTTGGCATCCCTATAGAATGCATAGAGAGCCATCTGAAGGGATTTACAGCTAATAGTGCCGAGGTCTAAAGGATTTGAAAATAAGTGTTCGCAATTCACACTGGATAAACTTTTGTGTACCGTTGCCAACCAAGGTATGTTCATTCCCTTATCACATTGTTTATGTATTTTAATACATTTTGATAAAGTGAAGTGAATCCATTTGATGATGCAGCCCAGATTATATAAATACACTAAGGTCATAGAACAGGACGGTATGTGTAAGTCAACACTTCCGGGGAAGTCAAAGGTTCCATGACAGAAAGATACTCGGTCCCTTGTGGACATTCTTGTGTATTGCGCTCGCCTTCTCCATCCCAGGTCACTCCAGGGCTTGTGCCTTTAATCTGCCGCTTCTTCTTAGGCATGTGAAAGTGGACATTCAATGGCTTTGTTTAGTGAAACGGCACTTTTACCTTGTAAACTCGCTTGTTTCCTCTCCCTTTGCTCATACTGTTAGGCAGCGCTAAAGCAGCCCTGGGTGGACCCAATCAGCTTGAGCTTAAAATTGTCCAAGATCACGCGGTGCAAGTAACCTTTCCACTGTATTGTTCTAGCTTGTATAGTTTCATATATATATATATATATTCACTGAAAAAAACATAGGTTTCAGGTATGCTATAGTTAGGAATTAGCATTTAAAAAACCTTAGAAATTCCCTGAAAGAAACCATGGGTTTTAGGGGTGTTATAGTTAGCTGGACATTTCACTCGTACAAAACCATTGAAATTCCTCTGTTATAGTTAGTTCTACTAACTATAACTTGCGCGCCCGCAATCCACTGCTGATGATGTCACATATTACATCAATCATGACTTGGCAGTGACATCACTGATGACATCTCAAATGACATCACTGATGACATCACTGATGACATCATCCAGCGAATGTGGTTTGGTTCGTTATTTAAATATGTATTATATATATATAGCAATCTGCAGTGATGAATGAATGGATATATAAATATCTGGTTGGAGGATTTAGTAGCAGTGTGGTTGGCTGTTTACTTGACTAATTTATAGTGTTTCACTAAATATATTGGATAGTGACTAAACTGTGTGAATTTCTGTATCACTTTGTCAGTTGTTGTGTAAACTGCTGCACCAGTTGGTTACTAGCTACGTGAAAGTCTATATTAGTTATTGATTAGTTAACTGAGTATTTGTGTGGGAGAGTGAATGTGTGTGTGGTTCGGTGGGGGGTGTGTGACTGCCCAAAGATGTGTGAATAGTTGATTCAGTAGGTAGGTATATGAGGTTAAGACTGCATGTTATAACTGTTGTTTGGGTGAGTGAATATCTTTATGGGTGTGGTGATGAGCAAATATATCTCTCAATGGTACATGTCCACCAAAGTAGAAAAATAAAAGGCAGTGTATGTGACAGTTGTTGTATATAAATAAGTATACATAACACTCAGAGATTATATGAGTGACTCTATGGATAACTGTATACTTGTAATAGTGATTTTATAACACACTAAGTATGAGTTACTATCTACATGAATAAGTAAAAGTTATGTTTGTATAAGTTCATAGCTGACTAAATGTAAGTATGATCCATTGTTTGCATAAGTGAGTAGGATGACTGCATACGTTAATATGATTTGTGCTGGTGTGGAATGTCGATATAGGTGTTTAAGTATATTTGATAGTGTTCTATTAATCTTTGTCAGCATTTATGAATGAATTTATAGGTAAGTGTTTAGATGTGTGTGTAGATCTAGGAATCACTGAGTGGGTTTTTAGAAACTTAAATTGGTGTGTCAATGGATTCAAATATTTTACAGTGAGTGATGAAAGGTTATACTAGTGTATGATGAGGTGTATCTGATTGTCACATGGATGATGTCATCAGTGATGTCATTTGAGATGTAATCAGTGATGTCATCAGTGATGTTACTGACCATGTCATGAATGATGTAATATGTGACATCATTAGCAGTGGATTGCGGGCGCGCGAGTTATAGTTAGTAGAACTAACTATTACAGAGGAATTTCAATGGTTTTGTATGAGGGAAATGTCCAGCTAACTATAACACCCCTGAAACCTATGTTTTTTTCAGTGAATTTCTAAGGTTTTTTAAATGCTAATTCCTAACTATAACATACCTGAAACCTATGTTTTTTTCAGTGAATTTCAAAGGTTTTTTAAATGCTAATTCCTATCATAAACATATCTGTACCCTATGGTTTTTTAAATCATAATTTTTAAATGTATTAATTGTTATATTTAGTTTTTTTTATACTTTTTTTCTACATTTACCTACTTGTAGGTACCAAAATCTCTTAATAAACACAACGGCTCTTATTAGAGCCACTCAAGATCTAAACACATAAGCTTGATGTTTATCTGAAAAATATTACTTTTTTTTTGCTTGGAGTCGCGCACCCGACGCATTAGGAATCATGCACCCAACGCGAGAGGAGTCGTGCATCCAACGCGTGCATACTAGGGGGCTGCGAGAGGAGTCATGCACCCAATGCGGGAGAAGTCGTGCACCCAACGCGTGCACACCAGGGGGCCGCGCTGAGTGCCGCGCTGGGTGCGCGACTCCTAATTTGCCCGTAAAAAAAGATTTTGCACCTATCACTAATTTCTATTCTCCCTGGGGACCCCATCCCCCGGGGCCTATATACAACGTTGGGGACTGTGGGGGGAACCCCAATGCCCCCACGGTCCTAGCCAGCTCCCCACATCCTTCGGAAGCCGGCATTGCTTTTCCACACCTTAAACCAACACACGACAAAAATTTACAAAAAGGTATTCCATCTGCCAAACTCCGCATCGCCAGCTCAGGTAAGATTAGAGCTGGGGATACTGAATTATGATATCTCCAATATGGGTACATACTTAAACCTTTGTCACAAACTGAGGCAAGCGGATCCAGGAACATTAGAATCCTTAGTCTGGATGGAAATTACCCAGAAAAACCCTGGAGGCACGTTTGGTTGCTTGTTCAAGGACTATACCCTTCAAATGTCGGTGAGTGAGCTATGGGCCCTTAACCCCAGCCGGGCAGTATTTAAAACAGCCATTAGAAAAAATGTGTGAGAATGAGTTCTCTTATAATGGATAAGGCACTATTTACCAAACACAGTCATGCTTGGGCCCTCGTAAATTCATACAGACGGCTAGCCCCTGCTACTTACCTGTCTTGCACACATTCACTGTATTTAAAACGCAGTTTTATGACAATCAGAATGGGCGATTGGCGCTTCCTGCAAGATTTGCCCCCTTGGCGGAGCATGGCGGAAAACGTAATCTGTAGAGGGTGCGGCAAGACTGCCGAAACTCTGCTACATGTAGTTTGTCTTTGCCCAGCTTTTAATTTTCAACGCAGGTTCCAACTCAAAGTAGACTGGAATAGGCTGGGTGTCCGGACATGCAGGCAAGCCATTATTGAGGCCCTGAACCCCGATAATACAGATTTAAACCTGGGGTTAACAACTTTTATCCAGCAAGCATATCGTAATTTTATGTAAAATAGGCTTTGCTAACAAACATTTTATGGAAAATGAAATGAAAAGACTATTATGTTTTGCAATCTAATAGGTTAATACTTGTTTTAATCTGTATGTGTATTTTTATAGTCATCGTAACAAGCAATGTCTGAATAATTTTTTTACATTAATTCTTAAATGCTTGCTATTATGTAACTGTCATTGACTCAGGCGGTTTAGGATCTAGAAATTTCCATTTTAGTCTGGCTATTGATCTGCTGCCTGTTCTCATCATTTTAAATCAGTTGGTTTTTAATGTGAAATTTTGTAATTTCTTTTAAAGATATCTGTGTTATATCTAAATAAAGACTATGTACTATTTTTTTTTCCACACGGGGAGCTGTTAACAAGCAGATCCCCGTGTGGAAAAGCAATATGGTTTGCATTTTGAAAGAGAGAGCAGGTTTCCTGCTCTCTCTTTCAAAATCCAACCCAAGTTTGCTATGACAGGGCGGGAGCCTCGGCTCACGCCCAGCCATAGCAAACAGCAGTGTCCCGGGGGTGGACACCCCGAGACACTGCAGGAGCCGGCCCTGGGGGGTGGCGGTCCCCAGGGCCATCGACGGCTCCAGGAGGGGGGCCACATGGCCCCCCTCCCACAATACAAAAAGCCCCGGGGATGGTGGTCCCCGGGGCTTGGGGGGGCCTTTGAGCCCCCCACCCATTTATTTTGTAGCCCCGGGGCTGGGGGGCCCAGAGGGGCCCCATCAAATTTTATGTTTTTTGCCCCCGGGATTTGGCCCCCTCCGGGGCTAATTATTTAAGAAGCGCGGGAGTCCGCGCTTCGTTTTATTTATTTTTTACGGCAGGATACGCGCACCCAGTGCGTATTTTGCCATTTTTTCAAACAAACAAAACATTTTTGGGGGGCCCTGGGTGTCTTGTGGTACCCCCTAAGCAGGTCTAGAGGGTCAGGGTATTTCTACCCTGCCCCCATTATACGTTTTGCACACTTCATCCACTGATTTGTTAAGCCTCGCTTCTACCGAGGCACAAAATGGCTGCCAACACTTCCTGGTTTGGAGTGTTTACAGCCAGTTGACAGCCAATTAGCATGCAGCTGGTGATCGGGAGGGTGCGCGCTGGGTGCGCATAGGGTACGCGGATCCTCCGAAGCCATAGATATATCTATGATTTTACTTTTGATTTCCTCAGCAACTACTGAACGGATTTACACCGTTTAACCAAAAGGCACGAGTGTGAACCAAGGGCTACCTCTTTGCCAAATTTCCTGTAATTCCGTTCAGCAGTTGGGGCTGCAGCTGCGATTAACGGTTCCTATGGAAAATTGCATGGGGAAAACATGTTTTGGGACCCCCTTTTTTCTCGGCCCCCGCTTGACGAATCAGCCAAAGACTTTCAGGATAGGAGCGGACCGGAGCGCCCCACCAGTTTTGAACATTTCGCGAAGATTCGTCAACCGGCGCCAAAGTTATTCCAAATAGAATGTTGTGGATTTCCTATGGATAATAGGTCCTAACTATAACTACCTACTGGCGACCGCCAGTAGGTAATATATATATAAATAGAATAATCCAAAGATACCTCTCAAAACTCCAATATGAGAGAGAGCAGGCACTTGAAGTCAGGGGATTGGAGGAATGCGGCGCCCCCACGGCAGAGGGGGTTAACCAGTCTCAAGAATGTGTAATAGCCAACATTGCGTTACATCACCCCACATTTCTCTGTTGTTCTCCCAAGTCCTGTGTGGTTTTAATAACCCGGGAGGCGGCGTTATGTACCAGCGAGGTCTTTGAAGGCTACTGTTAGGTTTAACTGGTTCCTGTTAACAGCAGCCTCCCTGCCGGCTTTTACTGTACCTTCCATCGCCGTGTAATTTCCCAGCTGCACGCGATTCGTAATCTTTACGGTGCCGCATAAACCTTTATTGAAAACTGTCATTTATATATTCCGGGCTAAAATGGAGCAGGTGGGAGCAAACAGGAGCTGGTGCCGCATGCGTGTAGCAAGTGGGCGTGAAATCTGCGGACAGTAGGGGCAATGAAGTATTCAAGGCGGCTGCAAGCAAAACGCGTGACACTTGAACCTGAGTGGGTTCAGCACCTGCTGCAGAGATAAAAAGGTGGCCAGGTTTGTGGGTTTGAAATACGTGTGAAAACAAGTTAAAAAGAAAGGACGGAAAATGAGGCAGGAAAAGAAGCGGAGTGAGGAAGTGACAGATTGAGGAATGAAGCAGAGATTGATAAATGGGTATGGGGTGGACAACTATAGGAAAGAAAAACCTGGGAATAGAGAATGAAAGCGACAGGAATGAGGATGGGAAAAACTTGGAAATTAGAGAAGAAAACGCGAGTGGTGCACCGCGCGCGTACCACATTGATACATCTGTTTTGAATTATCACACACGCGTCTGGGCACGATAATTCAAAACAGATGGTGCCTGTGTGGGTAACCGCAAGCAATAGGCCGTGGGCAGAGCCAAAGCGGGACATGCACCCGTCTTTGCCCAATTGCGTGCTGTCTTTCTTAGAAAGACGCACGCAAAGGCGAATAGCCTCTGACCAAAAACAAACCACACGCACGAGCGTGTGGTCAGATTTTGAAGCCCCCTTACAAAAAGTCGCTCAGGCGAGAGATAAAAATGATATTTCAATTCAGTAATGAAGCATATCAGTACACGTTAAGTCTACATGAGCACTGGTGTGTTCATAACTTTGTGGCATTAAGGCAAGGAAATGAATGATTCTGCTTTGTCATCCTGCAGCCCCTCCATTCTTTCCTCAGTAGATAAAGAACTTGGCCACCAGACAACTTCAATATGTACATCTAGTAGTGCTTAATTTGAGCCGGTGTTTTCCGGTGCTTGGCACCAGCACTTCATTGCCAACACTGGTACGTGTGACAGTCTGCCACAATGTGGCACTGTCTGGTAAATTAAGAGATGGCCACAATAACAGTTAATTATTCATTCAATATACATTAAAAAAACTACTATTCCCTGTCGCCTAAGCCTTTCTTATAGCTTTTGGGACTTGAATTAGTCTGAACTGTCACACTTGTAGGAGTGCCATGGCTAGTAGTTGTGTTGTTACCATCATTGGCAGACGTGGGCAGGTACAATGTGTGGTGCATGCTGCAGTGACCTCTTGTCGAGAGCACTGGCACTTAATTCTTTACAATTTAAGCACTGACTTCTAGACTACCACATCACCGTCACCCCCAATCCACTGGCTGCCTGCTGCAAGACGCATCTCATCCAAGGCCTTCTACATCGCCCTCCAGACCAACTTTTGCACAGTTCCATCTAAAGGTGCACTTACTGTCAAAGAAGTCCCTCTGCCTTCACAACCATCCTTTTAAGTCTTGCATAGGTAAGACATTCTTCTCAGTACAGTTAAGCTTGTGGACTCGATCCTAGGTAGGAATAAGAATTAGCCGCAGGCACCTCAAGTTCCGGACAGCTGTAAAGACCTGTATGTACACAAACACATGATCCTCTTCCCAGACATGTCGTACAAGAGGACGAAGGTTTCTATCCACCAGTCCACTATATTTGGTTCATACCCTTCTACCTCACCTCTGAAGTACAGCGACCAATTTACCATAATACAATTGGAGTACCCCTCAACCCTCATGCATGCCACTCAACGTAGGCCAGACTTTACTCATACACAACAAACAGATGAGTCTCTTACCTGACATCCCAGGAGAGAGATCTGGAATAAATACAGTTGTATGATGACTTTTGTAATTGTTATTGCATTTCTGTAGCGCTTACTACCCCAGACAAGGTGAATAAGCACTTTTGGCCGGTAGCTACTACTCCGAAACCCAAACAGTATTAGTGTTGAATTAGTATAAGGAAATATGAAACATTTGAGTCTGTTAATTAGATTGAAAAGGATAGTGGCGGGAATGGAGGAGGGTAGGTCTAGAAAGTGTTTATTTGGAGATCATAGCAGTAGTTGGAGGTTTGAGATGAGTAAAGGGGAGGTGGAGCGGGAAGAGTCAGAGGGAGGGTATAGAAAGGCTTGTTCGGAAGATCTGCATTGTAAAAGAGGTGTGATATGATGCAAGAAGGGGTGGAGGAGGGAAGAGTCTAGGAAGGTTTATTTCGGGTATCAAAGTAGCGGTATGGGTTTTGGGCATGAATGAGACAGTGGAGGTGGAGATGTATTGATAGAGATATAGGTTGAGAAATAGGGTAGTATATTGGAGAAAGTTGTAGAATGAGGTTTGGGATGAATCAAAGGGTGGAGGTAGAGGATATATTAAGAGATGTATAGGGTGGTGAGAAATAGGTGAGAATTTAGAAAGGGTTATTTTGAGGATCATTGTAGTAAAATGGGGTTTGGGATGAGTGAGAGAGTGAATGTAGAGGATATAGTGAGAGAGGTATGGGGTGAGAAATAGGGTAGTGCATTGGAAAGAGTAGTAGAATGGGGTTTGGGATGAGTCAGAGAATGGAGGTAGAGGATATATTAAGAGATGTATAGGGTGAGAAATAGGTGAGAATTTAGAAAGGGTTATTTTGGGGATCATTGTAGTAAAATGGGGTTTGGGATGAGTGAGAGAGTGAATGTAGAGGATATCGTGAGAGAGGTATGGGGTGAGAAATAGGGTAGTGCATTGGAAAGAGTAGTAGAATGGGGTTTGGGATGAGTCAGAGAATGGAGGTAGAGGATATATTAAGAGAGGTATAGGGTGAGAAATAGGTGAGAATTTAGAAAGGGTTATTTTGGAGATCATTGTAGTATAATGGGGTTTGGGATGAGTGAGAGAGTGAATGTAGAGGATATATTAAAGAGGTATAGGGTGAGAAATAGGGCAGTGCATTGGTGATGCTGGTTTAGTTCTAAAGCAATAAATATGAAGGTACATAAGTATATGGAAGGTATATTGGTATAAGGAAGGCAATATATGTAGATTTTAGTTGTAATAATAAACTCAGACTTTCAGGTGTAGCTGTTCTTTAAGCTAATTTATTTGTTTTTATAATTAATAATACTTTTTATTTGTAATTCAATGGTAAAGCAAATGTAGATAAATAGTTATGATAATCATTAACTTATGTATGCAGGGCCCTACATTACATACATGTTAATCATAGAATAATATAACCAATATATGTACATTTGTTAAGCAGAGCTAACGAATATCTATATATTTATAAACAATTATTATACACGTTTATTCAAAGGAATACACATATCTAATTACACACATATATAGTCTAAATAACTACTTATATCGCAGGGATATGCTGTATATTTATACTTGAGAATGGGGGTCTTGTAGGGGAGAGCCAACTCTTGAGTAGTCTTCTGAAGATGAGGGATCCGTGGGTCTTATGTTTGGGGGTAAAGAGTTCCATAGTTTGGCTGCAGAGAAGGGGGTGCCAACTATGTTTTTTTTCTTGTATGGTGGGATTTTGAGGTGACGTGCCAATTTAGAGTGGATGTTCCTTTGTTCAATGTATTTGGTGATTTTATTCCTGATGAAGAGCGGTCCTGTTCCATGTCTCGCTTTGTGTATAATACAATTGCATGGAACCCTCCATGCTGAGTTTGGAGGTTTACAGGGGCGTGGATATAAAGAGTGCGCATGGTGCATGGCTCCGGGATGTATTTAACTACCGGATTTAGATAAGGAGGGCTATTTTCTCCTTCATATACCACTGACCAAGGAGTCAGATTTTGCGGTTCCCCCGACCACGTGCACAAATCTGAAGGTGTGAATGGCCCGACACTGCTTTATTAAGAACACTATGGACGTGCTTCTCCAATCAGAAATTCAGGCGATAGCTACAGACGTGCTTCTCCAATCAGAAAATCAAGTGATAGCTACAGGTGTGCTTCTCCAATCAGAAATGCAGGCGATAGCTACAGGCATGCTTCTCCAATCAAAAATGCAGGCGCTGGCTACAGGCTTGCTTCTCCAATCAGAAATGCAGGCGCTAGCTACAGGCTTGCTTCTCCAATCAGAAATGCAGGCGATAGCTACAGGCTTGCTTCTCCAATCAAAAATGCAGGCGCTGGCTACAGGCTTGCTTCTCCAATCAGAAATGCAGGCGCTAACTACAGGCTTACTTCTCCAATCAGAAATGCAGGCGATAGCTACAGGCTTGCTTCTCCAATCAAAAATGCAGGCAATAGCCAGCTACAGACGTGTTTCTCCAATCACAAATTAGGCAATAGCTACAGGCTTGCTTCTCCAATTAGAAATGCAGGCGATGGCTGCGGGCGTGCTTCTCCAATCAGAAATGCAGGCGTTGGCTACGGGCGTGCTTCTCCAATCAGAAATGCAGGCGTTGGCTTCGGGCGTGCTTCTCCAATCACATATTCAGGCGATAGCTACGGTCTCGCCTCTCCAATCAATCTATAGCTCATGTTGTCAGATCCAAGTATAAACGAAACAGTGTAAGATAAAGTCAACATGGCGACTGATAAGGGTGGCATTGATTGCATGGGCCGTCAAAGAAAATGATGTATCGATAACTCCCAAGCTGTCTGGAAGCAGGCATGAATAGAGAGTGCCTTATTAGGGCTCTGGCTGAGACGCAGAGGGGAGCTCTCTTCGGTAATCCATGGCAGTGTGCGCTGGGTCCTTGGAGAAGGATGTGCTTCACAAGAAATAAGGAAAAGGGTCACAGTCGGGGGCGGCCCTAAACTAGCTGCATGCACCCAGGGCTCACGACAAACCATACAATCAGCTGGTTTTCATGTTTTTTATTTTTAAATTACATATCCTTCCTTTAGTTCGATGCCCCACCTAACCTGGGGCCCTAGGCGACTGCCTAGTGTGCTGGGATAGACAGGTCATCCCCGGGCACCATATGACGAGGTGCTCGGCGATGCAGTCAGTATGTACACTTCAAATCCTGGCAAGGCTGATCAGCATCTAATCCTTCTTAGACGATAACGTGGGTGACATGGAGTTGGTGGTGGCAACTCGTGTTAATTAAAGCTGTGATAAACTAATAACAACTTATCATTCTTTTAAAAGAGAAGTTAAAGGGAAGTAGGGTGTGGTCCACTCGGGGAGGAGAGTGATTGGACACTTCTGAGCGAATGGGGACCGCAGGCGGAAGGGAAAAGATCTGAAGGTTTATCCATAGTTTTGCACTCTCGTGCCGTGGTTTCTCTTTTTAATATATAAATAATACTAGCATCGTTCTAACTAGCTTTGAGCCATTCACACTCTTTGTCCAAGATCACTCACAGCATCAGTGGGGAAACAGGTTTGGGAATGGAAATCTCAGATTTCAAAAAACGGGTGTTCATTTGGAGTCCTGCAGTGTGGCATAATTCAAATGAAGGAACACTTCTGCATTTAATGCACACTTTAAAGGATGCACGAAAATGCATCACATCAAGAAAAATATGTGACAGGTTAACACCAGTGCAAATAAATGTGGGAGACCCTGTTATAATGCTGCTGCAAGAAATCCCTCACCGAGTCACTCATGAACCCTCATTGCAGCAGTAATACTGTGCATTAACGACAACACTGCATCAGGGCCCTACCCCCAGATGTTATGCAGTGCTCTATGTAAGCCTGCCTGTGTCTGGTCGCCTAGTGGACTAATGCATCCACTGTAGGGATCTGTGTTCTCTCTCACTGATTCAAATCCCTGTGGATCTACTCAGCCCTTCTTCCTTCTGAAGTTGATAAAATGAGTACCGTTGGTTAACGATAAACAGCATACCACTTATGGTGCCTATTGCAACACAAAAAGATGATGGACGAATGCTGAACATTGACAAACATTCACCTCCAGTCACAGATCTGGATACCCTGAACCCAGCCACAGAATGCTATTTTCTGATCCAGGGAGGACCAGGTTTGGCAGTTTGGGCTGGACTGTTCCTATGGGGAGCAGGGTCAAGACTGATTTGCATATCTCTGGGTCAAAATTGAATGCCGAGCATAAAACAATGGATTTTACCCAGATCTGTGACTGGGGGTGAATGATTTGTTCAGCATTCTGTCCATTATGCGTTCTTTTTGCATTTGTTGCTCTAAGTGGGAAGGGTATGCCCAGATGTGGGTCCTGTGTTCGCTATGTTTCCGGAATCAGGCTAGCCTGGCTGATGAGGGGTGATACCCTGAAACTGGCCCCTGGGCTCTTGTTGCTGGCCAAGGGAGGGCCTGGTTTGCAGGTCGGGTTGAACTGCTCCAATGGGGAGCAGGATCAAGACTGATTTGCATATGGCTGGGTCCAAACCGTAAAGACATGGCGAGCAAAAAAACAGATGATTTTAACCTCTTCTGTGCCCATGACGAGATGGTCTCATCATGGAGCACAGTCGCGCTGCGCCCATGACGAGACTATCTCGTCATGACACCCACCCACTAGGGAAGCGCCAGGCACAGGAGGGGGAAAAGGCCTGGCACCCAAAGGGTTATCCCAGATCTGTGACTGGGGTGAATTCCGTCCATCATCTGTTCTTTTTGCATAAATTGGAATAATAGCATATGTAAAAACAGTACCTGCTTCCAGAGATTACCGGAAACAACACACATGTTACACAGTTCCAAATGTGCTGAAACCATCCAGCTAGGGAATGGGGTCTGGTGCATCCAAGGGTTTTACCTATCCTATGTCTATGGGAAATGCGTTGATACGTGTGGGTGGTAAGCGGCACTCTACAAATCACAGTATTTATTTTCTTTTATCTGTTATTAAAGGTTTTACAGCCCTTCTCAGAAGTAACCGTGTGCCTTTATGTTAGATGAGGTCTACTGAGAAGTGCAAGGGCTCTTTGATTAAAAGTAAAGCAGTCTTGCCGCAAAGTGCTGTTGGCTTTCAATGCAAGGGGCGTAAAAGGGGGTTTAGACTTTTTGACTGATCAATTCTTACACTCTTAAACACCGACAGGTTATGGCAACAAAAATGTCCAGTTTTGGAACACAGTTAAATACACCATGAAGTCTTCCGAGATTGCTTGCAAAACCCTACAAATGAGTGTGTCCACCAGATTAGGATGCACGTCATCTCCTATGGAGGTCAGCGCCTCTGCCCCAACAAGCCTTAGAGGGAGTGGGAGAAACAGACACAGGAGACCAGGCAACAACATCTTCTACATGCCATCGGTTTCAATGAGTTCAATGATTTGAAACTCCTTTCTGTGTCTCCATACAGTGTTCAGGACTATTAACTAATGGATATGGTAATGGGATGGTTGGGCACCAGGAAATACCAGAAGAGGATCCGGAGAGGCCTTTGCTGCTGGTGGTGGACTACGTTTGGACGTTTTGATAACAAGAGATCAATTCGCATGTTATGATCAATATATGGTTTTGTAAATATATAGACTCTTTCTATGGTTTGTTTCAATAGATAAATTGCCTGTTATGTTCTCCTGATGAAGGATAATCCTGAAGTGCGTTGGGCATAAATGATTGGTCCACTGATGGATTATGAAAACAATGACTAATTCTGGATTACACATTGAATGGATGAAATTATCTAAATAAAAAATTGGGAAAGTACCCCAAAATATTGATAATTAATTTGGATGTTGGCAACAAAAATTCTATTTGAGCAGTTTAGAACTGGTTTGAGGTAGTTCAGCATTATTTCATTTATATCTTATGTTTTGTCTTAATTTCTAATGATGCATTTTTAGCTAAAATAAACTCTAAATTTCTATACTTGTGTAAATATACCAGAACATTGTAACACATGACTAAGGATGTACAAAATGTAAATTATAATTTAGCAAGTAAAGTTTTGCTGAGGTGACAAACTTTATAACAAAGAGTATGCAGTTCTACTAAAGTCACAAAGAAAGAGGGGGCATATTATCAAGCACGGCGTTAAAATTATCGCCGCTTTAGCGTCAGAAAACTTCCACTAAAGCGGTGATAATGGGCGTGATAATATGCCGCAGAGAATTCCAATAGTAGCCCATGTTGACACCAGAACATGGGCTTCTATGGGAATTCTCAAGGGCATATTATCAAGCCCATTATCGCCGCTTTAGCGTCAGTTTTCTGACGCTAAAGCGGCGATACTTATAACGCCGTTTCTTGATAATATGCCCCGAGGAGAGTAAAGAAGTCAGTCGGAAGAGAATGAAACCACTTTGGTAGATCTGACTGCTCAGAAGCCAGGGCCTTCACACACCCCGAGAGGTGTCATGGTTCATCATCGGCCAGCTCCTCATTGGGCCGGCGCTGCAATGACCTACAGACCCCTCGAGGGGGCTTTTTGCCAAAGGACTTTTGAAAATAAGACACCGTGATGAAGTGTGTGGAGGTGCAGTGTATGTAGATTGGTTAATGTGGTCTAACAATTACATAGAGAAACCCTGTGGGAGTTTTTAATACATAGGTCCTCTTTCCATAAATAACAAGCATTTGCAATGCAATAGGTCTCGCAATTACGCGAGTTTGAGCTATTAGCATTGTAAATGATAATGCCTTTTATTTTGGTTTTCGTTTTTAAAACATAAAAAAAAGGCTTTGTCATTTACAATGCCAAGAGCTTAAACTCGCGTAAATGCGAGACCTATTGCATTGCAAATGCTTGTTTTTTAAGGTGCTGCTGTTTAAAACCTATGACGAGTTTGTTCTCCGGCGGGCTGTTAAATACTCTAGATTCAGACGTTTCCTCTGCAGCGGTGTTTCCTCGACAGACCTGCTTGTGCTTTCCCCGCCAGTTTCAGGGTTGGGCTGCCCTGTTGGGATTAGGGAGCTGGTGCAGCTTCTTGCCTGCCAGCATTATCTCTTCTTTCATGCCTCTGTCCATGATGAGCGTCCTCCCAGTTAGTATACATGCCCTGTATTGTTGTGCCTTTGTTTTTGTTCAAAAGGAAACCTATGAAAGACGCTAACGCCACCAATTATAAAACAGTTTAACAAATAAATGCAAAGTTATTATAGTTTTTTTTTTTTATACAACTTGCCTGATAGGATAATGCAAAAAATGTTGACGAATTTCCGTTGAATGCACACGTATAGGAATGAAAAACATGATATGACAGTTTTATTAAGTGAGTCCTAAAACGTGGAGACATTTCTTCCTCGATAGACTCGGAGTAGCGATAAAAACAACACTGACGCGGAACTCCTGCCGCACTCCCCAGTACAGAAATGTGTAGGCATCATTTGTATATATTCTGCAACATTAAGAGTCATGCCGTGAGCGCTTTTTAGGATATCCCTCATTTTCCGTGTATTTATAAAGCTCTACAGGTTTGTAAAGGCACACCTGCCAATCAGTTACTTGTTGCTTTCCTTTTTACGGTGATATGTGGATTTTTGACGCACAGGGTCCAGTAGCTCCCGAAGCACCGGGTGATGTCTGATGAGGGGATACATGGTGTTTGTTACTCTCCTCCCACAATTCAGCGGGAGTGCTCGTGCGTCACGCGAGTGTAGAACGGCCTGAGGAGAGAGACGGAAAAACAGCAACTGCGCGCGTGATGGTCGGGAAGTTTCAAAGACCGCTGATGTAAGTCCGGAGTGCGAGTGAAAAGTGTTTATTTTAATAGATTTCTCGGCGCACTTTGAGTTACTCATAAACTAATTTCCTTTTTCAAACTACAATGCGAACCCTTCTCAAAGTAAATGGTGCACTTACTTGAAGCCAGTTCTTAACAAGCATTGGCCGCGCGGCAGTAAAAGTAACACCACGCGGCCATAAAAGCGAAAGTCATCGCGATCGCTCTGAAAGCGAAAGTGATCGCGATCGCGATGACACGCTAAAGCAAAGTTTTCAAAGTGCTGCTGGCGGCCGGCTGTGCGCGTGCACGATCGCGTGAACGTAAGCGCTAGGCCAGCCAGCAGTACTTTGAAAATCCCAAATACAAAATGTCTCTCCGAGCCAGCGCATGCGCTGGGCTCAGCGAGACCTAAAAAACAAGGGATGACTGTGTCAGAGACAATAATCCAATACAGCTCACAAAACGTTAAAACGCGGGCCAACATGTTTTTTGCCCTAGATAGTCCCTGTGGATCTGGGCAGTTCATCAGGACTATGTAAACCTAATCTAAAAAGGATTGGGGTTGTAGGAGTAAGGATTGACACAGTACCCAATCACAGCAAGTCACCCTCGCAGTGTAGGGTATGTCTAGATTTTTAGATATTTAGCAAGTTAAGGTCTACCCTCCACTGCGAGGGAGACTTACTGTGATTGGGTGTTGTGTCGATCATCTTGGAATCAATGCATCACTTCTCCCTACAGTCTTGATTTAATGCGTCACTTCTTCTGCTTGGAGCAGAACTGTTGCATCGCCTCCCCAAGGACTCAGGAACTGACTCATCGCTGTGTTTTCTGACGCTTCCCTCTTATGCGGCTGCTTTACCATGTGGACGCATTTGAGGTACTTTGTGTAAAAATCACTCATTCCCAGTTTTCTATCGACAGCATTTATTGAAACCTTTAAAAAGTCATACTTGTGAGTTGTGTATGTTGGATTTTTGTCATTTTGATCTTGTTAGTTTTAGATAAATATACTTTATTTTTGTAAACTGGTGTGGTGTCCATTTGTAGTATTTTCACTGTGCTGCTGTGGTTTGGGTACAAACGCTTTACACATTTTCTCTGAGATAAGCCTTACTGCTCGTGTCAAGCTCCCAAGAGGGTGATCAGGAGTGATCTAGGTGTGTAACTGCCTTATCCTGACTAGAAGGAAGGGTCCCTACTTGGACTGGGTGAAAACCACTGCCAACTCAAGACCCCATTTCTAACAATAATATTCTAGAATCAATCACATATGAATATGCCTGTTTTTCTCTCAGCCTTTTCACCCCGCATGTAGTTACAATGCGGTCGTTAGCACAACCGCATTATAACAACGCATACCATTACCCCGCAAGTCGTAACAACGAATTGCGGAGGGGGGCGCTGGATGTTGGAATAGTATAATTTACAAAAGACTCCAGTCTGTGCGGACAGTAGGGAAGGTGTTGGATTTTAAATCCAACACCTTCTCCGCCCTCCGCAAGTCGCTGTTACGACTTGCGGGGTAATGGTATGCGTTGTTACAATGCGGTCGTGGTAACTGTGAGAAGTTGGCCTGGTATATGCTGTCCACTAGTTATAGTGGGCACCTTGCACCAGTCCAAACAACCCTTATTGATGATTAGGTTTAAGACAACCTTTATTGAAAGCTATCCTAGTGGTAGCTATGGAGAGCAGCCTTCAGGCTAAGTCTTGAAGGAGTGTAAAGCAGCTCGGTTTATCAGATTATAACCTCTTGAATAACTAAATGAAACGAGAACCACACAAGGTATATATATGAAATATATGTATTTAGTTCTAAACACTCTCTACTAACCTCTTTATGTGATTAGAGAGCAAGGCACACAATAATACAGTTCTAAAAAAACAGCAAATAGCACAGTATACAATGGGCCCCAGGGAGAGACCAAACCATATATTAAGAAAGTGTTGTAAGAGCCACAACTTGACTAGACACAGTGCCTAAAGCACGTAGACTTGCTGGGACCCCAAGGAACCACCCAAGGTAGTGACACTGGGGACCCACGGGGGACTCGTGCAGTGTGAGAACACAGCCGTGAGCTCCGTACAATCCTTTGGGAAAGTCGCAGTTGGAGTTTAGAGATTAAGGACGCTTAGGTGGGAACTTGGAGCAAACCCTTTTAGACTTAGAAGGTTCTGAGGCCAGCACCCACGTGAACCCCGGAGTACTCGTGTTACCTAACCCAGGGAAGCCGGGTGCATAGGTGTCAAATGGTGTCGGGAATCTTCGATGTCGTCAATGGAGAGTAGCTGCAAAGTGCTGCTGCCGTGGAAATGAGAAGTGTCCGGTGAGATCCAAGCCTGGATCAAAGATGTGAAGAACCTGAAAGCAGAGGGGACAGAGTCTGGGTCACTTGCCAGTGACCAGGGGCATGATAGACGAATGCCCACCGATGGCAGGTGTTTCAGGTGCGATGAGGTGAAGCTTGACTCCACTGCCACGTAGACCAGGAGGCGTCGATGACAACCACAGTCTGCAGGCGAGCTGTCCCACAAAGAATGTCGAGTGCTGGGGAGTCGGTGTCCGGATTGGATACCAACAAGCCTTGGCAACGGCATCCCACGCGGTGAGAGAAAAACTGCTTTGGTGTGGATCAGCAAGGTCCTGTGGATTCCCCAAGCGATGGAGAGTCAGGGCACGTCTGGAGCAACCAGATAAGCCTGCTGAAAGTCAAAGTACCCTTCTTAAGGTCCCACAAGTCGACGGACAAGGGATCGTCAAACGACCTCGAGAGGAATCACTAAATACCAGCTCACGGGTCACTCCAGGAGTGTAGGCCAGTAATCTTCAGTGGAATCACTGCTCGGGGTCTGGACTACAAGTAGCCCAAAGCACAGCCTCAGGGATCGCCAAGAAGCATATGCTGCTGCAAGTGTGCACGGTGTCCAGTGGTTTGGGTTGCACGGTCCCCACGAGAGCTTTTGATCTCAGGGTTGCTGAGAGCACTGATCAGCCTCGGGGAAGCTTGGAAACCCCCCTCCTGTGTTGCAAAGTCTTTGGAGACCTTCAGGAGCTACGTAGTTGCAAACCGTACAGATGCGTCCGATTGCGTATTAAGTATAAAAGACTATTATAGTTTCTGTTTTTATCCCCAAAAATGTCTTTGTTTCTTTGCAAGATTATGTTAAGTATGACGTTTTTGGACCATAAAACAATCAGAAGTACAACATTCAAAGCCAGGATGGTTAAGTTCCTTTGGGCTATAAGTAGTTTTACTGAGGATTGAAAATGCTCCTTTCCATATTCTTCACCAATAGAGGGGAACCATTGAGTGGGCAGGAGGGCTGACCAGGGTTCTCTGGTACAGGTGAGTCCAGGAGTTTTCTGCTAATTGATGACAATTGTTGACAAAATGTCCAGCCTTTCCACAAAAAAAGACACAATCCCACCCTTCTTCTTCGATTGCTTTCTTCTGTGCTTCATGATTTCCAGAGATTTCCATGTTGAATTGATCTTTCTGGGGAATTCACTTCTTCCTTGACTGATTCCGTCTGTACTTGGATGGATTTTCGCATAGAAAACTCCTTTCCTGACGCTGCTGATTTTGTTGAGCGTCGCTCTGTAAGGTGACATCAATCCGGGTAGTTTTTTTTTTTTTTTTTATAACTCTTTATTTAACTTTTCTTGTCATACAGTGCATCAGCATTACACACTTATCCGGACATTGGTAATATGGGTAAATGAAAAAGGCACCATCAGCAAAACAGAGCACAGTTAACAGTCTAATCATTGACAAGTGGCAGCCCAGAACCCTCCTCTCCAGAGCTTCTTCCATTTTCCCCTCCTAGTCTGCATAGAGCCACTACCCCTCAGCGCGTACTTGTATACCCTCCCCAACCGTACAGGGCACCCCTGCAGACACATAGTCGTGCCGTCCCATCCCCATTCGCGGAGAGCCCATACGGGCCATAGCGGCAGTGTGCCAGCACGTCGTGGGGGAGAAAGATCGCAAGGCAGCCGTCAGGGGAACCCCCAGAGCCAGCAGCGTCCACCCCTCCCATCCGCAGACTGGACGACCCTCCCCAGGGGAAACCGCACCACATGCATCCCCCCTAGCCGGAGCCGCCCGCCGGTGAGTCCACCCCTACAGGGGCAGACGGCGATCGCTGGGCGCTGTTCGCCGCCAGGTACTGTGACAGAGGTCCCCAAATGTCGGGGGGACGGGATTTGGGTGGGAGCAACTCTGAATACAACAGAACATTCTCCTGACAAGTAACCATATCCCGCAGCCATTCCTTAAATTTGGGCCGCCTTCCCCGCCCCCATCGGCACGCTATGCGGCGCTTGGCAAGCAGCAGTGCGCAGGTTACAAAACGGCGATCCGGCTTCGGCACATCCCGAGTATACCCCAGAAGAGCCTGTATAGGAGAGGGCGGCAGCGGGGATCACAGCATCTCCCCCAAGGCCTCATACACCTGATCCCAATATTCGTCTATGCTGGGGCAAGTCCAGGCCAGGTGCAAGAAGTCCGCTCCAGGAGAATGACACCTGTCGCAGCGGTCGTCGTCACGTAGACGGAATCTGTGCATCTGGGCAGGAGTACAGTAAAGGCGATGGAGAAACTTGTAGTGGATGATGCGGAACCTACTACTAGACGAGATCATTTCAGTCTGCGAACAGCAGAACCCCCACTGTTCATCCGTGAGCTCAGTGCCAATCTCGGCCTCCCAGCCCGCACGGGACCGCAGCACCAGGCCCCCGTCTCGGTCATATATCCCCCGATACAGTGCAGAGACCATATGCGAAGGCGAAGGAGAAGAAAGCATATTATGAAACATCTCCAGAACTGGAGGTTCATTCGGATATGCCGGCAACACTTTCTGTAGCCCGCTTCGGAGGCGAATAAAGGCAAAAGTTTCCAGGGGGGTAGGGACAACGTCCCCGTAGAGGAGCGGGAGATCGCGAAATCTACCCGCATGAAAGAGGTCACCCCAGTTAGCAAACCCCATCTTCAGCTTGATTCTCCGGAACAGTTCTTCTCCTAGAAGCGGAAGAGCCGGGTGGTACACCAGGGGTATCAGTGGGGAGTAGAGAAACGACGACCCCAGACGATCAGCGATCGCGCCCCAAGCATGCGCCGTAGCCTGCACAGGGTTGCGATCCGCACGAGACGATGGCACCTCCGCGAGGACTGCCCCCTCAAGCAGCACCGGATCCGCCAACCAGTGTTCCACCGCCGTCTGCGGCATGAAGGGCAAAGGTCGATACCAGTAGTACGCATAGTGCGCCTGAGCACAGTGATAATAAAGTTGAAAGTCCGGTATATCGAAGCCGCCCTGCCCATAGGGCCGAGTAAGGACCGACCACCTGAGCCGAGGTCTCTTCCCCCCCACACCAATCGGATAAGCTCCGATCTTAATTCCCGGAAGAAAAAACCGCCCGGGTGAAACGGAATATTGAGGAAGAGGTAGAGCAGCTTGGGGAGCACGACCATCTTTATAAGGGAAACTCGACCCGCCATGGTTAGGGGCAGGGTCAGCCACCGGGCCACATGCGAGCGTATGATCTCGAGCGCCCTGCCATAATTCATACGCAGTACCTCCTGCCGGTCCCTGGAGACCCAAACTCCCAAGTATTTCACGCTCTCATCGCACCATTCCAGCGGATAGTCAAGTGGAATTTTCTCTATACCATCCGTGAGGGGGAAGACCGTGGATTTGCCCCAATTGATGTGAATTCCCGAGTAGAGCGCAAAGCGGACAAACTCTCGAAGGATGGGGTTCAGATTATCCCGCGGATGCTTAACGTAGAGTGTGAGGTCATCTGCATAGAGCGACAGCAGGACCTGCCGCTGCTGGCATCGCAGGGAGGCCGTGAGGTAGTTCTGTCGAAGACGGGACGCCAGAGGTTCAATTGCCAGCGCAAAAAGAAGAGGCGACAGCGGGCATCCCTGTCGGGTACCCCTAGTCACCCAAAATGGAGCTGAGACTCGGCCATTGATAAGAACCCTCGCCTTGGGGCTACAGTAGAGTATCTGAACCCACCTAGAAAACGCCACAGGCATACCCATATTTTGAAGGATCAAGTGGAGGTAATCCCACTCGACCGAATCGAACGCCTTGGTGGCGTCCAGAAAAACCGCCACCAAAGCAAGAGAGGGGTCCGCATTATTCAGCACCGAGAAAAGCGTCCGCAGATTGTGGGATGTGGAGCGGCCCGGGATAAAACCCGCCTGATCCGGCAGTATCAACCCCCCGACCAGAAGGTTTACCCGGTTCGCCAGCACCTTGGCCAGGACCTTCACATCGCTGTTAATGAGAGAGAGCGGTCTGTACGAGTCGCAGCTATCCGGGGGTTTCCCCGGTTTAAGGAGAGAGACAATGAGCGTCTCCGACATACTGGGCGGGAGGGAGCCAGTCTCGTTTGCCTCTTCAAACACCTCACGCAGAACCGCTGCGAGCGGGTCGATGAAAGTTTTATAATAGTCAATTGGGAAACCGTCCAGGCCTGGGGATTTTCCCGACGCAGTCTGCATGATGGCTTCTTTGATCTCATCCAGGCCTATAGGGGCCGCCAGTAACTCACGTTGGGCATTCGACAACCATCCGAGGGTGAGCCCAGACAGGTAATCGGTCATCTCCAGGGGCGCTACCCGTTGAGACGTATACAGGGCGGAATAATGAGACACGAAGGTAGACAGTATGGAGGGTGTGTCGCGCTGCAGGGTGCCATCCGGAGCCCTGACCTCCAATATGTGATTGGTGCCGTGGGGGGGGCGAACCGCTCCCGCCAGGAACCTGCCGGGGCGCTCACCCTCCCCATACGCGCGTGCCTTAAAGTCCTTACCGCGGAAGCGCACCTCCCTCTCAGCCGCAGTCTTGAACTCAGTCAGCTTAGTGCGGTAGTCTAATTGGATCGCAGGATCTCGCATGAAGGCAGGGTCAGTTTCCAGCGTTTGCAAAGCTCGTTCCAAGGCCGTCAACTCCGCGCGAAGCGAGCGGAGCACGCCCGAGCCCTTAGAAATACACACACCCCGCATGGTGGCCTTAAAGGCCTCCCATACTGTCGCCACGCTATCCACCGTCCCCCGATTACGATCGATGAACTCTGTGATCTCCTGGCCCATCTCAAATTTAAACAGTTCATCCAAAAGGATGTGAGGCTGCATGCGCCACGGAAGCGGATCCCCCACCAGGCCGGACCGGGCCAGGGTAAGGAGCACAGGCGCGTGGTCGGAGTAGGTGCGAGGTAAGTGTCTTGCCCCCAAGAGAGAGGTCCCCAGCGTCCTCGACAGGAGCATGTAATCCAACCAGGCCCAAGTGGAGTGCAACATCGACCAGTGCGTGCCCTCCCTAACACCTGGGTGCATGTATCGCCATGCATCAAGCAATGAGTGCTGCGCCATGAGGTCTAGAACGTAAGCCTGGGAGCGAGGGTGATGCGCAGCGCCCGCGCTGGAACGGTCCAGGGCGGGATCAAGTGTAACATTAAAGTCCCCTCCCCAAATCAGGTGTGCGGAGCCTATCTCCAAAATAACTTCCCATAAGGCAATGAAGTGTGCAGGACCATCCACGTTAGGCCCGTAGGAGGAGACAAGTGTAACAGTAGCATTGCCCATCCGTCCCCACACCACACAGAAACGGCCTTCGGGGTCAAGTCTATCCCCCAGGGGAACAAACGGGGTGTGTTTTTTGACAAGGATGGCCACTCCCCTGGAGTAAGTGGAGTAGGAGGAATAGAGACTGTATGCAGCCCACCGTGACGCGAATGTAGGCGCCCTATGGGGGTCAGTGTGGGTCTCCTGTAATAACGCTATATGTATGCAGTGGCGGTCTAGATAACCCAGGACCTGGCGACGCTTGCGCGGGTCCCCCAGCCCCCTAATATTCCATGTCAAGATATTGAGCTTACTGTGCGGATCCAGCTGCTCCCCCCATTCTCCAAGCAATGTTACTCGTGGAGAACCCATTCATTGATCCTGTGAGATCCCGCAGGCTGCCCCCCGTTCCCCGCAGAGCAGCCCGCCCAGTAGCAGGACAGTGCCAAACACCCCCTCGCAGGCCCCAATACCCAAAGCAGTTGAGCTGGAGCCTAAATAGCGGACAGTGCATGTGCCGAGATTGAAGTGTGTTTTCACAGATACAAATCCCCCCTCCCCCAAACATCAATCCCCTGAAACAACCCCCAACCCCTATTCCACCCCCACCCACCGCAGCAGCCCAATCCTGCCGGAATCTAGACTCCCACCCCTCCCTGTCAACGAACATAACAATAGAAGTGGGGTATACCCTCCATAGGAGGCGCTAAGGTGCCAGACCCACCCTCCCCAATCCCTCTTTGCACCCACCGCACCAACACCCTTGCGGGTGAGGAGACTACGTGGGACAGGGGGGGGAGTGCCAGGGCGAAACAGTTCAATGTCCGGTCCAAAACGGCATAGGCAGTGGACAACGGTCCAAGCAGGGTTCCAGAAATTAGAGGCCGCCAGCCCCCCATCACGGAGGACAAGGCAGAGGGCAGTAGCAGTTCCTGCCAGGACAGAGGCGAGCCCCCTCATACAAACAGACACTCCATGGCAACAGCCCGGTCCCCATCCCAGCAAGCTGTAAGAAACAGGAGCACTGAGGGGCAAGGCCGTGCCCACCACGGGGAAGAGACAGTCGTAGGGGGAAAGAGAAACAGAAATAACCAGGATAGCAGTACTCATCCTTCCGATGCATCCAGCGTGGAGCAAGAGCCCGACTGCGCCCCCGGGCTACGACGTTGTGATGCCGCAGAGGGCAGCTCCCGCAGGAAGTCCTCCACCTGTTGCGGGTTACCGAAAAACAGGGGCTTGCCGTGGAGAGTAATCTTGAGTTTGGCAGGGTACTGCATGGCGTACGGTATGTCCCGTTGTTGCAGCTTTTTCTTCACTCCGGCAAATTTGCGGCGAGCCTCCTGCACCGCCTGGGTAAAGTCAGGGTAGAAGGAAATGGTGACATTCTCGTGCAGGATCAGTTGTTTCTCCCTGGCGAGTCGTAGCAGGGCATCACGGTCCCTGTAGTTGAGGAATTTGATGATGACTGGGCGTGGCGGAGCCCCGGGGACAGGCCGCGGCCCCAAGGAGCGATGGGCACGCTCCACCACAAGCTGCGGCGAGAAGGAGTCTCGGCCAAATTTGTCAATGAGCAGACGCTCGATGGAGTCCTCCATGCGGCCTCCACCGCTAGATTCCGCTAGGCCGACCAGGCGCACGTTGTTGCGTCGGGAGCGCGCTT
Organism: Triturus cristatus; assembly: GCF_964204655.1. Lineage (NCBI taxonomy): Eukaryota > Metazoa > Chordata > Amphibia > Caudata > Salamandridae > Triturus > Triturus cristatus. Next base: position 106,955,330 of record NC_140583.1, on the reverse strand, counting down.
CTAGATCTTCATTTTTGTCAGCAATGACCTTAAGCAGTCGGTCCATCTGCGACAGTTTGGCCCTGCCAGTCACGGCGCCATCCTCCAGCTCCGAAATGCGACCTTCCGCCTCCTTCAGGCGCTCCCCATGTTGGTCCAGCCGGTGTACAACCGCCTCCAGTCGCGTGTTCATATTATCGATTTTGGCGTCGATGGAGGTGAGGCTCTTCTGCATGCTTAGGAGGATCGTCTTCCAGTCTATCTCCTCCTCCTCACCGGGGTCCCGCTCTCCGCCATCCCCCGGCGGCGCCCGCGTTTTTTTCTTAGAGGCGTTGAATTGGAGCGTCGATTGTTTCGCCTCTGACTTGCCCATGGCGACTGCCAGCGAGGGCCCAAGGCCACCAGTATAGAGTCCACTCAGCAGCTTCAGCGATCTGACCCCAGGCGCGCTACTAGTGACCAGCCGTGTCAGGGCCCTCTAGTTGTCCAGTCCCCCGCAGGCCGGCAGGGGCACCCGGGTCCACAAGGCCTCCACGCGCGTCGCTCAGCCCCACACGGGAGCCCGCCCCCTCTCGGCGGCCTCCTCAGCACCAGCACCGCGGCTCCTCACACCAGGGGTCTCGGGGCCTAGGCCGAGCGGGGGTCCCCAGAGCACTCCATCAGCTCCCTCCGGTGCCAGATCAAGGGCGACGGCCGCACCCCAAGGCAGCGCTGGGGATCCCCTCTCCGAGCCCCCCCGCAGCAGGCAGATTCAGGGAAGCGCGCCACAGCCCCCAGGCGCTTCAATCAGGCAGGCGAGCACAAGGCGGGTCCACAGTGGAAGGCGCAGAGGCAGCGCGACCTCACCCCGGGGGTCCAGCACGTCCGCTGTCGGAAGGATCCACCATCGGGGGCAGCGCGACGGGGGAGGGGGACCGGTCCAGCCTCCAGATAGTCCGCAGGGGGAAAGCGACCTCAGCCACAGTCAGCGTCTCGACCCGGGCCCACAGGGCCTCGCGGATCCCCAGGCTCGCGCAGGCAGAGTCCGCCGCTCACCAGCTCCGCCCAGAATGCTGCTCCGCGCCCTCCGGCAACCGCAGGCAGTAGCTCCCGCGTCCGGCCACCGATGCCCTCCAAACTCGCTCCAGGATGTCCCGCTCAGTTACGCTGCCCTTTCACAGCGTTTCAGGGTAGATTATCGGCCCGGAGGATGGTATGGCAGGATGTATTTTCGCCCGGCCGGCGAGAGCCTCACAGAAGTGCGGCCATGACGGTCCAGCGCCACCTAGCGCCCCCATCAATCCGGGTAGTTGATATGGTAGGTCTATTTACTACCAGTGAAGCCTTTGCCGCTGACTCATCAGTCAAAGCAGCTTCAGTCACCAATTGTTGGAGATGGCTGAAATATGACACAAAATCCTTATTTCCTTGAAGTAGGGTACGCGACCACAAATGGGAGCGGATCAAATTTGTGTTTTTACAAAAGTTTGCAGTGAACTGTTGAACCAAGGCCATGTTATTAGAAAGGTGCAGGCTGGGTTTTAAATTTTAAGGGGCAGACCAAACTAAAGCTACTGGAGGGTTCATCACCAGATTAGTCCTATCAAGTAAGAAGTATGACATTGCTGAGCGATTACACGGTCATCTTTATTTTAGTTATTGCTTCTGCCATTGCCTGCAGTGGATTGACCTTGGAATCTATTTTTAAAATCTTTAGTAGCATTGCGGATGTAGAGGACACGCTCTTCCCACCCCCTGCAGGTCCCTCCTCGGTTTTTAGCAAGTTCTGTGAAGATGACCCAAGTGTAAGGAAAAGAGGGTAGGGTGTAAGTACAGGGAGAAGGAGAAACACATTTCTGCAGATTGGTTATTAGAAAACTGGGACAGGGTATTTGACCAAGCTTTAAGTGGTCTGAAATTGTCAACCTAGGGGGAAAACAGCACAAATCACTCCAGGGACCAGTACTTAATTTGTAAAAAATTATGTGTCTGGGCCCTCAGCAGTAGGCCACTGCAGCCTACACCACCCAGCCAGTGCTGCCAGTGACAGAACCAAACCAGCTCATTACCATAACACTCCTACAAGTGTGACAATTTAGACTGGTCCACTCCCCCCAAAGCTATAAAGATTAGCAGGGGAGTAGGTAATAGTCATTTCTGACGTGTATTGAATTAGTAATCAACTGTTGTTGTACTCACTCCAAATCAGACAAACAGCCCACCATATGGCAGACTGTCATAAGTGCTGGTGCTGCCAATTAAGTGCTGGTGCCAAGCACTGGAAACCACCGGCTTAAATTAAGTAATGCCAGAGACAAAACACTAAAGAGATATGAATAGAGTTATCACAAAAACAAGACCCGGACTTGCCCAGTGTGGCATTGAGGCAGATTTTAACTAGCCTCCTTGTTTACCCGAAGGCCCGCTCAAGAGAACAAAGTACAATGTCATACCACTGCAGCATCAGGAAGGAGTGAGGCTGGGAGTAGGGAGACACAACTAATACACATAGCAAATGGTAAGATTCCGGAACAAAAGGGCTACAAAACAAAGGGAACAGACAAAAGGAAAGAGCGTACATAAACAATTGCTGTTGCCCGATAGTTTTCTCCTAGACACGGCGGGTCTTTGTACCATCTCTGCCTTTAATGGTCTGGAAGGGCTCCTGCTGTGGCTGATCCTCGTGTGGCTGGTGCAGCACAACTGACCTGCCTGACTCTGGATGCATTGGCTATTAATATGTGGACCTGTGTTTTCCATTGACAGATTCTCTGCCTTGAATTAGTTGGGATCTATCAAAAAGCCTACTACGGTGGGCACCAGACAGGTCACTGTGCAACAGGCCAAATACTTGGAGATGATTGTTCCCTCTGATCTCAGTTTGATCTCTCCAGTCTAACTATTAAAGAGCACTCCTGAGTCACCAAGATCAGCAGCACTCCTGGGCCAGCGAGCCACACAAATGGAAAGCCACTCACCTCAGTGCTGAGGGGCTCCTCTGATTGGACTAATGCCACAATGTCACGTTTCTCTCCCAATCCCCAATGCCAATGACCTCCTGACCCACCACCCCTTTGGCATCACGTTAATAAGTGAAGCCAAAAATAAAATGAGAGTCGGCTCCATAAATGATGTTCGGTTATAAAAGAAAAGCATCCCAGACCTCTGTCTGTTCCAAAATGTAGGCGTTCCTCCAAGATACTCCTCCCCTACTTCTTGCTTTGCTGCTCTCAGATGGATTAAAAAAATCATTTGGTTAATCCCACTGGCAGCTCTGGGTAAAATGTCTTACTACTCACTTCAACAACCAAATAGAAAACGCCGGAGCACAAATGGATAACAGTTGGACTCCAAAGGGTCAAGCTGGAGCAAGTAAAACTGATATAAGGGAGCAGGAGCTTCCAGCCACAGAAAACATACCATCAGGCACAGCTAGTTGCCCTCTGTCACTCCTAATTAAAAAGCAGATTGCCAAAGGGAGGAAAGAAGGAGCTCCAGGACCGAGTGGCATTGCACCTGCCCTGTTGAAAGCAAAAAGTGAAGACTGGGCGGATATCATGCAACCACTCTTTCTGGAAGTCGGGTTGCTAAACAGAATACCGGAATCTTGGAAGGGCTCGACGATAGTGCCAATTTACAAAAAAAGTGAGCCCAACAACTACCGCCTAGTAGCTCTAATTGATAATGAAGCGAAATACTTTGCGGGCACCATATTAGAGGAGCTCACATCCTGGGCTGAGGGAAATCAGATAATACCGCTGAACCAGACCGGTTTTCGCAAAACGGCCAGCACATCAATAAACATCCTCACATTCTCTCTAATAATCGACGCAGCAAAAGCCTGTAAATTACCTTTACATCTCTGTTACATTGACATTAGTGCTGCCTTTGACAATGTAGAGAGGAGCAAAGTGTGGGGGAAACTGGCGCGATGGGGCATACCACAGCCTATTTTAAACATGCTGTCGCTTCTACACACAGATACCTGGGTGCAGGTGAAATTTGGCGGCGGCACCCACCTCTCCTCGAAAGTTCCTACAACAAAAGGACTGAAACAGGGTTGTGTGCTTGCACCAACCCTGCTCAATCTATTCATGGCCGACCTTCCAAAGGTGCTTGATGCCTGCAATTCCCATTCACCCAGGATAGGAGGAAAAACGTTGACCAATCTCATGTAAGCAGACAACGTAGTTCTCCTTAGTCATACTCATGTTGGTCTCCAACATCTACTGACGGAAATGTAGAACTACGCGACAGAAAACAACTTAAAAATAAATCTGAGTAAGACTCGGACAATGTCAATAAACAATAAAAAGAACCTACAGCGGAATTGGTTCCTGGGCGGCACCAAGCTCGATCCAGCTCACGAGTACAAGTACCTAGGAGTCACTTTTGACAAGGAAGGGTCGTTTAGGCACCAGAAAGAGGAAATAGGAAGGAAAGGTCTGTTGATCGCTCTAACAATAAAAAACCTTGCAAATAAATTGATGGGGCCGACTTTGACCCCGCTCCTGAAGGTAGTCCAGGCTAAACTTCTCCCCTCGATTGCTTATGGCAGTGAGGCAATGCGGGGAAGAGATGCTAAGGATCTGTACAATACGCAGGTCAAAGCTTATAGAACTATGTTCTGCTTTCTGCCCTACACATCACATGCTCAAATAAGGCTGGAGTTTGGTCTTCCACAGCAAGTCTTAGCCAGGTATGGTGCTTACATCATCTGCTGGCATAAGATTAGAAGTGCCACTACAAATACGCTAAACTACTTGTTGTGGCACGACATACAGCACAGGGAGTTCTCTCAAGCTAGAATCTTCCTTCAGTTAGCCCTGGAATCTACCAAACGTATGGGACTTAGGGACGGTCAACTCGGCTATCTCAACTTGAAAAAACTAGTCTGGAAAACCATAAAACAAATTTCATTGGTGGAGGACAAGGCAAGCTTCTCAAACAGATCTCACGCCTGGATGACCCTTAACTCCTACATATCACTTATCCCACAAACATTCTTTAATCAGGGTTATCCTAAGGCCATAAAAATGAACTTCCTAAGGCATAGACTGGGGATCTTTCCGTGTGCTCAGCACCTTCCACCATGGCTGAGGACAACAGCACAAGATACTTGCAGGCTGTGTAACATCAAGAATGGTGACATTTTACACCTAATTTGCTTATGCAAGGAACTGCACCAAGCATGGCAACAGCTTCTAAAAGAACCTCTCAAACGGAAAGGCATCCGCACCAGGAGGCAAGCAGTGCTGGCCTGCTGAAACCCTGAAAATATCCAACTGAACATGCAGATTGGTAAAATTCCTTATGTTGGTAGAACAGAAAATATCCAAAATACCAAAAAATGCTCTACAAAACGTTGTCGCCGCAGGCTGTCCAGCAGACGGGAAGAGGCCTTAGCTGGATCACACTAAGGATAGACTCCCAGCAGCACAGGGATAATCCTTGCAATAAGTCGAGACAATTCGTACAACATACTCAATACGATTTGACAAATGGGCAAGCATGGCTGAGCAAAAAAACGGAGACTGCACCGTACAGTATCCAGCGAGCCAATGACATTCATTAATAACTACAATTAATTCTGATTTTAAACTGTAAAGAATTTTCTACCTTTGGATTTTAACAGGTTTATCCGAAGATTTTTTTCTTTTCCTTTATAATTACAACAACCAAAAAGGCAGCAAAGGTGGATGGAATCATACAGAATGACTGTTTACAATGTTATTCTTTTAAGTGTTAATATTGCAATGGTTTTGGTTAGCTATGCAAAAATAAAGAAACTTGAAACTTGAAACTTGAAACACTGGCAGCTCTAAGAACGGTCCTGCAGGCTCTGGTGATATCCAGGTTGGACTATGGCAACGTCCTGTATTTGGGCGCTGATAAAGCCTCTTTACACCAACTACAGGTCATCCAGAACGCTGCTGCTCGCCTTCTTTTCCACCTGCCTAGATCTGCCTCTGCTTCTCTGCTTCACCAACTTCACTGGCAAAATCAATAAGCGTATTGAGTTTGAGACTCTTTGCTACATGTTTCATGTCAAATGGGGCCTTGCTCCTTCTTTCATTCAAAATCTACTTACTCTTTATGCTCCGGCTCAACAGCTGCACCTTTCCAGCCTTTCATTATTTTCAGTTCCCAGGTTCCGGCTCGTCCGTATGCGGGATTGCGCTTTCTCCTGTCTTGGCCCAGGGTTCTGGAATGCTCTTCCGATTGACCTTAGAAACTGTCAGTCCCTGTTGGCCTTCCATAAGAGCTTAAAGAAGCTGCTGTTTAGTGTCTTAGTCTGATCTCTCTGTGATCTTTGCCCTTTATCTCTGTCTAGCGGTATCGGCCTCCACATGTCTAGTGCCGGGAGACCCTTGGGCATATCATCAAGCCCCTGAGATAAAATTATCGCCGCTTTAGCGTCCGTTTTTTTCCGGAAAGCGGCGATAATTTTATCGCCTAATCAGCAAACTCACGCTATCGCGTGAATCCTTGCATTATTGCCCTCTTCCCCAACGACCATCTTTGATCTCTAATGAGATGCAAAGTGGGCGTTCCTGCCCTGACATAACTGGAGAAATGTCGCTAAGCGACATTTCTCCAATTATCAATGGGCTCGCTAACCTGCAGAGCGACAAGCAAAGTGGCGATAGCTTCTGTTATCGCTACTTTCCTTACGCCTGCTTCAAAACTGACTTAGCCATGATATCCTCTGTAAGGTGGATATCATGGCTAAGTATGCCTTGCCCTATCAGCAAGCTTTCGCCATACCTTATGCGATTATCGCTGTATTTCCAGCGATAATTGCACAATTGGCAGCTTGCGCTCTGAATTTTATCGCTTTGGAGATAAGCGTTGCTGATAGCACGCTATCTCCTCAATAAAATTCAGGGTTGGCCGGCGAAAATGATCCTCGCGCTAAGAGCGCTGAGCGATAATTATCGCATGGCCTTGATGATATGCCCCCCTGTCGGGTAGCTGTTGGACCCGGCCGCGTGGCGTGGTCCTTAACCCCCTGGATTGTGCCCGTTCCCCACCCCGGCCTTCACGGGCCACCCGTCTGAACTGCACCAAGGCCCTTCACCCGGAGCTGCACGTGGTCGCATACTCCTCGTGGCTCCGCCATCTTGTTGGCATCCACGTCACACCGTGCACCCCCGCTCAACCCGGCCTCGACCCCAGCGAAGCCCCGACATCGAGGCACCACGAACTAGCCAGGGGGTGCCGCAGGAACCATTCATCGCCCCCGGCGGAGGACAGTATCGATGGGACCCCCAACTGTCCTCCCCTCTCGAGGTGTGATCGCCCTGCAACTCCCATGGGCCTGGCGCCTCTCCTGCTGGGCGTCTGGCCACCTCCACCCGGCCACTCCGCCCCCTCGGGCGCATAGGTCCGGACATCAAAGGGCTCCAGACCTATATCTGGGGCGACCCCACCACAGCTCGGCAGTTGTATCCCGGAGTCGAGAGCCCTGCTGATTGATTCGCGGCTGACCCTACGGAGAAGAACTCTTGTCGGAACCATCACGAGCCCTGCTGACTGCGTCGCGGCTCCTTCTTGTGAACCCTTTCTGAACCACCTGGAACATCGGAGCCCTGCTGACGCCGTCGCGGCCCAACCTCGCTGAAACCTCCCTCGGAGCCCTGCTGACGACGTCGCGGCTCGAGCTGAGCAGAAACCATCTTGAGAGCCCTGCTGATTTGATCGCGGCTCTCCACGAACTGTACGCCAGAGCCCTGCTGACGCCGTCGCGGCTCGACCCATCCGAGATCCGGAGGTCCTCCAGCTTGAGGATAAGAACTGGGCCCCAGGTACCCTCGTACCGCATTCCTGCCAAAGACTGTCCCGCTACCCCGACCCTTCCAAAGAGACACTGAGACTTTTGGTGGATCCCTCGATCCCTTCGTGTAAATACTGACCTCGTAACCTTTCTATTGCTGATAAGGAATTGCTTGTCACAAGACAACCTCCTTGAGTCCTGTGTGGTGGTGTTACTGTGCTAGTACGTGATAGGAGAAGGATCTCTCAGGAGACTTCTCGGCAGCGCTCGGCTACTTCGTGCAGTGTGAGGGCCCCCCCCCTTGGTGGTCGTACCGACTCCTCGGGGTCCGCCTTCCAACATTTGGTGGCCAGCGACGGGATCCGAGCCGAACGCAGTACGTACCAGCCAGTACCCACTAGCTACCCATCCAAACGAACAGCATCATGAGCAGCCAGGAAAACAATGCGACAATGGAATTCCAGCCCGAACGGCTGGAAGAATATACGCACAAAGAATTAAAACAGTTCTGCAAAGACAAAGGCATTGCAACCACCAGCCTAGGTACCAAAGAGGAGATGCAGAAAGCTCTGAGGGCATGGTTGGAGGCCGGGGCAGGCCCCTCCCAGGAAGAAGGGCCCTTGCCCCTGACTGAGACCACAGCAACCGCACGGACTTCGGCAACCGGAGGAAGAAAGAGCCTAGAAACCGGCCTCTCCGAAGAAGAAATACGAGAGCGGGAAAAGGTCCGGAGCCACGAGCTAGAGCTCGCCCGACTGCGGCTGGACGGCGAACTCCAGCTGGCAGAAAAGAAACTGGCCCTAGAGCAGCTGCGCCTTCAAGAAGAGATAGAGGAGAAGAGACGACACCGGGAGTTGGAGGAAAAGAAACTAACTCTTGAGCACGAGCGCAGTCTCAAGGAGCTCGAGATCAAGGCCAAGAACGGAGGGACCGACACCCCCAGTACTAGAGACACTCTACCGCCTTCCGAGGCCAAGGTACATATCCCGAAAGAGGTCGTCAAGGAGTATTACAAGAATGACGACATCCAACAATGGTTCAAGGCCTACGAGGTGGCCATGACCTCTCATCGGGTGCCCCGAAAAGACTGGGGCGCGGGCCTGTGGGGGCGGTTCCTGAGTGAGGGGCGGGACACGCTGCTCCAGCTACCGGAGGAGGTGATGACCTCCTACGATCACATGAAGGAGGCCCTGCTCACCCGCTACGGGCTAACAGCGGAAATGTACCGCCAGCGGTTCAGAGACTGCAAGAAAATCCCGGGTACCACATGGGTGGAATATGTGGACTTTTTCAGTCGGGCCCTAGAAGGGTGGATCAAAGGGAGCAAAGTAACCACCTACGGGCAGCTGGTCGACCTCATCGTGTGGGAACACCTTTCCAACAATTGCTTCGTGGAACTGAGACAGCACCTCCTCGACAGCAAAATGACCGACCCGCGAAAACTTGCCGTCGAGGCCGATCGATGGGTCAACTCCTGGGTCCCCCGGAACTCAATGGGGGAGTACCAGAGGAACCCCAACGGACCCCCCCGCCAGCGCGGTGGGGGGGGAGGGCCGAACAGGAACCGAGACCCTCCCGCCGGGGCCCCCAGGAGCCCCCCTCGAGGGCCACCGCAGCCACATCTCTCCCCGAGCCTAGCCCGAAGGGTTGGGCCCGGCCCGACCCGGACCACGGCCACCCGTGACCTGCTACGGCTGCCAACAAACCGGACACTTTGCCAGCGATCCGGCCTGCCCCCTGAACCGAAGAAACGGGGCCGGCGGGCCCCCGCCCCGGCAGCTGACAGCCGCCGCCTTGGGGGGAGGAGAAGAGGAAGAGGAGGCCCTCGACCGAGAGAACACTGAGTGGGAGCCGGCAGCCATGTCCCTGGTCTGCCTGGGTAGCCGAGAGATGGTACCCTGCCCCCCCATCCCAACCAACACCCAGAAGTACCGGCAGCAGGTCACGGTCAATGGACAACGGGCCGAAGCCCTTCGTGACACAGGCGCCAGTATCACCGCTGTCCGCTGCCACCTGGTGACCCCTGAACAGATTCTACCGAATGTGCTGTGCCCCGCACGGACGGCCGACAACAGTGAAAGCCTATGCCAGATGGCCCTGGTCCCCTTCGAGTGGGGAGGGGTGACGGGCCTGCTGAAGGTGACAGTGCGCGACGACGCCCCGGTCGACTGCCTCCTGGGGAACGACTTGGAAAGTTCCCCCTGGGCTCAAGTAGAGCGACGAGAGCACCTCCGAATGTTGGGACTGGCTGATTGGGCCTGCGCCATCACCCGGTCCATGACCACCCAGGCCCCCCGCTCATCCTCGACCTCCGGGACCGCCCAACCCGAGGGGCTCACACCCCCTCCCACCAGCAGCGAGGAGGAGGCGGACACCGACCCTGGACCCAGCGAATCCTCCCCCGAAGAGATGGCTTCTCCGAGCGCCCTCCCAGAGCTGACACAATGGCGACACGAAGGGGGCCCCACCCGAGAGCAGTTCCAGCAAGAACAACAGTCCTGTCCCTCTCTCGAAGGGGTCCGACAACAGGCGACCGCACAAGCCAACGGGGACCAGACCGGCACCCACTGGGTCTACTGGGCCGAGGGCCTGTTGTACAGTGAACAGAAAGTAGCAGAACTCGGGGCCAGCCGCGTGTTGGTGGTCCCCCTCCGCTTCCGGGAGTTCCTTCTCAACCTGGCCCATGATGTGCCCCTCGCCGGACACTTGGGGCAAGACAAAACGTACAGTCGTCTGGTGACCCACTTCTACTGGCCCCGGATGCGGAGAGATGTGGACAACCACTGCCGGTCCTGCCAGACCTGCCAGACCTGCCAAGCCAGCGGAAAGACGGGGGGTCGGGTCAAGGCCCCCCTCCAGCCCTTTCCAGCCGTCAGCACCCGGTTCGAACGGGTCGGAATCGATATTGTGGGACCCCTGGACCCCCAAACCGCCCTGGGCCACCGCTTCATCCTGGTCCTCGTGGACCACGCCACCAGGTACCCGGAGGCGGTCCCGCTAAGAACTATAACGGCCCCTGTGGTCGGCCGGGCCTTGATGGGGATCTTCTCCCGAGTGGGATTCCCCAGCGAAGTGGTGAGCGACCGCGGCACGAACTTTATCTCCAGGTACATGCGGTCCCTGTGGCAACAGTGCGGGGTCACATACAAGTTCACGACCCCCTATCACCCTCAGGGGAACGGACTGGTTGAGCGGTTCAACCGAACATTAAAAGGGATGATCCAGGGCCTGGAAGAACCCCTCAGGCGGAAATGGGATGTCCTGCTGCCCTGCCTCCTGTTTGCCTATCGGGAGGTCCCGCAGAAGTCCCTGGGGTTCAGCCCGTTTGAACTATTGTATGGACACCCGGTCCGCGGACCGCTCAGCCTGGTCAAGGAGGGCTGGGAGATGAAGCCCCGAGGCGCCCCTCCTGACGTCTACAGATACCTCCTGACCCTCCGAAACCAGACCCGCAGGTTCCGAGCCATGGCCGAAGCCAACCTCGAGGCCAGCCAGGAGGACATGAAGCGGTGGTACGATCGCAACACCTCTACTATAGAATTCGAGCCAGGTCAGAAAGTATGGGTCATGGCCCCGGTCGAACCCGGCGCCCTCCAGGACAAGTGGACCGGGCCCTTCAAGGTGGTGGAGAAGAAAAGTCCCGTCACCTACCTGGTCGATCTGGAGTCCCCCCGGAACCCCCTCCGGGTCCTACATGCTAACAGGCTAAAACCCCACTTCGCCCGGACCGAACTGAGCCTGCTGCTGGCGACTGACGAAGGGGGCGAGGACGATTCCGAGCCCTTGCCCGACCTCTTGCAATCCGACATTCACGATGGATCAATCGAAGGGGTCCAACTCGCCTCGTCCCTGACCCGGAACAGCGCAACGACTGCCAGCAATTACTGCGGGACTACGCAGCCCTCTTCTCTCTCACCCCGGGGGTGACCCACTGGTGCATCCACGACGTCGACACCGGGAGAGCCCCCCCATACGACACAGAGCCTACCGGGTGCCTGACCGAATGCGGGCCTGCATCCAGGCCGAAGTAGCGAAGATGCTGGCCCTGGGGGTCATCGAGCCGTCCGACAGCCCGTGGGCCAGCCCTGTCGTCCTGGTGCCCAAGGCCGCAGCTCCCGGTCACCCCCCAGAGTTGCGATTCTGCGTGGACTACCGAGCCCTGAATGCAGTAACCAACTCATCGACCGCCTAGGGGCCGCTCGCTACTTGAGCACGCTGGACCTCACCGCCGGGTACTGGCAAATCCAGCTCACCCCCGGCGCCCAAGAAAGATCCGCCTTTTCGACCCCGGATGGGCATTACCACTTTCGGGTGATGCCCTTCGGAATGAAGAACGCCCCGGCCACCTTCCAAAGACTGGTGAACAAGGTGTTGGCCGGGCTTGAGGCCTTCAGCGCGGCCTACTTAGATGACATTGCCGTGTACAGCAACCACTGGACCGAGCACCTCCTCCACCTGAAGGCCGTCCTGGCCGCCCTCCAGCGGGCCGGACTCACGATCAAGGCCAGCAAATGTCAAATCGGCCACGGATCCGTGACCTACCTGGGCCATCAAGTGGGGAGCGGGCAGGTGGCCCCCCTCCAAGCGAAGATAGATGCCATCCAGACCTGGGAACCCGCCACTACCCAGACCGCTGTCCGGGCCTTCCTGGGCCTCACCGGATACTACCGGCGGTTTATCCGGGACTATGGGAGCATTGTTGGCCCCCTCACAGAGTTAACGTCCAAAAAGCAGCCCAAGAAGGTACACTGGACACCCCGCTGCCAAACAGCCTTCGACACCCTAAAGACAGCCATGTGTACTGCTCCGGTGCTGCAGGCCCCGGACTACCAGAAGGAGTTCGTGGTACAGACGGACGCCTCTGAGTATGGGATCGGGGCCGTCCTATCCCAAGCCGACGAAAAGGGGCTCGACCGACCAGTGGCCTTCATCAGCCGACGACTACTGCCCCGAGAGCAACGCTGGAGCACTATTGAGCGTGAGGCCTTCGCTGTGGTGTGGGCCCTCAAGAAGCTCCGGCCCTACCTCTTTGGCACCCACTTCCGGGTCCAGACCGACCACCGGCCCTTGCAATGGTTAATGCAAATGCGGGGCGAGAACCCCAAGCTGCTGCGGTGGTCCATCTCGCTACAAGGGATGGACTTTGACGTCGAACACCAGCCCAGCAATGACCACGCCAACGCCGACGGCCTGTCCCGCTTCTTCCGCCTTGACGAGGAGAATCCCCAAGGAGATGGGTGACTCTCCATGCCTTCGGCTGGGGGGGACGCCTGTTGGACCCGGCCGCGTGGCGTGGTCCTTAACCCCCTGGATTGTGCCCGTTCCCCACCCCGGCCTTCACGGGCCACCCGTCTGAACTACACTACAGGCCGTTCACCCGGAGCTGCACGTGGTCGCATACTCCTCGTGGCTCCGCCATCTTGTTGGCATCCACGTCACACCGTGCACCCCCGCTCAACCCGGCCTCGACCCCAGCGAAGCCCCGACATCGAGGCACCACGAACTAGCCAGGGGGTGCCGCAGGAACCATTCATCGCCCCCGGCGGAGGACAGTATCGATGGGACCCCCAACTGTCCTCCCCTCTCGAGGTGTGATCGCCCTGCAACTCCCATGGGCCTGGCGCCTCTCCTGCTGGGCGTCTGGCCACCTCCACCCGGCCACTCCGCCCCCTCGGGCGCATAGGTCCGGACATCAAAGGGCTCCAGACCTATATCTGGGGCGACCCCACCACAGCTCGGCAGTTGTATCCCGGAGTCGAGAGCCCTGCTGATTGAATCGCGGCTGACCCTACGGAGAAGAACTCTTGTCGGAACCATCACGAGCCCTGCTGACTGCGTCGCGGCTCCTTCTTGTGAACCCTTTCTGAACCACCTGGAACATCGGAGCCCTGCTGACGCCGTCGCGGCCCAACCTCGCTGAAACCTCCCTCGGAGCCCTGCTGACGACGTCGCGGCTCGAGCTGAGCAGAAACCATCTTGAGAGCCCTGCTGATTTGATCGCGGCTCTCCACGAACTGTACGCCAGAGCCCTGCTGACGCCGTCGCGGCTCGACCCATCCGAGATCCGGAGGTCCTCCAGCTTGAGGATAAGAACTGGGCCCCAGGTACCCTCGTACCGCATTCCTGCCAAAGACTGTCCCGCTACCCCGACCCTTCCAAAGAGACACTGAGACTTTTGGTGGATCCCTCGATCCCTTCGTGTAAATACTGACCTCGTAACCTTTCTATTGCTGATAAAGAATTGCTTGTCACAAGACAACCTCCTTGAGTCCTGTGTGGTGGTGTTACTGTGCTAGTACGTGATTGGAGAAGGATCTCTCAGGAGACTTCTCGGCAGCGCTCGGCTACTTCGTGCAGTGTGAGGGCCCCCCCCTTGGTGGTCGTACCGACTCCTCGGGGTCCGCCTTCCAACAGTAGCTCTGCACTTTATAAGTGTAATAATAACAATAATGAAGATGCCCCTAGAGTTGGATTTATCCTGTCTGCTTTTGTGGTTGGATTACAGTGATATGTTATAGTTTTGCTTACTTAAATATAGTTTTAAACTATTCAAAAATACATCTCTGTACAAGCTTTTTTGGTTAAAATAAGTATCGAAACTTGAGGGGGACCCCCGGCAAGTTACGTGGAAGGGCCCCCTCTGGACTCAATCAGGACCTCTCCAGCCAGAGTATTGTGCTGAGGGGGCATCCTGGAGCTTGGACACCCCCTGCACTGAGGGGGCAGCAGGGGCTTGGGTTATGCCACTGGGATGAACAAACACAACTTCATTGTTTGCCAGTGACCCAAAATGCCATATTTAAAACACCTTGCATAATGAACAGAATGTTTGATGGGACAGACCAGTCATGGCTCCATAATCGTTTTTATTCTATCGTCACTGTTGAGTTTTCTACTAATTCACACTTACTTTTGCACATTGCCCAGCATACCCGTGAACCCATCAGCACCAAGATAGATGTTTATGCCTCTGCAAATATTCCTAACAATTCGATTAGCCCAGGAGTAGAAGGTCTAGTACTCTCCCATACTTACAGAGGCAACATGTCGCTCACTAACAACCCAGTTCCCGTTGTGGTAACTCTGGTTAGGTTCCTCCATACTGTTTCACGTCTTATCAGGCCTCCCAGTGTAATCCTATTGTAATCAGTAAGATTACACTCATGGGCAAGGGGTTCCCACCTAGTGACGGAGAGCCAAACATCACTCAAAATCTGTGCAATTCACAGCCCATCACTAGCAGCTAGAGACCAATGGAAAACAAGACACAAGGCATTCTCCTGCTGTGCCTCAAGGCTCTGGAATACCTTTTCCTTCAGAAATTGAACATGTTTTCTCCCTCATTGTATTGTATTGTATTGTATCGCGTATTTATATAGCGCAAAAAACGGTCACCCAAAGGGTATCCTGGCGCTTTGACTTTTTACCAACAACACGCGATATTACAATATCCAGACATATTAACCTGACCTAGGAAAAAGATGAGTTTTTAATCCTTTCCTAAAGGAGGAAAGATCCCCCATACTTCTCAGCGACAGAGGTAGGGAGTTCCAACATTTAGCTGCCACAAATCTAAAGGACCGTCCGCCCATCCGGGCCCTCAAAACCTTCGGAACCACCAGTAGATAGGCTGACGATGATCGGAGAGAACGTGCGGGTACATGCCACGCGAACATTTCCTGCAGCGGGACAGGGCCTTGCCCATGAATCGCCTTAAACACCAAACACAGTGCTTTAAAAACAATCTGCTGCGAGGTAGGCAACCAATGAAGGTCCGCCAGCGCCGTAGTGGAAGAATCAGAACGCCGCCGAGAAAGGGCCAACTTAGCAGCCATATTCTGCACTCGTTGCAGTTTACCCACCAAATTGGCAGGTGCTCCTAACAGCAATGCGTTGCAATAGTCCAACCTGCTCAATATAATGCCACGCACCACCTCTGGCCGAGCATGGACCGGTAGCAGCGGAAGGATTTTCCATAGCATACGGAGCAGCGCCATACAAGTGGCCACAGTCTTGTTTACAAATACGTCTAGCTGAAGATTGGGCCCGAACATCACACCCAGGTTCCGGACGGAACCTGCTGCCGAAGGAGCATCCTGGGAGGAGGTGGGCCAGAAATCAAATGGCAGCGGACGGGGGACACGATCCATCGAGCAATGCAGTACCTCTGTTTTGGAGCTATTGAATTGCAGGGAGTTTTGCCTCAACCAATCTGCAGTTGCTGCCATGCAACGATGGAAGGTCTCCAGAGGCACCGCGTCCTTAACCTCGATAGAAAAAATAAGCTGCGTGTCATCAGCGTAGTTAGTGACCGCTATGCCAAATGATTTAATCAAGCTCACCAAGGGCCAGAGATAAAGATTAAACAGAATGGGGCTGATGGCAGACCCTTGAGGAACACCCTGCCCAACCACCTTGATGTCAGACTGAAACGGTGGCAAGGCTACCACCTGACGTCTGCCCCCTAGATAAGAGACCAGCCACTCACGGGCCAAACCCGTCACTCCGATTTCCTCTAGTCTACTGACCAGGATGGCGTGGCTGACCGTATCGAACGCGGCCGACATGTCGAGCAGCACTAAAAAGGCTGCCCGTCCAATGTCGACTCGCGAACGAAGATCGTCGAGGACGGTCACCAAGGCGGACTCAGTACCGTGAGCTGGTCTGAAGCCAAACTGGGTCACGTCCAGACAGATGTTAGTCTCCATAAAACCGGACAGATGTTTAGTGACCAGTTTCTCCAGAATCTTAATGGGAAAAGGGAGCAGCGAAATGGGTCTATAGTTCGCTGGACAGGTGGGATCCAGTGTTTCTTTCTTCAGCAATGGGGAGACCACCGCAAGTTTCCAACTATCCGGAACTCGAGCCGTGGTAAGGGACTGACAGCAAATAGCATACAGCGGAGGAAAAAGCTCCGCTTGGAACAATTTCCAATATTTATGTGGCAATGGGTCCCGGGGGGAGCCAGAGGATACACTGTTGGCCAAAGAACAGAAATCCTCAAAGGACGGGGGTGGAAAGCTGTCCAACCGTACCTGTCTGCCATCTACCTCTACGGTCTCTGAATCAGTCCCCGACACGGGAACCGGCACAGGGTGAATGGCAGGCGTGGTCAACAAAGCAAGCTTGCTCAAAATCAGAGCGATCTTATCTTGAAAGGCCTGCGCCAGGGAGTCGCACAGAGCCTGAGAGGCTGGGATGTCATTAGCAGCACAGACTGGTCGAGAAAGGTCTCTAAAGATCTTAAATTAGGTCTGTGATTTATTCGCTGCTTGTGGTAGCGACTCCTCGAGAAATCTCGCTTTGGCACCCTTAATCTGCGTCTTATAGTCCGTCAGTGCCTGTTTAAAGAGGACTTTATCCGGTTCGAGGTATTGTTTTCTCCAGGTCCGCTCTGCCCGCCTGCATCGAAGTTTCAGCTGTAACAACTCAGCTGTAAACCAAGGCATAGCGATTTTGGACCTATCCCTAATTTTCCGCAGGGGAGCCAATACTTCCAGAGAGTCTAGGATTTTCCGGCTAAGAGACTCATAGCTCTCATCCACACTATCTCCTAGAAGAATACCCCCTCCCAGCAGAGACGGCAGGCAAGATTGTTTCAGTAGCCTCGACCACTGCCTACCAATCTTGGTCATAATACCAGTGCTCCCACTCCTAGATATCTCCATAGGGAGTGCGATGGAAAAATGGACTAGGGCATGGTCCGTCCAACACTGGGGGAGGATGTCTCGAACAGAAACCTGGCTGGCATCTGCAAAGATCAAATCGAGAATATGGTCCTTGATGTGAGTCTGTGAGGACACCAACTGCTGCAGATGAATGTTGCTACAGGCCTGAACTAGGTCCGAGAAAGCAGACCTTGTAGACCCATCTGGCCGTAAATTGAAGTCTCCCAAAATCAGAATCCTGGCATGGGTATTAAAAAGATCATAGATGGTATCGATTAGCTCAGGTACTGCTGACAAAGTACTAGCAGGGGGTCGATAACAC
Organism: Triturus cristatus; assembly: GCF_964204655.1. Taxonomy (NCBI): domain Eukaryota; kingdom Metazoa; phylum Chordata; class Amphibia; order Caudata; family Salamandridae; genus Triturus; species Triturus cristatus. The sequence continues at coordinate 106,937,605 of NC_140583.1, read as the reverse complement.
AACAACCCCGAGTAGAGAGTACCTCCCTGTCCTTTCAGGGAAAAGCCTAATACCTCACAGCCAGAGATAATCTTAGTCTCAAGCTGGGAGAAATCCAAAGACTCCCTATAAATAAGACCCACACCACCTCCTCTAGCTCCCACCCGCGGGTTATGCCTGATCTTATAATCAGGAGGGCAGGCTAAGCCCAGTTCCACCACACAGTCCGCTCTAGTCCATGTTTCTGTCATGAACAGAACATCTAACTCACAGGACTCTATGAGCAGCGCAATTTCCATGTGGTGTTTGCTAAGAGATCTAACATTAAGCAGACCACAGGACAGGGACTGATTCCGCCTAGCAGTGATGAAAGGCTGGCGGCGTAGTGATGTACCTGGATCAAGGCTTAGTAGCATGTCTCTGGAATAGGTTAACCCAGCAGGAGGAGAAGAAGCAGCATCCCCGGCGCCCGTCGCGATCTGTGCGCAAATGGGCGCAAACGGGCTTACCTCTGGCGCACCTCCGGCACGCCGCCGTCGCGCCCACGCTGCGCGCTTGTACGCACATCTCCTTATGTACTAGGATAGTAAACCGCGCGGGAGTCGTGTGAGGAAATCCTCTGCACCCGCGAAAGATGGCGCCTGAAACCGGGCCGATCCAAGGACCCTCACCCAAGATGGCGGCCGGGACACCGCGTTCGCTTTCAAAGTAGCCCCCCGAAGTCTACCTAATTCCCGCAAAATGCGGATGGGTTTACAATTTTATAGTGCAAGTCAGAGTTGACTAGATACCCCCAAATGATGGAGTGCAAATGCGCCTATCGCCGAAATGGCAGCGCGAATGACAGGTAACGTTTAAAATATAAATTATAAAATAGCTAAATAAGGCTGCAAAGTTCACGTTAGCGCAGTGGTAAAAGGTCTACCTTAGGGCGGCAGGAAGCGCCTTAAATGCACTATCCAGTGCGCGGGAGTCCTGTGAGGAAATCCTCTGGACCCGCGAAAGATGGCGCCTGAAAACGGGCCGATCCAAGGACCCTCACCCAAGATGGCGGCCGGGACGCCGCGTTCGCTTTCAAAGTAGCCCCCCGAAGTCTACCTAATTCCCGCAAAATGCGGATGGGTTTACAATTTTATAGTGCAAGTCAGAGCTGACTAGATACCCCCAAATGACGGACTGCAAATGCGCCTATCGCCGAAATGGCAGCGCGAATGACAGGTAACGTTTAAAATATAAATTATAAAATAGCTAAATAAGGCTGCAAAGTTCACGTTAGCGCAGTGGTAGAAGGTCATTCACTGCATATTTCAAGACTCAGCTATTCAAGTAGCCCCTTAATGATGGGTACTTCTGGCCTTCTTTGCCCGATGCTTTTAGTGCTCTACAACCTCGTCTCCACTTTAAGGTCTCCCCTTTTCAATGACGTCCACTAGATCTCCCTCTGCCTAACCGAACTCTTCCATCGCCATTAGCATGCTCATGCACATCTTGTTGTACGGTGTGCCATTGGTTTACGGCTATCTTTGCATCATGTAAGACCATATCTATCTATCTATGTATATATACATGTGTACTTGAGTACATATGAAAATAAAATACTGATGTCTCTGCAGACTTAAGTGCTATTCCGAATTGAAAATAGTTGGTTATATAGGGCCTCATTTATGAGGTTTGCCTACAGGCTTTTTTGCTGTGCTGCCCTATGGCAAAAGAAAATGGCAGTAATGCACCGTATCGATCAGATACAACGCATTCTGGTACTTTTACCCTGCGCTGCTCACAATGGGCTGCCATGCGCCTACGCAGGCACCCTGGCACAATGGTGCCAGGGTGCCTGCGTTGCGGGGATGCTTTTTCATCTTTCTTTTTGTGCTGTGGAATGCAGCACACATAGAAAGAGGAAAAACTAGGAGAAATAAAGATATTTCTTAACGTTGTGCCTCCCTTACGCCTCCCCTGGGGAGGCGTGAGTTTTTGGTGCTTTCTCAGAGATACAATTTCTAGTAAATCTTGGGTAGTGTCAAAAAGCCATGGATATTGCTGGGAACCCCCCAAGCAACACCAATTGCATGCCCCTTTAACTCAGAAAACTCTGTTAAAGGGAATGATATTGACAAGGCAGTATTAAGCTAAAAAAGTGGCTTTGTGTTATCTCGTAAATATGGAGCAGGCTCCTGTGCCGAGGAACATCACAAAAAGTGACGTTCTGGCGGCGCAAGGGGCCTCATAAACGAAGCCCATAGTACATTGCAGTACCATAAGTTATAATAATACTATCGTTTTATAACATTTGTTGTATGTTTCGCTATTCATGCTGCCTTATGGTGTGTCAGATTCACCCAGACTTTAATCTCGCAACTGTCACACTTGCACAGTGCATTATTGCCTCATGACCCGGCCCACATGATGGCGACCACAGAACACACACATCTCGGATTCACAAAGTGTTGGGCAGGCCACTTTGTGCAAGAGCAGTGCACCTGACCACTCCCATCTTCCATGAAAACTTAGGAGTGATGCACACTAGCGGCATTTATGGTTTGGTTGTCACTGCACTCATCAAACACTTGTGTTCTGTATGTCCAAGCTACCTGGCTTAAAGAGCCTATCACCTCTGCAGGGAATGTGGACATATTGCACGCATGCTTCCTGGCATCCTTGTAGTTTCACAGTCCATGCTTTCCAACACTATGACCGCCACTATGGCAGGACCACTCAAAGATACACCTTACCACCTAGTACATTTCTGTGTCTTCTGATATTTGGGTATATTCCAATCTGCTAAACTTATCACGGGATATATGGAAACAATGGCTACTTCCGGAATCCATGATCATTTGTGGACTGTGTGCACAACATTGGTGCTAAGAGCCTATACCTCAACAAACACAGAAGCCCTCTTTCTGGTTCGCGAAGTTTGAACCAAAAGGTTCATATAGAATATAGAAATTACCTCATCCTATAAATGTGTTTCTGTATTTTTCCTACATGAAGGTTTCACCTCAACTATATGTATTGTATTTGTATTTGCGTGTTGGGGACACGATGGACAATCAGAGCTGTGCAGGCGTGCATACGTGCTGTTGCAAATTTGGCCCCTGCCATACATTATAAGGATATTGCAAGTTACCAAGAAGTTCCGTAAGCATATAGAGGTATGGTTATGGAACTCTGAGATGACTTGCAATATCCTTATCATGTACGCCAGAGGGTACTTTATCCTTTATAATGCATGGTCACAACAACACCTTTCCCACAAATCACTCAAAACCTTGGTGCATCGGCCTTTCATATGATAGAAAGAGCATGTTGGCAAACATGAAGAATAAAAATAAAACCTCTAGTGCAAGATTTAGCACATAAAACAACTATTATTTGTTGCAAACATATATTAGAAACAGTTCAATACATATCACTTTTTTTTTTTAAACTGCACATGCTCAAGTGTGTAGAAACATACAAATAGATTCTAGCTTTTCTCTAGATAGCTAAAGAGTGCGAAAAATGTTCTCTCTTCTGGTCACTGTAAATTAAGACACAGAGCAGAAGAAAGAAAAGCAAAGTCCAGTTTTCTTTGCTAAACAGCTGGTTTAATTCTGCTCTGTGACCTGACTTGCCTTTTACCTGGGATGCTGGCTCTATCAACAGGCACTATGACATCAGAACCTGACTGTAATAACTTATAATAGTCGACTTCCGGCGTCTTTCTTTTTTTTAAATAATCGACGACTGGGTGCATCAGAAGTCGCCGATTAGAATGAGACTGGCGTTTATGCGGTGATTACATAATCACATATGCAATAAGAGCAGTAAATGCCAATTGCTGAATTGCCTCTGAGGACAAGTTCCATTATTATTCATTCTGAATATAATTTGCATTAAAATGGAGGTGGTGCGCAGGTGGAAAGATATGTAAGGTACTTTGTGTATGGCAGCTGTGCTAATTTAATTAATGCACTTAGGTGTTTAGCAGCTGCGCCTTTCGAGAATGACCCAGTTCCAGCATCCTGCTCAACAACACCCACTAGACCGCACCGCCATCTTGGAGCTTGCGAGCCCAGCACGCCTTCTGTTGTTCTTGGGAAGTAATCTTGTTTACTCCCTGCATAAATGTGTCTTCTTGGAGGTTTGCTTCCCTGACCTGACTCAAAGGATGATGGCCGTGCTGGTTTGTGCACTGAACATTAAGAGGGCCCCTGAAAAACGAATTCAGGAGTAGCAGGGCCAGGGTAAAATAACTGCAAAGACAATGAAATCTGCCAGCTCCATATCTTAGGTGTAACTCATCAACAATAGTAGAATCATGTACTCTCAAGTCAAAGCTATACAAAATTGATTCATTTTTTAGTTCAATGCACAGCTTTAATTGTCTTTGTGTTCTGGTTTGTGTCGCACATGTAATGCCAGAATGGAGGACTTCAGACTCTTTCTGGTTCTCTGTCCGGTCTACAGTGACCCACAGACAAAGATGCTCATGGGCAGATCAAAAAACATGGAATCCAGGTTGCCAAAAGGCCATGGCTTGCTTGATTTCAGGTCACCACCCCTGGGTTACCAACGCCACAGACGCATTTCTGTAAGAAGCAGGGTGGCGAAGGGAGCTCTGGCTTGTTCGTGACTCCAGCCACACGAGTGGCACCCCAAACCTCTTGAGACGTCAGAACTTTCCTCAGAACCTGGACACTATTATCTGTGCCATTTGTGGTCTTTGCCTCCCCATTTCAGTATGCCCCAGGGTAGGCTTTTAAAGCATCTGTTTTCCACACTGAACACCATTGCAGAAATTGATCAAAGACTATTTCCCCCACTAGTTGCTGTTCATGACCCTTTAACATGGGCTCCTCTTGTTCTTCTGACTCGTCCACGGGAGGAGTTGTAGATGGAGAAAAGAACGTCTTAAAATTTGAACCATTAAAGCGATTAATTCAAAGTAGCAGGGTGGTGCCCAAACTAATTCCAGTATCATTTCTAGCATCACTAATGTCTATGTAACTTATTCCTTTTAGGTGAGTTGTTGCAAATGCATCTCAAGTGAATATCCCATCCACCCCCTTCAGGGAGCAACACTAGACCTCGGTGTACAATGTTTCGATCAAGATGCAGGAGAATGGTATCCATGGCCCTGAGGAATAACATGAAAGAATCTTCGCCACGCGTTTCGGTCACTTTGTAGCTGATCATGACACGACAGCTCTGTCCAGCCATGAGAGCTGACACAGCACAATCGAACCACACCACTTGAAGGAACTGGTTGAAAGTAGAGCCTGGCACGTGGACCATGCAGAATTAATGCCAGGCTCTTGGATTCTGCCAGCGCAGATGACGACCATGCCCAGTCCACTCCACCAGTGTCCCCTTTTTCAGCTTCAAATGCCTGTGTTAAAGTAATACCTCTCGTCCCCTTCTGTACACTTATGTGGAGAAGAGACTTGTCGTTTGCAGTGCACGGAACAGAAGTTACGCCTTCCGTCTGGGGACGCAGGAGTGTGCTTGGGGTTGGGATGGGAGAGAAGAGTGACCAAAACCGGTTAGCAACATATGGTGCTAACTTGGGGTAAGTTTAATTCATTTAATTCTATGAAGTGTAATCACGCGGAATTACCTAAAAATTCAGTGAGAAGAGTAAATCTGCATTTAGTGCTATTTTCTAAAAATTCCAACTTGCATCCAAAATACACCCAAAGATGCATTCTGCGCTACGAAAAAGCACAAAATGCAATTGAACTTTAATAGTGATCGCGAGCAGCCGCGCGCTAAATGTGCGCTTGATTTTCCCCCAACTTACTCCCAGCATTTAGTGCTAGTTTCTTAGCGCAAAGGGCACCATCGCATCCCAACATGAGATGCATCTTGTGCTAAACAAATAGTACTAAATGCAACAGACCCTAAACAGCAGTGCGAGCACCCGCTCGTGCTCACTAAATGTGCTCTCACTGTAGGATTTTCCCCCCCAGTTTACTCTTAATTACGAGAGCGGGCGCAATCATGTTATTTTGGTAATTGCGTTTCAAAGAGTAATGCAGAATTATAAAAATACCTTTGATTACTCTTGCGTAATTGAAATTCTGCTTAAGTCTAGTTCTAATTAACACCACCCTAAAGTGAAGGGAGGGTAAAGGGAGGGGTTTATGTGGGCGTCCTCCACAGTAAATCACTATTTTAAGGTAACTGGCGGAAGTCGGTCATTCTAGTATCAATCCTTTCGCTTTAGCACTTTGGAATTACCTGTGACCCATACAGCTTCATTGCTAATATGGTCGATGCTGCATTCAGTCAGCTCTAAAGATATGACATCACATTTTCTGAAGAATACTTTCTCTGATCTCAAATTGAGATATTTTAGATTATTTCCCATATTGCCTTAAACCAATTCCTGTGACTCGAGTGCCACTTTGCCTAAGTTGTGTTGCAGCTTTCAGCTCAGCATTATTGTATTTCTGGGAGAATTTCAGACAAAATTGTACAGACTCCCATCCTAACTCTGATTCAATCGTTTTATGAGGTTTATTTTGGTTCAATCTTGAATAATAGCTTGAAAATATTGATGGAACTATTTTATTGAGTTTCTTTTTGCAGCAGTACATCCAAACCTGGACGTGGCATTAGTAAACAATAACATCCAGAAAGTCATAGAAAGAAACCCCCAAATTGTGGAATGGGGAGCCAGCAAACAATTGATAGGGAGGAGGGCCTTCCCCATCGGTAGCAGGGACCTAAGATGAGTTAGCTTGGTGGTTGTAAAGTCCTGGTTGAATGGGTAGTTGTTTTGATGATTTGTGGAATGTGAGTCACCCAGTAGGCATTTTGATATGTGTTAGTGGAGAGTTCTAGAGTTGGGGCGAGATCATTGAGGGAGGGGGCAGTCCTTCTGAAGGAAGTCCATGGGGATGGTCAGTTTGTGGTTTGGGTTGGTTGTGTTAGGGCTCTTTTCATGGTGCTGGTTTATCATCGAGCGGTATCTGGAGTGGGTTGTATTTTTTATGTGTTGTAATTTTATTCACACCCAATAATGAATGGCCAGTCCAGTACTTTAGCTTCATAAAAAAGGAAAAGTACTTAATTGCACCAACTATGTAATAAACCACGAGTAGATTATGCAAGGAACATGAGGTTCTAATGAGGTGCTCCAGGTGAGGCCACTGCAATCGATGGAGGCAAATCACAGGTACAGATTGACAGTGTGATGGTCACTGCATCTGTGGCCTGCTGGTCAGCTGCTTCATGGTACCCGGTTTTTAGCGACCAGAAATTAGATGCTGAGTCTCAGTTCTACCTCCCACATGATTTTGTGGCGGAAGTTGTTTATTTGTAACAAAGTAAGTACTGGTACTGTCAGGAGACAGCTTGCACCAGCCCATTTCTCCTGTTAGCGTGGCCTAAAACAGAACCAATTACTAACCATGAAAGTGGGGAGAGCATGTGGGGTAATGACCAGAGCTGCCGACTTTGGAGCTGGGGAACCAGGTTCGAGTCTCGGCATTGGCTCAACATCCTGTAATTCTGGGCAAACCCCTTAAACTCCCTCTAAATGAATGTGTCCTTAACTGGTGCTCCTAAAAAGCTCCGTAACTGGTGCTCCTAAAAAGCGCCGGTGTTAATGATTAACTGCCGGTGCTGAGCACTGAAAACCACTGACTTAAATTAAGCACTGTGTGGCGGTGACTCTCCAGGCCAGCTGGGCCATGGTGCAAAGTCCATGCTGAATGCCCTCAGGCCGGATGGTCCCACCTTCTTGCTTGTTGCTACCACTGGAGCTGCAGATGCCCCAAGTGCTCAGTGCAGGCAGCGACTATCTCCGATAGTGACTTCAGGCCAAAGCATAACCCTACACCCAAACAGTGATCACAGCTCACCGTAGGTCACTGATGAATCAGTCGGGGACCCGACAGGTCACAGGGCATGGGTGATACCAGCATGTGTCACAACTCTCAGGGACACAGTATGAGGAAGACTGCAGGAATTGGTCGCACTTCTGTTCAATAGCAGAGAACTGCAGGTTCCACGTCTGCCCTTGGGTCGGCTCCTGTGACATCCCTCCTGGGTGGGTGTGACCACAAGCATTAGGCACACTCAAAATCTTTGACTAAGTGCACCAGGCATAAATGGGGGGATCCAGGGAAAGGCACTTAGATCAGGCACTGTGATATCCATCCAGCCAGTCCACACTCCAGGGCAGGTCTATTTTCCAGGTGACCACAGTTTCTCCTTAGGGCAGACTTCCTCATGCTGGGATGTCCTCTGCTTCCCATTCTCAGCAGGCCACTTAGACCTCTTTCTAAAATTGACTCACATCTCTCCTCTAGCAAGAAGTTGCAGACTCACTAGTGCAACCCTCTCCCCCCTGGGAGACTGAGACCAGTCCTGGATCTCCAGAGTTTCCCTGACTTTTATGGAGTGTCACCTCTTCGGTCAGGTAGAAGACAAGTAACAAAGGATATAATGGAATTATAATGCAGCGGACGGAATATCCGTCATGTTTGAGATGGAGTAACCCTGACCGTCAAACTCGTAATCAGGCCCTAGAAGTCATTTGCAGAAGGTTCCCATTTTTCTTTGTGTCCTCTTCCAGACAGGGAATGTTTGCAAGTGTTTGCGAGTTGGTTTACTCAATACGCGTATCCCTCTTCTCGTGAGCATGCTACAGTATTTGTCTTCAAGTGAAGGGCTAACAGAACTCATGAGTAGCCCACGGCCAGAGTGACTGCAGCACACTGGCTTCCAGGATGTCTGCAAGCACACAGTAAATGCGGCCACCGTGCAGCAACAAAAGTGATGCAAGTGGGTGGTTCCCAGGATCATCAAGAGAAACTGGCCTGGCTTCTGCTACCTGTTAGTGGAGACACATATTGAAAATAGTTATACCTGTAGCTGGCTTTATCGTGGACACTGGCATTGTTGGCCTGGCAGTGAATACTGGCAGGCCTGGCATGGGATCATTTAGAAGCAAGAGTTGGAATATCGCGCACACCGGTTTAATCTCTAGATGTAGTTTGAACTTAACAGGTAGTGGCGTGCTGCAAGAGGAGCGACCCCTAAACCAAGGTCGGTAAATAATGAAAGTTGCACTGTCCCATCCAGGGTGGTGTCCCTCTATGCGCACAGCGCTGTGGGGTAACAAAGTTACCAAATTTTCGCAAAGGTTGAATCAAAGTTCATTTATTCATGATTAGAAATTCATTGTGCTGTGTAGCAAATTATCACATGTTGTATCAACAACGGTACCAACGGATATCCTCAATGCATTTCGGGTAGAACCCTTCGTCAGGAGGAATCCTATAAACAGAAATAGGAGATAATGTAGCATGTCCCCTCACGGGATTCCATGAATCAATGAATAATAATAACAATTATTATTCAATGAATTTCTAATCATGAATAAATGAACTTTGATTCAACCTTTGCGAAAATTTGGTAACTTTGTTACCCCACAGCGCTGTGCGCATAGAGGGACACCACCCTGGATGGGACAGTGCAACTTTCATCATTTAGAAGCAGGCAGTTCCATTCATGGGGTGCACTGTGGAATTTACAATACTTCTTACTGGCTGATTTGTTTTCTTTAAGTCAATTAGTTCCAACCTCGGAATGACCCTCTGTTGATATTGACAATTGTATTTGTGAAAACACTGTGCTAGATGTACACAGGTGCCACCCATTACGCCTCCAGAAGGGGTGTGGCATCCATTAATTAATTGAACAGGTGTGAGCTTTGCTTACCGAACTTCAGAAGACCGGTTCTAAAACTGTGCCTCGCCCAGTCCTCCCGGATGCATGGGCGTGTCATACTCCTATAGATAGACCGGACTCTGATGCAAAGAGGTGCTCTCTCTGACTTAGTAAACCAGCCCTTCCCTTGGTGTTTCCAAGTTACCCTTGACATTTACCTCATGTGGTGCCTGGAGGGCTTAAATCTATTACAGCATGTTTGCGCAGTGGTGGTTCCTCGGCTATCGCGGAGGAGCGTCACCTTTCCCCACCCCCGCCATGCAGCTTCAAAAATAGAAAAATAAAATGATAATGAACCAGGTTAATTATCATTTTATTTTTCTCTCCTGGGGGAGTCTTGGGGGAGGGGCCATCGTGGAGTAGTCACAGTTGTGGCCTGGTGGGCACTGTTGTCAGTATGCACGTGGGATTGGACAGCCGCTCAGGATTGCCAAACCGGCATGCGCACCGAAACGGTCTCCAACCCGAGCTGCATTACCGGGTTGGAGACAGCAGGCACAGGCTCTGTCTCTGGGAGCACAAATCAAGGGCGCCCAGGCCAATCCTGACACTGCTGTCATGCATGAGAACAGCGTCTGGATTGGCCTCAGACTTAACTCTGGGAGTATTTGCTGATGAGGAGCAGAAGAGCGGCGATGCGGCAGGAAGGTCATTTTTTTAATTTGCTTTTTGTTGTTGTTATTCAACCCCCTTGCCTGCTTCCCACCCACCTGCCACTTAGCTCAGAGTTCTGTTAATCAATATAGTTGCAAACCTGTGGCTAGCCCGAAGATAACAGGGTGCATCTGAACCTATACAGCACGTGTTTCAGGTGGTGAAATTTTTGTTTCACTCCTGATTGATCATCAAAGCCTAGAATTGTGGATCGACGTTCCAGCCCTGAAGTCGAATCTCTGTGGCAGCGACCCAAGCTCCAAGCATGGATATGAACTTGAGTTTGAAGCCTGGCCTTGTAAGCCCATCTGGATAAATGCAGATACATTTTTTAATTATTAAAGGTATTTGTGAATATCACCAAGCTTTTGTTTCTAGTAGTTGTTTTTTAAACATTGACTAGACCTGATTAAAAATGTAACCCGTTTAGTCGGTCAACACGCAGACAGACTTCCTCTGCAGTTTGAACCAATATTTAGAACGGTCGGTGCATAACACCGCAATGACGTCCCTGTTCCTTCTCCATGGAAGAACTCCAATATAGTGATGCATTCTTTGTGTCCTTGATCAATAAGGACTCCGCCTCATCAGAAATGCCTTCCTGCTGGATCAGAGTGGGCCGATCCTTTAGCCAATCCCCTTCCTCTTCTTCAGGACTTCGATAGAGCTGAGATACTCCTTGATGATCCAGGTGAATCCTCGCTTCATCTACCCCCCAACCCCTATGCTCTGTGAAGCGGTTCTCCATTTTTACCTTCTTTCACTTAACACTTCTGGCTGCTCCCTAAAAACGTGATCTACGGGCTAAATGAACTACAAAATAATGTGGATATTTTTCCAGCAGAATGAGTTCTAACATTGCCCAGTTTACGAGGAAAAGCTAAATCTTTGCCTATGGATCTTAGCAAAAGATCAACCATTAATCCTCTATTGTCATTTGCTTCTGATCTGAAACCCGGCTAGACTGTGACGCAAACTGCAGTGTTGTGTCTGATGGTTCTGTTTGTTTGTTATTGTGGTCTTTAGAAATCGCGTCCAGGTATCATTCCTTGGATCCGCTCAGTACATTTCCTCCAGCTCTGTGCTGTCACCATCTATGGAAACTTTGTTGTTCTCTCTGTTCTGGCTCACCAGCCTCAAGATCCCTTGGTGACCAATGGCTGCACAGTGGTGATCGGCCAAACTGCTTCCTCTCTGGGAATAGCTGATGGATAAACCAATATTCTCCTTTTCTAGGGAAAGCCTCGGCGTCACACTTGTAAATTAAAAGTAGGGGCTTCAAAACTAAGCCAGGCACCCTATGCCAAGGATCATTCTGTTTCCATACTTCTTCAGAACCTCTGTGAGATACCAACCTGGCTTGAGGTATTAGGGCTTTGGGCCTAGTAGGGATGGCTGCATAGGATGATAAACCGTAATTGGCCCAAAACAAATTCTTTTTAATGATTGGGAAACACCTTGAGTGCCTCCCGCAGCTGTGTTAGCCTTCTAAGTAGGAAACAAGATCTGCTCTCCCTCCCGAAGGAAGGGGGTTATCCGTGCCTAGTTTGAGCCAGTGGTTGATGGTGGGGGCAACCGGTACTCATTTAGGGCAGGCTCCAATTTTATGCTTCAGGCATTTAGTGAGTGCAAGAGAGGGAAACACACACAAAGTAGATGGAATAGAAAGACAAAAAGACAAAAAACTGTTGCAAAGAGAGAAAGCAGGAACCTGCAAGAATGGAATGAAGGCACAGGGTGTGTCTGGCAGTAGACTAAAGAGGCATGATGTGGAATCAGGGCTATGGGGCCTTGGCCTCCAGCACTCTGACATGTAAGCACTGACCACAGTCTCTGAACAGAGCTTTGGGCACCAGCACTCATTTATTCACAAATTAAGTCCTGGAGCTTGTGCTGTATGTGTTTTGTGCTGCAAGGTTCAACTTCCGCTCCCTTCTGATGATCTCCCTCAGAGGTTCATCGATGCTGAAATATATCTTCTTGTCCCTAAAACATTTCTGCCCTTTGACTTTATCGTAATTTTTATTGTTTGCTTCCGCAACCACTACACCGATCTGAGGACCAACATAATGTGTCTTACAAATGGTTTTTCACGTTGAACCATCAACATACATCTTGCTTTCCTAGGTCGTTCTTCTCTTTCTCTTCCCTTAAATCAGCAGGGCCAAAACAGAGGGCTGCTACGGTAGCCGGTCCATCACCTGCTTCCATAGATCACCCTGAGCCTTTCCCCATCAATGCATTGGGTACATTTCATGATGATTTCACAAATGTGTTAAAATTTACTTTCGGCACTTTCAGAACATGGCTCATATAGAAAAAACACGCAAAGTCCTGCCAAGGGAAGTCCAAGCCTTGATGTTCGGGTTGAGAAAAGTCCTCTGTCACTTCTGGCTGAGGAGGACCAGATGCAGCGTTGGTGCTGTCGTGGTTGAGGTGGGAGCATCACCATGTTCTTGCCCTTTGCTCACCACGGCTTTTGGCTACCGTGCTCGAGTGGCACAACTGGCTACAATAGTAGAGGTGGGTAGAACTTGCATTCATGGAGTGGATTGAGTTATGGTGTTACCAAGCTGGCTATAGTTGTGGACTGGTCACTTGCCAAGATCCCCAACAAACCGAGTTATTTTGGGGGGGCCATGACTCTTCTGCTGCAGCAGGATTGTGCAACTAGATATTCCAGACCTCAAAACAGTTAAGTGCAATTCTGAGACGGGGCATTCTAGCGGGCCTAGAGAGACAGACCTAAATCCGCTGTGTCCATGCCAAAGTATCCGGCATACCCTAATACTGATCCCCCTTTGTAATGAATTCTCAGATGTCTTTGTTGGCCTGAACTAGTTTCTTCCTACCAGGCAGAAGGGCAGCTTTTGCATCTAGATGTTCCAGGAGTTGTGCCAGGCCAGCAAGTTTGACTTGAAACAGGATGACCCCGCTGCCCATCCTAGCCCACCATATTGTTGATGACGTGTCTAGATCTGGGTCTTAGCAATCATACAGGCGGTGCATGGTCCACCAGGCTGCTGAGTCGCAGGGAGAGTACGCTGTAATCCATATGACGGCTTTGTCATCCCTTCCATTGCATATGGCACTCTGTAATTCAGTTTGACGGTAGTACCATGCTTATTGAGGCAAGAGACAGGCCTCCAGTCCATCACAGGCTATTTACACAACGCTCTGTCAGGCACATTTGGGAGAGTGCGTGAGCGAGAGGCAGTTTTCAGAAAATTCGTTTTTGCGAAGGGTCCTCACAGGGATCTGACCATGCAACTAGAGGAGGGGGACTCAGGTACGGGGTAAACTATTTGGGAACTCTATTCCTCTAAGTCTACAGGCCTTTGCGGATTACAGTTATTGACCCTAATACTTTTGGATTTCCTCCCATTTCAGATATCTCGTACCCAATCTTGAATACAGGTCTAACATCGACTAGGCAGTCTCTAGAAAGCTAGCAGTTTTCTGGGCGTTTTTTGTAGTAATACAAATGGGCTAGGTGGCCTTTCGGTTTTTGGGTGGAATTTTTTTCTCTTCTGCTGATATCTCGTCCCACCCACAGCCTGCCATGTGAATGCAAATGTCAGGAAGCCACCACTGTTGTTTCTGCTTTGCAAATTACTTGTACTTAAGTATCCCCTCCCTGTTAATGGAAATTCATTTTGCAATGATTAGTTGTTTGTTTCCAGGACACTTGCAATAGGGGTGGCGTGGGACCCTTGCTCGCTGTGCCACTGGATTCAAGCTGGCCTGGCTGATGAGTGGTGATATCCCAAAACTGGTCCAAGGATGCTTGTTTCCGGTCCAGGGAAGAACTGACTTGGGAGTTTGGGCTGCACTGTTCCCATAAGGAGCAGGGTCAAGACTGATTTGATTTGAATATGGCTGGGTCCAAACTGGGGACAATTTAGTGTCCTGCAATATCCTGGATATTCAGGAGGCACGCCCCTCTTCCTGTCTTCCCTGACATATATTGTGTTGTGATGACTTTGCATTAGTTCTCTCTGTGTTCAGGTATGTAGTCCTTAGCCATTGTAGGAGTCATTGTTATTGATTTCACTCCTAACTTCCATGCACATTGATGGTTATTTCTGGAGTGGGTCTGTTTATCAGACTGTTAAACAAATATCTCCACCTGATTTCAGGTCTCCAGTGGTGTTTGTTTTGTTTTTTAGTCTTTCTGCACAAAAAAGATCCCAGTTGAAGAGGATGTATTTACACAAACTCTACTGACACATTTTGCGGGCCACACTGCATCTGGGAAACAGCCGTCAGAGCATGAGGGTAAGCTTTCCTATTGAACAAGGGAGCCTTGTCAGGATGTCTAAAGATGACGATGAGTCATAGGGGGATGAGAAAAAGACAAGTCCTGCCATACAAGAGCGATAATCAGATGAGGAAAAGGAGAAAAAAACAGTATCAATTTGTAGATATCACGTGAAAAGATTGTGCACGCTTTAATCCCCTGACTGCTGACGAAGGAACATATTATTATCTGCCTGTGTAATGGAAACCTTGCACATCCGGGATGATGATTCGTGATAAGTAGTGCTTCTTTAGCATTATTAGTGCCACGAAGCCAAGTTAGTTGTGGTTTAGTAGCTACATGGTCTGTAAATAATACATTGTGAATCACACATAAATAACTTCCTGTGTCTGTCCCTCGGTTCGCTGGTCTGTCAGAACTGCAAACTGGGCTGTGACAGAGAGGATGTATTTGTAGTGAAGACAAACTAAACATACCATCTAAAAGGTGGACATTACTTTTAAAGGGCGGTGTGGATTTTCTGCAGGGGGAGGACAAATCTTCCTGTTGGTGAAACTTGATGACACATGCTCTGACTGTGCCAGGCAGGCACTGCCAATCACCGGTGTGCCATGGCCATGGGAGAGCAAGAGAGCCCCTTGTGCTGCACTGTTCTCATTATTAGACACTATCTTCCATAATGCAATAATGAACAGGTGATAGCCTTCTATGCCAGTAGCAAGCCCATCTCCCTCCCCTCTCTGAGCCCAACGCCTCCCTCTTAAAAGCTAGATTGCTCACAGCAGCCCAGATGTTGGCTGCAAGACCAGTCCAAGACAACTGCACAGTATATACTGCAGACATTGGAGTGGGATCTGAAGTGGCAGAGAGCGGAAGGGAGCAGACACAGTCCTTTCACTGTCTAGAAGAGAAAGCATCATTAACAAGCATTGGCGAAGGCAAAACGTCTCACCTTTGGGACCTATTGGCTTTGCCAGTGTTTTTTTAGCCATTCTGCATAGCATTTCCGATGCTGTGCCGCATGACAAAAGTTTTAAGAACAAAAATGAACCTTTGATGCGGCCGCTCACGTAATTTTACAGGCATGCACATCATGTGCTCACCTACAAAATGACACTAGCTCTTTTTCTCTCACTTTAGTTACCAATCTGAGTTGACTCATTTACTAAAAAAAAGACTATGTACAGAAATGTGTTTTTTTTTTAAATGGCAGGAGCGTGAGTAAAAGCAAGGGGGTGGGAAGCAACACAGCATTGTGGGGGGATACCAAACCACCGCAGGATGCAGATGCAACACAGAGGAGGCAGTGGGCTGCAGAATCTGCGTGTTAGATGGTAGCAACACGGAGACATGAGTGTGGTGACGGAAGCAACATGGGGGTTGTGGGAAAGTATCACATAGGGCGTGGGTGGGGAGAAGCAACACCTGGGAGAGAGAAGGAGGGTGTGGTTGGGGAAAGCAAC
Organism: Triturus cristatus; assembly: GCF_964204655.1. NCBI lineage: Eukaryota > Metazoa > Chordata > Amphibia > Caudata > Salamandridae > Triturus > Triturus cristatus. Next base: position 106,921,522 of record NC_140583.1, on the reverse strand, counting down.
AATAGAGAGAGAGAGAGCGAAGGAGGGTCCAGGAGGGGGGAGGCAGTGCGAAGCAGGGCTTAATTTGTAAAATGATAGGTGCCAGGGCTGTGACAAGGAGGCCACTGCAGCTTGCGCCACACATCGCCCTTGTAATCGCTGCCAACTAACCATCTCTCTCGCATGTAAATGCGACAGTTCAGATTATTGCAGGTCCCCAAAGCTGAAGGAATGGCTGGGGAGGCAGGTATTAGCAATTTTAATGTATATTGTGTTCTTAAACAACCGTTGTTCTGCTAATCTCTAAATTAGATGAGCAGCGCCACCATGTGGTAGACTATCAACGCCATACTTAGATTAGTTAGGGGCCGGTGCCCAGCACCGGAAAGCACCGGCTCAAATTAAGCACTGGTGCGAAGGGTGAGGGAAGCAATGGGGAGAAGCACATGGGTGAGCGAAACAAGAAAGGGGTGGAGAGAAGCACCACACAGCTGTCAGAAAGGAACACGGAGTACAGGGGAGAGAAGTAATCTAAGGAGACAGTTCAAAAACACATGCACTCTCGTGGAGTGCCTAACTCCAAAAGAAAGTCATAGTGCTTGATTAGATTTGGCAGCCAGTCACAAAGCATGGTAAAGAGGCAATGCATGGGAGGGACACATATAAGATTGACAAGCTGAGACACGAATAAGAAGCAGGCAAATGAGAGTGACAGGAATGCCAACCACTGGTAAGAAATTGGCGGGACCTAAGCCACAATATGTCAATGCATGTGCTGTCCAGTAGGGGAGCACTGAGGTGATTGGATGTGCACAGGTGTATCGTGTAAGGATTTTGTTCATGTCTATATAGGTGCTGCTGCTTTGAGCTGGTAGCTTTGAAGCACTGTATATACAACAAGGGTTACAAGTATGCCAAATAGAGCATGGCCTGTGTGTCAGGCGTCACTACAATGACTTTCAAAGCCTCAGGCTGCTGGAGGGCTCAGACTCCATGAATGCAGATGGCAAGGGGCATGCAATGCAGATTATTACAAACAATAAAATTTGCAATCCCAGATTCAACATTCTTTTTAATCGTGTGCTTTATGACTTACCGCCCACTCCGTAGCACGACTGCATCCAATGTCCTGGAAGTGTTACACCTTCCTTGACGGGTCTGAGCAGCGAGAGAGAGAGTGGAGAATTCAAAGCTCAGCCAAGTGGTGGGCGTGGCATGAATCCTGGCTTGGGTGAGTGTGACATGAACGCCTTCAGTACCATCCAACCCTGGTGCGGTGTTGTAGTGCTGTCCAGTCTAGAGAGAGGAGCTGTGTTTGCTGGAGGAAGGGCCTGGCTTGTGTGCTGTAACCGTCACTGGTAGCAGGGCGAACAAGGACAGGCAGACAGGTGGACAGCAGCTGCCATTGACTCATTTTGGGGCCTCTAGGGTCGCAGCTGCGACCCCAGCTTGTCTCTTGTGACCCCTGACATTGTCTTTGCGACCCCTGACACTGTCTTTCCGACCCCCTGACCTCAGAGGGGGCAAAACGCCAGGAGCAGTGGGCCAGCTCGTTCTTTTTGATGGCGGTTGGGGCTCCACTTGCTTTGTTTTCTCTCAATGTTTCATTATTCACTATTAGTGTAATAAAAAATGCAGTACAATTAGCTGGAGTGTGATATTCCATTGCAGTTGAGGTAAGTAAAAAAAATGCTTTGAAATGTACGTTGTGTGCGTGTTTGCGGGTGAGTGTGAGTTTACGTAAGAGAGTCTGTGTAAGTGTGAATATTTGTGTATGTGTATGCATGTGTGTGTGTGTGTGAATGAAATTGAAGGTCCAAGGGCATGTAATGTCACTTCCCCTACCCCTGACATTTTGGTGAATTGACGTTCATGGCAGCTGCTGCACACAAAGCATTGTATGTCTGTTGGCATCATGGCATGGAATGGGGATGCCGCATTCGCTCATTGGCCCTGCCTCTGCTCGGTACCGCTGCCGCTCCACACCTCCAGTAGACGAGTGAGCAGAAGAGATAACCGACGGGGTGTGAGACAGCACCAGCCAGGCCAGAGGATGTAGGCTGTTCACTAAAGAAATCTCCAGTGCTGTCCGCCACAAAAACAGATGTCTACGCCCCACCTACTACTTTAATAGGTTTCTATCACTCCATTGCGAACAATGGGGAGCAGAGAAGGGTTTGCATGGAGCAAAGAAGGAGATGCAGACTGGTGGGGTGAAAGAAAATAAAAGAAATAGCTCTGCAGTTCAGACTAGATTGGATGTGAGTAATAGAGCGAGCTGGAGTGAGAGCAGGGAAGCAGCACATGATGAAGAGTACTACTCAAAACACTTTCATGGAATGCTGAAAGAAAAAGAAAAAAGTAGTCCCTAAAATATGAGCAGTGGAAGGATACGAGTCAGCCATTCAAAAGGATAGTAGAGAGGGTATGCTCCAGGGGCGGGACAAACAGGAGGAAGGCAAACTATCCAGTAGCAAGCAAACTATCCAAAAGCAAGCAAATGAGAGTGACAATAAATCCGACCAATGGTAAGCAGTGGTTGGGCTGTGAGCCCACTGTAATATTGTGCAACACCCACAATAGCCTTTGGCAGCAACACAGCTGGAACTGCCTGATAAGGCGAGTCCTAAACAGGGGTTGGGGCTGAAATGTGGGTAAGGATAAAGTTTACACATAGGCTTAATTAGAGCAGGAGTTGTAGGGTTAGCATTAAGAGGTTAGGGTAAGAATTAGTATAAGTGCAAAGGTTAAGGTTAGGGTTGGTGGTAGATTTTCATAATTATGGCTTCCTTTATTATGATTTTCTGGTTAATGGCAGCCTAATATAAATGTCAACATTATGATTTTTTCATTTTGTGTGCATCATGTTAGATTTCCTAACTATGGCACCCATCATTTTCAGAAGCAACTCAAATATGCCACAAAAGCAGCGCATAATTTGAGCTGGTGGTTTCCGGTGCTCAGAACCAGTACATAATCGTCAACACCGGGACTTATGACCGTCTGCCACATGGTGGCGCTGTATAGCAAATTTAGAGATGAAGACAACAACAGTTATTTGTTCAATATACAGTAAAGACGACTAGTACCTGCCATTAAAGCCTTTCTTGTAGCATTGGGGCATGGCATAGTCTGAATTGTTACACTTGTAGGAGGGTGATGGTTAGTGGTTGTGTTGGGAATGTGACTGGCAGCATTGGCAGGGGCAATAGGTGTCACAAGCTTCAGTTACCTCCTGCCGAGGGCCCTGGCACTTATTTCATTTTTACAAACCAGGCACTGCAAAAAAGGAGCTAATAGTAAGGTGTAAGAAACTCTTGATAACCTAGACCCCTTTTTTAAATGTCCTCTTTAATTCTCTCAAAACTCCTTAGAAAACCCTATTTGTTAGAGCAGGAGGTATATACGCTTTATCTGTTGAGAAGGTTTTGGCAAGGACTGCAAGCCTGCGAGCCTAGGCTGGGTGGAATAATGGGGCCATTGTCTGACAGACTAGGACATTTAATAGAAACCGGTTATTACCCACATGGAGCAGACTTCAAAGGATTCTCATCTCTGTCAGATACTCATTCAGTTATCACTTCCGGACAGGTCTGTCTCTCGCGAGATTATGAATAGATTAATCCCTGCTCATCACTCTTCCTTCTCTCCTTTAATAGACTGCAGAGTGTTGATGGCTTTCAATAGAGTTTCCCCAAACTTAAGTTCATTCCCCCTCTCTTTGCAAGAGCCAAGCATTAAAACACATATCTTTTCTGGATAAATTCATCTTTCTTCACACAGCATGGTAATCTATGGGCCAGATTCCTTAACGTCTCTTCTTGCCTAAATTGAGTCTAGATGCGATATAGTTGTATAAAAGATGTGTGAAAGCAAAGGTATATGCTTAATTCACAAAATTAGGAAAGATTCATGCTTAATTCACTAATAGTATTTGCCAGTGCTGAAAAACCACCAGAAAGGAATTTCTGCCCATCAAATGGTAGGGAAGTGGATTGAGGCTTTTCTGAGGGGGTCTAATTGAAATGGTCGGTGCACACTCAGGAACGAATAGCTTTGTTTTTATTCACCAACAGTGGTGTGTAATGGAGTGGGTTTCTCCAAGTGGAAATATATTTTCCGTATGGAAAAACACAGCAAAAGTTAACTTACAAATGGGCCTTTTCATTTAATTTATGCATCTGTTACACCTGTTCAGCAACAGTTCATGTCATGAAACATTTGACAGTTTGTTAACATGTTCCTCACACAAGTAAATACACTTAAAATCGCTTAATAAGAATGTGTAGGGCCTTTCATTAGCTATTTTCTTAATAGGAAATTTAGAGAGATGTTGTGTAAAATTACATAGATCAAGCATGGTTGCGACCATGGATTTTTAGGTCTCACCTACACTGTTGTTTGTACTTACCTGTACAAAAACAATCCTTAGAGACTTTTTCCTCTTTCTAAGTCTGCTGAATTCTGCAGCACACTTAGATACTTGTTACGCTTCATCCGGGAAGGCATATCATTTTGAAGCATTCCCAGATTTACCAGTCTTGGTAAATAAGGAATGAGCCAAAATCCATTGATGGAAGTGTGGGATCACCCATGCTTCACCCATGGAACGCCTGACCAATGCAGAGTGACGCCAGGCAGCGACTTGAGCTGCCTTGTGTTACTCCAGATTTACCAGGCAACAAAGTTGATTCTTAAATCTTACTTTAATATTGTACTGACCTTGTGACCCCATGCATGACGCAAGGGCCACATAATATAATGATAAATCGGGCCCATGGTATTTAAAAGTTGCACTCTGTGCATGAGTTCTCTCTTTTTGTGAGTGTTAAAAATTGGGACTCTACTTGGCAGAGGGATGCACCCTACCAAAGTAGGGAGCGCCACTCTAGTCAGGGTAAATCAGATACACACAAAAAGATAATCTGCTCTCACCCTCTGGTAGCTTGGCATAGAGCATTCAGGCTTATCTAAAGAGTATAAGTATTTGTGCAACACACACACACAGTAACACAATGAAAACACCACAAAAAGAGTCCACACAAGAATAGAAAATAGACAACGATTTTATGAGTAATTCAAGACCAAAATGACAAAATCCAATGTGTAGAAGTTGACTCATGAGTCTTTTAAAGAATAAAAAGAGTTCTAGCGCTTAGAAGCAATAAGTGCCAATGGGCTTCTCTTGACGTGCTGGACCTGGGCAAAGTCAATAGATCAAACCAACTGTAATAGAGCACAGGCCATGAATACGTGAACAGAGTATCTTGATCCTGGTAGCAGGCAATGAGTTAGGAGATGCAAATGAGTGATGCATTAAGGTCGGACTTACAGTCGAGGTGAGGTGCCGATATTCTTCACGTAGTGGTGGTGATGCATCGGGTCTGCTGAGTAAAGTGCGGTTTCGAGTGTGGCGGTTTTGAAGTCAATGCACAGAGTTAATCCACGCTGGAGGGGAGATGTGTCGATCTTCACACAGGGAAGGCTATTCGTTGGTTCCAAAGTGGTGGTTCCAAACACTATACGGCAGTTCTAAGTCCGGTGCGCCAGATTCTGGGCCTGCAACAGGGTGTATGAGCCGCTTCTGCCACATGACGACTGGAGATGCGTCAATTTCTCTGATGCAGGTATCTAAGTCAATTTTGAGTGAACCAGGCATAGGAGCAGAGTTATAGAGACTTTGATATCACTAAGTCTCAAGCAACAGGAGGCAAGCCAACAAGCCCTTGGAGATCACTTCAGTTGCAAGGCAGAGTCCAGCTCCCCTCAGCAGGTTCAGAGAGCAGCAGGCAGAAGGCCAGCGCATCAGAAAAGCAACCTTTCAGGTAAGCAGTCCAGCAGAGTTTCAGTCCTTGATGCAGCACAGAAGTTCTTCTGACAGAGTCCAGTTGTAGGTCTAAAAGTGTCTGATTTAGTGGTGTCAGAGACCCAGTGCTTATACCCAACTGTGCCTTTGAAGTGGGGGTAACTTCAAAGAAGGGTCTTTGAAGTGCACAGGTATCGTTTCTTCTTCGGCCCTGGCTGCAGATTATCTTTGGGGAGTAATCAGCCCTTTGTGTGGGATCAGGCCAAAACCTGGTCAGATGTGAGGGTCAGCCCCTCCTTCCTTTCCTGATCAGGAAGAGACATCAGAATGCAGAAAAATGCATATGGGTGCTCAGACACACCTAACCTTCCTGTGTTTATGCCTGTGTAGAGGGAATGCACAAAGTGTAGCTGTCACCCACCCCTGAAATATATTGGAGACAGGTTGCTGGAACACAAAGCTGAAAGAGCAGAGAAATGCAAACTTTATAAAACTGGCACTGCTAAAAAAGTAATGTTAAATGCAACTTTACCACTAAAGAGGAAATATCATTACCATTCCAAAGATATGAAACATGACACATCTGCTCCTTTCTAATTTGGAATTAGAGTTTAACAGTGTATGAAGGAATTCACAAGCTAACCTATGAGAGGAGTAGGCATCACAGTAGTAAAAATGTATGTAGGTGCTTGTCACTACCAGGTACATGTCCGACCTTTTACTTACACAACATCGTGCCCTACGGGCTTCCTAGGGCCTACCTTAGGGGTCACTTATGTGTAATAAATAAGGGGAGTTTAAGGCTTTACAAGACGTTTTAAATGCCAAGACGCAGTGGCAGTAAACGGCACACACAGGCCTTGCAATGGCATCTGATACATGTTTGAAAGGCTACTTGTGTGGGTGGCACACTCAGTGTTTCAGGCCCACACGTACCATTTAGATTACTGGCCCTTGCTATATGGTATCCCACTTTACAAGGGACTTATGCGTAAATTAAATACGCCAAATGTGTATACACCAATTTCACCATGTTCAGGGAAGAAGCGCATGCACTTTAGAATTGGTCAGCTGTGGTAAAGTGCTCAGGGTCCTATGGCCAACAAAAATAATCAGAAAAAACAGGAGGTAAGCAGGCAAACAGTTAGAGGGAAGACCACCCAAGAATGAAAGGTCTAACAATGAGCTTTTCCTTGTTTAAAGAGAAACATTTGCTCTTTTCAATGGTTCTGTTAAAAATGTGCTTTATCCATGGTGTTGTTTATTTCTATTGCATCAACTAATGTACTTTGGAGAAAGCCTGCCCTAGATGTACATGTGATGTTTCAAATGTTCACGGTTGATGTGTTTGCTGGTAAAAACTGCTTCTGTTCATAATATAGTTTAATATTTCAATGCCATTTTCCCTTTGTACATAAGTTAAAAACACTCATTGCCTATTAATTGTATGAAGGTTTCTAGAGAAAGCCTTTTTTACTTAATATCATTTCTGCCATGTAACTTTTAGTAGTACGGATCATGGTGCCGCTTCGCACGATAGGAAGAGCGTGGGGTTCTACTCTTCTGTAACTATTAAATGTGCTATTTTTAGGATGAATGCCTGAGCTTCTCACCTATTCTCTAGAAGCAGACTTCATGTCAGTTCTTTTGATCATCTATGTTTAAATGTTTCACTTCATTTATAATAGTGATGCTGATTTAAATTCACCAACCACTTGCCTTTTGCCATCTGTAATGATTCTTAATTTTAAATAACCCTTCATGGTTGGAACTTTGAATCGTTGCCTGTGTTTCCCTATATGGATTTTCCTTTATTTGCCTAAAGCCCTTGTCCTTTCAGACTCATGGCCCGATCCATCCAATCAGCTCTGTTATTAGTGAAAAGTACAGATACAATAAATAAAAATTGTGATCCAGCCCCAGTATTTGGGTGACAATTTTGGGGCTCCTTGCGACATTTTGGATGGAATGTTTCATAATTTTTCAATTTCAATTTACATGTAGTTAATATAGGGAGGACTAGTGATGGGGTGAGGTATATATTAGCATTAGCATTACCTCTGGGATTCCTCCATGTGCAGGTCATGGACCACGTTTCCTGATTTCTGGGCACACATGTAGAATTAGAGGAACAATCGGCAACCTGACCCTATAGTGGTCAATGTTCCACTTCACATCGCCTTTTTAAATTCTGAGCTTTCGTTTGCCAGCTTAAGACGTTCTGGGAGTTTTAGCCTTCGTTCACTTCAGTTGAACCCAAGAGAATTGAAGCAGCCAGGACTGGATAGTCAGGGTCTACTGGCATGTAGTGCTCCCTACGAGTCTCATGACGCAGTGCACGTGCAGAGCTATGGGCGGAGACAGGTACTCCACATTTAGAATCTTTTCTGTTATAACCATCATTTGCTTTCATTGTAGATATGTAAAATTCAATGATGTCACTTTGGAGACTATCAGGAGTGCCACCAGTATCAAAGGTCGGTCGCGTGAGGACACTTCCTATGTTAGTAGGAGGGGCAGGTCAAAGAGTGTTGATGTCACTTCCGTTACCCCTGCGCTTTGGTCCATGAAAGCGAGGGGCCAGGTGGTCTGTGCAGGAAGGCGGTGGTTTTCATACCAGTTTTTGAGTGCTGGTCTGTATCGAGATAGGGCAGTTTCTGCATTTAATTTAAAACGGCATATGGCTCTGTCTACTTATTTTTACCAGTGCAAGTAGTAATTGAAAACATATAGCTGAGACACTTATGACATATTTTAGGATCTCGGGCTGAGAGGAAGGAAGTTATCCCACGTACTCTTGCCAAACCTGCCTCATTTTGAGCCGTCCCTCAGTAGTTTCGAACTCACCCGTTTCTATATACAGCTGGGTGTGTAGGAGGCCTCCCCGGCCCTGCACACTCACACAGTCTGCCTGCTTCTTTTTCTGGCCATATAATTAGTTGTTCCTCATAAAGAGGCGGACTGCCTTTCCTGTCAGGGTGCGCCCTGTGCATTGTGCCTCTTACCAGCCTACTCGCTAACCGATATTATCAAACACGACTTTAATTTTCTTTCTAATTGCAGCTTTCCGTGCAGGCAGTCCTTTGGAGCGTGCCAGCTGGGCTGTCATTTACAGGGTCTCTTTAACTCTGGGAGCGCTGGTGTGAGCTGCAGAAAGGAAAAGCCTCGCGCAGAGTACACTGATCTCAGACGCACGACACTCCTTTTCGGGGGATGCACAGCAGCACGGCATGCACCGGGCAGGATGCTTCTGCTGCCTATTTTATAAATAATGGCATGTCTCCATCCACGTGCAACATTGACCAGGTCTCCATCCACGTGCAACATTGACCAGGTCTCCATCCACGTGCAACATTGACCAGGTCTCCATCCACGTGCAACATTGACCAGGTCTCCATCCACGTGCAACATTGACCAGGTCTCCATCCACGTGCAACATTGACCAGGTCTCCATCCACATGCAACATTGACCAGGTCTCCATCCACATGCAACATTGACCAGGTCTCCATCCACATGCAACATTGACCAGCGGCCGTATTACACAAGCGCCCTGGGGGTTCAACAGGCGTTTGCGCCCGCTTTAAGCAACCACGGAGCACTTTTCCCCAAGGTTGTTTATATAGAGCAAACATGACCGGAAGGTATCAGAGCGCTTTATATGAGCAGCAGTTGCATTACAGCCGAACACATTCATTTTGTTAGGCATGGGGAGATTAAGTGATTTGCCCAGAATCACAGGATGTTGAGTGTCATTGCCAAGACTCGAACCCTATTCAACAGCTTCGAGGTCGACCGCTCTAGCCTTCAGGCTACATCCTCTCTCCTGGGATTACAGAAGTGGCCGCAAATGCTTGTGTGGCCCTTTTTGTAATACAGATAGCGCTGGCTCACATACAGAGCCAGCGCTATCAATAGAGGGCGTTCCCACATTTGCATGAGGGTGTGGCCGCATGTCAAGGAGGGTAGCACTTTGCCTCTGCACCCGCGCCATATTTTATGGTGTGTGTGCAGTGGCAAATATGCCTTTTGAAGGTGCCCTAAATGTGCAACTTCTAACTGCAGCCCTATAAAGGGATGAAAGAGGTCCCAAGGACCCACCTAGACAACTCACTGCACCCGCTTGCAAGGGTATCTCTAATCCTTTTTGAAAGTGCACGCGGGTTGCCGCCTGCACAGAGAAACATGGATCAGCTTTTAAACAGATGCACCTTATTTCTCATGAATGCGCCGCCCTGGGGGCAGCATGAGTTTGCAGCTGGCCTGAGTGCAGCGCATTCTTCCTGATACGGCGCAATTTAAATTTTTACAGCCAGCGCACCTGCTTTAAGGTGCACCGTAGTGCAAACATGGAAAGTGTGCCCTATCTGTACTAAGGGCTCAGGGGGGCTGGTTCAGACCAAAAAGCCTTTTACCCCAAAAAATGGTATGAAAATACAGTTTGAACAGAATTCCCCTAATATATTTCAGTACCACTACCTTCCCATAGTCAGACCAGCTCTTTGTTTTAATGGAACTGTTGACATAGTTTTAATATTTTCCATTTCTCTCTCACTGTTCAATGGCCTCTCTATTGTAGTCTCCAGATTGGTGTGCAGTGTGCAGATCTCTCATTAGAAAAAATGAGCAGAGGCCAGGGAAGGATGGGAGGGTTGGTGTGGAATCTGTGCTTAGATTCTACCAGAAAGAGTGTTACCGAAGGTAAGTCCCTTGTTCATCTGACAGAGGTTTCTAATAACAGATTCCTCGGCCTTTGAATAGATACCAAAGCAGCACCTCCCATGTGGTGGATATGTGGACAGACTCAAACTCAAAAGTCATACAGGAATGAGCAGGCAAAGTGCCTACCTCGATGCCTCTAACAGAAGTTCTTCGTGAACGTATGGAGGGACGACCGTGTAGCTGCCTATCAAATGTCCAGGACAGACACCCCACATGTCAATGTAGTGGTGGCAGCTTTTGCTATGGTGCTGTGAGCCCATAAGCCCCCCGAAGGCAGCTTTTTGGCCAATATATAGCAAATCTTAAGAGTACAATCCTGCAAGCGATCGTCCTTGTCTGCACTGTTTTGCTTTCTTTGCTCCAGGGAATCCAATAAAAAGCTGGTCTTCCACTTGGTTTTCTTTAGTGCTATCAATATAGAGACCTTTTTGGTTCCAGTCAATGGAATCTCCCCTTCTCCTTGAAGTAGTGAGGTGTGTAAATAACAGAGAAAGGGTGTTGTTCTGCTCAACATGAAATGTATAAACTACTGTCCTCCACATTTTAAACCATCCTCGCAGTGTGCCTAGCCTGTGTGTCTCAGTTAAGGGCAGCTTGACTATTTGGCTCTGTGATGTGCGTGTGTGTGTCTAGGAAGGGTATAGTACAGGGATAGAGCAGTACTGTGCGGTACATGTGTGCTTACTGCATGTACTGGGTGTACTTATGCCTGCGAGGAATACATCAAATGAGAAATGTAGTGCTGGGCAGTGCGTGCGCAATTAAAGCATATGCTGGGTGTTTTGTGCTTGCGTGACGTACAATGCTTCGAGGTTGAAGTGTTGTGCAGCGCACACATGGTGAGTGTGTGTGCTAGTAGCGTGTGTGTTTGCAAATAACAGATCAAGGTACAGTATAGAAGAGCTTCAGTGCTGTACAGTGTGCGCAGACTGAATGTAAATGCTGAATGTATGTGTATTGTAATGGTGCATGGAGATAACAGTGCTGGGCAATAAGTGAGCTGTGAAAGTAGACTGAGCGCAAGTGTGCCTGCAATGGTACATCACATGGTGGATTTTGGGAAGCCACGGCCTGCCTGGTGAAAGCATGAAGAATATAGGAAGCACCCCAAGTATTGTGTATTGCTGCATTCCTGACAGATGGGTGGGACACTCTGGAAGAAGGGACCCTCCCTACACTTCAAAAAGGGTGCCCTTTGATTCAGTGATAGATCACAGCGAAGGGACCTGGACACATCTCTGGAAACGAGATGGGGATAATAAATCATAACAGTAGGGCCGGGAGCCTGGTATTAACCTTTTAATGCAATTATCAATACGACTGGCAATTATCAATGCGACTGGCATACAGGTGTGAACTCTGGTCACTCCCATGGAGTGTGTTGTGGGACAATCATCTACAGAGTCTTTCCTGCTGTGACAGACTGCCTTTCAAAAGAAGCAGAACCCCAACATAAAACTTCGAAGACTCAGACTCTAAATTACATCTTGGTTTCACGAAATGGACTATAAGAAGGGGAGCGTGAGACCCCAAACTTTATCATTTGCCAAGCAGCCAGATGGGCTGCGTGAGGAAGAGAAGTTCTGTAAGACTTCGGCGTGTGACCTGGACTGGGGTCAAAGGCCTACTAGTCTTCCGGCTGAGCGAGTGGAGATTAACCTGGAAAACCAATATCACCTCAAACACAAGGTGATGATGGACGGAGCACTGAAACTTTTCAGACACTCACCCCCAGTCACAGATCTGGGTTAAATCCATCATCATTCTTTAGCTCACTTCACCACCTCAGTTCAGACCCATCTATATGCAAATCAGTCTTGACCCTGTGCCTGTTGGTTTTATTATCACTCTCATGTCCTTGGTTCATATTTGATAGCTTGCATTCCTCTCTTCTTGTGTTTGTCTATCCCTTGGAGCACAGACTCTTTTCAATTCTTTTGATTTGCTGACTTGTATCCTTCCACTGCTCACATACAGGGAACTACTTTGAGAGCGCATGTATTTTTTAGCTATTCCCCCTGCTAACAGTGCTACTGCACCATAGACACTTTTGAATAAATCCTGAAGAGTCAAGAGGAACTCTTGAGTATGGCCTAAAAGTTAGCATTTTCTGGATGCGGCTACCAGTGAATGGGGGATTACCCTGAACATGTTACACAAAGGAGGGTGGGACAGGGATTTGCTAGACAACTACTTGAGCTCCGGCCTGAAGGGGATTGTTGTGTTGCTTGAGTGTCGTATCCCTTTGCATATGTAGAGTTAGACTGGGAATTGATTTATTATTCCTACTGCTTGCACCTTGATTCATGAGTCATGTTCACTGACTTGTATCTACACTCCCTGCCACCTGCCCCGCCACCTGCCCCAGAGGGAGCCTTGACTGCTTGACCACGGCTACTGCTCAGAAATGAATCAAGGGCAGAAGAGGTACTTGGCCCAGTTGAGTGGGATCCATTGCAGGTCGGACTCTGGGAAATCAGGAGTAAAAGGCCTCAACCACTACGGTTGGGCCCAGCATCCCCTCTGAGAGGGCTTCTGACAGCAGGTATGCATGTATACAGGTACGCATGTATACAGGTATGCATGTATACAGGTACACGTGTGTACAGGTATGCATGTATACAGGTACGCATGTATACAGGTACGCGTGTATACAGGTAGGCGTGTATACAGGTATGCATGTATACAGGTACGCATGTATACAGGTACGCATGTAGACAGGTACACGTGTGTACAGGTATGCATGTATACAGGTACGCATGTATACAGGTACGCGTGTATACAGGTACGCGTGTATACAGGTACGCATGTATACAGGTACGCATGTAGACAGGTACGCGTGTGTACAGGTATGCATGTATACAGGTACGCGTGTATACAGGTACGCGTGTATACAGGTACGCGTGTATACAGGTATGCATGTATACAGGTACGCATGTATACCATGTATACAAGTACACATGTATACAGGTAAGCATGTATACAGGTACGGTCTGCAGCAATGTATCCCGGGTACTGCAACACCCTGCATATATCTCTCCTACAGCATACTGTAGCTACCATCCTTTCCTGCTCTTCCACACCCACGCTTTCTCTTTGGGGCATGTACCAGGCCATCCATGCTCATGATTCAAGGGGCTTGTCATCTGATGGCTGTAATAATAAGTATACCAGGGTGGTCCATTCCGATTCTGTTTCCTCTCCCATCCACATCTTTAATGTCTGATATCAGGAGACCTACACACGATGGTATTTACCAGAAGATACTTTGTTAGCTGTTAATCCTGTCTCTGGCTGTGATGAGACCTCAACACACTCCTGCTGGGACATGGGATCCCTCCAACCTTCAGCCAGGTCAGCCGCTACTGGAGGAAGTGCCCTTATGTTTGCTCAGCTCCATCTCATGGGAAACTCACTTGTACTCCTGCAGCTAGGAACCCTCAGATTGCATATTAGCCATCCTGGGCATTGTTGAAACGGTGGCACTTTGTGGGTAATTATGGATTTTCCGTAATTGCCACATAAGTTATTGCCTGTTGCACGATTGACTGATTTTCACCGAAACTATTTCTAGCTCTAAGGGCTCAAAAGTTACTAAAAACCCTGCCTCGCATGTTGCTGTGCACTGGCAAGCCATTTGCAAATGGGAACTGGCCACCTTTCAGATGGGGGTTGACGTATTTAGGTATTACACTGATAACAGAGATGTTAAACCTCTCCTCAAATAGTTAACGTGTGTAAAAATGTAACAATAATGAATACTGCCGGAAAATATACTATGTTATGCCGAATACCTTGCCTTTTCCGTCTGTATTTTAAGTCAAAGCTTACCCCATGATTGGATCCATCCCTGCTGCTTAATGACAGCGGTTCTGCTTATACAGTCAACAAAGAACTGTGTAGAAAGTATAATGGGATTATTCTAAATATTTAAATCTTCAGAGCTCATTTAGTGAACGTGTCTCCCTGATCCATCTCCATCAATTATTTTCTCTCCTTCCACCCACCTGTGCTTTTCAGAGTTGTGTGTCCCGCTCATCACGATGCGCTCTAGTTGTCTTCCGCGCGCGCGCTCCCTCTGTAGGTGTGTTATGTTACTCTGCGTTCCGGGTACAGGTCTTTGGGGGTCCCCTCCCACTGCTCGGCCAGTGTATCAAAGTCTCACATATATGACGGAAAGAGCAGACGCACTCTCTCGGACGCCCATGTGTGGGAATTCTTTGCTATGCCAAGCTCTATTAGAAAGATTTAAGGGGCCCCCTGCTGCACGACGCATCCTGTATGCCACTCACGTCGACATCAGCAAAAAATGTCCGTCTGTCCAAGGGTGGACAGAGGTGGTGTCCTGACGAGACCTCTCTGGCGTGTCTTGAAGAAGATGCAAAAATCACAGCGCTGTGAAATATTGCTTCCCTTATTCAAACAGGAGATGCTCACAGCTCAGCCTCTGACTCCAGTTGTGACATTTAACACTTCCTTCTCAAAGAACACTCACACATTAGGTATTATTTATTTAGAGTTTTTCTAAAGCGCCAAGTGTGTTCTTACGGTTACGGGCTGTGATAGAAACCTGGAATACAGAAGGGAGAAGAGAGGGTCCAATCAGCGGTGGGACAGTGTCGTATGCTAGTCTCCAATCTACGCCCATGCAGGTGCGGGGTTTAGTTAATTCACACAGCACATTTAACTAGACTAGAGTTATAGGTATGCACAGGGAGAGAGACGCCACGAAGGAAACACCACACATCTTCCCTATTCAGATCGACAATCAGAATACAAGTATTACACCAGATAGAATTTAATAAATCAAGCGATGTACCTAAAACCATATGAGAACAAGAACTGGCAGAGCCACTAACTCGTTTCTGGCATGCACGTCATGCCAATGTCAAATCTACTGTTTTCTGTTGCTTGTTTGTGTACTAGGAATTGAGTGATGAAAATGCTGCTGAAATTAAAATCACCCTTTTTTCCTTTTTCTTTTTTTCCAGATCCTTTTGTTACTGCTCACTCCCCAGAGCTACTGGATGATTTCTGATGGAAAGCAGTCCCTCGTGCATTCCAGTGGATTCAGAAAGACAACCAACCAACCAACCAACACAAAACCAGACTGACTAAAGTACTCCTGTTGGCTGATCCAACATGAGGCTGAAAATGTGTCCAGTCAAGGGCTAAATTATATCTGGAGCAAAAGCAGACAATGGCCGAAGAAGGTTGACCTAAATCCCTATAAAATAAGTATAGAATATAAAGTTTGTCATGAGTGGTGCACGCCCCATAAAAACCCTCGCACACAAGTTAGGCAGCAGGCAGGCCTTCAGAACACATAGTCCAGTGAGCACAGCTGTCAATCCAACATAAATCACTACCTTGCAAGACTCATCCTCCACCACACAGATGCACAAGGCAACTAAACGACCAAAGTCCACCTACACAAAACACGCACACACACACAACCACACAACCACACACACAACCACACACAACCACACACAACCACACCCGACCACACATCCACACACACACCCACAACCACACCTGCACCCACAACTGCACCCACACACAACCACAACCACACACACGCAACCAAACACACAACCACACACACAGCCACAACCACACACACAACACACACACAACCACAACCACACACACAACCACACACACACAACCACACACACACACACACAACCACAACCACACACAACCACACATACAACCACACACACAACCATACACACACAACACACACAACCACACACACAACCACACACACAACCACACCCGACCACACATCCACACACACACCCACAATCACAACTGCACCCACAACTGCACCCACACACAACCACAACCACACACACAACCAAACACACAACCACACACACAGCCACAACCACACACACAACCACACACACACAACCACAACCACACACACAACCACACACACACAACCACACACACACAACCACAACCACACACACAACCACACATACAACCACACACACAACCACACACACACAACACACCCAACCACACACACAACCACACACACAACCACACACAACCACACCCAACCACACATCCACACACACACCCACAACCACACCTGCACCCACAACTGCACCCACACACAACCACAACCACACACACAAACAAACACACAACCACACACACAGCCACAACCACACACACAACCACACAACCACACACACAACCACACAACCACACACACACAACCACACACACACAACCATAACCACACACACAACCACACATACAACCACACACACAACCACACACACACAACACACACAACCACACATCCACACACACACCCACAACCACACCTGCACACTGCACCCACATACAACCACAACCACACACACAACCAAACACACAACCACACACACACACAACCACAACCACACACACAACCACACAACCACACACACACAACCACACACACACACACACAACCACAACCACACACACAACCACACATACAACCACACACACAACCACACACACACAACCACACACACAACCACACACACAACCACACACAACCACACCCGACCACACATCCACACACACACCCACAACCACACCTGCACCCACAACTGCACCCACACACAATCACAACCGCACACATAACCAAAACACACAACCACACACACAGCCACAACCACACACACAACCACACACACACACAACCACAACCACACACAACCACACACACACAACCACAACCACACACACAACCACACATACAACCACACACACAACCACACATACAACCACACACAACACACACAACCACACACACAACCACACACACGTAACCACACACACACACAACCACACACACACACACACATACCCCAAAAAAAGAAAACCACGAAGGCTAGGTACACTTTCTGCCTCTGAGCGCCTCAGATGACTCTTTCCCAAGCACCAGGATAGCCTTTGTGTGCAAAGTGTGCGTTTTTACACACTATGTGGAATGCAGGAAATAAAGCAATAACAACCCTTAAACTCTGCTCATCAGCCACAAAACAACAAACATATCCCTGTTGCTGTACGGTTAAAGACACGCTGGGAGGGGTGGGAGTCGAGCACAACGACATGGGAAGCTGTATTTGAGGATGGGAAGCAGCACTAGCGGAGGATAGCTAGAAAATACAACAACTCAAAGAAAAAAGTAGTTCCCTGTATGTGAGCAGTGGAAGGATACAAGTCAGCAAATCAATAGAATCGAAAAGAGGCTGTGCTCTAGGGGGAGACAAACACAAGAAGAGAGAAAATCAAAATATCAAATATAAAGCAAGGACATAAAACCAACCGATGATATGCAAATGGTAGGCTTTAAGCCCACTGTCAGGTCACAAATGGTCTCTCACAACCAGACAGCTTGTGTTGTCTGGTAGGCATGACCTAATGACCCCTTTGGGGTATAGCGTAGTTCCTGGTTGATCCTCCTTATCTGACTAGAGACTTTGTCTATGCAGCCACAGTATATAGATATAAGCACCAAATAAAAAGCAGAACACCTTTAGATTCTCTTTTTATGCGATGCACTATCCAGGAAGTGCTAGTGCTTAATTTGAGCCGGTGCTTGCAGGTAGAGCCCACCTGCGCTCATTTGTTATGACCACACTTTGCCCCAGAGCAAGAGAGAACCCACAAAAGGGAGAAAGAAGGAGGAAGAGAAGAAGGAAGAAAAGGGACACAGGGAGAAAGCAGAGTTGAAAAAGACCCTGCAGGAGTGAGATAAAGAGGCTGGGAGTGTCTGCTGGTGGATTGATGAGGCGTGAGGTAGAATGAAGACTACACAAGCTTAGTATTGAGCTAAACTTTGGGCTCCGGCACTTCTTCTTTTACAAACTTAGGGGCATATCATCAAGGCCATGCGATAATTATCGCTCAGCGCTGTTAGCGCGAGGATAATAATCGCCGGCCAACTCTGAATTGTATCACGGAGATAGCGTGCTTTCAGCACCGCTTACCTCCAAAGCGATAAAATTCAGAGCGCAAGCTGCCAATTGTGCGATTATCACTGGAGTTATGTCAGGGCAGGAACGCCCACTTAGCATCTCATCAGAGATGCAAAGATGGGCGTTGGGGGAAAGGGTGATAATGCAAGGATTCACGCGAAAGTGTGACCTTGCTGATTAGTCTATAGAATTATCACCGCTTTCTGTCTGAAAATGGACGCTATAGCGGCGATAATTTTATCTCCGGGGCTTGATGATATGCCCCTAAGCACTTAGAAGTGCACAGTTGCAGCCCTCTACAAATCAGTGTTGATACTTTTCAAACACAAACCATTGACTGAAAGATATTCTGAGGGAGGGTGTGGTTTTGCCACCCTCTGTCAGGGCTCAGATGGTGATGATGGTGTGGTTTCATGTGCCAGGGGACGGGTCTGGAGAGTGAGTGGCACAGGTTCCTGTGTAACAGTTTCAAGGACAGCTCTGTCCATCAGAGTGCGCTCTCCCTAGTGTGGGGACCGCTCTGGGATGTGGCTTATGAACATCTGTTTCGTTTTGGATCACAAGATTGAGATTTTTTTAACAGGAAACATTGTGTAACTTTGTGATTTGCATTGTGGATGTTGGTGTTCAGGGAACTCAAATGGTGCTTTAAATCGTCACTTAATCTGGTTTATTTTAGGATAAATGTACTTACGTTGTTTTCTAATGCATATTTTTGTGGTATTTTTACAGGAACTGTCGGAATTCCAGCATGTCTTTTTGGTTGCTAGTCTTCCTCCATTTTATTTCTAGTAGGACTTAGTGAGGGAAGATGGACCGTGAGCCATTCTTTTTGAGCTTGTGGAAGATTACCTACATGACATCTTATTTTTATTTAGTTCTTCATGCCACTGTTTAGCTAGCTCTGAGCTCTATAAGTGATAGGTTTTATTATTATATATTTAAATCTTACTCAATTCCCCGACCATGGAACTCTGTGTCGGGATTGGAGTAAATGTCAGCTTTGAACATTTAGCTCACTGAGTCACCTGAACGGTTTGTGGAATGTAGCCTGGATGGCAGTGGGTTTATGGATGCAAATATTACTGTTACTAGAGACCCCAGTCGTTAGCAGGACAAAAACTCTACTTATTAGGGTGCATATTATCAAGCGCGGCGTTAAAATTATCGCCGTTTAGCGGCAGAAAACAGGGTTGATAATATGCGAATTCCAATAGAAGCCCATGTTCACACCAGAACATGGACTTCTATTGGAATTTTCAAGGGCATATTATCAAGCCCATTATTGCCGCTTTAGCAGCAGTTTTCTGCCGCTAAAGCAGCGATAATTTTAACGCCCTTTCTTGATAATATGCCCCTTAGTAAGATGAAATCAGGACCAATCATATGCACGTACAAAATTGAAATCTATGAACTGCTCTGTAATCTCAAACCCCTAGATGAAATAATTCTGCTGAAATATTTCAGGAATACACAAACTCGTTCTGTTTATAGAGGTTTCCCGAGGTCGGTTAGTTTCTTGAATCCAGGGGACACATATTATGGTTCTCTCCTCATGAACTTTGTATTGCTATAGCAGTCGGAGACCAGGAACTGGAGCTGTTAGTTGAAATTCACTTGCCCCATTTAGGAAGATATATATCCATAAAATTAACATTAACGTGAAGGAATTAACGTCATCATTTCAATTTCCAGTCTCTACAGATGAAACTATAATATTCGTTTGCAACTGATAATTATATTATACGAAGCTGACACGTGTTTCGCATGCACCTGTGCTTCTTCAGCCTTCACTTTTAGATTAGATTTGAGAATGGCCGCTTGTTGCACTTTATGTTGCATTTGGCGTAAATTTAGATTTTCACTAGTCATGTCTCTGTTCTACAACATCCATTTTTTCTGATGTATGAAAAAACTTTATGGAATAACGAGCATTGAGGAACCACATTAGAGGAAACGAAATCATAGAAAATCCATTTTAAGGAAAGACAATTTTAGGGAAATCCAAATAAATCGTGTGAAAATTAACAGAATGTAGAAAGTGTTTTTAAAGAGTTCAGAGATGTTGGAGTTTAGGTGCGGTGAGGGAATTTACGGATTATCAATGGGTGGTTTTCAGGGATGGTTCAGGGAGGAGTGGAGTTTAGGGGTGGTGCAGGATTTTAAGGGGTTGGGGTTTATGAGTAGAAAGTGTTTTATAGGGTTCAGGAATGGTGGAGTGTAGGGGTTTTAAATTAAGAGATGGGTAGAGTTTAGGAGTACAAAGGGCTTTTAGGGTTCGGGGATAGGTGACATTTCTGGGGGCAAAGATGGGTGGAGTTTAGTTGTGGTGTGGATTTTAAGGGTTTAGGTATGGGGTTTAGGATTAGAAAGAGCTTTTTGGGTTCAGGGATAGGTGGAGTGTAGGGTTCAGAGATGGCTGTTGTTTATGCGTGATAAGGCATTTTTAGGGGGAATTGATGGATGGTGAGGGTTCAGCAAATTAAAAGCATCCGAAGTAATTGTTTTTTTCTTTAAGTTTGAGTTTATTGAAGAAATAAAGAAGGGAAAGGGAAGGGAGGGGAAAGGGGAAAGACATCGTGATAAGCATATACAAAGAATAAGCAGTTCAATAGAAACGCTCATTAAAAGGAAATATAACAAGCATGAAGTTTACATAAACCGAACTTTCGTATAGAAATAAAAAATACCATATAATATAGTAGAACGCAATATCATAGTAAAAAGGGAATAAAGAAACAAGAAAATCATGGTGGCTTACGCACCTCAACTGTGTTAGGGTCTGGAGAGGCGTGCGCTGGAGCAAAGGAAGAGAGATAGGATACCAAAGGGAGCCAAATCAGGTCGCGTTTAATTGCTAGGGAAACGGGAAATACGTAATTAGTATCTAGGCGATGATGGAAGCAGACTGCATTCCACCAAGATTGATAGAAGACAGTTGCAGCCTGCTTCCAATTAGAAGTAATGATATGGAAATCCACAGCAATTAGAAGGTCAAGTAATAGATAATGGGAAGAAGATTGTGGGAGACTCGGTGATAGGGAACCTAGAAAAACTTGCGGAGGGGAAAAGGGAATTTGAAGTTGGAATATCTTTTGTATTTGCGTCCATACTAGGTGCCAAAATTTGGAGATAGGAGGGCATTCAAACAACATGTGTTTGAGATCTGCAATAGGACAGGAACAGGACCAACAAATAGGGGATGTGTTTGGTGAAAAATGGGATAAAGCAAGTGGAGTACATAAAGTTCTGTTATAAATAAAATATAAGGTTTGGGTAGTATTAGCAGCTCTAGAGGTCTTATGAAGCTTAGCCCATATTTTGTCCCAAAGGAGTATTGGCCAATCCTGAGAAAGATCCAATTCCCATGTATTCTCGATTTTAGATTTCAGTCTGTCAGTGGAGTAACGGAAAGAATTATAAATAGCAGAAGCTGAGGGAGACGTCTCCAATAATAAAGAAGTAGCTTTGCGGTCTAAAGGAATATCGGTAAATGGCGCCAAGGAGCAAAGATATGAGATCAGGACTGGGAGAAGGGCAAGGTATTGCGATCGAGCAGAAGAGGGCAATGAGAAAGCGGATTGAAGTTCCTGGAAGGAAAGTGGGGTATCCTGGGAAATTAATTGAGAAATCCAACACAATCCTCGAGAATGCCATGTCTTCCAAAATATGGTGCGATTACGAATTTTGAAAAGAGAGTTGTGCCATATCGGTTGTTCGTGAATGGAAAGGAGGGAGGGATAAGATGATGTTATGTAAGGGAGAAGAAGAGTACGGGAATGAGAGATAACAGGTGTACGAAAGCGAACTAAAGAAGACGAGAAGGCTAAGAACTCGCAAAAGGTAAAGGGGGATAGAAAGGAAGATTCCATACTTAACCAGACGGGCGGATAGTGCGGGAGATCAGAAGAGAACCAACAGGTCGATTGTTTCAAAGAGAATGCTCGATGATATTCTTTGAAATCCGGAAAGCGCACACCAGATTGGGCCTTATCCTTGCGCAATGAACCCAAAGCTATCCGAGACCACTTGCCATTCCATAAAAATTTCAGCAGCAAAGAATCAATCCGTGTAAACAAAGAAACTGGAATGTGTACTGGAAGCATGGAAATGGTATAAAGCAGAAGGGGGGATAACATAATTTTTATAGAATTGAGCCGACCCCACCAGGACAGAAAGAGCGGGTTCCAACGTTGAATAGCCGTGTCCATTTTCTTGAAGACATAATCAAAATTAAATTTGAGCGTATCGGACAAGAGAGGAGCGAACCAAACACCCAGATATTTGATCTTCGATGGTTGCCATGAGAAACCCGTTTGGGAAAAAAGGTGCTTTTGACAAATAGGGTTTAAAGGTAGAATCTCACACTTATCAGCATTTAGGCGATAACCAGAGACCGCGGAAAAGGAAGACACCTGTTGGAGAAAAGAGGGAATAGAGGAAGCAGGATCAGAACAGTAAAAAAGAATATCGTCAGCATAAACCGAGAGTTTAACCTGACGCGAACCAAATTTAAAACCAGAAATACTGTTGTCCAGACGAATTTTGGTAAGAAAGGGTTCTAAGGCTAAAACAAAAAGTAGGGGAGATAGAGGACAGCCTTGTCGCACTCCTCTATGTAATGAAAAATAATCCGAGGTCATCCCGTTAACAAAAATGGAAGCCTGGGCATTAGAATAGAGTAGAGAAATAATAGAGATGAATTTGGAAGAAAAGCCAATCCAGCGTAAGGCCTGAAACATAAAATCCCACCCAATCCTGTCAAAGGCTTTCTCCGCGTCTAAAGAAATAGCCGCGAAGGGAAGCGACATAGAGGAAGCCTTGCTAAGTATATTAAGAAAACCACGAGAGTTGTCAGATGAGAGACGGCCTTTGACAAAACCTGATTGTTCAGGGCTAATGAGATCGGGTAAAAGAGGATCCATGCGCAATGCAAGAATTTTAGCCAGAATCTTATAATCCGTATTGACCAGGGAGATTGGTCTGTAATTTTTGCATAACGAGTGGTCCTTATCTTCCTTGGGAATCAAACAGATTAAAGCCTGTTGGAAGGAACCACTTGAAGAACCCGCTGCAAGGAAGGATTGGAATAATAGTAACAGTTTAGGGAGAAGTAGAGAGGCGAAGTGGCTGTAAAATTCAATAGTGAAACCATCAGGACCTGGAGACTTACCGTGCCGCAATTTAGAAACAGCATGGGAGATTTCAGAAAGCGAAATGTCCCGTTCTAGGGAAATAAAATCAACATGAGAGGCCAGGGGGGGGGAGGGAAGCGAGTGAAAATATGAAAGAAGATCCGTAGTCTCCGGGATGTGTTTGGGGGTATAAAGATTGTCATAGAATTTAACAAACTCAGAAAGAATGTCTTTATCTTTACAGCAAGAGGTTCCAGTGGAAGTCTTAATGGACTCAATCTTTGTACGCTCTTTTCTTATCTTTAAGTAATTGGCCAAAAGTTTCCCCATTTTGTTCTTACCTCCATGATACCTGGAATTACATTTTAGCAAAAGGTTAGAGGCTACATCAGTTGTAAATGTATTGAAGGAAAGTTTCGCATCAATAAGCTTTTTAAGAGAAAACTCAGATTTAGAAGCATGATAATCAAGCTCTAGAGTCTTAATAGTAGCTAGAATGCGTTCGGACTTGGCTACTCGAAGTTTCTTCCGTCGGGCTACAAAATTAATAATAAAACCCCTAGAGGCTGCTTTAAAAGAATCCCAAACAGTGACAAAAGAGGAATCAGGGGTATGATCAAGCAGAAAAAATTCAGTGGCAAAGGCAGTAAATTCAGAACAAAAAGTAGGTTCTAAAAGCAGAGCATTGTTGAAACGCCATCTGCCAGAGTGAGGGGAAAAAGGAAGTAGGTCAAGGTCCACATGAATTGGGGCATGGTCCGAGATTAGGATGGAACCAATATCAGAACGAATAGCGTGTTGGGATAGGGATTTACTAAGGAATATATGGTCAATGCGGGATTGTGATTGAGGTGGGGGGGGGAGTAAAAAAACTGTATTCTCTAAGATCAGGATTACATAATCTCCACCAAGGCATTATTTTGAAAGGTGTTAACAAATTGAGAGTGCATCTTAGAGGGGACAAATTTAACATTGGAATGACGATCAAGGAAGGGATCAACAACTTGGTTACAATCTCCCCCGAGAAGTATGTAATTTCCAGAAAGGGAGGACAGCTTAGTTGAAATAGAGGGCCAAAATAACCTGTCAATTCCAGTTGGGGCATACACCTTAAAAAGAATGATAGGAATATTATCTATAAGCAGTTTAACAATAACCCATCGGCCATCATCGTCACATTCATGAGAAATTGAGGAAACATTTAACTTTTTATGTAATAAAATCACAACACCATTTTTCTTAGAAACTGTGGGAGAGCAGAAAACATGACCCACCCAACAACGCTTGAGTTTCAGAGCCTCCGTTTCCGAGAGATGAGTCTCTTGAAGGAGGGCAACATCAGATTTAAGTCTCGCTAGATGTGATAAAACCCTTTGCCTTTTAATGGGGTTATTTAAACCCTTAACGTTCCACGATGTAACACGGAATGGAACAGCAAAGAAAAACAGCTAACAGCAACATGCTTATTATGACAGAAAAAATTACTTGAGAAAACTAAGGGAATTGTAATGAATTGATGAAGGAGAGAGGGCAGAAGGAGAGAGAGTAAAAAGGAAGAAAAGGAAAGGAAGAGAAGGAAGGAACCACTATGTATATAATACTGAATCCAGGGGAAGACAGGAACAAGAAGGGGAAATGGGAGGTGAAAGAAAGTAAAAAAAAGTGAAAAAAGAGAGGAAAAAGCAAAAAGTAAAGGATCAAGTGTAGAAAAAAGGACAGAGACAAAAACCAACAAAAAGACAGTACACGTTCGAAACGAACGACTGAGAAACATACTTACGGAACGAAAAACTCAAGAACGAGGATTGGGTGATGGCGCCGGGAGACAACGACGACAACATCCAGGCAGATATCAGACCTCAAATACCATGGATCCAAAAACGCAGCATAAAGAAAGAAGCATGGTACATCGGGGTAGGAGGGAGGAAGAAGATGTCTGTAGAAACAAGAGATAAACAATTAAAGGGAAAGATGTGTCACAGGGAAACAGGAGAAAACAAACTACAAATGAACTACAGAGGGGACACATGAGAGTGAAAACGGCTGTCGGAAGAAGAGACATTAGGAGATTCACAGCATCAGCAATAATGGAGAAAACAACAGAATCATAACACAACGAGATCCAAGAAGAAATAGCAGGTCTTGTCAACCAGGTCTGGATACGTCCATAACATCTGGGCCTTGCCGTTGGAGAAACGCCTGCAAGGCTGCAGGGTCTTCATATGTGGTTGTTCTATCTTTATATGTGACCTTGAAGAGACAAGGATGTAGTAGTCCATATCTAGCATTCAGGGCCCGTAGTTGAGGCCGCATGTCTAAGAACTTCTTCCTTCGATCCGCAGTGGCCTTGGAGACATCCTGTAAAAGAAAGAGGTGATGACCTTCCCACATAATTTGCTACTTGAGCTTGGCAGCTGAAAGGACCTGTAGGAGGTCAGTGAATTGCAGGAATAACATAATGACACCTCTAGGCTTACTGGCGACCTTCGGGCCAAGACGATGGGCTCTTTGGATGTTAATGGAAGATAAGGCTGGAGCATCTAAGATCTTGGCAAGAAAGGATTGGAAGAAAACGGTGGGGTTTGGCCCCTCTGTGAGCTCCGGAAGACCATATAGGCGAAGATTGTTCCTACGATTCCTATTTTCCAAATCCTCTGTCTGACGTTTAAGTAGAAGTATCTCCGCCTCCATTGTCGGAATGTGGGAACAAGAGGATTGCAAAGAATCTGTGGAAGTTTCCAAAGTTTGAACACGTGACTCCAGAGACGACCATTTTTCCTGCATAGCCTGCATGTTCTTTGTTGTAGCTTCCATAAAGGGTTTGAACGCACAAATTTCTTCCAGAATGAGATCCATGGAAGCGGATGAGGAGTTACTCCCTGGAGAAGGCGGATCCTTCTTCAGGCGCTTAGAGGAAGCTAGAGAGGACGGCAGCTTTCCTTTGTTGCGCGCTTTTGGGATGGCTCCTCGTATTAAATCTGATTTTGGTGCGTGGTGTCTACCATGGCCTGAGTAGAAGAATCCGAATCTGAGTCCACAGGCAATTGAGAAGAAGCAGCTAGCCCTAAATTCCGGAGTTTTCCCATGAGGAGTCAGGAGACAGTTGAACGAAAGCAGAAGGTCAATGATGAAAATACAGAGGACCTGAGACCAAGGAAAACAGGCAAACGCAAAGGACAGGTTGAAGTCACCCTAAGGCGAAGCAATGCTGAGTCTAAGCAAAAGCAAGCATGGTCATGCAAAAGTAGAATAAAATAATAAAGGTGTAAGAAGAAACACCGTTGTGGCCTTGAAAGTGAATTCCCCGCACAAGGTGCCTGAGTGTAAAAACTCTCTTCAAAATGGTGTTTACACCTTGCAAAATCGGCACTTTGCTGTCCCAGGGAGCGGCCAATGAAGATTCTTGAAGATGCGTGAAATTTCAGCGAAGCATGCCTCTGAATAGCTACGTATCAAAACAGCCTGTAAGTGCAGATTCGTTGCGCCGGCTCCGGGAACGTCACTCCGACACCGCCATACTCCTTGGGCGGTAACAACGTCCCCCCAGCATCACTATACTAATGTATCAAGAGTTACAGGTACACATGTCATCCTCTGCAAGGTTCAGCCATATTTCATAATAACATTCCCTCAGATATTGTTGAGAATCAGGAAGTGCTCAAAAGTGATAATTCTTATGTTCGTCTTGTGTTATCTCAGTGCCCAAAAATGATGTCTCAGCATAATATAAATAAAGACATTTGAGAAACAAAACAACTGCTTCAAATGCGCTGAGAAAGGCTGAGGAGAGTTCACGACATGACAGGCAAGAAACAAGCACGGTTATTCACAAGAAGAGCAGCTGGGTAATAAATAGTGTTCACAATGCATTAATTAGAGTAGAAACCAAGTGTCTACATGAAGTTGTTCTGTTTAGAGAGTGTAGGCAACCATTAATCCTTGAAAGTCAAACAGTTCCTTATGGAAAGAAAAATAGTGACAGGAGACAAATGGTAAAAAAGAAAATTGCCGAGAACAGGCATACAAAAAATGAGCAGCTGCTTAATAAATAGTGCGTATTCCAGTCATTCATATCCAAGTGACTGCCGGTCATGAATAAGGCATTACCAGTAAAAACTTTGTTGCGCGCCGGAGTACGTCAGGCGCGATGCAAAATGGCGGGCGCTCCATCACAGAAGCGCATTACAGCGCGGTTAAAGGAAAGAAGTCATTACGGGGCACCACAAGTGATGAAAACGAGCTCCCGTGAAGCTGCGATGTCTCCAATTTCAAAGCCGCTACTCTGGGGATCCAAATGCAGGTAATAGCTAGGTCATGTTCGTCCTTCTCTCCGCCGTCTCTGGAGAGTCACGGTCGAGCCGCCATCTTCTCGGGCGCTAGCCACGCCCCTCCAAAGTAATTGTTTTAACAGTGTAAAAGTTATTAATATGAAATAATCTCCCCTCACATAAAGGATTGCAATAAATACATTTCAGAAAAAGGTTTCTGAAAATAAGACTTGCAACCATGTTATTTACACCATTAAAAAATAAGTGTGCAGAAGCCAATTAAAATAAACAAATGAAAATTCTATGAAATGGCATTCATCCTTAAAATTCATTCCTTAAAATTCTCAGTAAAGCATTTACATGAAATAGTTTCTCAGTAATGGTATTCCATTAAATAGTTTTTCTATGAAATCACATACAACTCTTTTATCAAGGCTTGCAATAAGTGCAGCATGAAACAATAATTGATTTGGCATGTGTAAAGTTGGCGGCTGTTGGACCCGGCCTCGTGGCGTGGTCCCGAACCCTCCTACCAGACTAACCGGGGGCTTCCCGAACCCTTCAGGGTCCCCCTGGATTGTACCCCGCTACCCTCCAGCCGTCGCGACGCAACCCGCCCCCGGCCTCGGTCCCCGCGAAGCCCTGACCTCAAGGCGCCAAGACCTGACCGGAGGGGGTCGAGCGGCCACTCCACAGATTCCGGAGGAGGAGAGTTTCGATGGGGCCCCGAGCCGTCCCCCGACGCCTGGTTGCGATCGCCCTCCGGCCTCCCTGGGCGCTGGCTCCACCCCCCGCTGGGTGTCTGGACGCTCTTCTCCCGGCCCCTCCGACCTCCCCAGGCGCGAGGGTCCGGACATCAAAGGGCTCCAGACCTATATCTGGGGTAGCCCCAAACCAGGACGGCAGTTGTATCCTGGAGTCGAGAGCCCTGCTGATCGGATCGTGGCCGACCCTACGGAGAGAGACTCATTGCCTGGAACTTGGAGCTCGAGCCCTGCTGACTGTGTCGCAGCTCCCCCTTGCTGAGAAGAAGACCCTCACGGAACCATCGGAGCCCTGCTGACCTCGTCGCGGCTCGACCTCGCAGAAGTAACCATCGGAGCCCTGCTGACCTCGTCGTGGCTCGACCTCGAAGAAGAAACCATCGGAGCCCTGCTGACCTCGTCGCGGCTTGACCTCGAAGAAGAAACCTTCGGAGCCCTGCTGACCTCGTCGTGGCTCGACCTCGCAGAAGTAACCATCAGAGCCCTGTTGACCTCGTCGCGGCTCGACCTCGCAGAAGTAACCATCCGAGCCTGCGGACGACGTCCCGGCTCCCGGAACCCCCCCAGCTTGAGGATTGAGAGCTGAGCGCAGGGTGTTCCCGTACCAGGCTGGTACTGAGACTGTCCCGCTACCCCGTCCCTGAACGACCCCGAGACTCTTTGGGATCCCTCGATCCGCCTGTAAAGACTGCCACAGAAACCTGCCTTTTACTACCGATAAAGACTTGTGAGAATTCATACCCTTGTTGTGTCCCTTTGTGGTGGTGGGGGTGCTTGGCTGGTACGATCATAGGGGAAGGACCTCGCCCAGGAGGCTTCTCAGCGGCGCTCAGCTACTTTCCTACGGAACGGTGGCTCTCGGGGTGGTCCGTACGACACCCTCTGACTCCCCGGAGAGCGCCCTTCTAACAGCAGCCAACTAGAAGTACAATCCTCCAGGTGTATAGGTAAAAGGCAGGTTCAACTGCAATCTGTGGGGCATAATTGTGGGAATTTGGTCATGCAAAAGAGGTGCAAGTAGTTGAGAACAAGTTTCTGAGGTTATTTTTTAGATGAGGACCTCGTACCCCATTGTTGCTATTGCACCTAGAATTGGGAATGAGGTAAATTTCTGATGTCATCACCCTCTCTTATACTAGATAGGAGCGTATAGAAACAGCTATGAAATGTCATCATTAGTTTGAGTCGGTTGTTGGAGATGGGGCCCATCTGTACTCTTTTTGGGGGACTGGGTGTTATTTTAACTCATCAGAGTTTGAGCCAGAACAAAATAGAGAAACAGCAATATGGAAACGAATAAGGAAGAGAAAGACTGAAAAACAGTAGTAAAGAGAGAAATAAGGGATGCAAGAGAACCCATGAGAGTGCGATATAGGGGCAAAGCGACTCTATTGGTGGATGAAAGAGGCATGAGGTGAAATAAAGATTGGACAGCAACCCAGGCAATCAGCTGCGGCAGGTTTCGGAGAAGAAGTTGGACCCCATCAGTTATTTTTGTAATTCTTTTTTTATTTAGCACTTACTAATTCGAGGTATGCAGAAACAGAGGAGCAGCTTCAAACTGCTGGACAACGCATGTAAAAAAACTAGTATACTGACTTGGACCTTAGTCACCTCTGGAGCAAACCTAGTACAATTGGTGCAGCCCCCCCTGGAATAGCTGAAAAACAATGTTGGGTGTACAAATTAAAGAAAATGTTTTGGAGTGCCCAGTTGGTACCTTGGCAATCATCTGCTTGCATATCAAAGAAAACGATGGGTTCCGACTAGGCCGGCTTTAGGGCAGTGCAACCGATGCAGCCGCACTGGATGCTGACCTGGAGGGGTGGGGTGCTGTGTTTAGCAATAGCTTACAATTTAAAAACAGCTGATGCAGAGTTCCTTGTACATCCAGTTTTCAGACAGCAATAACAATGTCAAGATAACTCTTGTGATTAATGTTCCTGCTAGAGAGAGATCAGAGTTCTTTCTAGTGGCATTTTTGACTCACAATAAAGTAGTGAAAATGGTTACTATGCCTGCTGCAAAGAACAGATCTGTATTTAGAGTGATAGCTGATGGGTTACTAATGCCAGCCTTTACCAGCGCTTTAAAACAAATGAAATGTATGACAGAGAGGGGCTATGGAGAGATGAGGGTCCATTTTGCCGGGTGGTATTGAGGTAATCCGAGCAGGAGGTAATGGGGTAGGTGCTAAAAAAGATTGGCGCTCCGGGCGCCACCAGTGCTAGAGCCAGCACTGGGTTCTAACCCTATCTGGATTGGATAGTACCTGAAATACATAATATCTTATATATGAGATTTAGATTGAGTATCCTACCCACCAGAATATACTGAATGGAATGGGGCAGGCTACCTGTACTATGGGTACACACTCAACAGTTAAACACAAAAAACCCTGCTTTATAGGTTACCTAAAATTATTAGGTTTGGAATTTTAAACTTTTATTAATATTGTTAAAAAAATAGGAAACTATGTAAATAAAAAAATTAATTAATCAGTTTGACCAATGAATAATAGTATTTCTTTGGTAGATTCGTCGACTGAAAGAAAATATTGTCTCCAGTGCTTTAAATGGTCCGGTACTGTCCGGTACTGAGTACCAGCCCTTTTTTAGGTCTCGCCTGACCCAGCGCATGCGCTGGCATGGCAAGACATTTTGTGAGGGCTCAAAAAAGTGCTACCATGGCCAACCTAGAGCTACAGTGCATGTGCGCGGGCGCCCGCTTAGGAGCAGAGCCTGGCAAACCTCGACATGCTCATTAACCGCCCGCGATCACTTTCACCTTCGCCCGCGATCACTTTCGCGGCGCCCCTTTGATGTTCTCGTTCAAAGAACATCAAACATCAAAGAACATGTTGTTGTGTTAATGCTTTGCTGCGCCCGTTTGACTTACAATGTGCTTTCTCTTTCCACAAACTCGATGTTTGTGTTCCTTCATTTTGAGATGCTTTTAGTATTGCTGTTTTGTGACTTAAAGAACATTAAGGAAATGTAACTGTGAAACTGGACAAAGTTCACAGTGTTTATTTCTGATCACAGCGGCTGCTTCATGTCCGTTGCACCATTCAGGGAGTCCTTCCGTTGGCGCTTTCATGAGGACAAGATGAGGAAGCTGGAAACTTTTGGCACATTCTCTTTAAAAGCACAGCATGTTGGCGACTGGTTAATCGATTAGACCTATGTAGCGCTTTAGATCTCAAAGCACTATGGTGGGTGCAGCAGTTACAACTCATGAAATATGGGGTGCAACTTACAAGGAGGGGGCAGGTTTGAGTGCACATTGGCTGCAATCGAACTCTTAAGATGATGGGCTGTGTGTATCCATTATCAGCACTCAGTCTTCGCTAAGTGATCTTGTTTGTTTTGTTGTTGTGTTAATGCTTTGTTGCGCCCGTTTGACTTAGAACGCGCTTTCTCTTTCCACAAACTCGATGTTTGTGTTCCTTTATTTTGAGATGCTTTTAGTATTACTGTCACACACATAACCACACACACAACCACAACCACACACACAACCACAACCACACGCACAACCACACACACACAAAAGCACACATATACACACAACCACACACACACACGCAACCACACACATACACACAACCACACACACACACACAACCACACCCATACACACACAACCACACACATGACCACACACACAACCACACACACAACCACACACAACCACACACAACCACACACACACAACCCCACACACAACCCTACACACAACCAGACACACAACCACACGCACAACCACACAACCACAACCACACACAACCACACCCAACCACACAACCACACCCAACCACACAACCACACACACAACCACAACCACACACACAACCACAACCACATACACACAACCACACACACAACCACATACAACCACACCCAACCACACACATACACACACACAACCACACACACACACACAACCACACAAACAACCACACACACACACAACCTCACCCACAACCACACCCACAACCACACACACACAACCACAACCACACCCAACCACACCCACAACCACACATGCACACACAAACAACCACACCCACACCCACACACAACCACTCACACACAACCACAACCACACACACAACCACACACACAACCACACACACAACTACACACACACAACCACAAACACACACACAACCACATACACAACCACACCCACACTCAACCACACACACCACCATACACACACCACCACACACACAACCACACACAACCACACACACAACCACACACAACCACACACACACACAGCCACACACAGCCACACACACACAACCACACACAACCACACAACCACACACAACCACACACACACAACCACACCAACACAACCACACACAACCACACGCACAACCACACCCACACAACCACACCCACAACCACACACACACAACCACAACCACACCCAACCACAACCACACCCAACCACACAACCACTCCCACAACCACACACACACAACCACAAGCACACACAAGCACACACACAAGCACACACACAACCACACACATGACCACACACAACCACAACCATACACACAACCATACACACACAACCACACACAACCCCACACAAACAACCATACACACAACCACACACACAACCACACACAACCACAACAACAGACACACACACAACCACACACACACAACCACACACACACACAACCACACAAACAACCACAACCACACACACACGACCACACACACAACCACACACAACCACAACCACACACACAACCACACACACACAACCACAACCACACACACAACCACACACAAACACACACACACAACCACACACACACAGCCACACACATAACCACACAACCACACACACAACCACACACAAACAACCACACACACACAACCACACACACAACCACACACACACAACCACAACCACACACACAACCACACACACAACCACACACACACCCACAACCACACACACCCACACACACAACCATACCCACAACCACACACACACAACCACACACAACCACACACAACCACACACAGCCACACATACACACACAACCACACACACACACAACCACACACTCACAACCACAACCACACACAACTACACATACAACCACACACAACCACACACACACACACACACAACCACACACCCAACCACACACACACACAACCACACACACAGCCAAAACACACACAACCACACAACCAGACACACAACACAGCCACACACATAACCACACAACTACACACACAACCACACACAAACAACCACACACACACAACACCACACACACACACAACCACACACACAACCACACACACACAACCACACACACAACCACACACACAACCACACACACAACCACAACCACACACACCCACACACACAACCATACCCACAACCACACACACACAACCACACACAACCACACACAACCACACAGCCACACATACACACACAACCACACACACACACAACCACACACTCACAACCACAACCACACACAACCACACATACAACCACACACAACTACACACACAACCACACACACAACCACACACACACACACAACCACACACACACACAACCACACACACACACAACCACACACACAACCACACACACAAGCACACACACACAACACACACACACACAACCACAACCACACACAACCACACACACAACCACACCCACACAATCACACCCACAACCACACACACAACCACAATCACACACACAAGCACACACAAAAGCACACACACAACCACACACATGACCACACACAACCACAACCATACACACAACCTCACACACACAACCACACCCAACCCCACACAAACAACCACACACACAACCACACACACAACCACACACAACCACAACCACAACAACAGACACACACACAACCACACACACACAACCACTCACACACAACCACACACACAACCACAACCACACACACACAACCACACACACAACCACACACAACCACACACACAACCACACACACTACCACACACACCACAACCACACACACAACCACACACACACACAACCACACAGACAACCACACACACACACAGCCACACACACAACCACACATACAACCACACACAAACAACCACACACACAACCACACACACAACCACACACACACACAACCACACACACAACCATACACACAACCAAACACACAACCAAAACCACACACAACCACACACACAACCTCACCCACAACCACACACACATAACCACACACACAACCACACACAACCACACATACACACACTACCACACACTCACAACCACACACAACCACACATACAACCACACACACAACCACACACACACACACAACCACACACACAACCACACACACACACAACCACACACACAGCCACACACAACCACACACACAACCACACACAACCACACATACAACCAAACACACACAACCACACACACACAACCACAAACACACAACCACACACACACACAACCACACACACACAACCACACACACAAGCACACACACACACACACACACAACACACACACACACAACCACAACCACACACAACCACACACACAACCACACCCAACCACACCCAACCACACATCCACACACACCCCCACAACCACAACCGCACCCACACACAACCGCACCCACACACAACCACAACCACACACACAACCACAATCACACACACAACCACACACACACACAACCACAACCATACACACAACCACACACACACAACCACACATAACCGCACACACACAACCGCACACACAACCACACACACAACCACACAGACAACACACACAACCACAACCACACACAGCCAAACACACACAACCACACATACAACCACACACAACCACACATCCACACACATACCCACAACCGCACCCAAAACCACACCTGCACCCACAACCGCACCCACACCCACAACCACACCCACAACCACACACACATAACCCACACACACACAACCACACACACACACAACCACACACACAACCACACACACACAACCACAACCACACACACAACCACACACACACACCCACACACACAACCACACACACAACCACACACACAACCACACACACAACCACACACAACCACACACACAACCACACACACAGCCATACACACACAACCACACACACCTACACACACACACAACCACACACACAGCCAAAAACACACAACCAGTCCCAGTTTCAATTACGTTTCTAAAGGAGGGAGGGCCTTCTCCTCCGTCATCCCTACTCTCTGGAACAAGCTACCCAGCCAACTCCGTGCGGAAAACCGCCTTCTTCCTTTTAGGAAGCAATTAAAAACCATCTTGTTTTTAGAAGCCTGGGCTTAATGATCAATGCACTGCTAGGATTCTACGCTATTCTTCGACAGCGCTTAGAGACCTTTTGGTATTAAGCGCTCAATAAATCTAAATTAACATAACATAACACACAACCACACACACAACCACACACACACAACCACACACAACCACACACAACCACACATACAACCACACACACACAACCACACACACACAACCACAAACACACAACCACTCACACACAACCACACACACACACACACACACACAACCGCACACACACAACCACACACACAACCACACACACACACACCACCAACACACACACACACACACAACCACAACCACACACAACCACACCCAACCACACCCAACCACACATCCACACACACACCCACAACCACAACCGCACCCACTCACAACCGCACCCATACACAACCACAGCCACACACACAACCACAACCACACACACAACCACACACACACACACACAACCATACACACAACCACACCTAACTGCACACACACAACCGCACACACACAACCATACACACACAACCACACACACAACCACACCCAACCACACATTCACACACACACCCACAACCACACCCACACCGACAACCACACCCACACCCACAACCACACCCACAACCGCACCCACACCCACAACCACACACACACACACAACCACACACACACAACCACACACACACAACCACACACACACACAACCACACATGCAACCACACACACACAACCACACACACACAACCACACACAGCCACACACACAACCACACACACAACCACACCAAGCATTGGTATAGCCAATAGGTCTCGCCTTTGGGACCTTATAAGTGTTTAGCCACGCAACAGTTGATGTGGTTGCACCAAGGATATTGTGCTGCATAACTAAATACTTAGAAGGTCCCAAAAGCGAGACCTATTGGCTATGCCAATGCTTGTTTATCTTGAGACGGAGACACCTGCACTTCTCACAAGTGACTAATATATTTAATTGGAGAGTACCGGCACTTCCCAGAAATAAGCAGATACTCTGGTACAGGGTACCTGCACTTCTATTTTTCCATTTCAAGCGCTGATTGTCTCTTTGCTTTTTCTGTGTTTGTGATGGATGGCTTTGGTCAATGTTACACAGAGTTATACTTGGCTGAAGACAAGGAAAATAAGCTTCTGAATTTGTCTTGGCTTTCAGCCTGACTTGGGAAGTTACTCTGTACAGCACAATTTATAGTTGCTTTCAATGATTTGTAGCATAATTACAGATGCAAATGTTTGCACCTCAGGTTCTTGCCAAGAATCAGTAGCATTTGGATAATAATTACATGCCAATCTGTGTGATGAAGTTTTTTTACAAGAGTGCAGGAAGATAGTCTACAATCTTCCCCGAATGACAGCAACCCTAAGCAGCCCACACGTCCCTCATCAGCTTAACTAACACCTCCTTCTACAAGACTTCCTTCAGTGAGGCAACAACCAGAAGCAAAGCTTTATTCAAGGATGTCAATGACTGTATGAACCCACTCCCAGATCACAGAGCGGTGCCACCAGATAATAAAAGCAAGCCCATGATTTACTTTGGGCCAGATGTACATAGACTTCTGTTTGTGAATACCTAATAGCGAATGTTTGCTATTCGCTATTAGTAAATTGCAAACAGTGTGTTTTACACTCTTTGCGATTTCCAATGGGTCGCAAGAGACCTGCCTCATTAATATTCATGAGGCAGGTCGCAATTTGCGACCCTTTGAGAATGGCTAACACTCACAGAAATGGTGGCCTACTGGGGTCAGCAGACCACCATGTTTGTGACTGCCCTTTACAAAAAGAAGTTCTTTATTTTGAAATGCTTTTTTCAGGTCGCAAAAGATCCAATTCTGCGAATCGGGCCGTTTGCGAGCGGAAACAAGCTTTGGGTATCTGGCCCTTTGGGCTGCACATCCTCTGTTGGCTGTCTGTTTAATCCAAGTCCCTACCACTCACCCTCCGTTGTACGTTAGCTTGCCCCAGACCCTCTCACCTATACTCCATTACCTGTCTGCTAACCTCCAGCCCATCCTGTCCACCCACCATTGTCTGTCTGCTCGCAAGAAGCACCTTATTTCCACCCTCTGTTAGCCACGTGACCCTCATACTCTTTCACCCACTTGTCCTGCCCTCCGTGTCCTTCTCTTACACCCTCCTTTCCTTCTTGTTGCCTTGGGTGAGCACACGGCTATAAAAAAATGCTAATGCACTTCCTTTGATTTAAAAAAAAATGCATTAGAGCTGGTCGCAATATGGTTCTTATTTTGAATTCCTGTAGCTTATGCTCCTACATAACATTGCCAGAGCTAAAGGCCTCTTGGATTTGCCAGTGCTTGTTTTATTTTAAATTTGTATTCACAATTGTATTTCCTTTTATAATAGTTTTGACTGCCTTATCAATTTTACCTAATGCTTGCTCCCCTTGCTGTGAAACCCACCCTCGTTGCAGACAACCAACTACAGACTCATCGCCCTCCCTCTTCTCATCGAAAAATTAATTGGGAGAGGATTATCCACCCAAAATCAGGATTAGATCATCACAAACTCCTCACATTTGCGAATTCATATTTAGATGCTGCAGTACAGATATAGCAGCCCTGTAACAAGTAACCAACACCCTCTTTTTCAATCATAAAAAGAGTTCTGCTTTTGATCCAGCTCAACCTCTCAGCAACCTCTCACACATTTAGCCACCTAGCTAGCACTGATCAAAAACACAGATATTTGGCTGCAAAAAGTTCATCTCCTGCTTCCCCAACTGCCAACAATTTTTTCAAATAGGAAACAAAAACACAGAAAACTCAATGATGGAGCGCTCAACTACTTTATCACTCTATCAATGTAATTCCTGTACAGTGTAGTTTAAAGGGCTCAGTTGAGTCGTTTATACTCCTTTCTCTCACTTGGAACCACATGGTATTCTGTGTTCTCTGTTTTTTTCTTGCCTTTCAGTGTTTCGACCATCCTAATTCACTCCATTTCCCTGTTATCAAATTCACGGAGTGGTGATTCTGATGGTGCTACGAATTCTATAATATACTACTGGACCACCTTACAACTAATTTTACTATATAGATTTGCTTTGTTGATCAGCTCATGTTATGATGTTCAATATCAAATTTGGTGGCATCCACTGACAATTGCCGCTATTCTAACCACTGGCACAATTACTGTGAACAATGTACGCCTTTGTGTTTTCTTGCTTGCCACTCAGTCTCCGAAGAAAAATCTTTCAATAAAATGTCCTGGGAAAAACCACGAAAATTCAGTATGGATTTATCAATACTTTGGGCCTCATTAGGATGGCGGTCGGAATTCCATCCCACTGCCATCCATTCAGAAAGGGACCCCCCGAATACAAGTCGGTGGTCCCGCAGTCCGAATAAGTATGCGACCGCCTCCACAACGGTCGCAATGTCTATTTTATGTATTGTGGCTGGTGCTGCGGGCTGAAACATATGCCTGCACTACGTGGCATTCACCATGCGGTGCTTGCTACATGGTGCAGGGATATGTAGGTGCCCCTTAAACCCAAAACTGAGGCCCAGGGGTAGAGTGGGGCCCGCCACGGGCCCCCATTGTCCCTTTCCACCTGCCTTTTTTATGGTGTGCGGAAAACATTTTATGGTATGTCTACGCATTGTATTTCGAGTTGGAAAGGAATCCTTTCAGTAAAAAACCTATGCTAGACATCATGAACACACCTTTTCGTTATAGTGCCAATCCGTGGCACAAGGCAGCCTAAAAGAGCATCAGCTCTGGGAAAGGGAGCAGCAGCGTCATGTCTTAGTAGATATGGTGCTTCCCTGCTCTCTCCCCCTTGCACACCACTTCTTGTTGCGATGTGCTGCACTACTTTTTCATGAATCTGTCCCTCCTTCTCTACTGTGGACTCCCACAAGCCCCCACCCTGGTCACCACCATCCTCAACTGCTGCAACATGGCAACATCAACATACATCAAGTCCCCTGATCATACAGAACCCTTCTATGAAATCTCATCAGTGGATGACATTGAGGGGGACATTTATTAAAACAATAGCGCAACACAACACTGAATGCAAAGTTGTTGTACTGTGACAAGCTAGGGGAGAAAGCAGTCACAGACATATTTTTAGGGTAAATTAACAGATATCTCCTACTCAGCATCTACCTCAAGGAGGTGTTATTTTTTGCTTACAAATGTTTTACCTCGATATCAAATATGTTATCAAGAATTTGTACTCCTTTCCTTCACTTTGCATAACTGTTTTTTAAACTAGTTTTTATTAAGCGTTAGAACGTATACAGACACCTTTATCACAGGTACCTGTGCAGCCAAAAACCTTGCACTTATAGTCCAGCAACCCCACAGAAACATAATGCAGCACGCAGCCGCCCACCGCTGTTCTATCTGCAGACATTGGCCCTTATATCCTGGTTATCGACCATTGAGCGGGTCTATGATGTTTGCAAGCATTCTCCCCAGCTAATCCAGAACTGCCTATCCAGCACCTATCTAAAATACGGCTCTATTGAAACATTATTTATCCTCTTTTCCAATAGTCTCAAATATTTCTTGTGTGAAGTCTGGCCAAGAAACATGAACGTTGACAGCCTCCTCCATCAGTTGACAGCTAGTTGAAAATTGCTTCATTTAGACCCTTGACACAAACCTCTTTTTTAAGAAACACATCACCAAGAAACACAATCTAGCCTGGTGCCAACTCTTCTTCCTAAAACAAGTTTAACCTTTCCGACAAACAACTTACCAATACAAGCACAGGTCCTCCCTTACCTGGATGAATACAAGATGCTGTTCAACAGTCTCTCCAAATCCAAACTGATACCCCTAAAATGCATTCCCAAGATGAATGAAGCTTGTATCATCAAGGGCCTGAGGAAATTTGAGAATGTGCTAACATTCAAGAAGGTTGACTGTCTCTCTCTCACTCTGTTACTGTGTCATATTTAAGCTCCCAGCATACAGGACTAAGTAACTTACCATCTAGCATGGACAACACCTCATCAGGAACCCAGACATCACCTGGCTGGAACCAAGGGAATAGAGGAAACAAAAGTGCTGAAAAGAAGCCTTCTCAGTCTACACAACCAAGATCTGGAACAGTATCCCCTCTAACATCAGTACTGTTCACCTGAAGTCTTAAAGACACATTTCTTTACAGAACTCTCTCGCCTCAGAACATTAGCACCCACCTGTGTTCTGCCGCATTCTAAATATTCTAATATACCTGGGCTCTAGCCCATCAGGTCATCACTCCCTGGCTTCACAACTAGGTCCATGCTGTCGAAGCACCCCTACATACATACATATGTTGTACCTCATGGCATTATAGGTACCACCCAAGCCCATCCAGTCTTTTTAGGAGATTTTTAAATGCACAGAGATAATTTATAGGACACAAACAATGCCCAGTTTATACGTATTGTCCCTGCGTATTCCTTAACACATTTTTAGGGGCATTGATGCATGAGGCTGGCCACATTCTGGATTTGTTAATAAACAAGCAGCAAAGCCAGTATTGTGGTTCACTGACATAATATTGAGCCCCATAACATCGACTTACAAAATTATTGATGCACTAATATCGCCTACAAAAATATTGAGTCGCTATCCCTAAAGTTAAAAATGCACTAATATTGATTAAAATAAATAAATTATGTAAACAGAAAAAAAGAGTCTAAAATAATATCAACCTCACAAATATCTACTACAAAATTAGTGTACCCTAAAATATTGAAAAATTTAAAATAACATATAATCCAACAATAACATCGACATACAAAATATCGACAACATAAACAATGCTAAATTACATTTTATTTCAACATAAACATAACATTTGAACATTGTAAATAAATATATTTACTCCTTAAGAAAACGAAAAAATAAGGATTTCAAACAACAAAATATATATTAAACAAATATTAACAACTACAAAAGACCTAACTATTTACAAAAAAATCTAATTAAAATAAATATACAAAATCTAATACATAAAATAATACTTACCACCATCAAATATAAACAAATATATATAGAATAACATGCATAAAAATACATATTCTAACTATAATATAATATAAAATAAAATACACTGTTAAATAAATACATACAACATTAAAACAATTTAAATTATAGCCATCAAAATAATTAAACAGATGCTATTCCTACTATTACAATTAAACTACAACACCAAATACCAATAGAAAGCTGTAACTAATTAAACTAACACTAAAAAAGAAACCAATTAATTAACCTAAAATCACCTGAAATTCGACAAACATTGGAGAAGAACGACACTCAAGAACCTAACTAAAAAAATCTACAAATACTACTGATACACCTGACAACTCTCATTCAAAGAAAGTACAAAACATTTAAAAAACTAGGGACCTGATTAGGATGGCAGTGAGACCGCCACCGACAGCCCGTTGGCGGCGGTCTTATCGCCATCCTAAGCAATATCCCTGCCTGCCACATTAGGATGGTGGGCGGTGTATTGGTGGTCGGAAAGACCGACCACCACGCTGATGGTCCTTGACCCCCCGGTGTGTTGGCAGAAATTGTGTTCC
This sequence comes from Triturus cristatus, assembly GCF_964204655.1. Taxonomy (NCBI): domain Eukaryota; kingdom Metazoa; phylum Chordata; class Amphibia; order Caudata; family Salamandridae; genus Triturus; species Triturus cristatus. The sequence goes on along the minus strand of NC_140583.1, from coordinate 106,878,855 downwards.
CTACAATGGTGGCAGTACACAGCATGGTACTACCACGTAGTGCAGGGATATGTGCAGTGTCCCTTTTGTGTCTTGCGGCGGTTGCTGCAGCCAGCAGCACATGCTGCAATACAAAATATAGGCATTGGGACCACCATGGTGGGGGTCGCATTGTAATGCCTATATTGGGACCGTAGACAGGCGGTCCCGTTTCCGATACAGTGTCCGCCCGCCATCATAATCAGCCCCCCCGCTGCCCGGGGACCGCCACCCCCCGGGGCTCTTATTTTTTTAATAATACCTGTGTGGGGTGGCTCAAGCCCCCCACATGCCCCGGGGACCGCCACCTCCCTGGGGCTCTAATTATTCAAGTTTGGGGGTCCGTGACGGAACCCAAGCCCCGGAGACCACCACCTCCCCGGGGCTTTGCCAATGGTGGGGGGGGGGCCGTGCGGCCCCCCTCCTGGAGCCAGTGATGGCCCTGGGGACCACCACCCCCCAGGGCTGGCTCCTGCAGTGTCCCGGGGTGCCTACCCCCGGGACACTGCTGTTTGCAATGACAGGGCGGGAGCCGCGAGGCTCCCGCCCTGTCACTGCAAACTGCTTTGCTTCATTCAAGCGAGAGCAGGGAAATTGCTTTTCCACAAGGGGAGATGCATGTCAGCAGCTCCCAATGTGGAAAAGCAATGCCGGCACCCGCAGGACGTGGGGAGCAGGCGGGACCGTGGGAGCATTGGGGCTCCCCCACGGTCCCCAACGGAGAGGGCCAGCCCCGGGGGATGGGGTCCCCGTAGCTAGAAGTGGCCTGTGAGGGGGGCCACGCGGCCCCTCTCCCTCCCCCCCCAAAAAACTAGGCAGAGCCCTGGGGCATGGGGTCCCCGGGGCTAAAAGAAGCCTCAGGAGGGGGGCCACGCAGCCCCCCTCCTTTGTAAATATTATTTAAAAAAACTATATAAAATGGCCATGCCCCGGGGGATTGGGTCCCCACGACCGAAAAATTGCCTGGGAGGGAGGCCCACGCGGCCCCCTTCTATTAAAGAAAACATTATCAAAAGCCGGCATCGCACCGGAGGCCCCGCCCCCTCCCACCAACACTATGCAAACGCGCCCTGTGGCGCGTTTTAAGCTGAGGAATTCATTCCCCTACAATCCTGAGGGTCCCTGTGGGCTAACTAGCCCACCAGGTACCTCCAGTTAGCGCCACAGGGCTGCATTGCAGAGAGGTGGTCTGAGGCCTCGCCCCTTTTTACATCTCTCTGCAACGCAGCTCTGTGGCGCTTACTGGAGGTACCTGGTGGGATAGTTGGAACCCAGGGACCCTCAGGATTCAAGGGGACTTAATCCCCCAACTTAAAACGCGCCACTGGGTGCGTTTGCACAGTGGTGAAGGGAGAGGGCGGGGCCTGAGGTGACATGTGTGCAAACATGCCCTGTGGCGCGTTTTAAGTTGGGGAATTAATGCCTCTTCAATCCTGAGGGTCTCTGGGGGCCAACAAGCCCACCAGGTACCTAAAGTAAGCGCCACAGAGCTGCGTTGCAGAGCGGTGTAATAAGGGGCGTGGCCTCTGAACACCTCTCTGCAGTGCAGCTCCCTGGCGCATAATGGAGGTACCTGGTGGGCTAGTTGGCCCCCAGGGACACTTAGTATTCAAGGGGAATTAATCCCCCAATTTAAAACGCACCATGGGGTGCGTTTGCACAGTGGTGAAGGGAGGGGGCGGGGCCTGAGGTGACATGGCGCGTTTTAAGTTGGGGAATTAATCTCCCAACTTAAAATGGCCACAGGGCGTGTTTGCACACATGTCACCTCAGGCCCCCCTCTCCCTTCACCACTGTGCAAACGTACCCCGTAGCGTGTTTTAAGAGGTAGTTTTAACCCCCTGCCCTATTATGTAGGGCAGGGGGATTAAAACGAAGCTCGTGCTTCATTTTTTTTTATTTTCGCGGCCGGATCCACGGATCCTCCGCACATCACAGCGATTTTTTTTTTAAATGTCATTTTTGGTCCTGGGGGTCCTTGTGGGACCCCCTAAGCAGGGCTAGGGGGTCAGGGTATTTCTACCCTGCTCTCTTTTCTTGTTTTACGTGTTTTTTCCCTGGTTTCTACCGAGGTTCAAGATGGCTGCCTGGTTTGAAGTGTTGATAGCCAATTAGAGTAAAGCTTGCGGTCGGGAGGGTGCGCGGATCCACCGCACCTCTATATATCGAAACTTAAATTTTTTGATTTTCTCAGCAACTACAGAACGGATTTACACCATTTAAAAAAAAGGGCGCTTTCTGAACCAAGCACTACCTTTTTGTCAAATTTGGTTTAATTCTGTTCGGCAGTTTTGGCTGTAACCGTGTCTAAAGTTTCCTATGGGAAATTGATATTTTACCTCTATTTTTTGATTTTCTCCGCAACTACTGAACGGATTTACACCATTTAAAAAAGGGAGCTTTCTGAACCAAGCACTACCTTTTTGCCAAATGTGGTGTAATTCGGTTCAGCAGTTCTGGCTGTAACCGTGTCTAAAGTTTCCTATGGGAATTTACATGGAGAAAACATGTTTTGGGACCCCCTTTTCTTTCGGCCCCCGCTTGCTGAATCACCCCGAAACTTTCAAGACAGGAGCTTACCGGAGCGCCCCACTAGTTTTGAAAATTTCGCTATGATTCGTCATCTGGCACCAAAGTTATTGGGAAAACAAAAAAGCGCTTTTCCTATGGAAAGTAGGTCCTAACTATAACTACCTACTGGCGACCGCCAGTAGGTCATATATATTTTCACTGAAAAAAACCATAGGTTTCAGAGACGTTATAGTTAGAAATTAGCATTTAAAAAAGCTTTGAAATTCACTGAAAAAACCATGGGTTTCAGAGACGTTATAGTTAGAAATTAGCATTTAAAAAACCTTAGAAATTCACAGAAAAAAACATAGGTTTCAGGGGTGTTATAGTTAGCTGGCCATTTCACTTGTACAAAATCATAGAAATTCCTCCGTTATAGTTAGTTCTGCTAACTATAACTCGCGCGCCCGCAATGCACTGCTGATGATGTCACATATTGCATCATTCATGACAATGGTCAGTGACATCACTGATGACATCACTGATGACATCTCAAGTGTGTGATAGTAGTTATACCTATTTTTTTGTACTGATTTTCTACAGTTTTTTAACTGTTTATTTATAAATATTTTATTAATTAAATAACATATATTTTTCTGAAAATTGCAAAAAAAACCTTTAAAAACAATTCAAACTGAAATATTGATTCTTTTTTTGTTTTCATTTGTTATTTTATTATATTGAAATTATTTTCTTTACAAAAAAAAATAATTCCATTTTGTTTTCGGAATTGCGCACCCAAAGCGTACACATCATGGTGGGAGCGCGGATTCTAGCCGCCATTTTAGAAAAGTCGTGAAGGTTCCGCGTACAGTGTGCTACGGCTGCGTGTTTTTCAGTTACATCATATACATTTAATATTACATGATGTGCGCGATTGGTATGCGACCAGTCCACGACACCTGCTCCCACGCATTCGTGACACATGCGCATTACGGTACGAGATGCTTGCGCGGTGGCGGGTCTCGCGTAACGTCATATACTTGCTGGGGCGCGCTGGGTGCGCGACTCCATCAAAAATATTTTATGTTCTAAAATGATATGTATGTGTCTTTAATAGACATATGAGGGCAAGAGATTATCTAAGATATTCATAAAAATAATATATTTGTACTTATAATAAACTTATATTATTTTTAAATATATTTTCGCAAAGTCGGGTGCGTGCATTGTGAGCACAGAGTGCGCGGGTCCCATGTGATCTAAAAAAAAAAGATTTCATTGGTTCATAACATTTCTCACTGTAACTATTGTAGGACCCCACCCATTTTAATCATTCTTGTTGGAGCATCTTTAGAGAGACATCTCTTTTCCTTCAAGAACCCTTTTTGCTTGTTTTTTTGTGGTGTTTTTCAAAAATTATCAAACAAAATGGCATCTGGACAGCAGCAGGAGGGAGTATCTTCTGAAGAAGAATTCTTGCAGGAGGCACCACGTCCACAGAGGCAGGAATCTGTCGTGTGTAAATTCTTCACTTTTCCACCTGGATAAAAGAAAGTAAATGCGAGAAAGGTGATGTGCAAAATTTGTGACCGAGTCCTGTCAAGAGGCAGTGAAAAAAAATACTCTTGTGGCACTGCTTCTATGTACAAGCATCTCCAGACCACACATCCTCTCAATCTTGCTCGGGAGGAAATGAGGCGATCTGCTTTGAACCCCTCACCTGCTGTGGCAAGTACGTCTGGAGCGTCCTCAGGAACACCTGCAATGGACAGTAGACCAGAATTCGCCTTTCTAGAGCAACACTGCGTGAAGTGTAAGAAACATATGCTTCGGTGAGCAGTCAGTGGATGCAGTTTGTGCTGCGCAACGCAACCATCGTTGTTAATTTTTGTCTTTTGGGTTTTTGGAATGATAAGTAATTCCAAAAGTTTCCTGTTTTATTTGTTCTCTTTTTGAAAAAAATTCAAAATTGTTAAAAAAAAAATACAAAAGAAAAAAGAAGAAAAGAAATGTTCTTATCAGAACTATCTTATCTGGTTAAAGAAAGAACTATAATTGCAAGGTAATGTGTGAAAGTGTGGTTGAATATATGTATACAGCATGATTGACTGAAAGAATGCATTAGTAGTGTATGGTGAATTTATAGGTGAAGATTTATGAGGAAGTACTGCAGCATGACACTGCAAGCTCTTTAGCTGCACTGCACTGCGGCATTTCCGAAGCACAGGGATGTGACATATGTACATGAATATGTTGCAACTCTATGTTTCCCTCTGCACTGCTGCACAAACTGCAGCCATGTGGTGACACAGGCACCCTTGCACCATGGTGCAAGGATGTCTGTGTCGTGCGGAGATTGTTTTTGTGCAGGAAGGGACACCTTCCTGCACAAAAACATTCAGTAAAGGCATTTTCCTCTTTCAATGTATGCTGTGGAATGCAGCATGCATTGAAAGAGAAACAATGAGGAGAAATCAAAACAATTCTCCTCGTTGCGCCTTGCTACACCAACTCTAGGATGGCGCAGCATTCACACACATCTCCAGATTTACGATTTCTCATAAATCTGGAGATGTGTCTTGTTCTATGGGTGTTGCGTGGGAACACCCACAGCAACACCTATGGAACGCCCCTTCAACGCAAAGTTCTGTGTATGAAGGTGTCATATTTAAAAGGAGAGGAAAGACCAAGCAGGATGGCTTTTCCTCTCCTTGTAAATATGAAGGAGTGCCTGGCGCCATCACTACGTTACAAAAAGTGACGTACTAGTCGCGCAGGGTGCTTGTAAATCTGCCCCATAAGTGCTTAGGTATTGGCAGACTGATACAATAAGAACATAGTGCTGGATGGGTGATTGAAGAATTGCATGAGACTGACAGGAGGTATCCTGAGCTGCATGGGTACTACTTCAGTATTTAATGGAGTGGACCAATAGTATGTATCTGCTTAGAGATTTGTAGGGATTATGCACAGAATATTTTATGTGTACTTGTGTTGGTGCCTAGGTCATTTTATAAGAATACCACAAGTAACTGGAATGATGACAGTGCTGCAAACAGAGTGAACACTTAATTTATAAGTGCTTACGTATTGGTGGAGTGATAGGATAAATAGATAGTGGTAGATAAGTGATTAAAGAAGTGCATGGGACAGACTGGACGATTCCTACACTGTCTGAGTACTAATTGGGTATTTAGAAGAGTGTATCAATAGTATGTAGCTAGTTAGGGGTCTGCTTGGATAGTGCACAAAATATTATAGCTGTACTTGTGTTAGTAGCTAGGCCATTCCATAAGTTCATGACTAGTAACTAGAACAATTACAGTATTACAAACAGAGTGTATAGTGAATTTATAAGTGCTTAGGTATTGGTGGAGTAATAGGATAAGTAGATAGTGCTTGATGGGTGATTGGAGAAATGAATGGGACAGACAGGAGGATTCCTACACTGCATAGGTACTAACTGGGTATTTAGAAGAGCGTATCAATAGTTTGTAGCTGGTTAGAGGTGTGCATGCATAGGGTACAAAATATTGTACCTGCACTTGTGTTAGTGACTACGCCATTCCTTAAGTATACGACTAATAACTGTATACGACTAATAACTGGAGTAATTTCAGTGTTGCAAAGAAAGTGCGTGCTGAATTTACAAGTGCTTAGGTATTGGTGGAGTGATAGGATACGTAGATAGTGCTGGATAGGTGAATGGAGAAGTGCATGGGACAGACAGAAGGATTCCTAGACTGCATAGGTACTGAGTATTTAAAAGACTGTATCAATGCTATGTAGCTGATTAGAGGTCTGCATGCATAGTGCACAGAATATTGTAGCTGTACTAGTTTTACTGGCTTGGTAATTCCTTAGGTACACGACTAGTAACTAGAATAATTTCAGTGCTGCAAAGGGAGTCCATGTTGAATTTATAAGTGCTTAGGAATTGCGGAGTGATAGGATACGTAGATAGTGCTGGATGGGTGATTAGAGAAGTGCATAGGACAGACAGGAGGATTCCTAGGTTGCATGGGTAGTACTTTACTAAGTAGCTGGTTAGAGGTTTATATATATAGTGCACAGCTGAATGTTGTTGTGCATTGATAGTGTTTGGATTACTTAATCTTACCTTGGCAGTAGTACATATCAAAAAAAGCTAAACATTTGAATGGTCAGAGCCTTTAGAGACAGAGAACTAGGTCAGCAGAGCTGCTTTAGAGCCAGGAAACCAGGTCACAAGAGCTGCTCTAGAGCCTAAGAACGAGGTCAGCAGAGCTGCTCTAGAGGGAGAGAACCAGGGCAGCAGAGCTGCTTTAGAGGGAGAGAACCAGGGCAGCAGAGCTGCTCTAGAGCCTAAGAACCAGGTCAGCAGAGCTGTTCTAGAGGCAGAGGACCAGGTCAGCAGAGCTGCTTTAGAGGGAGAGAACCAGGGCAGCAGAGCTGCTCTAGAACCAGAGAACCAGGTCAGCAGAGCTGCTTTAGAGCCTGAGAACCAGGTCACCAGAGCTGCTCTAGAGGCAGAGAACCAGGTCAGCAGAGCTGATTTATAGCCAGAGAACCAGGTCAGCAGAGCTTCTCTAGAGCCTAAGAAGCAGGTCAGCAGAGCTGCCCTAGAACCAGAGACCCAGGTCAGCAGCGCTGCTCTAGAGCCAGAGACCCAGGTCTGCAGAGCTGCTCTAGAGGCCGAGAACCAGGTCAGCAGAGCTGTTGTAGAGCCAGAGAACCAGGTCAGCAGAGCTGCTCTAGAGCCTAAGAACTAGGTCAGCAGAGCTGCTCTAGTACATGTCCAACAAACTAGAAAAATAAAAGCCAGTGTATGTGTCAGTTGTTGTATATAAATAAGTATACATAAGACTCAGTGATTGTATGAGTGACTGTATGGATAACTGTATACTTGTATGGTGTAATAGTGATTTTATAACCCACTAAGTATGAGTTATTATCTATATGAATAGATGAAGTGGTGTTTTTATAAGTGTATAGCTAAGTAAAAGTAAGTATGATCCATTGTTTGCATAAGTGAGTAGGATGACTTCATAAGTGATTAGGATGTGTACTGGTGTGTAATGTCGATATAGGTGTATAAGTATATTTGATAGTGTTCTATTGATCATTGACAGCATGTATGAGTGAATCTATAGGTAAGTGATTAGATGTGTGTATAGATCTACGAATCACTGAGTGGGTGTTTAGAAACTTGTATTGGTGTGTCAATGTTTTTAAATCTGGCACTCTGTATTTTACAGTGAGTGATCAAAGATTATACTAGTGTATGATGAGGTGTATCTGATTGTCACGTGGATGATGTCATCAGTGATGTCATCAGTGATGTCATTTGAGATGTCATCAGTGATGTCACTGACCATGTCATGAATGATGTAATATGTGACATCATCAGCAGTGGATTGCGGGCGCACGAGATGTAGTTAGTACAACTAACTATATCGAAGGAATTTCAATGGTTTTGTTCGAGTGAAATGTCCAGTTAACTATAACACCCCTAAAACCTATGGTTTTTTCAGTGAATTTCTAAGGTTGTTTAAATGCTAATTCCCAACTATATCAGGCCTGAAACCTATGGTTTTTTCAGTGAATTTCAAAGGTTTTGTATATGCTAATTCCTAACTATATCAGGCCTGAAACCTATGGTTTTTTCAGTAAATTTCAAAGGTTTTTTAAATGCTAATTCCTAACTATATCAGGCCTGAAACCTACGGTTTTTTCAGTGAATTTCAAAGGTTTTGCAAATGACAATTTTTAATGTATTAATTGTTATACTGATTTTTTTTTTATACTGATTTACTACATTTTTTAAACTATTTATTTTTAGATATTTTATTTTTTAAATTACATTATACATTACAATACAAAATATACTTTCTCAGAATGAATTACTTTAGTTTAAATACTTTGCAAATAGGCAATAGACTTTTAAGTACAGTAGTTACAGTTGTTGCAATGGGCAACACAATTTCAAACACAATGCAACATTGAGCTCAATGTGAATTTCTAGTCAAATGCAATTAGCTACTTTATGGATTACTTTTCTAACCACAGGACTGGATCCTAGATTCAGTCCTTAGACAACTCCTGTAAACAGTTGAGTAAAAGCATTTTGGTTACAGTAGTGATTTTTAAGGAATATTATTGTATTTTAAAAGTTGACACTTAGAAATATTTTCACATAGAATCACCAATGTTATCCTATGGAAGAAAATTCACTTAGCAGGTAAGTAGTGTTATTGTTACTTTTTCTTACTCAGTGGTGGATCCTGGATCCAGCACTGGTGAATCTCCTGTAAACAGTCGAAAGAATGAGTTTAAGTCATACAGACGATATTTTAGGAATATTTTTAGTGTGTGAAAATAGACACTTAGAAACTTTTCTGCTGAAAACCACACAATAGATTTCTATGGAAGGAAATACAAGTTACTGGCAAGTACGCTTAGAATTACTTTTCAGGGTCAGTGCTGGGCTAAAAGATGCAGCGCTGGGTTCTCTCCTGATAACAGGTGAGTAAATCGGAATTCGTAGTTTGGCTGATTTTACAGGAATATTTGTACGTTTCAAAAATTGACACTTAGAAACTTTTCTGGTGAAAACTACACAATGGATTCCTATGGAAGGAAATACAAGTTTCTGGTAAGTACGCTTAGAATTACTTTTCAGGGTCAGTGCTGGGCTGAAAGATGCAGCACTGGGTTCTCTCCTGATAACAGGTGAGTAAATCGGAATTCATAGTTCGGCTGATTTTACAGGAATATTTGTACGTTTTAAAAATGGACACTTAGAAACTTTTCTGGTGAAAACCACACAATGGATTCCTATGGAAGGAAATACAAGTTACTGGTAAGTACACTTAGAATTACTTTTCAGGGTCAGTACTGGGCTGAAAGATGCAGTACTGGGTTCTCTCCTAATAACAGGTGAGTAAATCGGAATTCGTAGTTCGGCTGATTTTACAGGAATATTTGTACGTTTCAAAAATGGACACTTAGAAACTTTTCTGCTGAAAACCACACAATGGATTCCTATGGAAGGAAATACAAGCTACTGGTAAGTACGCTTAGAATTACTTTTCAGGGTCAGTGCTGGGCTGAAATATGCAGCACTGGGTTCTCCCCTAATAACAGGTGAGTAAATCAGAATTCGTAGTTCGGTTGATTTTACAGGAATATTTGTACGTATCAAAAATGGACACAGAAACGTTTCTGGTGGAAACCACACAATGGATTCCTATGGAAGGAAATACAAGTTACTGGTAAGTACACTTAGAATTACTTTTCAGGGTCAGTCCTGGGCTGAAAGATGCAGCACTGGGTTCTCTCCTGATAACAGGTGAGTAAATCGGAATTCATAGTTCGGCTGATTTTACAGGAATATTTGTACGTTTCAAAAATGGACACTTAGAAACTTTTCTGGTGAAAACCACACAATGGATACCTATGGAAGGAAATACAAGTTACTGGTAAGTACGCTTAGAATTACTTTTCAGGGTCAGTGCTGGGCTGAAATATGCAGCACTGGGTTCTCTCCTAATAACAGGTGAGTAAATCAGAATTCGTAGTTCGGCTGATTTTACAGGAATATTTATACGTATCAAAAATGGACACAGAAACGTTTCTGGTGGAAACCACACAATGGATTCCTATGGAAGGAAATACAAGTTACTGGTAAGTACGCTTAGAATTACTTTTCAGGGTCAGTGCTGGGCTGAAAGATGCAGCACTGGGTTCTCTCCTGATAACAGGTGAGTAAATCGGAATTCATAGTTCTGCTGATTTTAGAGGAATATTTGCACAATGGTGAAGGAAGGGGGCGGGGCCTGAGGTGACATGTGTGCAAACACGCCCTGTGGCGCGTTTTAAGTTGGGGAATTAATTCCTCTTCAATCCTGAGGTCCCCTGGGGGCCAACTAGTCCGCCAGGTACCTCCAGTATGCGCCAGCGAGCTGCATTGCAGATAGATGTTCAGAGGCCATGCCCCTTTTTACAACACTCTGCAACGCAGCTCCGTGTCACTTACTGAAGGTACCTGGTGGGCTAGTTGGCCCCCAGGGGACCTCAGGATTGAAGAGGAATTAATTCCCCAACTTAAAACGCGCCACAGGGCGTGTTTGCACACATATCACCTCAGGCCCTGCCCCCTACCTTCACCATTGTGCAAATGCACCCCGTGGCGTGTTTTAAATTGGGGATTAAGTCCCTTTGAATTCTGAGGGTCCCTGGGGTCCATCTAGCCCACCAGGTACCTCCAGTAAGCGCCACAAGGCTGCGTTGCAGAGAGGTGTCAAAAGGGGCGTGGCCTGGAGCACCCCTCTGCAACGCAGCCCTGTGGCGCTTACTGGAGGTACCTGGTGGGCTAGTTGGCCCCCAGGGACCCCCAGCATTGAAGGGGAATTAATTCCCTGATTTAAAACGCGCCACAGGGCGCGTTTGCAGAGTGTGCTTGTGAGGGGGCAGGGCCTAGGGGCGATCGCGTCTTTTTTATTTTTTTTATTTTTTGAAAGGTGGGCTGTGTGGCCCCCCTTCCTTTTACTTTTTTGTGGCCCTGGAGACCCCATCCCCCAGGGTCTCACCCCCAAATTTAAATTAAAAAAAAAACATACGGAAATGGGCCGCGTGGCCCTCCTCCCGTGGCCAATTCCAGCCACAGGGACCTCATCCCCCGGGGCATGGCCAACTTTTAAAATCATTTTATGGAGGGGGGCTGCGTAGCCCCCCTCCTCTGGCTACTTAAGGCCCCGGGGACCCCATCCCCCGGGGTTTGGCCATTAATATATATCTATATTTTTTTTATCTTAATAGGGAGAGGGGCCGCGTGGCCCTCCTCCCGGGCCATTTATGGCCCCGGGGACCCCATCCCCTGGGGCCTGACTCTCGTTGGGGACCATGGGGGGTCCCCAATCCCCCCACGGTCCCAGCAGGCTCCCCGCCTCCTGCGGGAGCCGACATTGCTTTTCCACATGGGGAGCAGCTAACATTCTGCTCCCCATATGGAAAAGCAATCTGCTTTGCTTCATTGAAGCAAGAGCAGGTTTCCCTGCTCTCGCTTCAATGAAGCAAAGCAGTTTGCAATGGCAGGGTGGGAGCCGCGAGGCTCCTGCCCATTCATTGCAAACTACAGTGTCCCGGGGGTGGGCACCCTGGGACACTGCAGGAGCCGGCCCTGGGGGGTGGTGGTCTCCAGGGCATAGACAAGGCTCCAGGAGCGGGGCCTTGTGGCTCCCCTCCCACATTTTGCCCGGGGGGTGGTGGTCCCCCGGGGCTGGGGGGGCCTGGGAGTCCCCCACCCAATAATAATAAGCCCTGGGGGGTGGCGGTCCCCGGGACAGTGTGGGGGGGGGATTGGGACCCCCCCACACTATTTTTTTTAAATGCCCCCGGTATTTGGCCAATTACCAAAGAAGCGTGCTTAATTTTTTTGGGGCCGAAATTCGCGCTTGAGCAGGCCTAGGGGGTCAGGGTGTTTCTACCCTGCCCCCTTTTCGCGTTTTGCACGTTTGTTTCTTAGGTTTCTTGTGCCTCGGTTCTACCGAGGCACAAGATGGCTACCAACACTTCCTGATTTGGAGTGTTGCCAGCTAATTAGAATACAGCTCGTGCACGGCAGGGTGCGCGCTGGGTGCACATTGGGTGCGCGGATCCTCCGAGGCCATAGATATATATGTACTTTTAAATGTCATTTTCTCAGGAACTACTGAACGGATTTACACCATTTAAGCAAAAGGCATGAGTCCGAACTAAGGACTACCTCTTTGCCAAATTTGGTGTAATTCCGTTCAGCAGTTCGGGCTGTAGCTGCGGCTAAAGGTCCTACGGGAAATTGCATGGGGAAAACGTGTTTTGGGACCCCCCTTTTTTCTCGGCCCTCGCTTGACAAATCACTGTGAAACTTTCAGGATAGGAGCGGACCGGAGCTGGCCAAAAGTTCTGAAAATTTCACGAAGATTCGTCAATCGGCGCCAAAGTTATTCCAAATAGAATGTTGCGGATTTCCTATGGAAAATAGGTCCTAACTATAATCTACCTCCTGGCGACCGCCAGTAGGTAATATACATACTTATATAAATATATATATAATCTGCATATCTATATAAATACAAATAAAAATGCATGCATACATATACATATATGCATACATATGCATGTTATGTACATGAAAGTTTGAAAAACACTAATACAAGCAAAGCTAAAAAGCCACCTAATTACAAACAGAATTGCTTTAACTTAAACGAGGGCGAGACCTATTGCATTTTCAATGCTTGTTTACTTTGGTTCCATCAAGAAGGCATTCAGATGTATCACACATTTGCCATAAATTCTGAATGGTTGCACTCTAGTTGCTCATTAGATCACTGTAGTAAAGATACTGCTCACCAGGGAAGTCTGCTGCTGGTATTGAAAGTGCATGTTTCAGTCTGCATGTCAGAATGTGTTAATGAAATAGAAGAGGATTTGAGAAGTCACTCAAAATGTGCCCTAATTTTTCTTTTTTCAGCACTAATCATAATTACTATGGCAAAATGAACCCCCTCATTGTGTTCCTTTTAAATTAAACTATTCACTCTCTACTACTCACTTGCTACTACTCTACTACTCCCTCTCTACTACTCCCTCTCTACTACTACTCTCTACTACTCACTCTCTACTACTCACTCTACTACTCTCTACTACTCTCTACCACTCACTCTCTCCTACTCTACTACTCACTCTCTCCTACTCTCTCTCTAGTACTCCCTCTCTACTACTCACTCTCTACTACTCTCTCTCTACTACTCACTCTCTACTACTCTCTCTCTACTACTCACTCTCTACTACTCACTCTCTACTACTCGCTCTCAACTACTCGTCTCTAATACTCTCTACTACTCACTCTCTACTACTCACTCTCTACTACTCTACTACTCTCTACTTCTCTCTCTGCTACTCACTCTCTACAACTCACTCTGTACAACTCTCTACTACTCACTCTCTATTACTCACTCTCTACTACTCACTCTCTACTACTCAACTACTCTCTACTACTCTCTACAACTCACTCTCTACTACTCTACTACTCTCTACTACTCTCTCTCTACTACTCACTCTCTAATACTCACTCTACTACTCTCTACTACTCACTCTCTACTACTCTCTCTCTACTACTCACTCTCTACTACTCTCTACTACTCACTCTCCACTGCTCACTCTCTACTACTCGCTCTCTACTACTCTCTACTACTCACTCTATTACTCACTTTCTACTACTCTACTACTCTCTACTACTCACTCTCTCCTACTCTCTACTACTCACTCTCTACTACTCACTCTCTACTACTCTACTAATCCCTACTACTCTCTCTCTCTACTACTCTCTACCACTCACTCTCTACTATTCACTCTCTACTACTCTCTCTCTACTACTCACTCTCTACTACTCTCTCTCTACTACTCACTCTCTACTACTCTCTACTACTCACTCTACTACTCATGCTCTACTACTCACTCTCTACTACTCTCTACTACTCACTCTACTACTCTCTCTCTACTACTCTCTACTACTCACTCTACTACTCTGTACTACTCTCTCTCTGCTACTCACTCTCTACTACTCACTCTCTACTACTCTCTACTACTCACTCTCTACTACTCACTCTCTACTATTCTCTACTACTCTCTCTCTACTACTCTCTACTACTCACTCTACTACTCACTCTCTACTACTCTCTACTACTCTCTACTACTCACTCTCTATTACCCACTCTCTACTAGTCTCTACTACTCACTCTCTACTACTCACTCTCTACTACTCACTCTATTACTCTCTACTACTCACTCTCTGCTACTCTCTCTACTACTGTCTACTACTCACTCTCTACTCTCTCTCTATTACTCATCCGCTACTCTCTAACTCTCTACCTCTCTCTCTACTACTCTCTACCTCTACCTCTCTACCTCTCTGACTCTCTCTGACTCTCTCTCTCCTGAAACAGGAAGACAGCGTCAGCACAAGTCGTGCATCCTGCGAAAACCCGCAGCAAACCACATCCGTACCTATTTTTTGAAGCCTCGAATAGAAGCTCCAGAAGGCAAATAACCTTCCTTAGGAGTTCTACAAATTGACATTTGAACTCCCCCTGTTTTTGATTCTGGGTATTATCCATTTATCCCAGCACCCTTTCAACACCTTCAAGGTCCTGACGAAAGCCCCCCGACCCTTCGGGGCGAATAAAGGGCTGAAACATGTCGACCAACTATTCGGACTGATTGTGCAGTGGACTCACTAAATGCCCGTTCTGCACAACCTTCCCCTTTTTTATTCTTTCCCCATGCACCAGACAATAATAAAAACATAGTCCAGGTAGCATGAGGGACTAAACCCTTTTTAAACATATTTTTTCACTCAACACGAGCACTTTGTCACAATTTTTATTTCTGATCACTACTGTTAAAATCCAGTGGTTCCCTCCGGGTAGTGGAAGCATAAACAAAACCCAATGATCATGCTGTCACGTTTTTTAGGCGGAGAACCAAGATATACCGCCCTACGAACCACCTAAACGTGAATGAGGGTTTTTTAAGGAATAGATGAAAAACCATATAACCCTGGCAAACAGGTACAAGTGATCCATTCTTTTTTGATTATAAACTACTTGCCGTAAGGTGAATGGATCACATCTCCTTCTATCTCCCCTACCTTGATTTAAATATCTCTCTACACGTACACATATGCACATATATATATGCATATGCATTTTTTATATGTGTATATATATATATACATACATATATAAACATATATATAATCTGCACATCTATATAAATATAAATGCATGCAGACATATACATATATGCATACATATGCATGTTATGTACATGAAAGTTTGAAAAACACTAATACAAGCAAAGCTAAAAGCCACCTAATTACAAACAGAATTGCTTTAACTTAAACGAGGGCGAGACCTATTGCATTTTCAATCCTTGTTTACTTTGGTTCCATCAAGAAGGCATTCAGATGTGTCACACATTTGCCATAAATTCTGAATGGTAGCACTCTAGTTGCTCATTAAAGCTACTGCTCACCAGGGAAGTCTGCTGCTGGTGTTGAAACCTAAAACAGCGATCTGATTAAGCATTCACTAAAGACATGAATTCCCCTTTCTTAGAACAAGTTTCTCTTCCTATGTTGCCTAATGTCCGGACTCCATTTTGTATTGTCATGTCTCCACGTGCTCTGCACGAGAAGAGTCCTATCCTCGTGTTAGTTGCTCTTGTAATCTGCCTAGTAACAGTCTATAAATAGCTCCTTTGTCCGTCTGGCGCATGCCCAGACTTGACCACATCTGTTATCAGTTAGTCCTTGCTTGACCATGTTTTCGCGGGTTCAGGATATTATTAACTCCGGCCACATATTGATTCTGTATCGAAAATGTCCATAAAAGGTAATACTCTTTGCCTCATGTTGTATCCACCCACTTATGAGCCCCTCTGTTGTGTATATAAGGGGACTGTGTACGCAAGTTCTTTGTGCTACTCTATGCAATACTGAAGAGTGTTGTATAGGTTGTAGGACCACCCTTAAGGGTTAATAAACTTTGTCTTTGTATTTTGCAGTTTCCGTGCCAACTTCCTTCTAGTTTTCGTTACAGGAGAGCGAACCCTTGTATTCTGCGGGCCTAGCTGGGGCCTGTACTCATCAATTGGCGACCGTCACGTGGGGCTCATCGGCGACTCGGATGCTCGAAGGATTGGTCGTGACGAAGGTGAGGAATTTGGCCTGGAATGTGATCACTGCCAGCAGCGGTTTTAGCCCTGGCATCCCGAGGGTTTCTTCCTTCCCTTCCGAACTGACCTTCTGGGTGGCGCCGGTCCTCGACTGAGACCTCTTCTGTCGGTTTGCCGCGACAGCCGTTTGGGCGAATTTTGGAACTTGGCAGTTGGAATCTGGACACTCTTGATTGGTAAGAACCGTTGTACGGTACTTGCTCCGAGTTTTGAAGCCTGGGTTGGCTATTTGAGTTTGATTCATGATGACCGGTCATATTTTGTATTGATTATTGTGAAAATATATGCGTTGCAACACATATAGGCAGGTAATGTGGAGATATTTCTCCGGAGTTGTGTAAATCTGAACGGCGCAAAGTTTAAGTGCCATTTTTGATAATACTGCATATTTTGCATTATTTTTGAGCATGCCTGCTTTTAGCGCACTCCGTAAGTGGTGCTGCTGCTTTGGAAACCGGTTAAATCTCGAGGAATCTGCTCCAGCCCCCCCAGAGGGGACTCCTAATAGGGATATGTATGTGAAGCATGGTCTTTCCTCTATAATGTACAGCACAGTGTGGAGGAAATACACTAAAAAGGATCCTGAGTTACGATGGCCTTTGTATGGATCGTTTGATATGCGAAAGATTGAGTATGTGGAACAGTGTATGTGTAAACGGCGTGCTCGGCAAGACATGTTTGAATGTGTACGGTTATGGGTGAAGGAAGTGCGTGAGCGAGAGAAACGTGAGAAAGCGCTGTTTGATAAAGAGCAACGGAAAAATTATCACGTGAGAGCGCAGGAAGCGAAGCGTCGGGAAGAAAGAGAACTGGCGGAGAGACAAGAGAAAGAGCGTAGGTTGCAAGTCTCGGGTCAATATGCTGTCCGCCAGCCACTTTATCCTGTCCTTACTAATCTTGAAGATGATTTTTATTTATTAGATCGTTCTCCGCCCCCTTATGTTGGCGCGTCCGTACCGAGATCACAGGATTCTGGATTGGTTTCGGATAAGGTAGACACGCGGTCCATGTTATCAACTGAGCGTATGGGTGAGCTTCGGAAAATTTCTCTTCGTGCGCTTAAGGACAAGTTACCTCTTTCTGAATTATTGGAATCTTTGCAACATTGGCGGGATAAAGAGCGGCTGTATTTTCTTGAAACTTTTTCTCATGACGTGATTGCTGCCTTTCGGAAATATTCAGATGTTTTCGAGCCTGATGCTGTAGTATCAGATGCTAAAGCATTACGTAACGGTGTTTTTTCTCCCTCTAAGGTACCCGATGCGGTCCGACGGCTGTTTGCATTGCGGGACGCGGCGGTTGAACTTAAAGAGAGAGCGCGCCTGCAGGCAGGGGAGAAGGAGCAATTGGATTCACATATCGGCGGCGACCAATCATCTACCTCCCATTCAGATAAGAGTGAACTAGTGCATGCTAAACCAATGCGAGAGGCGGCACCTTTGTATGTCCCTCCTAAAGGAGCGGGTACTAGTTCAGACATGTCTTCCCCTGATGCTAGGGGATATTTTGTGTATAGTTGGGTTTATACTCTCTGGCATAGGGCTGATGTTATGGCATTAAAGAATGCGTTGCCTGACCCCCGCAAGAATCCAGCGGCCTTTTATGAAGAGGTCGAAGGGGCCTTGAATTCTTGTACTATGACTTTAGCGGATATAGATTTGTTCTTTGGGCTCATTTTACCACCGGATATGTGGAGATCTGTGCGGAAGGTGGATGATGTTCCCGCTTTTAAGGCTAAGTGGTCCGAGATTGAGGATGAGGATAGGGAGAGAAAACCCGCGCAAAAACCACCGCAGATTATTTTAGACTTTCCTGCTGCTATCTTGACTAAATTGAAAACAATCATTCCCCCTAAAAAAATTGACTGGAATATGTTAGCCTCATGTAAACAGAAGGTCGATGAATCAGTTTCAGATTTCTTTACACGCTTTGAGGAGACATTCCATGATTTCAGCGGTCAGTCACTTACGGATGATACGGGTCGGCATCTTTTTGTTGATAAATATGTGGCGAATTTATTACCGGGAATAGCAGCTCGTTTAAAGGCGAGTGAAAGTTCTTGGTCCACCTCGTCTCCGGCATCCCTCCTGACTATGGCTCAGTATTATGAGCGTCAGGAACAAGAAGCGAAGGGGAATGAGGAGAAGAAATCGAAAGACTTGAAAACTAAGGTGATGTTAGCACAAGTATATGGTCCGCCTCGTCGGGGTGTAGAAAGAGGTAGAGGAGGATTCTATGGTCCTCCGTCGGGTCGGTCGGATGTTAACAGAAATCAATGTGCGTATTGTAAACAGTCGGGTCATTGGGCTAGAGAGTGTCCGGTGTTATATGCATCTCGTCAGGGACGTGGTCAGGGACCACCGAGAGGTAGAGGGGGTTTTACGAATTTTAGAGGGAACTCTAATGATCGTGCTCGATTTGAGACTAACGTACAGCAACGGGATAGACCTAATGTATTTGATCGGCAAAATCAGTATCAGATGTCTGGGAATGACCGTTCTGGGTACCATGACTCACAGCATGCGTAGGATTGCGATGGATGGGGGTTGGAATCAGTTGAAGTGCCGGTTGATCAGAAGGGTCCTTATGTTTCAGCAAATGTTTTGGGTTCTACTGATCGGTTCCTAGTTGATACAGGAGCTACTCGCAGTGCACTGTCCAAACAATTGGTTCCGAGGGCTCCCCCATCTGGCTTAATGGTTACATCGGTAGGGTTTGATGGTACACTCTCTCGAAGCCCTCTTTCCCGACCCCTTGCATTCCATGTTGACCACTTTTCTGCACCCTGTCCGTTTCTGCTTGCCCTGAACACGCCTGACAACATTATGGGTCTTGATATGCTCAAGCACTTCAGAGCCACGATCCGCTGCTCCCCTACTGGAGTGCGTGTGATCTTGAACGATAATCACCCTATGACAGAACGGATGTGTGTGGTTGCGGAGGAGGCTGCATTAGCGTCCCTCCCTCATTCTTTGTGGGCTATTTCGGATACTGATGTGGGACAGATGGTGATTCCGCCGGTCCACATCAGTGTCCAGGAGGGTGCGGTGTTGCCACGCCTCCCTCAGTGTCGCATTTCCCAGGAGGGGGAGGAGGCACTCATACAGATCGTGCAGGATTTGATTCAGGTGGGAGTAGTGGAGGAAGTTCCCTATAATGTCTGCAATAGTCCTATTTTACCCATTTTGAAGAAAGATACCGATACCAGGGTTTATCGTTTTATCATTGACCTAAGGGAAGTGAATAAGATAGTGATACCTCAGTACCCAGTGGTTTCTGATATCACGACATTACTCACTTTGGTCCCGCCAACGGCGACCACGTTTTCAGTTATTGATTTGAAAAATGCCTTCTTTTCGATTCCTATTCACCCTGATAGCCGATACCTTTTCGGTTTTACTTTGAATAATAGGTCTTATAGATTTTGTAGAGTCCCACAGGGTTATACAGAAAGTCCTAGTATTTACAGTCAAGCATTGAAAAGGCAATTGGATTCCTTTGTTCTGCCTGAGGGTGTCACCCTTATACAATATGTCGATGACATCTTGTTGGCGGCCGACACTCCTGAGTTGTGTGAGCAGTGTACGTTATCTTTGCTTTCCTTTTTGGCATCTCATAATCACAAAGTGTCAAGGAAGAAATTGCAATTTTGTAGACCAAAGGTGACTTATTTGGGTCACCTTTTGTCTAAGGAGGGGCGTGCACTCACACCAGATCGTATTCAAGCAATTTAGGACACGCCAGTACCTTCCACACAGAAGGATGTGCGTGCATTTTTGGGTCTTGCTTCTTTCTGTAGGCAATGGATATTGGGGTTTTCACACATAGCTAAACCATTGTTAGCCCTTTTGACAAAAGACACACCGATTCCTCTTCCCTGGTCAAATGAGTGTGAAATTGCCTTTCAGCAATTGCGACAAGCCCTTTGTTCAGCACCAGTGTTAGGTACCCCTGATTATACGAAGCCCTTTTCACTGTATGTGCATGAGAAAGATGGATGTGCATTATCAGTTTTAGTACAGATGCACGGCGACAAGCAGCGCCCTTGTGCATATTTTTCGGCTGTACTTGATCCTGTTGCCCGAGCATTGCCTGGTTGTTTTCGCTCGGTTGCGGCGACAGCTGTGTCAATACGCTAAAGTGAGGGAATTGTGTTATCTCACAAACTGTTGGTATTAGTCCCCCATGCTGTTGATGCCCTGCTTAATCAGACAAAGACGCAGCATTTGACCAGTGCTCGTTTAACGGGATATGAGTTGACGCTTTTGGCTCCTCATATTACGTTAAAAAAATGTGCAACGTTAAATCCGGCCACATTGTTGCCGTTCCCGGAAACTCAGTCTGAAGCACGGAAAGCACATGATTGTATTCTTGTGACTGAGGAACAGACAAAGGGTCGTATTGATCTCCAGGATACGCCCTTTACAGATGTAGATGGAGAACTGTGGGTGGACGGATCATGCCTAAAGCTACCAGATGGTACGACTTCAGCAGCGTATGCAATTACCACATTGCAAACAATAGTGGAGACTGCACGCATACCGCAGAAATCAGCTCAAGCAGCGGAACTGATAGCATTAACGCGAGCATGTGAGCTCAGTACAGGATTGTGTGTGAATGTTTATACAGATAGCCGCTATGCCTTCGGAGTAGCGCACGACTTCGGCCTACTCTGGAAGGAGAGAGGGTTTCTAACGTCACATGGAACATAGATAATGTATGGGGAGTTCGTTCACAACCTTTTGACTGCGTTAACATATCCGAAGAGGATTGCTATAGTTAAATGTAGTGCCCATAAGAAAGTGGTTGATAAAGTTGGAGAAGGGAATGCTTTGGCAGACCGGGTGGCACGAGAGACTGCGATGCAGCCTGGTGCTACTGCAATGTATGTTGTGAAGTCGCAGGCAGAAAGATGGCACGATGCTAGGAGAGAAGTGCTGGAAATACAGAGGACCGCTTCCGATAAGGAACGGGAGCAATGGTCCAATGATGGAGAATTAGATGATGAAGGGTGTTGGAGAAGTAAGCAGATGTATAAATGGAAGTTACCCACAGCCTTTGTACAACCTATGGTTCAGATGGCACATGGACTAGCGCATGTCGGAGCTTCCGCAATTGTCAAATTACTCACACGAGTTTGGGAGCATCCGGAGATCGCTAGTACGGCAAAGAGGGTAGTGCAGACCTGCATGATTTGCCTAAGGTACAACCCAGGAAAGGGTACACGAACTCCAGCAGGAGGATTTGCACCACCCACTGCACCCTTTGAGGTTTTGCAGATGGATTACATCCAGCTTGAGCGCTGTAACAATCTGAAGTATGTTCTAGTAGTGGTTTGTGCCTTCAGTAAATGGGTTGAGGCATACCCTACGAAAGACAATACTGCAATGACTACAGCCAAGATGCTATTGAAAGAGTTCTTCCCTCGATATGGTGTTTGCAGATTGTTGTGGAGTGATAACAGACCTCATTTTATAGCAGACGTTATCAAGTATGTCCTGAAAGGCCTGGGAATTACCCAAAAATTTCATGCAGTGTTTCACCCTCAGTCTGCGGGATTGGTTGAGAAATATAACGGTACTTTGAAGCTTAAGATCGCTAAGATCCAAGCTTCGACTTCTTTGACTGGGCCAGACGCTTTACCGTTGGCATTATTGTCAATTAGATCGATACCGCATTCTCGGACCGGTCTCACACCCTACGAGATCGTGTTTGGACGCCCAATGAATATTTGGCGTCCACCAAAACCGAAATCACTGTATGATGTACCTTGTGTAATGATGAATGATTATCTGGCACAGTTAATGGATAATTTGGTTTCTATTCATCAACAGGTTCGAGAGGCGCTCCCTGATCGGTCCACCGGTGAAGGCCATAATCTCCGACCTGGGGATCAGGTTATGATAAAGGTGTTCGAAAGGACGAACAGTCTGGAGCCGAGATGGGTTGGTCCTGAGCAAGTCCTGCTCGCAACGAGGACAGCTGTGCGGGTTTCCAATCGGAAGAACTGGATCCACTCCTTGCACTGTCGTAAAGTGCCGCCTGGATTGGTGGAGCCTGCTGTGTTGACCGACCATCGAGAGATCCTGACTGCGGAGAGAGGCCGTGCTGTGGAACCGAACGACACTGAGGAGCTCTTCCCGGACCAAGCGATTCCTGGAGGAAGAAGATATCACCTCAGACCAAGGAAGTGATTGTTGTATTTGAATTTGTCAGAACGGCCCTTAGGTTAGTGAAACGGAGAGCCAATGAGGCAAGGGGGGGAGGATCAGCCCTGCATTAGTGTAGTGACACCCGTCTTGGCCCGCTGGTGAAGA
The DNA here is from genome assembly GCF_964204655.1 of Triturus cristatus. NCBI lineage: Eukaryota > Metazoa > Chordata > Amphibia > Caudata > Salamandridae > Triturus > Triturus cristatus. The sequence continues at coordinate 106,856,248 of NC_140583.1, read as the reverse complement.
AATCAACGGCTGCCTAAGGCGAAGAGTTCTGACAACCCTTTTAGTTTCAGGAAGATATTGACTTCTTATTACAAGATGGAGAAGAAGAAGATTCTTTGTGCGACAAGCTTTATTATCATTGTGGCTATTGTGGGTATAACCACATGGTTTGTTGAGAACATGACTCCTGCCCGTGAGTTGCTTGTTTTGACCACTCCAGTGCCTGAGGAGCACTACTTTTATACCCTTCCGTATCAAGAATTGAAGCATCGTCAGTCTTATTTGAATAACACTTTCATCCAGATGTTGCATCATACCCATGTTGCTACAAATGCTACGAACTGCTGGATATGTGGTATGATGCGAGCTCATCAGAAGAAAGGAGGAACGCCGTTCATACCTCTTCCTTTCTCTCATAATGGCTCTTGTAGAGCATGGTATACTTTGCTTTTTGCCACACGGAAACCTACAGTGGGACGATTACTTTTCAGACTTAATAGGGAATGTCATCAAGATAAAGATGGCTATCCGCAAGCGAATGGGACAATATGGGAATGGGAAGAATATCGATCGGACAATGAATCGATCCCCTACATTTTCACGAATACCAGAGACACTGCAGGGAAGGAACAATTCGTGATTCAAGTTGCACAAGCTCAAGCGGACCTGTGTGTTCAGAGTGTGGGTTATATTCCTGTTGGTGTTAGTGATTGTATTATTGTTCTGAATATAGATGGCTTAAATAATAGTACTTTCTTAGCCTCCCATAACACATACTTTGTATGTGGGAATAAGGGCTATTATCGCTTACCAGCCGGCTGGTCCGGAGTATGTTATGTAGCATTCTTATTACCCCCTGTATTTTTAGCACCTGCATCTTATCATAAAGATTTGAAGTTGTTGAATAATGTGACTGTAAAACGTACTCTATCCATTGATGATGTTGATCAAACCGATACTAGCTTGCAGCAACATGTTGATTTTAACTTAGGATTGTTTTTCTTTGTTGGAGCTGCCCTAAATAGTAGGAAGGTTCGAAGATTAACAAGAGTTGTAGAGGCTGTGACGAATCAAACCGCTGCTGCTCTTGGGAATCTTATGGAAGAATTACAAATTACTAGAATTGTTGCATTACAGAATCGTATGGTATTAGATGTTATGTTAGCTGACCGAGGTGGAGCATGTAAAATTATCGGGAGTAGTTGTTGTGTGTTTATTCCTGACCATACGCCATCAGTTTATAACGCTATTAATAAATTGCATAAAATCGCAGCTGAGATTCACACAGAAAATGGCACTTGGACCTTTTCTGGATGGTTCTGGGCATTGATCACTACATGGGGATGGAAGGTTTTAACTGGTCTCTGCATTATTGTGGCTGTTCTGTTTTCCTGTTGCATCTGTGTCCAGTGTGGTCCTTTACTCTGTTCTCTATGTGTGTCATTCTGTATTCCTGATAAGAAAGCTATTGCCAATGTCACCTATCAGAAACATTTAACCAAAGAAGTGGAAGAGATGATGAAAATTGACATATATGATGATTATCCTAATAAGCCGAATGTCTTCAGTAAATGCTGAAAGGGTCGTCTGTTGAAACCTAAAACAGCGATCTGATTAAGCATTCACTAAAGACATGAATTCCCCTTTCTTAGAACAAGTTTCTCTTCCTATGTTGCCTAATGTCCGGACTCCATTTTGTATTGTCATGTCTCCACGTGCTCTGCACGAGAAGAGTCCTATCCTCGTGTTAGTTGCTCTTGCAATCTGCCTAGTAACAGTCTATAAATAGCTCCTTTGTCCGTCTGGCGCATGCCCAGACTTGACCACATCTGTTATCAGTTAGTCCTTGCTTGACCATGTTTTCGCGGGTTCAGGATATTATTAACTCCGGCCACATATTGATTCTGTATCGAAAATGTCCATAAAAGGTAATACTCTTTGCCTCATGTTGTATCCACCCACTTATGAGCCCCTCTGTTGTGTATATAAGGGGACTGTGTACGCAAGTTCTTTGTGCTACTCTATGCAATACTGAAGAGTGTTGTATAGGTTGTAGGACCACCCTTATGGGTTAATAAACTTTGTCTTTGTATTTTGCAGTTTCCGTGCCAACTTCCTTCTAGTTTTCGTTACAGGAGAGCGAACCCTTGTATTCTGCGGGCCTAGCTGGGGCCTGTACTCATCACTGGTATGCAAAGTGCATGTTTCAAACTGCATGTCAGAATTTTTTTATGAAATAGAAGAGGATTTGAGAAGTCAAAATGTGCCCTAAGTTTTCTTTCTGCAGCACTAATCATAATTTCTATGGCAAAATGAACCCCCTCATTTTGTTCCTTTGCAAATTAAATGTTTTAAGTGTTACCACTTTATTCCAATCAAGATGGCTTCAGGTGTGCCACACTTTTGTCATAAGTAAGACTGTTAGCGCTCTAGTTGTTCTTTAGAACACTCTGGGACATTCTGTCATTGGGCTATACTTGGGCTACATCTGGGTGATATTTGTGCTACATTTGGGCTGTTTTGTCTCTGGTGGCCATCTTGGGAGACTTATTTGTTATGAAGTTTCCTAATTTACTACAGTCTATTCAGTAGGAATACTTTCAGTTTTTTACTTTGTTTCCATCAAGAAGGCATTCAGATGTGTCACACATTTGCCATAAATTCAGAATGTTAGCACTCTCGTTGCTCATTAGATCACTGTAGTAAAGCTACTGCTCACCAGGGAAGTCTGCTGCTGTATTCAAAGTGCATGTTTCAATCTGCATGTCAGAATTTTTTTATGAAATAGAAGAGGATTTGAGAAGTCACTCAAAATGTGCCCTAATTTTTCTTTCTGCAGCACTAATCGTATTTTCTATGGCAAAATGAACCCCCTCATTTTGTTCCTTTTTAAATTAAATGTTTTAAGAGTTACCACTTTATTCCAATCAAGATGGCTTCAGGTGTGCCATACGTTTGTCATAAGTAGACCTGTTAGCGCTCTAGTTGTTCTTTGGAACGCTCTGGGAAGCTGCAGTAGAACACAAAGGAATCAACAGACAGTCTCTGCCCTTGTTGGATGTACATGTGTTACTGAGAATGTCAGACTTCATTCTCACATGACCGAGAAAGATAATGTGAATTTACAGAAAATATGCTCTCAGTTTAGCTTATAGAGCACCTTCCAAACCTCTGTGGGAAAAGCATGAGAAAATAGTTTTCTCGCAAACATGATTCATGATATCCTAGCAGAAGGCTTTTTTCACATGGTAAAATCACCTTAGAACATACCACAATTCCTAAAATTAGTATGGTACCATCAACAAATGATTTATAATGTAACTAAAGTCTTAAAACCTTCTATTAACTGCAATACTTTTTAATGAGGTGCTATCATGTATATTGGCCCCAAGATGGCTGCCAACACTTCTTGGATGCAGTTCTGGCAGCCAATCAGATCTCATGATGAGATGTGTGGTTAGGCTCCGCCCAGATATATATGTGATTTTACTTTTGATTTTCTCAGGAACAACTGAACGGATTTACACCATTTAAGCAAAAGGCACGACTCTGAACCAAGGTCTACCTTTCTGCCAAATTTGGCGTAATTCCGTTCAGCAGTTCGGGCTGTAGCTGCGGCTAAAGGTCCTATGGTAAATTGCATGGGGAAAACATGTTTTGGGACCAGCCTTTTTTCTCAGCCCTCACTACACAAATCATCCCGAGACCTTCCGGATAGGAGCGGACCGGAGCTGGCCAAAAGTTTTGAAAATTTCGCGAAGATTCGTCAATCGGCACCAAAGTTATTGGGAATAGAATGTTGCGGATTTCCTATGGAAAATAGGTCCTAACTATAACTACCTACTGGCGACCGCCAGTAGGTAGTATATATATTAACTGCAATCAGCCAATCCGCAGCCTACGATGCCGGTGCCAGCAACAGCAGCAGCAGCCATCTATAACTTTCGAACAGCAGGAGAATGTAGAAAATCCCACAGAAATACAGCGGCACACCAGAGGACGGTACACAAAAACTTTATTGTGCACACAAACAACGCCGAAATGCTTTGTTTGTGTGCAGAATAACGTTTTTGTGTACCGTCCTCTGGTGTGCTGCTGGATTTCTGTGGGATTTCCTACATTCTCCTGTCGATTGAAAAAATATATATATATATATATATATATCAATGATCCTTGCTTAAACTCCTTCGTGACGACGGAAAACAAGAGCAGACCCAAATTCGTCGAAAATGCTTTATTTAGCTCACCACCATGTCGCCATGACGCGTTTCGGTCGGGAAACTCCGACCTTGTTCACACAACAGCGCATGGGCGGCATGTCCCTTTAAATAGTGCAAACCATCAAAAAAAGTGTAAACATGGAAGAGTTACTGCCATTAAATTGCGCTACATTTGTACATAGCAATGCATGTAAATACAAACAATATACATTTAGGGCTTAAATGCCTCCAAAAATTGTTGTATGATCGATAAGAGTAAGGAATACATGCCAAATATATGGTAATCATATGACTTAAAAATACATGGAATAAATTCACAAGATTAAGATAATAGGATTTAAAATATATAAAAAATACAGTTTTAATTCATTAGTCAATCCTATTTAACATAATATACCCTATTTTCTGTTCCTCAACTGTTTTGTGAGGGCAGGTGGGGATCTCTGTATACATACATATTGACCCCTTGGCGTATTCCTGATACTATCATCTAAAATATCGTACGGCAACCATGTAAAGTTATGTATATAAAGTGTCTAAGTGCATAAAAAAGAGAACTGTCCCCATAACGTAATTAATTCTAAAATCGAGATCCCAATTTGAACTATATTTTATTTTGTTTTGATTTTTTTAAAATAAATTTATTTTGATTTTTTACTATATATATATATGTGCAAATGTGCTTAAAAAATTAATATGTGCAAAAAGGTGCTTGTGTGCAAAAGAGAGTGCGGATAATACACATATAAATATATATGTATGTAGGTAAATGTGTGGCATAAATGCCTTAACACGAAGGTAGGATGACAAAAGCATCACGCAGTTTGTGTTACACAGAAATGGAATAAAATGGAAATAATAAAATCCATAGGTAATCATTGAACAAAGCAATAGGTTGATTCCCACATAATGAATTATAAAACCATTATAAAATCATTTCAACCTAAAAAATTGTATCAATAAATTAGCTAAAATTACTCCTAAAATGTGATCATAAAATATATATGTGTAAACTTCTGACCATGATTTGACATAAACTCAACAGAGTAGCATTTGAGGAATATATGTGAGAATAATAAAGATTCACTGATGGATTAAGTGGAGAGTAATGTAAGGACTCAATGTAAACAATCCTACTTAGTTATGTGAGGGTTATGTCTCATAAATATGTGTGTAAGTCCTCACAAACATTTAAACCCCCAGGGTGCTTGGTGTCCATTTCCAAAATAAATCTGGTCTCTAAACGCCGAAGGTTTCTTTCTCTGTTACCTCCCCTCCTGGTAAAGGGCACTGCATCCAACACATGATATTTAAAGTGCTTGAGGTTACTTTGATGCTGTTCCTTAAAGTGCCTAGCAACGGGGTAACTGGGGTCTTTGTTAGTTATGGCTCGCATGTGTTGCAGGATTCTTTTATGAACTGGTAGCTTAGTGCTGCCTATGTATGTTAAATTGCAACTACATGTGAGCGCATAGACAGCAAATTCAGTTTTACAGGACAAATATTTCAGTATAGGCTGTTTTTTGGAGCTAAATGCCGTTTGGTAAGTTTTGGTATTAACCCCATATTGGCATGCCTTACATTGGGCACATTTATAAAAACCTGTTCTAGGGGCTAGCCAGGTATTGAATTCAGCTAGCTCGGGGTTATTCTTAACCAGAGTGTTACCCATAGACATAGTTTTTCTAAATGTAATGGAGGGTTTCTTGGGTAAGGCTCCCCCTATGACAGGGTCCCCTCTGAGTATTGCCCAATTGCGTCTAATTATGGCTCTAATTTGTCCTTCTTGTCTGCTGTAACCCAGAATGAGTCTGATAGGTTCCTTCTTTTTGTTTTTCACCCCATTATCGGCCTGAGATTTATATTGTAGCAGGTCCTGTCTCGCTTTAGATCTAGATTTGAGCATAGCCGCTTCCACTACATGGTTCTTATAACCCCGTTGCAGGAATCTGTTTTTACATTCTTCCTGTTTTATTTGCATGTCATTTTCTGCACTGCAAATTCTTTTGATTCTTAACATTTCCCCATAAGGGATGCTGTGAATCAAGTGGGGGGGGTGGGCACTAGACGCGTGCAATATTGAATTGCCCGCCGTCAGTTTTCTGAATAAAGTCGTGGCAAGACCAGTGGGGGTAATGTAGATTTTTGTGTCCAAAAATGTTATAGCCTCTCTACTTATATCATAAGTGAATTTAAGATTGAGATCATTAGTGTTGATTTTAGCAACAAACTCATGTGCGTCCTGTTCGGGCCCCTTCCATACAACAAACAAATCATCTATGAAACGCAACCATGCAACTATGTTGGTTTCAAATGTCTGGGCATATTGTCTCATCAGGACCAGCTCCTCCCACCATCCCATAAAGAGACAAGCATAGCTGGGGGAGAAGCTGGCCCCCATGGCTACACCTTGTACCTGTTGGTAAATTTGGCTATTATACAAAAACAAATTATTGTCTAAGCAGAATGTCAAAAGGTCTAATAACATCTGATTATGTTTTGCGAATTTCATGGGTCGATTAGCCAAAAAATATTCAACCGCCCTTACTCCATCATGGTTACGTATACAAGTGTAGAGGGCTGTAACATCCAATGCAATAAGACAATAGTCATCATGCCACCTGATCTTTTCAATTTTACATATAAAATCACTTGTATCTTGTACATAGGATTTGAGGGCTTTCACATGTTGCTGCAGGAAAGAGTCTATGTAAATAGACATGTTCTCCAATGGCCCATCGCATGCCGAGATAATCGGTCTACCCGGTGGTTTGCTGGCCGACTTGTGGACCTTTGGAACGAAATACAGCAACGGGATAGTTGGATTTTCTTTTTTCAAAAACTTAAACTCTTGCAGATTCAGGAGGCCTGCACTTTTCCAGGCCAATAGCTTCCCAAAGAAATTATGTTGTGCCTGCTTGAATTTGTCCATAGTGCTTTTGCGGTAGCAATTTGTATCATTAAGGTGTTTAGCTGCCTCCTCTGCATAGTCTTTAAGTGTCCATAGGACTACATTGCCGCCCTTGTCCGCATTTCTGATTACCACCTGTTTGTTTTTCTTGATTTTGTCCATAAGTTGGTGGTATTTGCGTTCCTCATTATTGGTAGGCGCATAATTCTTGCTAGATGATGTATACAATTGTTTTATTTCCGCCACCACCTGTTCATTGAACAGGTCAATTGCATCACGTGGTAAGATGGGTGTAAATTTGGATTTTTCCTTAAACATAGTCGTTGGTTTGGTGCAGATTTCAAATCCAGGTGAGAGCAAATCCTGGGTTGCCAGTTCCAAGTCACTTTCCCCAAAGCCTTCACCTTCCCGGTTAAGATTGATAAGATCCTTCAGGGGTCCAATATCAGCCACACTTAAGTTATCCATCTCAGTAGTGATAATTTGGTCCTGATTGGTTTGAGAAGTGCTTAGGGGTTTTGCTTTTCCTTGGTGAAATTTGGTGAGTTTAAGCTTTCTCACAAACTTATAAATGTCGGCCCTGGTGTTAGTATAATCAAAATTTGTAGAGGGGCAATAGGAGAGACCAAGTGAGAGGATCTGTGTTTCAGATTGATTGAGCTCCAGTTCCGTTAGATTGATAATGGTGCTATTTTCAGTATTCTTTCTGTCACTTGTTTCCATGATCCCCATTCTGCTGGTATTAGAGGGCTTTATCGTTTCCTCCATTGACCTCGCCCTCTCATTGACTTTTTGTTTGAATTGTTGACTCCTTTTTCTGGCTGCCCTCCTTCGTTCCCGCCTGTTCTTTGTCCTTCGTTTTTTGACGTTTGGTTAACCCTAGGTCTCAGGGTATCCCTTCTACTCATCCGGAGGCAGTCAAGTTCTTCACCCAGGGACGGCTTGCTTGCCCCTGCGTTCGGTCTATTTGCCATATTCTCCATCTCGCCTTCACTTTCGACTGCTGAACTCAGGTCCGAATTTGAAGTGGATAATACACCATATGCTCCGGTATTTTCCTGCCGCATTTTTTTACCACTCATTGATTTGTTTTTATAGACATCATATTTGCGGGCGAAAGTAAAAATCTGGCCATTGGCGTAATCATCTTTGTCTCGTTGAAACTTATATGTTTTTCTTTGTTTTATTTTCTCCTCTTCCTTGTTAAGTCTAACTGTCATTTCTTCATGGTATTTTTTCCTCATTTGGTCATCACCTTGTTGCTCAATTTCCTTACTGAGGTTTTCTATCTGGTGTTGTAACTCAAGTCTGTCCATTTCTGCGTATTTCACTAGAATAACTACCAGTTTTCGAGAGGAGTCCAAGTTACATTCCGCCCACTCCGCCATCATCTGTGGGTTTGGGGTGTCGTAACTGGGCGCCAGCATAATTCTAAGCCCCCTCGGAATTCTGCCTACATCTAAATATCTCTGGAGGGATTTGGCCTCCCACCATTTTGCAGTCTCCTTTTGCATCAATTTCTCTAATACACGGTAGTTATCCTTCAAGCTCTTAACTGCTGTGAATGTTGATGGCATCCCTGCATCCGTGTTTGGTTGCTTTTGTTGAGGATTGTCCGTGAACATTTCCTCTGCCGCACTTTCTCGATCTCTATGCGCTGCGGCAAACATGGTGGCTGCTAAATTATCAATTCAATCTTAGTCCAAATGCTTACAGCCTCACGTGTAAAATACACCGAGTCTGTAAACGAAAGTGACACCTCCCCTCCTGTATTGTATCGTTGCAATTGCGTATAACAAAAGGTTTAAGAATTACCTCAGCGTGCCTTCGAGTCCGTGGGCTCTCCTCTATCGCTGTCAGTTCAGGCTGCTCAGCCGAGCCTCCCGAAGCATATCCGAGAATTGCCTCAAAGCTCACTCAAGAGTTAAAGGTTGCTGGCCGCTAGTAATCCCCAATGTTCTCTCGTTACAGTTCCTCGCTCGCTTGCAAACACAGGGGGCTCCGTGGTTTCCCTCCCGGGAAGTTTTCCAAAGATGTCTCCGCTCCTCCCACTGCTAGATGCCGCTCACGTGACCGCGGGAAGCCGCCAGCGCCAGCACCAGTCCGTATGGAGAAAACGGAAGACAAAAGACCGCCAGCCTCGGAGCCTTCTTGTGGGAAAGGGGTCCGCCACACCGGAGGAGGTCAATCCGGTAAATAATCAATGATCCTTGCTTAAACTCCTTCGTGACGACGGAAAACAAGAGCAGACCCAAATTCGTCGAAAATGCTTTATTTAGCTCACCACCATGTCGCCATGACGCGTTTCGGTCGGGAAACTCCGACCTTGTTCACACAACAGCGCATGGGCGGCATGTCCCTTTAAATAGTGCAAACCATCAAAAAAAGTGTAAACATGGAAGAGTTACTGCCATTAAATTGCGCTACATTTGTACATAGCAATGCATGTAAATACAAACAATATACATTTAGGGCTTAAATGCCTCCAAAAATTGTTGTATGATCGATAAGAGTAAGGAATACATGCCAAATATATGGTAATCATATGACTTAAAAATACATATATATATATTACCTACTGGCGGTCGCCAGTAGGTAGTTATAGTTAGGACCCTGTTTCCATAGGAAATCCGCAACATTCTATTTAGAATAACTTTGGCGCCGGTCGACGAATCCTCGCGAAATTTTCAAAATAGGTGGGGCGCTACGCTCCGCTCCTACCCTGAAAGTCTCGGGGGGATTCGTCAAGCAGGGGCCGAGAAAAAAGGGGGGTCCCAAAACGCGTTTTCCCCATGCATTTTTCCATAGGACCTTTAGACACAGCTACAGCCCGAACGGCTGAACAGAATTACTTGAAATTTGGCAGAGAGGTAGCCATAAGGTCAAGGAAGTGCCTTTTGCAGGTCTGGTGTAAATCTGTTCAGTATTTCCTGAGAAAATAGCATTTAAAAGCATATATATATGTGGGCGGAGCCTAACCACACATCTCATCCTGAGATCTGATTGGCTGTCAGCACTTCATCCAAGAAGTGTTGGCAGCCATCTTGGGACCAATATACATGATAGCACCTCATTAAAAAGCATTGCAGTTAATAGAAGGTTTTAAGACTTTAGTTACATTATAAATCATTTGTTGATGGTACCATACTCATTTTAGGAATTGTGGTATGTTCTAAGGTGATTTCACCATGTGAAAAAGCCTTCTGCTGGGATGTCATGATTGAGAGAAAAATATTTTCTCATGCTTTTACCACAGAGGTTTGGAAGGTGATCTATAGGCTAAACTGAGAGCTTATTTTCTGTAAATTCACATTATCTTTCTCAGTCATGTGAGAATGAAGTCTGACATTCTCAGTAAAACATGTACATCCAACAAGGGCAGAGACTGTCAGTTGATTCCTTTGTGTTCTACTGCAGCTTCCCAGAGTGTTCCAAAGAACTACTAGAGCGCTAACAGTCCTACTTATGATAAACGTATGGCACACCTGAAGCCATCTTGCTTGGATTAAAGTGGTAACTCTTAAAACATTTAATTTAAAAAGGAACAAAATGAGGGGGTTCATTTTTCCATAAAAAGTATGATTAGTGCTGCAGAAAGAAAAATTAGGGCACATTTTGAGTGACTTCTCAAATCCTCTTCTATTTCATTAAAAAATTCTGACATGCAGACTGAAACATGCACTTTCAATACCAGCAGCAGTTTTCCCTGGTGAGCAGTAGCTTTACTACAGTGATCTAATGAGCAAAAAGAGTGCTAACATTCTGAATTTATGGCAAATGTGTGACACATCTGAATGCCTTCTTGATGGAATCAAAGTAAAAAACTGAAAGTATTTCCTACTGAGGAGACTGCAGTAAATGAGGAAATTAGGAAACTTCATAACAAATAAGTCTCCCAAGATGGCCACCAGAGACAAAAGAGCCCAAATGTAGCCCAAATATCACCCAGATGTAGCCCAAGTATAGCCCAATGACAGAATGTCCCAGAATGTTCTTAAAAACAACTAGAGCGCTTACTGTCTTCATTATGACAAAAGTAAGGCACACCTGAAGCCATCTTGATTGGAATAAACTGGTAACACTTAAAACATTTAATTTAAAAAGGAACACAATGAGGAGGTTCATTTTGCCATAGAAATTATGATTAATGCTGAAGAAAGAAAATGAGGGCACATTTTGAGTGACTTCTCAAATCCTCTTCTATTTCATTAAAAAATTCTGACATGCAGACTGAAACATGCACTTTTAATACCAGGAGCAGACTTCCATGGTGCAGTAGTTTTACTACAGTGATCTAATGAGCAACTAGAGTGCTAACATTCAGAATTTATGGCAAATGTGTGACATATCTGAATACCTTCATGATGGAATCAAAGTAAAAAACTGAAAGCATTTCCTACTGAGGAGACTGCAGTACATGAGGAAATTAGGAAACTTCATAACAAATAAATCTCCCAAGATGGCCACCGGAGACAAAAGAGCCCAAATGTAGCCCAAAATCACCCAGATGTAGCCCAAATATAGCCCAATGACAGAAGTGTGCAAAACACTTATTATTTTGTGTTTTTGCAGTGTTATATAGTGCAGACTTGTCAGGTATTGGAGTGCTTTACATGAGCATTGGTTACATCACACAAGAACAAATTCATTTTGGTTGTAGACATGGGGAGATTAAGTGATTTGACCAGAATCACAGAATGTCGAGCTGAAGCAGAAACTTCAACCTGGTTCCCCAGTTGCAAAGTCTGCAGTTCTGGAAGTAACACCACATACTCTCCCCTAAGTGCAACATTTAATCAAGTGGTCAACTGGATAAAAAAACATAAAGATAACAAATAATTTAAAAGTGCTTTGTCGCTATTTGAAAACTCAGAAAATATGTCCTTATTTTAGTCTTTTAGAGCACTAACCATAATTTTGATGCCAATAAGACCCTCTCATATATGTAATTTCTAAAGGAAATGCTCTAGGTATTACAGTTTTGATTACATCAAGATGATGTCAGGCGTTCCACACTTTTGTAATAAATATAGAATGTTAGCAATCTAGTTGTTCATTAGGATACTGTTGAGAGGCAGAGGCCAGGGGCACGGACTCTGAAAATTGAAGGCAGGTAGGAGGGTGCAAAGGCAACAATTTAACCACACTGAGCAGGCAGGAAGGGCCGTGGAAGCACAACAGACTATGGAGGGCAGTGGAAAGGGGGGCAGGGGCAACAAACCAACAATACAGGACTTGCAAGAGAGGCTGTTGGAGGGAAGATCTATTACGGGTCAAGGAAGCTAGAGGCGGTCCCCAGATCCCCGGGAGCCACCACAGAACTGAGCAGGAGAGTGAGTCAGGGACAAAAGGGGCACCTTAATTTGAGCCGGGATGCCTAGGAACGCTTGCTCCAAAAATGAAGAAAACAGACATATGAGACATGGAATTGGAGGCAGAATACAATGGCAGTTTAATGAGAAGATGCAACTTCAAAGAAACCGCAGAATAGAGACATAAAGTACAAAATACAGAATCCAGATAATCATACAGCTGTCATAATATTCTCTGTATCTCAATTAATGTACTGACAGAGAGAGAGAGAAAACACATCTATAAATGCATCATGAGAAACAAGTTACACCAAGGAAAATGTTACCTAGGAACACTCACGTTTACTCTTAGAGCAAGCATTCCTGCAATTACAATACAAAATCTTTTAAATGCAAAAGTAAAGAGAACAATGGTTAAACATAACATGACATTTCATATAGGTAAAATAGAATAAGATACTTCAAGCAAAGCAGAGCAAGACATTTTAAGCAAAGGAAGACAAGAGCTCCCAGCTCTTGGGGAAAACCTGCACTGCCTGTTAACCTACATACAGACGGCGAGGTAGTCCGTCGATATCTGTGGGTGCTCCCTTTTTATATCATTTTGTGGGCTCCTTTGCACGCTACATCTACCTACGTATGCTACCCAAAAGCTTCGTCTGCAGATTTTACCAGACATTTCGTCATTTACCCACTTAATGCTGACAATGGACTGGGTGAAAAGGTCAGTCTCTCAGGCCAATCGCTTATCGTAAGTTCCATAGAGCAAGCAGAAAATAATGGGTATTGTACGGGAATTCAATATATTCATGTATAAAATCTCCTCAGTTCTCCTAACTTGACGCTCTGCGGTTGCCACTTCCTTAAAAGCGGGAAACCTGCCCAGGAAGCAAGTACCAGTCCAGGATGCAGCCTACTGTATGTCGACAGCTTCAGGGGGATGTTGAACTTTGATACCGAGCACGGTGCACTCGGGTAGGGTGGGGGCTACTAGTTTGGATCAGAAGGCCTCGCAGACCTGCCTTCAGACTGCTATACACTAAAATTGCAGAGCTATGGTCAATTTAACAAAGAGGCCTACATATTGAACAGAAGGGCCTACACAGGGGTTTTATGCTGGCTGAGTGGTAAGGATGTCTCAGGATAATTATATAGCAACACAGGACCCGCTGGTCAATTTAATACGGCCTACAAATGCAGCTGGCAGGGCAAGGACAAGGGTCTCATACTTCAGGTGTGGACAGAACGGGCCAGGGGCCCCCTGTGATACAAAATCTACCCTCCTTCAAGGCTGTGGCAATGTAATAGACCATTGTGGGCAGAAGGAAGAGGCAATGGTAGTACAACCATACATGCCAACAGACCCGATTCAGCCAGGAAACGTCCAATGTTTTTAAGCTCAAATGGGCTTTATTTGATCTGTCTCCTGTCTACAATATCCTCTTTTTCAATGTAACTCAAAGGGGAAAATCAATACCCCAGTTTTTTTTCAAAATCTCCCTCTTACCAAGTCCAAAATGTTCGCAAGTATGGTACATTGGATCATGGAAGGAAATGGGATAGGGACATGGACTTGGATAACAGAGGACAGGAGGGACATGGAGAGGTGCACCAAACTGACCCTGCAGGGCAGGCATCAGGGTTTGCAGCAGCACAATACACCACACAGGGCATGCAGGACGGGAGTGCAGCACAACAATCCATAGAAAGCAAGAGGGAGGGGACAGGACCATGCACATGGACAACAGAGAACAGAGGGGCAAGAGGCAATGGTAGCTAGCTGACCATAATGGACAGACAGGAGAGAAAGCTGCAGTATAACAGACCATAAAGGGCAGGAGGGACGGATCAGGGGCATTACAATGGAACAGACAAGCCAGGAGGGAGGGAGTAGGGCTGGGGGCAAGGGGGCAGGGCAGGAGCAGCAAGATAGCCATGGAGGTCAGGCAGGATGGGCACTAGAAGCAAGACACACCATGAAGAGCAACAGTGAGACTGTGATGGCATACACACAGACCATGGAGGGAAGGTGGGAGGGGGTCAGGGGCAGCTAACTGACCACACAGGGAAGGTGGGAGGGGCCATGGCAGCACAGAAGACCATGCATGGCAAGTGGGAGGGTTAGTGGCAGCACAATGGCTATGATGGGCAAGAAGGAGGGTGGAGGGGCATGCACAAAGGACGATGGAGGATAGAAGGAAGGGTCAGGACCTGTGCACAGACAAGAAAGTTCAGGGGAAGGGACCTCACAACAGACCACACGGGGCAGGCAGGAGGAGCAGTTGCAGCACAACAGACCAGGGAGGGCAGAAGGGTGTGGCAGTACAATGGACCATGTAGGACAGGAGGAAGAGGATAGGGGCATGGCATGTGGACAGGCAGGGTGGAGGTGGCAGGGACAGGTTACAGTCATCTGACAATGCTAGGCAGGTGGGAGGGGAGTGGCAGCTCAACAGAACACTCAGAGTAGATAGGAGTGGCAGGTCCATGGGACATGGTGGGCAAAAAGGATGGAGCAGGGGCATGCACAAAGACATCGGAGGGCAGGGGGAAGGAGAATAGGGGCAGCAAGCTAAGCACAGAGTTTAAGCAGGAGGTCAATGATGGGGCATAGAATTGGGCAATGGAGGGCAGGAGGAGTGGACTGGTACATCATACTAAATTGAGGGCAGTGGCAGCACATCAGACCATGCATGGCAGGAGGGAGGAGGCTAGTCCATGGATTCACACAACAGAGGATAGGGAGGAAGGGGATGGGGCAGCAAGCTAACTGTTCAGAGAAGGCGGGTATTAGGAACTTTATTGTTTTTAAAACATTGTGTCTGTGCGAACTACTTAAAATATGAACAAGTATGCAGCATAATCTCACTTTTATTCAGGAAGAAGAGGACGTTTGTGACTGTGACTCCGGGCTCAATTGGCAGAAACACCCCCTGACCCTCCACCCCCTATCGCAAAATGTAATGCCCGTGAAAAGGGTAGGTGAACACAGTGTTATATAGAACATAGTCCTGAGAGCACGATTGAAAATGAAAACTAGATATAGTGTATGGTATAAACTATGCACCAAAAAGTGTGATATAAGATGAACCGGGCGTGAAATATAATATGCAATACATTGTGCGCAATGACAGATTCATTGGAGAGCGCGAGATAGCACAGGCACTAGCGCGTGCTATGCGATTTGCGCCTTGGAGTGTAATATGCACAGGGCAGTGTTGTGTAACCTAACTAGTCTCTAAAGTTGTAATATAAAATATGTGCTGGGGAGTGTAACGTTGCATATGCACTGTGACAAAGATATGGATCCCAGATTGTAATATGTATGGCATAGCACTGTGCGTTATAACATAGGCATCGAGAAAGGCACGTTAGATGGGGCAATATAACCCGTGCGAAGACAAGTGTGGCATGACATATTCACGGGGTGGTGTTACAGTGCACATGGGCTAGAGAGTGTCATAGCATATGCACTAGCTAGTGGAATACAACACAGAGGTGTGTGGCACTCGGCAGGCAATGGTGGGTGTAACACAGCATTGGGCTCTGTCAGGAGCACGCTGTGACTCTCAAGTGATGTTCGTCCCCTTTCCAGAGAGTAAAATAAAAAGTATTACACATCCGGCAGTGGATGTGTGTTTTATTAACCGTGAGGGGGGTTTCTTGCATGGTTTTGGTCGAATTTTTGTCGAATCCCCTTTGAATGGCTTGGTGTGCATGTGTATTAAATGTGCCCGTCAATAGCTACCCATGTTTGTATAAATAAACGACAAGGGTGTCTACCAGGATTAGGCACGGTAGGGCATCAGACATGTCAGAGCTTCACTAGTGGTGTAAATACATTCCACGTGGATTCATTGCGTGCATAGTCGCCTTTTAATGAATATCACGCAAATCGTCATGGTGATAGGTACGTACGGTTTGTCCAGCATGTCCTAGGTGTCTATAAATATATATTTTTTAAAAATAATAAAAAACAGTGGCCGGCCCTGGGGATTGGGGTCAAAAAAATATAATTAGGAGACTGGCCCTGGGGGATGGGGTCATCAGGGCCAATAAATTAGAATAAGAAGGGGAACCAAACAGCCCCCCTTCTTAAAAAACTAAAATAAATAAAAGACTGGCATCATGCCGGAGGCCATGCCCCCTCCGTGCAGCACTCTGCAAACGCGCCCCCAACAGGCATCTCCAGTATGCGCCAGGGAGCTGCGCTGCAGCCAGGTGTTCTGAGGCCAAGCCCCTTTTTACACCTCTCTGCAACGCAGCTCTGTGGCGCTTACTGGAGGTACCTAGTGGTCTAGTTTGACCCTAGGGACCCTTAGGATTCAGGGGGACTTAATCTCTCAACTTAGAACAGCCACAGGGCGCGTTTACACAGTGGTGAAGGGAGGGGACGGGGCCTGAGGTGACGTGTGCAAACACGCACTATGGCACGTTTTAAATTGGGGATATAATTTCCCTTCAATACTGAGGGCCCCTGGGGGCTAACTAGCCCACCAAGTGCTTCCAGTAAGCGCCACTGAGCTGCATTGCAGAGAGGTGGTCCAGGCCGTGCCACTTTTTACACCTCTCTGCAACGCAGCTCTGTGGCACTTACTGGAGGTACCTAGTGGGCTAGTTGGACCCTAGGGACCCTCAGGATTCAAATGAACTTAATCTCCCAACTAAAAATGAACACAGGGCGTGTTTACACAGTGGTGAAGGGAGGGGACGGGGCCTGAGTTAACGTGTGCAAAAACGCCCTGTGGCCTGTTTTAAGAGGTAGTTTTAATCCCCATGCCCTATTATACACTAGGGGCTTACAGAGGAGGTCATGCTAATCACAGGGGGACCCCAACGCATAATGTTCCCTAGTGTATGTAGGTGTTTTCACTGTATTCTAAGTGTCTTTTAACATAGCACTGGCTCTAGGACTGGTTAGTCAGACTCAGTTACCACCAGTATCCGTCTGAAAAAGTTGAGGGTACAGGATGATTTTGCAACAAGGCTTCTTTCTGCTCTTCTTTTTGTTCTTTCTGCACGTTATCCTTCTTCCTGCACTTATCTTCGTATTTGAGGACTTCTGTTGCTTCTTTCTGCACTTCTTTTGTTTCTTTCTGTGCATTTTTTCTTCTTTCTTCACATGTCCTATCTCTGTAGGCATAGTTAGAAATTAGCATTTAAAAAACCTTTGAAATTCACAGAAAAAATCATAGGTTTCAGGCACGTTATAGTTAGGAATTAGCATTTAAAAAACCTCAGAAATTCACTGAAAAAACCATAGGTTTCAGGGGTGTTATAGTTAGCTGGACTTTTCACTTGTACAAAACCATTGAAATTCCCCCGTTATAGTTAGTTCAGCTAACTATAACTCGCGCGCCCGCAATGCACTGCTGATGACGTCACATATTACATCACTCATGACATGGTCAGTGACATCACTCATGACATCACTGATGACATCTCAAATGACATCACTGATGACATCACTGATGACATCATCCTTGTGATAGAGTGGCAGACCTCCTCTCACCCTAATATAACCTTTGATACACACATTCAAAAATAGAGACTAAAATTTTCAAAACAATGGACATACCAATACCAGTTACAACAACCTCTTCAGTAATTCTAAGATCCACATACACATCCACTCATTCACCAACAGTCCTATACAGTCACTCATACATGTACTCACTCATCATATGTACTCATACACCTATACATCCTGTTACACAATGCCACTCATCCATAGAGTTACTCACACACATAGTCACTCATGCTAATAAAGAATCAAACATACATTTACTTGCATATACAGTTATACACACACCACCATACTTACTTCTACGGAAACTTACACATACTTAGTCTTTTAAACAATCACTTATAGAAACACATACTTATTCATACAGGAACTCTTTCAATCTCTCACTCTCACATATACTCACATATATACACCAATAGTCACATATACTAGTTTAAAACATATGTAGATACTCATAAAGACACTATTGAGACAGTCATTCACTCACTAACACACCCATACACACACTCATCCACCCATACAGTCCTGCACACATGCTGTGTTCAACACATACAAACAGTGAGTCACTCATTCATGCACCTATGCACTACGTAATACCCCCCACCGAACCATGCAGACACTCAGACTGATACTCAAAAAACCAACTAATAACCTATATAGACACCCATGTAGCTACTCACCAACCCATGCAGCCACTTATACACAAAGTGAGAGACTGATACAGATATTTACATATTTAAACATTACTCACTAAGCCATGTATTCACTATGATACACTTAATCAGTCAGTTACACAAACAATTTTTCAAAAACAAATCATCCATTTAGACACTTATATACCCATTTATTCTTCCATCGACCTTGAGATATACATATATAAAACATATTTAATTTTCAGAAAAACACACATTCACTGGATGATGTCATCAGTGATGTCATTTGAGATGTCATCAGTGATGTCATGAGTGATGTCACTGACCATGTCATGAGTGATGTAATATGTGACGTCATCAGCAGTGCATTGCGGGCGCGCGAGTTATAGTTAGCTGAACTAACTATAACGGGGGAATTTCAATGGTTTTGTACAAGTGAAAAGTCCAGCTAACTATAACACCCCTGAAACCTATGGTTTTTTCAGTGAATATATATATATATATATATATATATATATATATATTCTCAGTTGAAGCAAATATAACGACCACCACCGTGCTATCTTTCACCAGATCTAATTTATTAGGTAACGCGTTTCGCCTGACACAGCAGGCTTGATCACACACGGAGTCATGGGATGAATACACGTATATACTCTCAGGGAAACAGTAAAAAGTAAAAAACGGACAACATGGAAAACTATTAACCAAGTGTGTAACTGTGGCGGCCATTTTAAGCTAGTCAAAAATATACATGAAAAATCTACAGTCTAGTGCTCATATGGTCTAATACATGTAATTTTAGAACTATTGTATTCATAGTTTCAAGCAGATTATTTCTTCTTTATATACATGTTGGTAACATTAATACAACGTACCTTAAAGAAACCATCAAAAAAGCACCGTATTGTTTTACGCAGTCTAGTGCTGTAATCAATATATGCACACAATGTAAAACTTTATGAACTGATTTCAAATATCCTTTGTGCACAGTCTAGTGCTGTGTTCAATTTATGCACACAAAGTAAGTAGCATAGTGCTTCTATATGTCCAGTACCTGGGATGAAATTCATGTGTGCATAGTGGTACGTGTAAATTAATTAGTACAGATGCATGATATAGTCCATTAATCAAAACTGTTTCCTCTCATAACGTGACCTAGTCTATCCCTGCTCCACCCAAAAAGATCTACACCCAATCTACAAATTAAAATAAAATATGTGCTACCATTCCCTTATATATAGTCAAAACACTACAGCAAAGAACTAAAACATATCATTAGGAATATGAAGGTTCTCTTATCTGTCCAGTGATTCAATATTCTTCTGGAAGAAAAGGGTAGGGGTGAGTTGCGATTCCCTTCCGGAGTCGTCCCCTTCCTTTCTTCCTAAAATAAAACAAATTACAAATATATTAGATACATTTGTTCAGTTAAAATTCTGTTCAAATACCTCTAAGTACACAGATATACAGATCATCGAAGATATACAGAGCACAGCATCCACTGAATATTATTCTCGTAAATGTACACTAAGTTCCTCATCTTGATTCAAACCTCCTGGGTTTTTGCTTTGTAAATTAATGATATGCCAAGATTCTCTCTGCCTGAGTTGTAACTCCCTATTGCCGCCCCTTCTGTTGTACTCTATCTGTTCTATGGCAAAGAAGGATAGCAGTGAGTTGTTGGATAGATGGTATTTAGCAAAGTGTCTTGCCACTGGGTAATGTGGGTCTTTGTTCTTGATCGCTCGCATATGTTCCAACACCCTCTTTTTCACTGCCAAAGTGGTACTTCCCACGTATCTTAAGTGGCAAGGGCACTCGAGGATATAGATAACAAAAGAAGTTCCACATGTTAGGAATTGGTCAATATTCCTTTCACCTACTGGTGTACTGTATTTTTTCCGCATGTGACTGTTGCGGCATGCTCTACAGTGGCCACACGGAAAAAACCCCTTTAAATTGAGTCGGGTGTTCTGGGGTTTAGAAATATCCCCTTTCATCAGTATATCTTTAAGATTTTTGCTTTTCCTGTAGGTGATTAGTGGGCGTGTGGGTAAGTCTTTGGCCAAACTGGGTTCCGTCTTTAATGTGTTCCAATTTTTATTCAGAATTTTGGCAATATTTTTAGATTCTGCGTTAAATGTGAGGATAACCCTAGGTTGGTTAGTTGTTTTTCTCTCTTCCTCCACTTTATCAAGCAGTGTTGTTTCCCTCGCAATGTCTTTCACTTTTTCGACCGCTCTGTCTAACACCCACTTGGGATATCCCCTTTCTTTGAATCTCTCAAGCATGGTATTTTGTTCAATGCGGAAATCCTCCATGTTACTGCAGTTTCTTCTTGCCCTGAGCAGTTCTCCAAACGGAATACTCCATTTTAAAGTTTCGGGATGGCTGCTCAGGGCATGAAGAAGACTGTTCCCTGCTGTTTCTTTTCTGTGTAACTTAGTGCAGATTTTGTTCTGGCGGATTTCCACCGTGACATCTAGAAATTCTATGGCTACCTTACTGATGTTATATGTAAGTTTCAGGTTATAATCATTGACATTTAGGTTGTTTATAAATGTAATTGCTGATTGTTCATCCCCCTTCCATATAATAAAAAGGTCGTCAATGTACCTAAGCCATTTAATTATTTTTTCTCCTGACTCTGTTTGGGTAAACTTACTCTGTACCTCCTCTTCCCACACCCCAAGAAACAAATTGGCAAAACTTGGGGCAAAACAAGTCCCCATAGCAGTACCGAGGACTTGTTTGAACATTTGGTCATTGAATAAAAAAATGTTGTTAGTTAGACAGAATTTTATCATTTCCAGTATTGTCATTGTGTGGTCCAAAAAGCAAACTTTTCTTCTTTTCAAATAATGGAAACAGCATTTTAGCCCCAGTTCATGGTCAATTATTGAGTAGAGAGAATTAACATCCATTGTGATAAGTTGATAGTCTTCCTCCCATACGATGTTATTTATTTTACCAAGGAAATCCTTGGTATCTTTAGTATATGAAGGAAGAGTAATCACATATTCCCGTAGGAAATAGTCTACATATTTAGAAATGTTTTCTGAAACGCAGCCAATAGATGACACAATAGGTCTCCCTGGCGGTGAAGTGGCATTTTTGTGGATTTTGGGCAATAGATAGAAACTGGGTAACTTGGGGTAGTCTTTTTTTAAATAACAGAATTCTTCCCATTGTATGAGGCCTTGGTCTTTCCATGCAGTTAGCATTGCCCAGATTTTCATTATACTGTCATTGTATTCTTCCATATTGCTAACCACATAATATTGTTCATCATTTAACTGTTTAAGTGCTTCATTGATATACAGGTTGCGATCCCATAAGACGATGTTACCGCCTTTATCCGCTGGGCGGATTATTATATTGTTGTCTTCTGCTAATGATTTCACAAAATCCCATTGGTTTTTGGTGAAGTTCCGTTTGGGTTGTTTGTAAGAGGGTTTCTTAGTTTTCATACGAAAAGTTACTAGATCTTTCATAACTGTTTCGTGGAAAGCATCTATGTTATCGTGTGGTGTTGTGGGATAAAAAATTGATTTGGGTTTAAATCCTGTTCTGGCCGGACAATCTGTAACTATCTCTTCCTCTACATTAGTCCTGCATTCAGGGTCATCATACAGGTCCACTAACGTAGTTAGTGTGGTGAAGTCTCCTATATTAGTATAAGGTGTATCTTCCATTTCCATATAACTATTGTCATTTTCATTGGGTGGTCTTACATATCTGTTGTTGTGCCATTTTTTTAGCTTCAGTTTACGTATAAATTTAAAAATATCAATTCTGGTTTCTGGATAATTGAAGTTACCTGTAGGACAAAATGAAAGACCCAAACACAGTGTTCTTTTTTCTTCCATGTTAAGTGGTCTATATGATAGGTTTACAATAGTTTTGTTTACCATTGCGTCATCCATTATTTCTGTTGTGTTTGACCACTCTTCTTGTTTCCCATTGGTCTGTATCCACGTCCTCGCCCTCTTCTTGATTCTCTGTCGGATTCGCTGTCTTCTTCGCCAGTTTCTTCCCTGTTTCTTCCTCTTCCTCTTGCTTGGAGTCCTCGACCTCTCCCTCTTCCTCTCATTTTCGGTGGTTGTGCTGTTCTCGGAATCTGCCTCCCTGTTCTCATGAGGCGATATTCCTCTAAAAAATTCGTTTGTTGTCTTGTTGCGGTTGCTGTTTCATTACTGCCTCCTTCCTGTACCTCTCCTTCAGGATCACTGCTGGTTATGGAACTAGCGACGCTCGGGGTTCTCGCTACCTCTTCAATTGTAACTCCTTGTGCCAATTTTTCATACATGTGATCGTATTTATGGCTGTATGTTAATATTCTCCCACTCTCGTAGTCACAGCAGTCTCGGTGCAGTTTCCGTTGTTTTCTCGCCTTAATGTCGTCTTCATGTCTTTTTAATCTTCCTTTAAGATCTGTCATGAATTTGCTCACAGCTTCTTGTTCTTTGTGTTTCATTATTTCATCTTCCAAGGTTTTTAATTCATTCATTATAGTCTCTCTGTCTTCCCAGGCATACTTAATTAGAATCATTAGCATGCGTTTGGAGCTTGAGGCCGAATTTTCTGCCCATTCCTGAAGCATTGAGGGATTGGGGGATTCGTGACTCGGTGTTATATATATTCGGAGACCCCTTGGTACCATTTCTTTTTCTACGTAGTCCTCCAATGATATGGCCTCCCACCACTTTGAGGTCTCGGACTTCTTGAGTTTCTCATATCTTTTGAGTTTTTCCTGCAGAGAAATATCCTTGGCATTAACTTCACTGTTGATATTTTTATTTCTATTAGGCGCTCTTGCAAAAAGATTTTGCGCAGCATTTCTTCTTTCAGTTTCTTCATCCATTGCTGCTAAACTCCGTATAGTCCAATAATAGAGCTGTGTACATCCGGTAGCGACTTGTGTTTACCTGGTAAGTTATTTTGGGTGCAAAGAAAAGCACAGGTTTTTTCCAGTACTGTTGGAAAAAATCCCACTGCAAATCAAGCTAGGTGCGTGCCTAAATATCTCTACTGGCACGATCTCTGTGATTTTAGTTGTGGAGCTCCACATATGAGAATTAGGAGTGGTAGGGAAGACCACCTTCTGAACATACACTTTTTCAGTACGTAATGGAATCCTTGAAACGAGCAGAGAGAACAACTGCAAGGAAATAGTGCATAGATAAAATGCTGTCCTGTGCCCTTGATGTCGATTTTGTCGCTTTTATGCCATTCTAATATTTCCAAGGCATGTGGACAGTTCGTTCCCCAAATGGGTGAGTATGCTCCCGGAGACGCAGTAGCGTGTTCGGTAGGGAAGGGGACAGTCGCGTTTCCTCCGACCCGCTCCACTCCCCT
Source organism: Triturus cristatus (assembly GCF_964204655.1). Lineage (NCBI taxonomy): Eukaryota > Metazoa > Chordata > Amphibia > Caudata > Salamandridae > Triturus > Triturus cristatus. Next base: position 106,832,285 of record NC_140583.1, on the reverse strand, counting down.
AACCCCCCATCCACACCACGCAATTCCCCGTAGTCGAGCACTCACCTCTTCTGAAGAAAGCGTCGTTCGATCAGTCTACCACTCTTCACAGTTTTCTTTGGTGCACTGCAGTATCTGTGAAGACCGCAACAATAGATCGGTGCTGGAAGGCGCCAAATTCAAATACCGATGTTGTTTCTTCGCCGAGCACACGGCGATCACTCGCATCCAGCCGCGGTAGAAGCTGCTGATCCCAATTCTTGGATCCTCTGGTCTCGCTCAGTATCGTGTCTGATTAACCACTCCAACTCTCACAATAATCAAGGTATTCAGCTATTCAATGCCGGCCTCGGGAGACTCAATTATCATTCATTTTCGGGTTGCTCCTTCCGTCTCCCCCCGCCCCAGGCAGGCAGGTCGTTCGGTGTCGGCGGACACCGAACGACCTGCCTGCCTGGGGCGGGGGGAGACGGAAGGAGCAACCCGAAAATGAGAAATATATATATATATATATATATATATATTTTTTTTTTTTTTTCACTGAAAAAACCATAAGGTTCAGACATGTTATAGTTAGAAATTAGCATTTAAAAAACCTTTGAAATTCACTGAAAAAAAACATAGGTTTGAGACGTGTTATATTTAGGAATTAGCATTTAAAAAACCTTAGAAATTCACTGAAAAGCCATAGGTTTCAGGGGTGTTATAGTTAGCTGGACATTTCACTCGTACAAACCATTGAAATCCCTTCGTTATAGTTAGTTCTACTGACTATAACTCACGCGCCTGCAATCCACTGCTGATGATATCACATATTACATCATTCATGACATGGTCAGTGACATCACTGATGGCATCACTGATGACATCATCAAGTGAATGTGGTTTGGTTCGATATTTAAATATGTATTATATATATAGCAATCTGCATTGAAGAATGAGTGGAAGTATAAGTGTCTGGATGGAGGATTTACTAGCAGTGTGATTGACTGTTTAAGTGACTAATTTAAAGTGTCTCACTAAATATATGGGATAGTGATGTATATAAATAAGTATACATAAGACTCAGTGATTCCATGAGTGACTGTATGGATAACTGTATACTTGTAATAGTGATTTTATAACACACTAAGTATTAGTTACTATCTATATGAATAAATGAAGTGGTGTTTGTATAAGAGTGTAGCTGAGTAAATGTAAGTATGATCAATTGTTTGCATAAGTGAGTAGGATGACTGCATACGTGAATAGGATGTATTCTGGTGTGTAATGTTGATGTAGGTGTATAAGTATATTTGATAGTGTTCTATTGATCTTTGTCAGCATGTATGAGTAAATCTACAGGTAAGTGTTTTTAGATGTGTGTGTACATCTAGGAATCACTGAGTGGGTTTTTAGAAACTTATATTGGTGTGTCAATGGTTTCAAATATGGTAGTCCATATTTTATAATGAGTGATGAAAGATTATACTAGTGTATGATGAGGTGTATCAGATTGTCATGTGGATGATGTCATCAGTGATCTCATTTGAGATGTCATCAGTGATGTCATCAGTGATGTCACTGACCATGTCATGAATGATGTAATATGTGACATCATCAGCAGTGGATTGCGGGCGCGCGAGTTATAGTTAGTAGAACTAAGTATAACAAAGGAATTTCAATGGTTTTGTACGAGTGAAATGTCCAGCTATCTATAACACCCCTGAAACCTATGGTTTTTTCAGTGAATTTCTAAGGTTTTTTAAATGCTAATTCCTAACTATAACATGTCTGAAACCTACGTTTTTTTCAGTGAATATATATATATATATATATATATATACATATATATATATATATATATTACTGCTCCCTTCGCACCTGTTTACCGAGTCACTCACGGTCGGGTGCTATGAATACGGCGGTGCCAGCCGCATAACATTATCGCTCCAAAATTCTCTAATTGTAAAGAATAAAGCACTCACGGGTAGCGTGTCAACGAGATTTATTCCCAGAACAGACGCGTTTCGGCGATCTGCCTTCCTCGGTGTTCACAGCACACCGTAAAGCGCCATTATTTAAATCTTTCAATGCATCATGAATTTTAACATAGAAAGAGGACAGCGTAAAGTGCAGAGATAATACAGCGCCATTTTGAAGTGTGTTCCAAATCAAGTATATGAATAGATAAACATATACATATGCATACTAAATACATGCAAATTGATCCAAATTATAAAATCGTCAAAATGATTAAACATGATAAAGGCATATTGTCTCAAATACCAACATTTCAATATTTTGAACAGCAATTTTGCGTAAATGTAAATTCATAAAGCCATATATCGGCTTACGCTTGCTGGCATCTGCTTTTTCTGCACAAAATCAAGCCGTGTATCGGCATTGCCATCAATCAAACCGTGAATCGGCTTTTACTGCCCAACTGATTTTCTGCAAGAGCAGAAAAATAACTAAAAGGCAACGTTCAAAGCTCACCATGGTGGTCATTGCCCCACCACACCCCACACACTCACAATGATATTGCTGTTACCATGATCAACTCTTTACTAAGATCCCAGGTGTACCGATAATTCCTCATTACTGTTCAAGCCACGAGGGAATTTGGTTTGTAGGTCTATAATGTAGCGTGATTCTAACCTGTATTGCATGTATTTAGTATGCATATGTATATGTTTATCTATTCATATACTTGATTTGGAACACACTTCAAAATGGCGCTGTATTATCTCTGCACTTTACGCTGTCCTCTTTCTATGTTAAAATTCATGATGCATTGAAAGATTTAAATAATGGCGCTTTACGGTGTGCTGTGAACACCGAGGAAGGCAGATCGCCGAAACGCGTCTGTTCTGGGAATAAATCTCGTTGACACGCTACCCGTGAGTGCTTTATTCTTTACAATTAGAGAATTTTGGAGCGATAATATATATATATATATATATATATATATATATATATATATATATATATATATATATATATATATATATATATATATATATATACACACACACAAACATAGTCCGAAGAAAAGACCAGAGGACACAGCGGGGAATACCAGGCAACCATTTATTCACTGTAACAGGCATGATGCATTTCGGCGTATGTGCCTTCCTCAGATGCCTAATTACCCTGGGTTGCTCTCGCCCCCTTCTTTGAATGTTCTAAGGTGCTCCAATTGGCTGTAGTATCGCATGCTCCGTCATTATTGGTTGCAGCTGTGGTCCGATATTTCGAAGACTCCAAATCCCAGCATGCACTTCCCCAGTTAGTGTTGGTTATGGAGCTGAATAATACTTCAATGAGCGCTGATGTACCCAGCAAAGGAGGGAGAGGGCTAATGTGAGCTGAGTGGGTCTCGTAATAAAGGTGTTCATGGCTGCCTCGGGTCCCCAACACCTCAACCCCAAGCACAAATTCCAAACAGGGCAGTGACGTAGAAATGCAGTGATCCAACGTCCCCGTGCAGTTACGGACTGCTAGTAGCAGCGGCCGCTTGTCTGGCATGTTCCTGATGTGGGCCAGCAAAGTCCAATGACAGAAGGAACTAAATTAATTTCCTCACAAAAAGAAAAACTGAAGCTGTGCTACATGGGCTACAGTTATTCTCAAGAAAAAATGTCAAACAATAATATATATTGGAAATATACTAAATACTACTCCAATTCTTGCTAAGGGACAGTAATCACCGGGGAAACAACACTAATTAATGTCAAAGAGCACAACCACTCCCCCAATGTTTCAGAAATAGAGGTTGAGTCGTTTTAGAAAACATCAAATAAGCAAGCCGCAGCTCACAGTAAACTTGCACACAAATCTGAAAAAATGTCCTAACTAATGTCCCAGAGTATGTAACTCAGTGGCGTAACACAGGCCCCTGCAGCCCCCATGGTGCGGGGGACCCCAAGCTCCAGGAGGATCCCTCAGCACAGTACTCTGGACAGAGAGCTCCTGATTTAGTCTGGAAGGGGCCCTTCAACGTACCTTGTAGGAAGGATCCCTCAAGTTTCGTAACGGCAGTGATGTAACTGGACAATTACCTTCCATCCCAACCCTAAAACGCCTCAAAGCCAGGACAAAAAAATCAGGCACTCAAACACCACCACCCAAAAAATCTTTCTCTGACATAAATCTCCTTCCAGAATATACAGTCACACACAAAGATGAAAATTCATTCTTTATGACAACAATAGTCATGAAAAAAGAATTCTCATCTTTGCCACCAATACCAACATCCAAAAATAAAAAAACAATGTGAAACCTGGATGATGGTTAGCACATTAAAGATATGTCCCAAACCATTCTATCATCTGTAAACTATCCATGGCGAAACCAACATCCCTTTCATATATGCCCTACTGCCCTACAAATAAAGTACAACCCATATAGAACTACTAACAATAATTAAACAACAAACTGAATATTACTTTCCCAAAAAAATAATAATAGATTTCGAGGAAGCAGTCATCCAAGCTATTTTAAGAATATTTGCACATTTAGCAATACAAGGATGCTACTATCATTTTAACCAAAGTATATGGAAGCATCTCCAGAAGTCTACACATGGGGGCCTATTACTATGTCAGGCGGAGACACCATCTTGCGGAAACACCTCTGGTCGGCAGTCCCAACCGCCTCATTATGATGTGACTGCACATGGTGCGGTCGAATTCCGACATTTCCAAGTGGGAACATGTGTTAGGGCAGTAAACCGGCCGTGGTACATGCTCCCATAGGGAAATGTGAGGTGGTGTTAATCCCTGCACACCATGGCAGGCACCTTAAGGTGCATGTCACGAGGTGCAAGGATTAACAGGGGCGCACCTTAGGTGCCCCCTCGGCTACTAAGTGGAGGCCACAAAGGAAAGAGTCAGAATGACCGGCCGATTTCAATTCTGACCGGCTGAATCAAAATTAGCTGGTCGGACCTGAAACCGATGATGTTAGTCGTAAGGTGTGACGGGCCGTCCCCAGACGGACCGCCGGAAGACCCGTTTCCCTCTTACCTCTCTCCTTGTCTCCTCTTACAGCCGGGAACGGACTCGTCAGGTCTCTTCCCCTTTAACCCAGAGATACGACGTCAGGAAGAAGCACACCAGCTGACCCGATCACCTGACCCAGAGGCGGATCCTCAAAATACGGAAGAGGACGGAGCAAGAGAGACGACGCGGGGAGCGACGGAGAGAAGAGCCACGGACGAAGCCCTCCAGACCTGGTGGATACCGCCGCGCGCCTGGGACGAGGAAACTGACCCAGAGGCCAAAGGGGACCGCGACGACGACCGGACGATTCCGCTGAGGACCGAGGGACCAGCCGAAAGAAGGGAGCCGGACCTCATCCGGTACCGCCAGCACGCGAGCCATGTCCCTGTAGGGGCATGGCTTTACAAGGTACGGGGAACCCTAGGGGCTATCTGGAATACACCTGTTCGGGGCGGGAGCCAGGGGGTGAGACGAGGAGCCAAAAGGGAGAGCCCTAGCACCCCGTAATAAAGGATCCCCGAGCACGCCACCACCCCTACCCCAACCCTTTCACACACACGGTGCCGGGCAGGGAAATTCGTGCTCCCTCACTCCCCTTCCTAAAGAACACTTCGCCGCATAACGACGGCCTTTATATAGTTTTTTCTTGTTTTCTTTTTCTTTTGGGGAATCACCGGCGGATCGCCAAGGCAACGAGACGCTTCTCTTCCCCCTTTTCGTGTGGCAAGACAGAAGACGGAAGCCTGACATAGACCTGTCCTGGGAAGGAACTCGGAGGGAGAGTCGCCCGAGACTTTTGTTTATGGTTTACTTTAAAAGACAATTGTTCCACTTACCCTTTTGTGAGCCGTCAATAAAACAAAGTGCCTAAGAACCTATTGCTCTCCTACTCCTTGCTTCTCCACCGCGTCACACGTGGTGTCAGAAGTGGGATCATCATAACGCCTCCACAATGGAGAACTTGATTCAACAAGTGATCCGTGGCCAGGAGAAACTGGAGTGGGCCGTTGAAAAACAGATGACGTCCGCCCAAGCCGACAGGGCCATGTTCAAGGACAGTATAGCGGGACAAGTAGAGCGCCTTCAGAAGGTGGCTGACGACCGTCAGGAATTGGTCGTGCAATTACAAAACAAGGCAGGCACTGGTCCGCACGTGTCCTTACAGAAGTATCAGCCTGGGGAGGATCCTGATTCCTTTTTGTTGAATTTTGAGAGGGCCGCACGGGCGTCAGGGTGGCCCGAAGTCAAGTGGCCCTTCTTTTTGGCCCCGTTACTCACGGGAGAGGCCCAAGCCGCCTACCAAGTGGCCAACCCCCATGGTAACGCTCCATATCTGGAGATAAAACGTGTCGTGTTGGACCACTTGGGCCTAGACCCTGAGGCGTATCGGGTCCGGTTTAGAAAGGAACGCTGGTCCGCGGCCGATAATCCCAAGACGCTCTACTTCAAACTAAAGGCAGCTGCTGACAAATGGCTTAGACCGGACTTACACAATAAAGAAGAGATCATGGAACAGATCTATTTGGAACAGTTCTTTGAAGCCCTTCCTTATCCTATACAAAGGTGGCTAAAACAACATTCGGGGTTGTCTCCAGAAGAAGCAGTCAATATGGCCACATCCTACTACCGGGCACAGCCCCGCTCCTACCCCTGGGAAGTAGAGAAATCCTCTCGTGCCCCTGCCCCTCACCCGAAACCCGAGAAAAAAACACCGCGTCTCGGACCGGAACTCTCATCCAGACCTCGACAGTACCGTCCCGAGCCTGTCTCATCAAGGGGTCCTCAGTGTTTCGATTGTGGGGAGTGGGGCCACATCGCGTGGCTTTGCCCACGGAGGAAGGTAACAGACGAGCCAATGGATGTGAGCTATCTTCCCCGTCCCATCCTGTACACAGATGAACTGGGCCCGGCCTTTTATGTAAGTGTGACTGTGAACAACGTCCCTATAAAAGCCCTGTTAGACTCTGGCTGCCGCCAGTCAGTCATTCGTACTTCCGTCTTACCTCCGTTAGAACACTCTCATATGGAAACTGTGCCCATCAGGTGTGTACACGGAGATGTCAAGGTCTATCCCCTGTCCACAGTTCCCGTCAGGCTACCCAGTGGGAGGGTGCTGAACGCTAAAATGGGTATAGTCCCTTCTCTCCCTGAGGAGATGATAGTAGGGCAGGACAACCCAGACTTTCTTTCTCTTTTACGGTGCCATGTACAAGACCCTAGCCCTCAGAGTCCGGTCCCCTCATCGTTGCTAACACAGAGGCCGTGGCTTCAGGATGGTAGTTTTCGGTTCTGTCAGCTGAATGATCCCACCCTACAGAATGCCTGGACTCAGGCCAAAGAAACAAAACCCAACCCCCCTGTCACGTACCCCAGGTTCATCATAGAAAAAGACCTCTTGTACAGACAGGGAGAAAAAGGGAATAATCTTCAGCTACTGGTTCCCCAAAGCTTCCGAGAGCAAGTACTGTTTTACGCTCACACTCATTTACTAGCCGGACATAGGGGAGCACAGAAAACCACGCAGATGATTTTACAACATTTTTACTGGCCAGGCATTTTTTCTCAGGTTACTAACTTTTGTCGGGAATGTGAGGTATGTCAAAGGAAAAACCCTTACAGGCCCCCGGGTGTCCCATCACAACCCCTACCAATCATAGGCCGGCCCTTTGAGAGGGTAGCGATGGATCTCATAGGACCCCTGCCACGCACCAAGAGCGGTTGTTTGTACGCCCTAGTAGTGGTCGACTACGCTACAAGGTACCCTGAGGCTTTTCCCCTACGGACCCCTACTACCCAGAATATCAGCACGAAGCTGATAGAGTTATTTTCTCGGGTAGGGATCCCCAGGGAGATATTAACGGACCAAGGAACGCCTTTTGTGTCTCGGTTGATGAGACAAATCTGCAAGACCTTAGACATCACCCACTTGAAGACGTCAGTCTATCATCCCCAGACAGACGGGTTGTGTGAGCGCTACAATGCCACGTTAAAATTGACCTTAAAAAAACTCTTGGCTGTGGAGGGCAGAGAATGGGATCTCCTTCTTCCACTGGCCCTGTATGCCATCAGGAGCCAACCCCAAGACAGCTTAGGGTGTTCCCCGTTCCAACTCTTATATGGGAGAGAACCCCGCAGTCTCCTGGAGATAACCAAGGAAAGTTGGGAACACGAAACGGAAGAGGAGACCCGGACCTTCCTTGACTATACCCGGAGGCTGCGCTCTAAGCTAGGAAAACTCAGGGACTTTGCTGACTCCAACCTTGAAAGAGCTCAGCGAAAACAACAAACCATCTATGATAAAGGAAAAAAGTGGAGGGTCCTAGAAAAAGGGGACTGGGTCCTGGTCCTGTTGCCTTCTTCACTAGCTAAGGTACGGTCCGATTGGCAAGGCCCTTTTAAAATTCTGGAGAAGGTCGGGCTTCCCACCTACCGAATACAAATCACACCCCGTCGTACCCAACTGTACCACATTAATCTCCTGAAGAAATGGCTGGGTCCTCTCCCCAAGGAGATTCATTCTATCGAACCCCTTACGGGCGACGCCTCCACCCTATGTCACCTAGTGGTGAATCCTGACCTCTTGACAGAACAGAGGGTCTCCCTACACAGGGTCCTACATAAATATTCACACCTCTTTTCTGACCGTCCTGGGAAAACTAGCCTGGCTGAGCACCGTATAGACACTGTCCCCGGGAAACGAGTACGACTCAAACCATATTGCATACCTGCAGCCAGACGGGAAGCTATACGAAAGGAGGTAGAGAACATGCTAGAGTTAAAAGTCATCAAGCCCTCACAAAGTGACTGGTCATCCCCGATTGTGTTGGTCCCTAAACCAGACGGCTCGGTCAGGTTTTGCATGGACTTCCGTGCGGTCAATGCGATCTCGAAGTGCGACGCCTACCCCCTCCCACGCATAGACGAACTGATAGAGAGGCTTGGAACCGCACAGTACATCACCACCATCGACCTAACCAAAGGATATTGGCAGGTTCCCCTCAGACCTGAGGATCGGGAGAAAACGGCCTTTTCTACACCCATGGGCCTCTACGAATTCACTGTCTTACCCTTCGTTCTGCATGGGGCACCTGCCACCTTCCAGCGGCTTATGAATAGGGTCCTAGCAGGACATCAACAATACTCCTCAGCATACCTAGACGACGTCGTCGTTATCAGTCCCTCCTGGGAGGAACATCTCCTACACCTGGAAAGAGTCCTACAGGCCCTAGACCACGCAGGGTTGCATGTCAACTCTAAAAAGTCGACTGTAGGGTTCCAGAAGGTCAGGTACTTGGGATATCGGTTGGGGGAAGGCCTTATAGAACCACAGGAGGAAAAGGTCAGGGCCATAACAGCGACACCCTTTCCCCAGACACGGAAAGAAGTGAGGGCGTTTCTAGGCCTCCTTGGTTATTATAGGAGATTTATACCCCAGTATTCGGAGATTGCATCCTCCCTCACAAACCTCCTCCAGAAAGGGACACCCCCCTCCGCACTCAACCACCCCTCCCCAGCTGTCCTGAACGCCTTTCACCTCCTGAAACAAGCCATAACCTCCAGCCCGGTGCTCCACTCACCAGACTTCACCAAACCCTTCATTCTCCACACTGATGCTTCAGAGCATGGGTTGGGGGCTGTCTTGTCCCAACTATCCGCCAACAACGTAGAGCATCCTATCATATTTCTCAGTCGCAAGTTATTCCCGAGGGAACAGCGATACCCTATCATCGAGAAAGAATGCCTGGCCCTGAAGTGGGCTATTGATAAACTGCGCTATTACTTGGAAGGCTCCCACTTCATACTATATACGGACCATGCCCCCTTACTGTGGATGAGCCGCAACAAGGGTCATAATCCTCGCATCCTTCGCTGGTTTCTTTCCCTGCAACCCTTCTCCTTCGAGGTCAGGCATCGGAAGGGGGTGGACAACGGGAACGCAGACTTTCTTTCCCGCGTCCCTCTGTTCCCCGATCGGGAACATGCTGGGGAAGGGATGTGTGACGGGCCGTCCCCAGACGGACCGCCGGAAGACCCGTTTCCCGCTTACCTCTCTCCTTGTCTCCTCTTACAGCCGGGAACGGACTCGTCAGGTCTCTTCCCCTTTAACCCAGAGATACGACGTCAGGAAGAAGTACACCTGCTGACCCGATCACCTGACCCAGAGGCGGATCCTCAAAACACGGAAGAGGACGGAGCAAGAGAGACGACGCGGGGAGCGACGGAGAGAAGAGCCACGGACGAAGCCCTCCAGACCTGGTGGATACCGCCGCGCGCCTGGGACGAGGAAACTGACCCAGAGGCCAAAGGGGACCGCGACGACGACCGGACGATTCCGCTGAGGACCGAGGGACCAGCCGAAAGAAGGGAGCCGGACCTCATCCGGTACCGCCAGCACGCGAGCCATGTCCCTGGAGGGGCATGGCTTGACAAGGTACGGGGAACCCTAGGGGCTATCTGGAATACACCTGTTCGGGGCGGGAGCCAGGGGGTGAGACGAGGAGCCAAAAGGGAGAGCCCTAGCACCCCGTAATAAAGGATCCCCGAGCACGCCACCACCCCTACCCCAACCCTTTCACACACACGGTGCCGGGCAGGGAAATTGGTGCTCCCTCACTCCCCTTCCAAAAGAACACTTCGCCGCATAACGACGGCCTTTATATAGTTTTTTCTTGTTTTCTTTTTCTTTTGGGGAATCACCGGCGGATCGCCAAGGCAACGAGACGCTTCTCTTCCCCCTTTTCGTGTGGCAAGACAGAAGACGGAAGCCTGACATAGACCTGTCCTGGGAAGGAACTCGGAGGGAGAGTCGCCCGAGACTTTTGTTTATGGTTTACTTTAAAAGACAATTGTTCCACTTACCCTTTTGTGAGCCGTCAATAAAACAAAGTGCCTAAGAACCTATTGCTCTCCTACTCCTTGCTTCTCCACCGCGTCACATAAGGACTCCGACATGAGGTTGGAGGACTTACGACCGACACCGTAATAGGCCCCTAAAGGTAGTATATGCAACAAGCAGTACATTTACATGCCAAATAAAAAAAAACTAATAGCCCTAGGCTATGTACCCAAAACAGAAGTAGAAAACTACTACAATTTACTCATAGAAACTCCCTTTTACCAAGCCAACGAAGCAAAACTAACACCCTTACTCGACTACTTTAAAGACACATGACTAGGGAGTCTACATGGATTAGTAAACCAAAGACAACCCATATTCCACATCCCCTGGTGGAATGTCTATGAAAGCACCCTAGCACAAAAAGCTAAAACAAATAACACACTAGAAGGATGGCATAATGCCTTCCAAACCGCAGTAGGAAGAATACAACCAACTCTACACAAACTAAACAAATCTGTCAAAAAAGAACAGAGCTCCCAAGAATTAAGGCTTGAGGAATTCCTAACTAAAATAGGTTCTTAACTTAGTAAACAAACCAAAACAATGTACGAACACCTAAAGTACAAAACTAGACTCTACCCAAACACCCAAGGCCTGGAATATCTAAATGCAATAGCCAAATCTATACTATGAAAATTACAAAAATCTAAACACCATAAGCTATTAAAAACGAACAAAATTATCAAACAACCTATAACTATTTTTTTATATTAGCAATTATACTTATGGCATATTACCTATAACTATTTACACTAAAATGTGTGACTTAACAAATTAAAATACCAATCAGCAAAACAAATCAGAAACAAAAATATTTCCCACCCATAGTAATTCAAAAATACTTAGTTTTGTAGCATTAGATCATCCTCAAAAACTATATCGAACCAAATCTCAATCCATCAAAATAGTGAAGCCCCAAAAAAATGTCAAAATACAGCTAGAAAAAAAGAATCTAGCGACGCAAAACTCTTAATTACAGAACCCTCAAAAATCCGAAAATTTGTTTAAAAAAAAGAAACACTCTGAGAAAACAGTAAAATAAAAGGAAATGTAAAAAAGTAAATAGTTTCAATGACACTAAATACAATTTCCTCTTCACCTCCGTGGTAACTCGAAATCGGAAACCTGCAAAAATAGAAAAACAACACCCTCCCACAAAAACACATACAACCCCCAAAAAATAAAAACTACATTCAATATAACATACCACAGTTCAATTACATAAAACGAAGGGGCTGATTACAATGTTGGTCCGAAAGGCTACGAATGGCATTAGTATTCTCCTAAAACCGTATTGGAACCTATCTTGGAAAAGTTTCTGACCGACCAATTACAATAGAAAGATAACCGTTCGGTCAATCTGAATCCGATCTGACCGGCATTTGGAGACTCTGAGCTGGTCGAAGCAGAATTGTACAGCTCTATGGACCGCGATTCAGACCGACACATTACGATGTAGGATTCGGACAGCTTTTCTGAATTGGTCTGTCTGATACGGAATGGCTGTCGGAATCTGACTTTGGGGTAGCAGGCCCCCTTTCATCCTGAGGCCTTCGGTTGGGGTCCGTGGGGTTACCCATGGGACCCCCCCTTTCAAACCATGCACAGTGTGGCAGGTACCATGGGGTGCCTGCGACAGGGTGCAAGGTTTTACGCAACCACCTCTTTTTTCAATGGGAGCCTGTGTTGCCATTCGGAAAACAGGCTCCCATTGAAGTCAATGGCAGACTTTCCGAACAGTGTACGGAACCATCGTTATCGGTCAGGAAGACCGGCCGAATACCATTCGGTCAGAACCAAATCCGAGACTGTGTCAGTCAGAAGAGTTTCCGACCAACATCGTAATGAGGCCCTAAGACTCTATTGCACTATCCTACTCTTATAAACCAAGACAAAAAAACACAAACACTAAACTACCCAAACTACAGAATACTACAACCCAGAATGACATTTTGCAGTCTACTAACTCTAACTACACTTCTAAAAAGTCGTCCTTACTCTAAAATTACCTTAAAAGTAATATAAAACAAACTTACCTTAAGCGACGAAACGCAGCTCCCAACCGCGAGGTTCCATCTTCCAAAAGTACCCGAAAATGAATTAGATGTAAAACAAAAGCAAGCATGTTCCCAAAAAAATAGCCGCGTAATAAAACTGGAAACACTATTTCACCTTAGACAACAATGGAGATTTACAAAAAATAATTCTATCAACTTAAACATACATTTTTATATTATAAAAAAGATATAAAAAAATGTAATAATAATATCAAATATTACAATAGCACACAATTTAATATTTAATATATATTAAAATATTATGTTACATATGCCTAAAAATAACTGTTTCAAAAACTTAGCATTGTAAAATAAATATTATATAGTTTTATAATAACAATAAAATTATCCAAAATGTATTAAAAAATTTAAAAACATATGTACTAAAATGTATTTTATTTCTTAAAAATAAATTGAAATTATGAGACATAAAAAGTGTTGTATTCTGTTATCTCTTAGTTCCTTGCTGCTCATGAGTGTGATGTTATAGAATGTTCATGAGTGCATGGTATGGATGAGTGGTCAGTTGGAATGAGTAAGGGCTGAGCAGCAGGATGCTGTTCCTGGTGGAGCTGTACCATCTTAACTGTAACTGAATAAACCTACATATTATTCTACTGGCTACTGGATTAATTGATTACCAGAACCTCACATTCGTTTACAATAGTGGAGACAATTTTGAAAAGAACCACACATGAAGAGTCAATAATTTACACAAGAAACTAAAAGAAGATTGCCAGAGTCTGAAAAGAAGCCTGAATAAAAGCCAGAGCAATGCTTTGGATGCCCCACTGGTGTCTTCCACAACAGACAGCCTACACATTGGACATTTTGGGCGTTGGACCTTGGATGGCCTGAAATTTGCCACTACAGTCAGCCTACATAATTCAAGATTTGATGTGTGACCTGAAGTACAAACAGCCTACTGAAACGGTGTTTGATCTATGGGGCTTTCAGACAGACTGCCTGCAGAATCTTGATTTAGGAAGTGCCCTTTCAATGAGCCTGTAGCACTGCATGTCTTCAGTACAGCAAGTTGGAAAAACTCTAGCTGTGAGTTAGCCTTAGGTGTTGTGATCTGTTTTGATATTACAACTGCAAGCAGATAAATGCTCAGCATGAGGAGTTGGTGTAAGAAGACCTTTGGGGACAGTGTATGGTCTGAGGATCAGTGCTGTTAGCAGAATTCAATCAGCTGTGAGTAATTGGCAGTGTGTATGCAAGAGTTCATCTGCTGGGAGCGCCAGGTGTAAGAGACATTGTGTACCTTTGATATCATAAAGAACGCACTTGCTAGTCCTTCAACGGCAGCATTTACATCTACTGTGATGTGTGGGTGGCTCGAGGACACACTTTAGTGTGCTGCTGTGCAACCTTTCTGAGGTTGAGACTGAGCCTCTGCAGCACGCATGTACAAGCGTCCATGTTATCTTTTGTACTGATGCTACGCATTCCTGACTATATTGAGGTGCGTGCTGACGTACTTGCAGGAGCTTATGGTGAGTACCGATGCATTTCTTGTCTTCTTTTTTGAGCGTTTTGGGTCGTAAATATGCTGCTTGTGTGCTAGGCCAATCAGGAGCAGCGCACATCATTGCTCGTTTCGTCATTATTTACGAGGAAGGAGTGAGGTTGTTGCCTTGGCAACGGGAAACTCTACGGGGTGTCTGGAGCCGGTAGTCATTACCTACAGTTCAAGGACGTTACGGCGAGCCAGAGGATTGTAGAGAAGCCGGAGAGCAGTGCTCCAGTCACTTACATGAATGTCACAATTCGATGGAATGGAGGGAAAGTGGAATTAGCTTTCTGATGGACAGCCAAGGATGAGGGAGCTGGGAACTGGGGATTCACAGTGACTGTGTATTTTCTTTATTGTTGTTGCTTGAACTCCATAGGCACTTCCGGCATACAATCATGATCGGCGGTGACTACATTATTTATTTCAGTTTGTTTTGTAGCAGTTCCACGATTTCACTATTGTATTAATTACCTCATGTGCAGTGGTGTTATATATTTGTGCTGACGAGAAATGTTGAATTGTGTAACTGGTGGCTTCATGTTAACTGCGTTTGCAGTCAGTTTTATGTGGATATGTCATCAATAATAGGATCTCAAAATTCTTTCCGAACCCTTGGTTGCTTGGCATACTTTGGGAATATTTATTGTGTAACATGCTTAATGAGGTGTGTGGTTGTGAGTGTTGCACTTTTTGGATGAGTTGGATCTCATTTGTGACTGTGCGTAGTAGTATTTTCTGTTAAGTCTTATGTTGAGTCTGTGTGTGGCTCGTGGTTTGGAAGATACCTATTTACTAATTCCCTTTGTCTGGGGATGGATTGGGTGTTATGTTACCCTGATTGATTCTTTCTTGTTAGTGGCAGTATGTTTCCCTGTGTGTGGGGGTTTTGATGATACCCTGAGCGAAGATTTCCTCTTACTAGTAATGTCTGTGGTTGGAAGTTACATGTGGTGTGCAGTAGTGGGAACATGAGGGTTCCTTTGTCCTGCAAGTGTGTGTGCTGTAGTGGGAACACATGTGCTCCTTTGTCCAGCGAAATATGGTGTGCTGGAGTGGGAACATGTGCGTTCCTTTGTCCAGCGAGATGTGGTGTGCTGTAGTGGGAACAGGTGCGTTCCTTTGTCCAGCGAGATGTGGTGTGCTGTAGTGGGAACATGTGTGTTCCTTTGTCCAGCAAGAAGTGGTGGGCTGCAGTGGGAACATGTGCATTCTTTTGTCCTAGTGATGTTGTGGTGCTGTTGTAGGAACATAAGGCTTCCTTTGTCCTGCAAGTGTGTGTGCAGTAGTGGAAGAATGAGAGTTCCTTTGTCCTGCGTGGTATGAGGTGGCTATGTGTACAAGTTGTATCCTGCTACATTTATATATCTGGTGTTCTCTTGCAGAAGCAGAAGATATATAGTATGTGATTCTTATGTGTGTGATCTTTTTTCACAATCTAAGGAGGGTAATGATTTATGCAAAGTAATCTTATGTGTTCTTATTTTACAATTCAAGGATTGTAATGATTTATGCTATGTGAATGACATGATTATATTTTTGTGATGCGATCTTTCTTTTCAATCTAAGGAGTGGAATAATTTATTGAATGTGATCTTTCTTGTATTTTAGGATTGGTTACATTTTTACAGGACATGCATTTTCTTCCACCCTGCGTCCTGTTGTTTATTTTGTTTTCTGAATGAAGGAGATGTATTGTATTCTGTTATCTCTTAGGTCCTTGCTACTCAGTCTGTATGAGTGTGATGTAATAGAATGTTCATGACTGCATGGTTTGGATGAGTGGTCAGTTGAGATGAGTGGGGCTGAACAGCAGGATACTGTTCCCGGTGGGGCTTTACCATCTTAAATGTATCTGAATAAACCTACATAATATACACTACTGGCTACTGGATTGATTACTTATATGAACCTCACTTTTGTTTACAAAAAAAGTATATGTATTTATAAAAATTTCAAAAAGATGACAATAAAAATATTTTGCAAAGAATGTAAAAAGTGTAAAAAAAGTTTCAAAACATATTGTATTAAAAAATATAATTGTAATTTTATAAAGCTGTTTAAAAACATACGTTATACATTTTTACAATAAATGAAAATTAAAACGACCAAAAAGAAAAATATTAAGCTTCTTCTTTAAATACAATATTTTGTTTAAAAAAATTAATAAAAAAGTATGTCTTATTTTATATATTTACTTTGTCCAAAAGATTCCTTAAAATAACTATGATATAACATTATACAAAATATACACATCTAACAAAAAAGTATTAAATATTAATATACACCAAACCCAGAAAAAATTATGAAATCCTATAAACAATATTACACACGCACACATATTAATATACACAAATTTTACAAATAGCAGATGCTTAAAAAATAACTAGCCAAAATCCAAAGTAATACATAAAAATATAATATATTACACTAACGCATTAAAAAATATTATTCCAACTCCAAACAAAACAAACTCCAGAAAAATGCTGGAAGCTAAGGAGCTTATTACGATGTCGGTCGAAGTTGCCTCTGACCGGCACTGTCTCGGGACCGACCGAACTCTGGTCAGAGATTCCGACTGCCATACTATGGTGCAACCAAACACTGTTCGGTCTGATGCACATATTTCTCTATGGGAGCCTG
This sequence comes from Triturus cristatus, assembly GCF_964204655.1. NCBI lineage: Eukaryota > Metazoa > Chordata > Amphibia > Caudata > Salamandridae > Triturus > Triturus cristatus. Next base: position 106,815,206 of record NC_140583.1, on the reverse strand, counting down.
TGTTTCAGCTATAAACCGGTTGTAATACAGTCTCCCATAAAGAAATGGGTATGTGTAAAAACCTGCACCCTGTGGCAGGCACCCCATGGTGTCTGCCATACAGTGCATGGATTTACATGGGGGCATCCTAGGTACCCCCTCAGGCACCAACAGTAGGCCACGGAGTAGGGCCCTCAAAGTTGCTTTCTAACAGCCTTTCTGTGTTGGAAAGGCTGGCACGTAAAGACTGTGGGAAACTGACATCGTAATCCTGACTGTGGAAACGCCATCCACAGGGGATTACGGTGTGGTTCTGACTATCTGGAAGAATCTGAGAGCCAGTCGGACCCGCATCGGAATGACCGACTGGTTCATGCTCCGACTGCCGTCCTAATTCGGCGGTCGGACTGCTAACCGACTGTGTCGGTCAGAAAGCCACCTGCTTCCTACTAGCGGTTGGAGGCTTTCTGACTGACATCGTAATCAACCCTAAAAGGCCTGATTATAATGCGGGTCGGACTCTTGTACGACCGGCACCATGGCGTAGGCAGGTCCACCCGACTTGAAGTCGGCAGTCCCGCTGCCCAGATTGGCATCCGACCACCTTCACAGTAGTGGAAATGTGTATATTTCCTATTGGGGCGTGTGCTACGGCCTGTGGTACTTGCCCCAATAGCAAGTAAACACTTCAATAATATCCCTGCACTATGTGGCAGGCACAAAGTGTGGCCTACCACATGGTGCAGGAATGTTGGTCCCCATAGCGGAGGGCCAGGGGGAGGGGGCCCTGCTAGGGGGCCCCAAGGTCACTTTCCACCTGCCTTTTCATGGCGAGTGAACCACCATTAAAGCACAGGCGGAAAGGGACATTGTAATCCCCACAGTGGTACCTGAGAAGGCACCGCCCTCATTGTAGAGATTACTGACCCCTCGATGCACCAACAGGCTTGGAGGTGCGGCGGATGGTCCCCCGCCAGATGCCTCCACCCACCGCATTATAATGCGGCGGGCGGACTGCAGGGCCCAATGTAGGTGCCGGATTCACCAATATCGTAATCAGACCCTAAACCATAAAAAATTAATATTCCAGCTCCAAATTAACTAATTTCAGGGAAAGTGATAGACACTAAAACTTAAAAAATTACTATTCCAACTCCAAACTAACCAAATTCAGGGAAAGTGCTGGATAATAAAACCTAAAAAGTTACTATTCCGACTCCAAACAAACTAAATCCAAAGAAAGTGCTGGGCACTATTGTGAGAAGTTGGCCTGATGTATGATGTCACTAGTTCTAGTGTACACCTTATATCAGTCCAAATACCCTTATGGTGATTGGTTGTAAAGTCAACCTTATAGACCAGCTATCCTAGTGGTAGCATGGACAAGAGCAGTATTAGGCTAAACTCTGAATGGCATGTGAAGCCAGCTGTGATACCATATATAATCCCTTGAATACCAAATGAAAGGACACCACAACAGATATATATATAAAATAAAGTGTATTTATTCTAGTCAAACCCTCAGCACTCTTTATGAGATTAGAGGTAAGTACAACACAGTCTTATTTAAGCATACATTAAGTCACACATGTAAGTAATACAGTTAGGCCCTAGGGGCCCCGCAAACCATATACTAAGTAAGTGGTATAAGGACCACTGTCACGGAAATAGGATAGGCCTAGGCCTAGGGAATCGCTGGGGCTACACTATACTACCAAAGGTTAGGAAGTGGAAGGCCCACGGGATTCAGGTGCAGAGTGGAAACACTCACGCGTAATGCGTAAAGGTCAATAGCAATAGTACAGTTTAGAAATAGATAGATTTAGGACACTTCCGGAGTAGCTAGGAAGTCGAGACTTGAAAACTAGACACTAGGATAGTCACTATCCTGATGAGCACCGGAGTACCCAAGTTACCTAGCCCACAGGCTGCGGGTGCATAGGGGTGAAGTTGCGTCGGGTTTCGTCGTCGACTCCTATGGATGCCTGAAGAAAGATGCTGACAGGCAGTCAGTGAAGAGTGTCCGGTGGATCCCAAGGCTGGGATCGAGAAGAGAGGAGACCTGCAAGCAGAAGGGACAGAGTCAAGGTCACTAGCCAGTGACCACGTGGAACCAGGAAGGAACCAGGCGATGTCGTGAAGATTGCAGGTGAAGGTGAAGCTTGTCGCTGCAGCCACGAGGACCAGGAAGCGTCGAGGATGACCAGGACCAGGAGGCGAGCTGTCCCACGAAGGCTCTTGCTGTCGGCGGCGTCGAAGTTGGACTAGGACTCACCAAGCCTTGGCAAGCGGAACCCACGCAGAATGAAGGACTTGCTTCTGGTGCAGACCAGGAAGGTCTGGGGTGCTTCTCTTTTTCAAAGAAGCAGGAGCCAGTCTGGAGGAGCCAAACCAGCGGTGAAGATTACAGGATGCGTCGTCACAAAGGCCACTAGCCAGCGGGCAAGCAACCGGACAGACGCGGCAAGCAGGAAAATGCTGAAGGGCCCCACGCAGGACTCGTGGAGTGTGGGGGGCTGATCTTTGGTGCAGATGGTGCTTGGGGGTGGGGCTTCTCAATCCCCGGTGCACAACTTCGAGGGTGCCTCAGAAGCTGCGCTTGAAGATACTAGCCACTTTTCCCAGGTAGCCGGTCCCACGTTGCTCGTCGCCTCCACGGATCTCAGCTCTGCTGTGGATGTGGATCAGGGTCGGAGAAGTCTGGAAGTCAAGGCTCTGGTCGGGCTCTGCAGTCGGTTCCTCGTAGAACTTGGGCAAAGCAAAGGGTGGTCTCTTGATGGTGCCTGTTTGCACAGGGTAGCCACTCCTTGGCCACAAGGGAGATTCTTCAGTCTTCTTCTTTCGTCGAATGTCGAAGGTCCAGAGTTTCTGTTCAAGATTGCAGGTTCAGGATAATCTAAAGTCTTGAGGCCCAACTCCCACTCTTATACTAATCTGGGGGGCTGGGATACCTGCTAGGTCACGCCTTATGGGTGGGACCTGGGAGGGGGTGGTTACACCCACTTCCCTTTGTCCAGTTTCGCGCCAGAGCTGGGGCTGGAGTGCCCCAGCGCCGGTTTGAACTGGACTATGCAAGGAACACCTTGTGTGCCCCAGGCATGTCTCATTCCTTTCAGCCCACCCTGCCCCAATACACTAAAGGCTGTCTGGGGAGGTGCTAGCACCTCCCCAAGCAGGAAACCTATTGTCCAGGCCTCCCTGGCTGGGATCACTCCCAGCAGCAGGAGGTCAGACTTGTGTCGTGGCAGCAGCATCCATTTTGTGATGCTGAGGCTTTGGTCAGAGGTTAACAGTGAAGTATGATTTTAACATGTCTTTCCCTCTAGAAGGGGGGAATAATATCCTCATGTCCAGAAATGGTATGGGGGTATTATTCCACAGTGTTAGACACCTTACACGACATGTTTCGATAAAGCCAAACCATAGTTACCATAACCGTTTAAGATTACAAGGCACTTTAAGAGTATATGGTAGGCTATATCATAGAACAGCTATAAGGACATGGTTCCACAAGCTGCAGACAGGCTCAGCTCATGCTAGAGCACCATCTCACATGTTACCAAGCACTCTGCCTCCAGGATTGTTAAGGCCTGCCATAGGAGTGACTGATAGGTACACATGTGTCTATATGTAAACTAGGTATAGGAATACTACACCTAAGCAAGGGGTGATTACACGACCTTGCCCCAGCTGAGTGATCAGCCAGTTGTGTCAAAATGGAAGGCCAGGCCAGGGGTGGCATAATGCATGCTGCAGCCCCTGGTAGGCCTAGGGTACACCTATGCCCTGGGTACCTAGGGTACACTGTACAGGGGCCAATAAGGTGATCCTATACAAATGGGTTATGCACCTAAAGTACATAGTATTAATTTAGAGAGAGAACAGCAGGGCTGTGGGTCTGATTAGCAGGCCCACAGCCACATCTAAGTCGAAAACCAGTAAAGCAAAAGCAAAAAGTGGGGGTGAACATAGAAAGCAGACCCTACTCTCCTACACAACCCCCCCCCCAACTTAGGGACATTAAACTAACCTTGACCAGTTGAGTCTTCATGTTCTAAGTGGAAATATCTGGAGAGTCCATCTGCATTGGCTTGGTCAGTCCCAGGTCTATGTTCCACTGTGAAGTCCATTCCCTGTAGGGAAATGGACCACCTAAGAAGTTTGGGATTTTCACCCTTCATCTGATTTAGCCACAAGAGGGGCTTATGGTCTGTCTGAATCTTGAAGTGAGTGCCAAACAAGTATGGCCTCAGCTTCTTCAGGGCCCAAACCACAGCAAAGCCCTCCCTCTCAATAGCTGACCAACGTTTCTCTCTAGGGGTCAGCCTTCTACTTATAAAAGCAATGGGCTGGTCTTGACCATCTACATTCAGTTGTGAAAGAACAGCTCCCACACCTAACTCAGAAGCATCTGTCTGGACAATGAACTCTTTGGAGTAGTCTGGACTTTTCAGAATAGGTGCACTGCACATGGCCTGCTTCAGGTCATCAAATGCTTTTTGACAGCTTACTGTCCACTGAACTTTCTTTGGCATCTTCTTGGAGGTCAAGTCATTAAGTGGTGTCACAATGGACCCATAGTTCTTAACAAACTTTCTGTAGTACCCAGTCAGGCCCAAGAAAGCTCTGACCTGAGTCTGGGTAGTTGGAGGAGTCCAGTCCTTTATGGTCTGGATCTTGCTCTCCAGTGGTTGAACCTGACCCCCACCAACTAGGTGGCCCAGGTATACAACCTTGCTCTGCCCTATCTGGCACTTAGTGGCCTTGATAGTGAGGCCTGCCTTTTGCAGGGCCTCTAAAACATTCCTCAGGTGGACCAGGTGATCCTCCCAGGTGGAGCTAAAGACAGCAATATCATCAAGATAAGCTGCACAATAATCATCCAACCCAGTAAGGACTTGATTCACCAACCTTTGGAAAGTGGCAGGTGCATTCTTCAGACCAAAGGGCATTACCACAAATTGATAATGTCCTCCTGGGGTCGAGAAAGCAGTTTTGGCCTTTGCACTCTCAGCTAGTCTGATTTGCCAGTAGCCTGCTGTCAGGTCAAATGTGCTAAAAAACTTAGCAGCTGCCAGTCTGTCAATGAGCTCATCTGCCCTAGGTATTGGATGGGCATCTGTCCTAGTGACAGCATTGAGACCTCTGTAGTCTACGCAAAACCTCATCTCTCTCTTGGGTGTGAGGTTTTGGCACAAGAACTACAGGACTAGCCCAAGGGCTCTCTGAAGGTTCAATGACTCCCAGCTCCAACATCTTTTGTACCTCAACTTTTATGCAGTCCCTGACATGGTCAGGTTGCCTGTAGATTTTACTCTTCACAGGCAGACTGTCACCAGTGTCCACCTCATGGGTGCACCAGTTTGTCTGACTTGGGGTCAGAGAGAACATATGTCTGTAGGACTGCAGAACTTGCCTGCAGTCCTGTTGCTGATGGACAGTGAGGCTGTCAGAAAAGACCACACCATCAACTGAGCCATCATCAGGGTTCTGAGTCAACAGGTCTGGGAGAGGGTCACTCTCTTCCTCCTGCCCCTCATCTGTAGCCATGAGTAGCCCCATTTCTGCCCTGTCAACATATGCCTTCAATCTGTTGACATGAAGCACCCTGTGGGGGCTTCTGGGAGTCCCAAGGTCCACCAAGTAGGTGACTTCTCCCTTTTTCTCAACAATAGTGTGGGGTCCAGACCATTTGTCTTGGAGTGCTGCTGGGGCCACTGGCTCCAACACCCACACTTTCTGTCCTGGCTGGTAAACAGTCAGTACAGCCTTCTGGTCAAGCCAAGCTTTTTGGAGTTCTTGGCTTGCCTCAAGGTTTTTAGAAGCCTTCTTCATATACTCTGCCATCCTGGAGCGGAGACCAAGTACATAATCCACTATGTCAAGTTTGGGTTGTCTGAGAGGTCTCTCCCATCCTTCCTTCACCAAACATAGGGGTCCTCTTACAGGATGCCCAAACAAAAGCTCAAAAGGGCTGTAGCCAACCCCCTTTTGTGGGACCTCCTTGTAAGCAAACAGAAGGCAGGGTAAAAGGATGTCCCATCTTCGCCTAAGCTTGTCTGGTAACCATTTTATCATTCCCTTTAGGGTCTTGTTGAATCTCTCAACAAGCCCATTGCACTGTGGGTGATAGGGTGTAGTGAACTTGTAGTTCACACCACACTCCTTCCACATTGCAGTCAAGTATCCTGACATGAAGTTGGCACCTCTGTCAGAAATGACCTCCTTTGGAAAGCCCACTCTGGAGAATACTCCAAGCAGGGCCCTTGCCACAACAGGAGCTGTTGTGGTCCTCAGGGGAATTGCTTCTGGGTACCTGGTGGCATGGTCCACTATCACCAGTATGAATCTGTGCCCAGATGCTGTTTGTGGGTCCATTGGTCCTACAATATCTATGCCCACTCTTTCAAAGGGAACCCCCACCACAGGTAGTGGTCTGAGGGGGGCCTTTGTGGTGCCACCTGATTTGCCACTGGCTTGGCAGGTGACACAGGAGCGACAAAACTCCTTGGTATCTTCTGTCATATGGGGCCAGTGAAAGTGAGGGACAAGCCTGTCCCAAGTCTTGTTCTGGCCTAAATGTCCTGCAAGGGGAATATCATGGGCCAAGGTAAGAAGGAAGCCTCTGAACTTCAGTGGTATGACCAACCTCCTCGATGCACCAGGCTTGGGGTCTCTAGCCTCTGAGTACAGTAGCCCTTCATCCCAATACACTCTATGGGTACCTTGAGAATTCCCTGCAGCCTCAGCAGCAGCCAGCTGTCTGAGGGGTTCAAGAGAGGGGCAGTCTAATTGAGCCTGCCTCAGATCTGCCCTTGAAGGTCCCCCTGTCCCAAGAAACTCAACCTGATCAGGTTCAAGTTCTTCTAGGACAGTTCCTTCAGGGCTCTCAGAATCATCCTCCTGGGAGGGCTGATCCACCACCTGAGGCAGGGGGGAAGGCACAGCCTTAACCCTACTGCTCTTTCCCTTGGGTTGTGACTGGTCCATAGTTTCAGGATCCAGCACTTGTTCAGTGGTGCACTTTTTGGCCTGTGACCTGGTCACAGCAAGGACATGTGCATCTATCCCCAGCATTTCTGCATGGGTCCTATACTCCACTTCAGACAAAACTGAAGTTTCAAGATCATTGCCCAGTAAACACTCTACAGGAAGGTCTGAACTAACAACAACTTTCTTGAGGCCAGTTACCCCTCCCCAGGAGAAGTTAACAATAGCCACACTATGGGAGGTAGTGGCATTGCTAGCGTTGGTCACTAGGTAATTCTCACCTAGCATGATCTGTCCAGGGTCCACAAAAGCAGGTGTCACCATTGTGACACTAGCCCCAGTGTCCCTGTAGGCCTGAGCCATTCTTTGGTTGATAAAAGGAGTCTGTCTGTACTTGCCCAGGTTACTGGGGCCTACAGTAGAGGACAAAGCTAAGTCCCCATCACAGATCAGAACAGCCTGAGTAGGTATTCTGACTAGGCCAGAATCCTCCTCAGTTCCCAGGGTTAACCCTGCTACACCCTTTTGCTGGGAACCACCACTTACAGCTGAACTAGGGGGTACAGTTGCCTTAGGGGCAATGGTGGCTGGGGGCTTATCCTTTTTGGTGCACTCACTAAACCAATGTGAGTGGGACTTACAATAGTTGCACCATGGTTTCTTTTGGCCTTCTTTCTTTTTATCCTTTTTGGGACCACCCTCCCCCTGAGCCTTTTGGGGGCCTGGTGAAGACTTCTGGTCTTTTTGTTTCTGATCATTACCCTTCTGGTCTGCCTTTTTCTGATCACCGCCCTGGTTCTGGTTTTTCTGCTTAACTCTAGTCCTGACCCATCTATCTGCCTTCTTTCCCAATTCTTGGGGAGAAGTCAGATCAGAATCAATCAGGTGTTGATGCAATAGCTGGTTTTGACAGTTGTTAAGTATTTGTTCTCTCATGATCAAATTATACAATCCTGTATAGTCCTTAACCTTACTTCCCATTAGCCAGCCTTCCAGAGCCTTAGTGGCACAATCTACAAAGTCAGTCCAGTCCTGAGTCTGTGTCTTCTGGGTATCCCTGAACAACAACCTGTATTGTTCAGTGGTTAGGCCAAACCCATCAATCAGAGCACTCTTCAGGACAGTGTAATTATCTGCATCCTCATCACTAACTGTGAGGAGCTTGTCTCTACCTTTCTCAAAGAAGGAGAGCCACAAGATAGCTGCCCACTGACTTTGGGGTACCTGCTGTACTTTACAAGCTCTCTCCAAAGCAGTTATCCATTTGTGGATGTCATCCCCACACTTGTAGGGAGGGACAATCTTGCTCAGGTTTCTATTATCATAGTGCCTGTCTCTATCCTTAGGGATATTGCTGCCACCAGTGGGTTCTGACCCACTTAACTTTTGCTCTCTAGCCAGAGCAAGCTTCTCCTTGGCAAGGGCAAGTTCTTCCCTCTGAATCCTCAGATTAGCTTCCCTCATTCTGGCTTCATGCTCCTTTCTCTCAGGTGAAGTCATTCCCCTGTGAGAGGAAGCATTAGAGATGCTAGAGACATGGGAGTGGATGGATTCCCTTGAAGGGGATCTGTCCCTCCTGCTTCTCTGTGTAAGCCTACCTGGGGGTCTGTATGGGGGGACCCCATGCAAACTCCCATGTAAGCTTAGGTTAGCCTGGCTAAGTCTTCCTACTTGGCCCTGGCTGTCTACCTCTTCATCTGAAGTCCCATCTGACTCCTCTGTGGTGGGTAGACCCTCCTGGGTACCTAGGGTAACTGCCTGTGAGGCTTTAAGAGCATCATACTCCTCTAGGAGTTGTCTTAACTGAAGGAGGGTAGGGTTTGCACCCTGTTTTATTCCTCTGGAGGTACACAGTTGTCTCATCTCTTGGAATGTTAGGGTATCATATCTAGAGGGGGTCTTCTGCAGACCTGACCCTCCTGAGAGAGCATCTAATTGATCTCCTCCCAGAGACATGATCTAGTGAGGGTGTGGTGTGTGCACCTACCTACACTAGTTGTTTCTACTAAACCTCTCTGGTAGTTGTAGTCAGGGTGTGTTACTCCCTTCAACCTACAACTACTAAGTCCAGTAGGACTTAAGTATTATAATCTATGTTATATGTACCTAGACAATATCTGTGTGATCTTTCAATTTAGTATCTTAAGATTACAATGGTATTACAACAGCAAGCTCAGATCCCAACCGCTGCTCACCAATGTGAGAAGTTGGCCTGATGTATGATGTCACTAGTTCTAGTGTACACCTTATATCAGTCCAAATACCCTTATGGTGATTGGTTGTAAAGTCAACCTTATAGACCAGCTATCCTAGTGGTAGCATGGACAAGAGCAATCTTAGGCTAAACTCTGAATGGCATGTGAAGCCAGCTGTGATACCATATATAATCCCTTGAATACCAAATGAAAGGACACCACAACAGATATATATATAAAATAAAGTGTATTTATTCTAGTCAAACCCTCAGCACTCTTTATGAGATTAGAGGTAAGTACAACACAGTCTTATTTAAGCATACATTAAGTCACACAGGTAAGTAATACAGTTAGGCCCTAGGGGCCACGCAAACCATATACTAAGTAAGTGGTATAAGGACCACTGTCACGGAAATAGGATAGGCCTAGGCCTAGGGAATCGCTGGGGCTACACTATACTACCAAAGGTTAGGAAGTGGAAGGCCCACGGGATTCAGGTGCAGAGTGGAAACACTCACGCGTAATGCGTAAAGGTCAATAGCAATAGTACAGTTTAGAAATAGATAGATTTAGGACACTTCCGGAGTAGCTAGGAAGTCGAGACTTGAAAACTAGACACTAGGATAGTCACTATCCTGATGAGCACCGGAGTACCCAAGTTACCTAGCCCACAGGCTGCGGGTGCATAGGGGTGAAGTTGCGTCGGGTTTCGTCGTCGACTCCTATGGATGCCTGAAGAAAGATGCTGACAGGCAGTCAGTGAAGAGTGTCCGGTGGATCCCAAGGCTGGGATCGAGAAGAGAGGAGACCTGCAAGCAGAAGGGACAGAGTCAAGGTCACTAGCCAGTGACCACGTGGAACCAGGAAGGAACCAGGCGATGTAGTGAAGATTGCAGGTGAAGGTGAAGCTTGTCGCTGCAGCCACGAGGACCAGGAAGTGTCGAGGACGACCAGGACCAGGAGGCGAGCTGTCCCACGAAGGCTCTTGCTGTCGGCGGCGTTGAAGTTGGACTAGGACTCACCAAGCCTTGGCAAGCGGAACCCACGCAGAATGAAGGACTTGCTTCTGGTGCAGACCAGGAAGGTCTGGGGTGCTTCTCTTTTTCAAAGAAGCAGGAGCCAGTCTGGAGGAGCCAAACCAGCGGTGAAGATTACAGGATGCGTCGTCACAAAGGCCACTAGCCAGCGGGCAAGCAACCGGACAGACGCGGCAAGCAGGAAAATGCTGAAGGGCCCCACGCAGGACTCGTGGAGTGTGGGGGGCTGATCTTCGGTGCAGATGGTGCTTGGGGGTGGGGCTTCTCAATCCCCGGTGCACAACTTCGAGGGTGCCTCAGAAGCTGCGCTTGAAGATACTAGCCACTTTTCCCAGGTAGCCGGTCCCACGTTGCTCGTCGCCTCCACGGATCTCAGCTCTGCTGTGGATGTGGATCAGGGTCGGAGAAGTCTGGAAGTCAAGGCTCTGGTCGGGCTCTGCAGTCGGTTCCTCGTAGAACTTGGGCAAAGCAAAGGGTAGTCTCTTGATGGTGCCTGTTTGCACAGGGTAGCCACTCCTTGGCCACAAGGGAGATTCTTCAGTCTTCTTCTTTCGTCGAATGTCGAAGGTCCAGAGTTTCTGTTCAAGATTGCAGGTTCAGGATAATCTAAAGTCTTGAGGCCCAACTCCCACTCTTATACTAATCTGGGGGGCTGGGATACCTGCTAGGTCACGCCTTATGGGTGGGACCTGGGAGGGGGTGGTTACACCCACTTCCCTTTGTCCAGTTTCGCGCCAGAGCTGGGGCTGGAGTGCCCCAGCGCCGGTTTGAACTGGACTATGCAAGGAACACCTTGTGTGCCCCAGGCATGTCTCATTCCTTTCAGCCCACCCTGCCCCAATACACTAAAGGCTGTCTGGGGAGGTGCTTGCACCTCCCCAAGCAGGAAACCTATTGTCCAGGCCTCCCTGGCTGGGATCACTCCCAGCAGCAGGAGGTCAGACTTGTGTCGTGGCAGCAGCATTCATTTTGTGATGCTGAGGCTTTGGTCAGAGGTTAACAGTGAAGTATGATTTTAACATGTCTTTCCCTCTAGAAGGGGGGAATAATATCCTCATGTCCAGAAATGGTATGGGGGTATTATTCCACAGTGTTAGACACCTTACACGACATGTTTCGATAAAGCCAAACCATAGTTACCATAACCGTTTAAGATTATAAGGCACTTTAAGAGTATATGGTAGGCTATATCATAGAACAGCTATAAGGACATGGTTCCACAAGCTGCAGACAGGCTCAGCTCATGCTAGAGCACCATCTCACATGTTACCAAGCACTCTGCCTCCAGGATTGTTAAGGCCTGCCATAGGAGTGACTGATAGGTACACATGTGTCTATATGTAAACTAGGTATAGGAATACTACACCTAAGCAAGGGGTGATTACACGACCTTGCCCCAGCTGAGTGATCAGCCAGTTGTGTCAAAATGGAAGGCCAGGCCAGGGGTGGCATAATGCATGCTGCAGCCCCTGGTAGGCCTAGGGTACACCTATGCCCTGGGTACCTAGGGTACACTGTACAGGGGCCAATAAGGTGATCCTATCCAAATGGGTTATGCACCTAAAGTACATAGTATTAATTTAGAGAGAGAACAGCAGGGCTGTGGGTCTGATTAGCAGGCCCACAGCCACATCTAAGTCGAAAACCAGTAAAGCAAAAGCAAAAAGTGGGGGTGAACATAGAAAGCAGACCCTACTCTCCTACAACTATAACCTAAAAGATTACTATTCTAACTCCAAACTAACTAAATCCAAAGAAGGGGCTGAACACTAAAACCCAAAAAATTACTATTCCAAATCCAAACAAACCAAATTCAGTGAAAATGCTGGTCATTAAAGCTAAAAAATGTATATTACATCTCCAAACCAACTAAAATCATAAAAAATACCAAAACCAAATCCAGAAAAATATATAACTAATAAATGTAAAACTATTAAAACTCAAAAAATATAAATGAACACTGCACAAAAAACAATTACTATTTCTAATCCAAATTAAGCAACTCAACATTAAAAACATAACTAATAAATGTATACATTTGCTAATGCTACTGCCATCTAAAAGAAAAGTCATATACTAACAAAAGATTTTCTTTATAGAAAATAATTAACTTTACATAATAATTATTTACATTCAATACCAAAATTGTAACATTTTCAAAAACAATTACAACCAAAAAAACAATATTACAAAAAACAATTGTTAAAAAATTGAAATTGTTTTACATTTTTTTAATATTTCTAAAATATTTTTAAATATTAATAACATTTATTTTAAAATTTCAAATTATAAATGTTTTTTTAATTTTCAAAAACACCAATTACAAATACAAAACATCTGTTATATATATTAGTCATATTATAAACTTAAATAAATCAAATAATTGAAAATATAATTTAAAACAACAAAAATTTAAAAAACATTTAAAAACATTAATATTAATTCTTAATTCATAAAACTATAATACATTTCCCAAACAATAATTGCTATTATGAACCCCGAAAAATTAAACAAAATATAGTTGTATCCAAAAACAACTACATTTTTAAATATAATTTAGGAAATATTGTATTTGAAATATGTTATTATTTTTATTAATTGAAATATTTAGTTTAAATATTGTAAATGTTTTAAATTAATACAAATATATTTTAATTTACTCCCCACCCTTATCCCCTATAAACCCAACATCTAACTCCTAAAAAATATATATCATTAATAAAAATTAAACAAAATTACTAAAAATAAATGAAAAACATACATAAAAATACTACAAATAACATCAACAAAATAAAACTATATTAAACTTTAAAATAAAATTTCCAAAAATAGATATTATTAACAACTAGGGACCAATTTTGCAAATTACAATGTGACTGAACACTGTTTGGTTGCATTCCTACATTTCTCTACGGGAGCATGCATTACGGCCGTAAACTGGCTGTAACGCATGCTCCCATAGGGAAATTGGAGGTGTGGTTCATCCCTGCACCCCATGGCAGGCACCTCACCCCACCTGGAGGCCGCACATCCAGGGGCCCCTGCTGGAGGCCCCCAAACACGTTTTCCGACATGGTTTCCATCTCAGACATGCCAGCATGGAGACCATGTCGGAAACCACACATTGTAATCCCAAGGGCAGAAAGACCCGCCATTTGGGACTACGAACCGGTTCAGACTGGCCAATGGGCTCCTTGAGCCTGTCGGAAGCTAGCTTGAATAACCGGCTGGTTTCAATACCGACAGGCTACATCTTTATTAGTCGGTCAGAATTGAAACCGACGATGGCAGTCGGAAAGCCTCTATATTTTTAGCATCGATATTTTAAAATTCAATATTTCATACATACACAAATTTCGATATTTGTACGTCGATATTACTGACATCGATATTCTTCTTCCACAATATTCATGACTCGATATCCATGTCACTCGATAGTTCTAATTTGATATTCTGTCTCTGCACCTAGTACTGCTCCTGTCAATATCTCCCCTTCTGGCTTTATATATTAACTTTGAATTAGCTATAAATTTTTATTAAAAAGTAAAATCTCTCAGTCAAGAAATCATCTTTAGCTATTGTGGCAAAAAACTGCCCTGATACAATGGGCCCACCGCTGCCTCTTACTGCAAATGAAATGATTAAGAATCAGATTCCTCCATTAAATCCAAATTGTACTGCATAACTTTAAGGGAGGCCATCAATAATTTGGTCCCATGCCAGCCAAGTAAATTAAAGCCAACTCAAAATCTTCCTGCATGTTTTGAATGACAATCTGATAGATAAGTAAAAATTGTAAAATGTCCACAACGTGTTTAGAAGCCCTCTTACAGTATCTAACTAAAAATGCATTATAAAGCAAATTGGCTTTCAAAGAGTCACAGCACAGATTGTGATCTGAGTGTCTACTAAAGCTGAAAAAGCAAAACGAGTTATTCAAGATCATCAATGAATTATAGATTACTGCTACTGGCAAGAATTATATTTTGTGTTCTCAATCGTTCTGCAATGAACTTTCTATGTTCTTTATCGGAAAAATTGATAACCGTCCAGGTTGTGCTGTAAATTATACTTATGTTAATCTCTCTGGCTTTAGTCTCTCCTCTCTCCTCAAGGCACAAAATAGTCATTGTTACACCATTAGACCTCCAATCGAAAGAGCAATTACCAATGCAGTGTCAGTTGGGCTCATCTCTGGCCGCCAGTTTGTTTTTTTGCAAAACACCTCTATTGATTAGTACATTCAATAGGACCAGTATTGCCAAGGTTAAAAAAAAGGAATAAAATACAATACAAATCATCTATATCAGTGGTTCCCAAACTTTTGACTCCTGAGGACCCCCATTGAGTCACCACTGTATGCCGGGGGACCCCCAAGCAATTTGTAGGATTTACATTTCAAACATTAAAACAGTAATTCGAAAACAATTAACACGTGTGCACACATAACAAATACTCGAATTACTAATGATTTTAGGTGCATATTTATAAGCCCCTATCACCATGGGAACATCACTTTTTGAGACGTTCCAGTGGTGATAGGGGCTTCGCCTCATTTACAAGGCAGCGTTAAGCCTTAACGTGGCTTAACGCTGCCTTGTAAATAAGACCCCCCTTTCACCCAATGCTTAGCGTGAAAGGGGTGGGCAGCGGGTGTTGCGGTGGGCGTTTCCCCTAAAACACTCATTGATTTTGACGTGGCCCCCTATTTACAAGGGCAGCGTAAATGGGAGGCAGCGCCAAAATTAAGACCAGGGAAAACCTGGTCTTAACTAATCCAAATTAAGCAACTCAACATTAAAAACATAACTAATAAATGTATACATTTGCTAATGCTACTGCCATCTAAAAGAAAAGTCATATACTAACAAAAGATTTTCTTTATAGAAAATAATTAACTTTACATAATAATTATTTACATTCAATACCAAAATTGTAACATTTTCAAAAACAATTACAACCAAAAAAACAATATTACAAAAAACAATTGTTAAAAAATTGAAATTGTTTTACATTTTTTTAATATTTCTAAAATATTTTTAAATATTAATAACATTTATTTTAAAATTTCAAATTATAAATGTTTTTTTAATTTTCAAAAACACCAATTACAAATACAAAACATCTGTTATATATATTAGTCATATTATAAACTTAAATAAATCAAATAATTGAAAATATAATTTAAAACAACAAAAATTTAAAAAACATTTAAAAACATTAATATTAATTCTTAATTCATAAAACTATAATACATTTCCCAAACAATAATTGCTATTATGAACCCCGAAAAATTAAACAAAATATAGTTGTATCCAAAAACAACTACATTTTTAAATATAATTTAGGAAATATTGTATTTGAAATATGTTATTATTTTTATTAATTGAAATATTTAGTTTAAATATTGTAAATGTTTTAAATTAATACAAATATATTTTAATTTACTCCCCACCCTTATCCCCTATAAACCCAACATCTAACTCCTAAAAAATATATATCATTAATAAAAATTAAACAAAATTACTAAAAATAAATGAAAAACATACATAAAAATACTACAAATAACATCAACAAAATAAAACTATATTAAACTTTAAAATAAAATTTCCAAAAATAGATATTATTAACAACTAGGGACCAATTTTGCAAATTACAATGTGACTGAACACTGTTTGGTTGCATTCCTACATTTCTCTACGGGAGCATGCATTACGGCCGTAAACTGGCTGTAACGCATGCTCCCATAGGGAAATTGGAGGTGTGGTTCATCCCTGCACCCCATGGCAGGCACCTCACCCCACCTGGAGGCCGCACATCCAGGGGCCCCTGCTGGAGGCCCCCAAACACGTTTTCCGACATGGTTTCCATCTCAGACATGCCAGCATGGAGACCATGTCGGAAACCACACATTGTAATCCCAAGGGCAGAAAGACCCGCCATTTGGGACTACGAACCGGTTCAGACTGGCCAATGGGCTCCTTGAGCCTGTCGGAAGCTAGCTTGAATAACCGGCTGGTTTCAATACCGACAGGCTACATCTTTATTAGTCGGTTAGAATTGAAACCGACGATGGCAGTCGGAAAGCCTCTATATTTTTAGCATCGATATTTTAAAATTCAATATTTCATACATACACAAATTTCGATATTTGTACGTCGATATTACTGACATCGATATTCTTCTTCCACAATATTCATGACTCGATATCCATGTCACTCGATAGTTCTAATTTGATATTCTGTCTCTGCACCTAGTACTGCTCCTGTCAATATCTCCCCTTCTGGCTTTATATATTAACTTTGAATTAGCTATCAATTTTTATTAAAAAGTAAAATCTCTCAGTCAAGAAATCATCTTTAGCTATTGTGGCAAAAAACTGCCCTGATACAATGGGCCCACCGCTGCCTCTTACTGCAAATGAAATGATTAAGAATCAGATTCCTCCATTAAATCCAAATTGTACTGCATAACTTTAAGGGAGGCCATCAATAATTTGGTCCCATGCCAGCCAAGTAAATTAAAGCCAACTCAAAATCTTCCTGCATGTTTTGAATGACAATCTGATAGATAAGTAAAAATTGTAAAATGTCCACAACGTGTTTAGAAGCCCTCTTACAGTATCTAACTAAAAATGCATTATAAAGCAAATTGGCTTTCAAAGAGTCACAGCACAGATTGTGATCTGAGTGTCTACTAAAGCTGAAAAAGCAAAACGAGTTATTCAAGATCATCAATGAATTATAGATTACTGCTACTGGCAAGAATTATATTTTGTGTTCTCAATCGTTCTGCAATGAACTTTCTATGTTCTTTATCGGAAAAATTGATAACCGTCCAGGTTGTGCTGTAAATTATACTTATGTTAATCTCTCTGGCTTTAGTCTCTCCTCTCTCCTCAAGGCACAAAATAGTCATTGTTACACCATTAGACCTCCAATCGAAAGAGCAATTACCAATGCAGTGTCAGTTGGGCTCATCTCTGGCCGCCAGTTTGTTTTTTTGCAAAACACCTCTATTGATTAGTACATTCAATAGGACCAGTATTGCCAAGGTTAAAAAAAAGGAATAAAATACAATACAAATCATCTATATCAGTGGTTCCCAAACTTTTGACTCCTGAGGACCCCCATTGAGTCACCACTGTATGCCGGGGGACCCCCAAGCAATTTGTAGGATTTACATTTCAAACATTAAAACAGTAATTCGAAAACAATTAACATGTGTGCACACATAACAAATACTCGAATTACTAATGATTTTAGGTGCATATTTATAAGCCCCTATCACCATGGGAACATCACTTTTTGAGACGTTCCAGTGGTGATAGGGGCTTCGCCTCATTTACAAGGCAGCGTTAAGCCTTAACGTGGCTTAACGCTGCCTTGTAAATAAGACCCCCCTTTCACCCAATGCTTAGCGTGAAAGGGGTGGGCAGCGGGTGTTGCGGTGGGCGTTTCCCCTAAAACACTCATTGATTTTGACGTGGCCCCCTATTTACAAGGGCAGCGTAAATGGGAGGCAGCGCCAAAATTAAGACCAGGGAAAACCTGGTCTTAACTAATCCAAATTAAGCAACTCAACATTAAAAACATAACTAATAAATGTATACATTTGCTAATGCTACTGCCATCTAAAAGAAAAGTCATATACTAACAAAAGATTTTCTTTATAGAAAATAATTAACTTTACATAATAATTATTTACATTCAATACCAAAATTGTAACATTTTCAAAAACAATTACAACCAAAAAAACAATATTACAAAAAACAATTGTTAAAAAATTGAAATTGTTTTACATTTTTTTAATATTTCTAAAATATTTTTAAATATTAATAACATTTATTTTAAAATTTCAAATTATAAATGTTTTTTTAATTTTCAAAAACACCAATTACAAATACAAAACATCTGTTATATATATTAGTCATATTATAAACTTAAATAAATCAAATAATTGAAAATATAATTTAAAACAACAAAAATTTAAAAAACATTTAAAAACATTAATATTAATTCTTAATTCATAAAACTATAATACATTTCCCAAACAATAATTGCTATTATGAACCCCGAAAAATTAAACAAAATATAGTTGTATCCAAAAACAACTACATTTTTAAATATAATTTAGGAAATATTGTATTTGAAATATGTTATTATTTTTATTAATTGAAATATTTAGTTTAAATGTTATAAATGTTTTAAATTAATACAAATATATTTTAATTTACTCCCCACCCTTATCCCCTATAAACCCAACATCTAACTCCTAAAAAATATATATCATTAATAAAAATTAAACAAAATTACTAAAAATAAATGAAAAACATACATAAAAATACTACAAATAACATCAACAAAATAAAACTATATTAAACTTTAAAATAAAATTTCAAAAAATAGATATTATTAACAACTAGGGACCAATTTTGCAAATTACAATGTGACTGAACACTGTTTGGTTGCATTCCTACATTTCTCTACGGGAGCATGCATTACGGCCGTAAACTGGCTGTAACGCATGCTCCCATAGGGAAATTGGAGGTGTGGTTCGTCCCTGTACCCCATGGCAGGCACCTCACCCCACCTGGAGGCCGCACACCCAGGGGCCCCTGCTGGAGGCCCCCAAACACGTTTTCCGACATGGTTTCCATCTCAGACATGCCAGCATGGAGACCATGTCGGAAACCACACATTGTAATCCCAAGGGCAGAAAGACCCGCCATTTGGGACTACGAACCGGTTCAGACTGGCCAACAGGCTCCTTGAGCCTGTCGGAAGCCAGCTTGAATAACCGGCTGGTTTCAATACCGACAGGCTACATCTTTATCAGTCGGTCAGAATTGAAACTGACGATGGCAGTCGGAAAGCCTCTATATTTTTAGCATCGATATTTTAAAATTCAATATTTCATACATACACAAATTTCGATATTTGTATGTCGATATTACTGACATCGATATTCTTCTACCACAATATTCATGACTCGATATCCATGTCACTCGATAGTTCTAATTTGATATTCTGTCTCTGCACCCAGTACTGCTCCTGTCAATATCTCCCCTTCTGGCTTTATATATTAACTTTGAATTAGCTATCAATTTTTATTAAAAAGTAAAATCTCTCAGTCAAGAAATCATCTTTAGCTATTGTGGCAAAAAACTGCCCTGATACAATGGGCCCACCGCTGCCTCTTACTGCCAATGAAATTATTAAGAATCAGATTCCTCCATTAAATCCAAATTGTACTGCATAACTTTAAGGGAGGCCATCAATAATTTGGTCCCATGCCAGCCAAGTAAATTAAAGCCAACTCAAAATCTTCCTGCATGTTTAATGACAATCTGATAGATAAGTAAACATTGTAAAATGTCCACAACGTGTTTAGAAGCCCTCTTACAGTATCTAACTAAAAATGCATTATAAAGCAAATTGGCTTTCAAAGAGTCACAGCACAGATTGTGATCTGAGTGTCTACTAAAGCTGAAAAAGCAAAACGAGTTATTCAAGATCATCAATGAATTATAGATTACTGCTACTGGCAAGAATTATATTTTGTGTTCTCAATCGTTCTGCAATGAACTTTCTATGTTCTTTATCGGAAAAATTGATAACCGTCCAGGTTGTGCTGTAAATTATACTTATGTTAATCTCTCTGGCTTTAGTCTCTCCTCTCTCCACAAGGCACAAAATAGTCATTGTTACACCATTAGACCTCCAATCGAAAGAGCAATTACCAATGCAGTGTCAGTTGGACTCCTCTCTGGACGCCAGTTTGTTTTTTTGCAAAACACCTCTATTGATTAGTACATTCAATAGGACCAGTATTGCCAAGGTTAAAAAAAAGGAATAAAATACAATACAAATCATCTATATCAGTGGTTCCCAAACTTTTGACTCCTGAGGACCCCCATTGAGTCACCACTGTATGCCGGGGGACCCCCAAGCAATTTGTAGGATTTACATTTCAAACATTAAAACAGTGATTCGAAAACAATTAACACGTGTGCACACATAACAAATACTCGAATTACTAATGATTTTAGGTGCATATTTATAAGCCCCTATCACCATGGGAACATCACTTTTTGAGACGTTCCAGTGGTGATAGGGGCTTCGCCTTATTTACAAGGCAGCGTTAAGCCTTAACGTGGCTTAACGCTGCCTTGTAAATAAGACCCCCCTTTCACCCAACGCTTAGCGTGAAAGGGGTGGGCAGCGGGTGTTGCGGTGGGCGTTTCCCCTACAACACTCATTGATTTTGACGTGGCCCCCTATTTACAAGGGCAGCGTAAATGGGAGGCAGCGCCAAAATTAAGACCAGGGAAAACCTGGTCTTAACTAATCCAAATTAAGCAACTCAACATTAAAAACATAACTAATAAATGTATACATTTGCTAATGCTACTGCCATCTAAAAGAAAAGTCATATACTAACAAAAGATTTTCTTTATAGAAAATAATTAACTTTACATAATAATTATTTACATTCAATACCAAAATTGTAACATTTTCAAAAACAATTACAACCAAAAAAACAATATTACAAAAAACAATTGTTAAAAAATTGAAATTGTTTTACATTTTTTTAATATTTCTAAAATATTTTTAAATATTAATAACATTTATTTTAAAATTTCAAATTATAAATGTTTTTTTAATTTTCAAAAACACCAATTACAAATACAAAACATCTGTTATATATATTAGTCATATTATAAACTTAAATAAATCAAATAATTGAAAATATAATTTAAAACAACAAAAATTTAAAAAACATTTAAAAACATTAATATTAATTCTTAATTCATAAAACTATAATACATTTCCCAAACAATAATTGCTATTATGAACCCCGAAAAATTAAACAAAATATAGTTGTATCCAAAAACAACTACATTTTTAAATATAATTTAGGAAATATTGTATTTGAAATATGTTATTATTTTTATTAATTGAAATATTTAGTTTAAATATTGTAAATGTTTTAAATTAATACAAATATATTTTAATTTACTCCCCACCCTTATCCCCTATAAACCCAACATCTAACTCCTAAAAAATATATATCATTAATAAAAATTAAACAAAATTACTAAAAATAAATGAAAAACATACATAAAAATACTACAAATAACATCAACAAAATAAAACTATATTAAACTTTAAAATAAAATTTCCAAAAATAGATATTATTAACAACTAGGGACCAATTTTGCAAATTACAATGTGACTGAACACTGTTTGGTTGCATTCCTACATTTCTCTACGGGAGCATGCATTACGGCCGTAAACTGGCTGTAACGCATGCTCCCATAGGGAAATTGGAGGTGTGGTTCATCCCTGCACCCCATGGCAGGCACCTCACCCCACCTGGAGGCCGCACACCCAGGGGCCCCTGCTGGAGGCCCCCAAACACGTTTTCCGACATGGTTTCCATCTCAGACATGCCAGCATGGAGACCATGTCGGAAACCACACATTGTAATCCCAAGGGCAGAAAGACCCGCCATTTGGGACTACGAACCGGTTCAGACTGGCCAATGGGCTCCTTGAGCCTGTCGGAAGCTAGCTTGAATAACCGGCTGGTTTCAATACCGACAGGCTACATCTTTATTAGTCGGTCAGAATTGAAACCGACGATGGCAGTCGGAAAGCCTCTATATTTTTAGCATCGATATTTTAAAATTCAATATTTCATACATACACAAATTTCGATATTTGTACGTCGATATTACTGACATCGATATTCTTCTTCCACAATATTCATGACTCGATATCCATGTCACTCGATAGTTCTAATTTGATATTCTGTCTCTGCACCTAGTACTGCTCCTGTCAATATCTCCCCTTCTGGCTTTATATATTAACTTTGAATTAGCTATCAATTTTTATTAAAAAGTAAAATCTCTCAGTCAAGAAATCATCTTTAGCTATTGTGGCAAAAAACTGCCCTGATACAATGGGCCCACCGCTGCCTCTTACTGCCAATGAAATGATTAAGAATCAGATTCCTCCATTAAATCCAAATTGTACTGCATAACTTTAAGGGAGGCCATCAATAATTTGATCCCATGCCAGCCAAGTAAATTAAAGCCAACTCAAAATCTTCCTGCATGTTTTGAATGACAATCTGATAGATAAGTAAAAATTGTAAAATGTCCACAACGTGTTTAGAAGCCCTCTTACAGTATCTAACTAAAAATGCATTATAAAGCAAATTGGCTTTCAAAGAGTCACAGCACAGATTGTGATCTGAGTGTCTACTAAAGCTGAAAAAGCAAAACGAGTTATTCAAGATCATCAATGAATTATAGATTACTGCTACTGGCAAGAATTATATTTTGTGTTCTCAATCGTTCTGCAATGAACTTTCTATGTTCTTTATCGGAAAAATTGATAACCGTCCAGGTTGTGCTGTAAATTATACTTATGTTAATCTCTCTGGCTTTAGTCTCTCCTCTCTCCTCAAGGCACAAAATAGTCATTGTTACACCATTAGACCTCCAATCGAAAGAGCAATTACCAATGCAGTGTCAGTTGGGCTCATCTCTGGCCGCCAGTTTGTTTTTTTGCAAAACACCTCTATTGATTAGTACATTCAATAGGACCAGTATTGCCAAGGTTAAAAAAAAGGAATAAAATACAATACAAATCATCTATATCAGTGGTTCCCAAACTTTTGACTCCTGAGGACCCCCATTGAGTCACCACTGTATGCCGGGGGACCCCCAAGCAATTTGTAGGATTTACATTTCAAACATTAAAACAGTAATTCGAAAACAATTAACACGTGTGCACACATAACAAATACTCGAATTACTAATGATTTTAGGTGCATATTTATAAGCCCCTATCACCATGGGAACATCACTTTTTGAGACGTTCCAGTGGTGATAGGGGCTTCGCCTCATTTACAAGGCAGCGTTAAGCCTTAACGTGGCTTAACGCTGCCTTGTAAATAAGACCCCCCTTTCACCCAATGCTTAGCGTGAAAGGGGTGGGCAGCGGGTGTTGCGGTGGGCGTTTCCCCTAAAACACTCATTGATTTTGACGTGGCCCCCTATTTACAAGGGCAGCGTAAATGGGAGGCAGCGCCAAAATTAAGACCAGGGAAAACCTGGTCTTAACTAATCCAAATTAAGCAACTCAACATTAAAAACATAACTAATAAATGTATACATTTGCTAATGCTACTGCCATCTAAAAGAAAAGTCATATACTAACAAAAGATTTTCTTTATAGAAAATAATTAACTTTACATAATAATTATTTACATTCAATACCAAAATTGTAACATTTTCAAAAACAATTACAACCAAAAAAACAATATTACAAAAAACAATTGTTAAAAAATTGAAATTGTTTTACATTTTTTTAATATTTCTAAAATATTTTTAAATATTAATAACATTTATTTTAAAATTTCAAATTATAAATGTTTTTTTAATTTTCAAAAACACCAATTACAAATACAAAACATCTGTTATATATATTAGTCATATTATAAACTTAAATAAATCAAATAATTGAAAATATAATTTAAAACAACAAAAATTTAAAAAACATTTAAAAACATTAATATTAATTCTTAATTCATAAAACTATAATACATTTCCCAAACAATAATTGCTATTATGAACCCCGAAAAATTAAACAAAATATAGTTGTATCCAAAAACAACTACATTTTTAAATATAATTTAGGAAATATTGTATTTGAAATATGTTATTATTTTTATTAATTGAAATATTTAGTTTAAATGTTATAAATGTTTTAAATTAATACAAATATATTTTAATTTACTCCCCACCCTTATCCCCTATAAACCCAACATCTAACTCCTAAAAAATATATATCATTAATAAAAATTAAACAAAATTACTAAAAATAAATGAAAAACATACATAAAAATACTACAAATAACATCAACAAAATAAAACTATATTAAACTTTAAAATAAAATTTCAAAAAATAGATATTATTAACAACTAGGGACCAATTTTGCAAATTACAATGTGACTGAACACTGTTTGGTTGCATTCCTACATTTCTCTACGGGAGCATGCATTACGGCCGTAAACTGGCTGTAACGCATGCTCCCATAGGGAAATTGGAGGTGTGGTTCGTCCCTGTACCCCATGGCAGGCACCTCACCCCACCTGGAGGCCGCACACCCAGGGGCCCCTGCTGGAGGCCCCCAAACACGTTTTCCGACATGGTTTCCATCTCAGACATGCCAGCATGGAGACCATGTCGGAAACCACACATTGTAATCCCAAGGGCAGAAAGACCCGCCATTTGGGACTACGAACCGGTTCAGACTGGCCAACAGGCTCCTTGAGCCTGTCGGAAGCCAGCTTGAATAACCGGCTGGTTTCAATACCGACAGGCTACATCTTTATCAGTCGGTCAGAATTGAAACTGACGATGGCAGTCGGAAAGCCTCTATATTTTTAGCATCGATATTTTAAAATTCAATATTTCATACATACACAAATTTCGATATTTGTATGTCGATATTACTGACATCGATATTCTTCTTCCACAATATTCATGACTCGATATCCATGTCACTCGATAGTTCTAATTTGATATTCTGTCTCTGCACCCAGTACTGCTCCTGTCAATATCTCCCCTTCTGGCTTTATATATTAACTTTGAATTAGCTATCAATTTTTATTAAAAAGTAAAATCTCTCAGTCAAGAAATCATCTTTAGCTATTGTGGCAAAAAACTGCCCTGATACAATGGGCCCACCGCTGCCTCTTACTGCCAATGAAATTATTAAGAATCAGATTCCTCCATTAAATCCAAATTGTACTGCATAACTTTAAGGGAGGCCATCAATAATTTGGTCCCATGCCAGCCAAGTAAATTAAAGCCAACTCAAAATCTTCCTGCATGTTTAATGACAATCTGATAGATAAGTAAACATTGTAAAATGTCCACAACGTGTTTAGAAGCCCTCTTACAGTATCTAACTAAAAATGCATTATAAAGCAAATTGGCTTTCAAAGAGCCACAGCACAGATTGTGACCTGAGTGTCTACTAAAGCTGAAAAAGCAAAACGAGTTATTCAAGATCATCAATGAATTATAGATTACTGCTACTGGCAAGAATTATATTTTGTGTTCTCAATCGTTCTGCAATGAACTTTCTATGTTCTTTATCGGAAAAATTGATAACCGTCCAGGTTGTGCTGTAAATTATACTTATGTTAATCTCTCTGGCTTTAGTCTCTCCTCTCTCCACAAGGCACAAAATAGTCATTGTTACACCATTAGACCTCCAATCGAAAGAGCAATTACCAATGCAGTGTCAGTTGGGCTCCTCTCTGGACGCCAGTTTGTTTTTTTGCAAAACACCTCTATTGATTAGTACATTCAATAGGACCAGTATTGCCAAGATTAAAAAAAAGGAATAAAATACAATACAAATCATCTATATCAGTGGTTCCCAAACTTTTGACTCCTGAGGACCCCCATTGAGTCACCACTGTATGCCGGGGGACCCCCAAGCAATTTGTAGGATTTACATTTCAAACATTAAAACAGTGATTCGAAAACAATTAACACGTGTGCACACATAACAAATACTCGAATTACTAATGATTTTAGGTGCATATTTATAAGCCCCTATCACCATGGGAACATCACTTTTTGAGACGTTCCAGTGGTGATAGGGGCTTCGCCTTATTTACAAGGCAGCGTTAAGCCTTAACGTGGCTTAACGCTGCCTTGTAAATAAGACCCCCCTTTCACCCAATGCTTAGCGTGAAAGGGGTGGGCAGCGGGTGTTGCGGTGGGCGTTTCCCCTACAACACTCATTGATTTTGACGTGGCCCCCTATTTACAAGGGCAGCGTAAATGGGAGGCAGCGCCAAAATTAAGACCAGGGAAAACCTGGTCTTAACTAATCCAAATTAAGCAACTCAACATTAAAAACATAACTAATAAATTTATACATTTGCTAATGCTACTGCCATCTAAAAGAAAAGTCATATACTAACAAAAGATTTTCTTTATAGAAAATAATTAACTTTACATAATAATTATTTACATTCAATACCAAAATTGTAACATTTTCAAAAACAATTACAACCAAAAAAACAATATTACAAAAAACAATTGTTAAAAAATTTAAATTGTTTTACATTTTTTTAATATTTCTAAAATATTTTTAAATATTAATAACATTTATTTTAAAATTTCAAATTATAAATGTTTTTTTAATTTGTAAAAACACCAATTACAAATACAAAACATCTGTTATATATATTAGTCATATTATAAACTTAAATAAATCAAATAATTGAAAATATATTTTAAAACAACAAAAATTTAAAAAACATTTAAAAACATTAATATTAATTCTTAATTCATAAAACTATAATACATTTCCCAAACAATAATTGCTATTATGAACCCCGAAAAATTAAACAAAATATAGTTGTATCCAAAAACAACTACATTTTTAAATATAATTTAGGAAATATTGTATTTGAAATATGTTATTATTTTTATTAATTGAAATATTTAGTTTAAATGTTATAAATGTTTTAAATTAATACAAATATATTTTAATTTACTCCCCACCCTTATCCACTATAAACCCAACATCTAACTCCTAAAAAATATATATCATTAATAAAAATTAAACAAAATTACTAAAAATAAATGAAAAACATACATAAAAATACTACAAATAACATCAACAAAATAAAACTATATTAAACTTTAAAATAAAATTTCAAAAAATAGATATTATTAACAACTAGGGACCAATTTTGCAAATTACAATGTGACTGAACAGTGTTTGGTTGCATTCCTACATTTCTCTACGGGAGCATGCATTACGGTCGTAAACTGGCTGTAACGCATGCTCCCATAGGGAAATTTGAGGTGTGGTTCATCCCTGCACCCCATGGCAGGCACCTCACCCCACCTGGAGGCCGCACACCCAGGGGCCCCTGCTGGAGGCCCCCAAACACGTTTTCCGACATGGTTTCCATCTCAGACATGCCAGCATGGAGACCATGCCGGAAACCACACATTGTAATCCCAAGGGCAGAAAGACCCGCCATTTGGGACTACGAACCGGTTCAGACTGGCCAACGGGCTCCTTGAGCCTGTCGGAAGCCAGCTTGAATAACCGGCTGGTTTCAATACCGACAGGCTACATCTTTATCAGTCGGTCAGAATTGAAACCGACGATGGCAGTCGGAAAGCCTCTATATTTTTAGCATCGATATTTTAAAATTCAATATTTCATACACACACAAATTTCGATATTTGTACGTCGATATTACTGACATCGATATTCTTCTTCCACAATATTCATGACTCGATATCCATGTCACTCGATAGTTCTAATTTGATATTCTGTCTCTGCACCCAGTACTGCTCCTGTCAATATCTCCCCTTCTGGCTTTATATATTAACTTTGAATTAGCTATCAATTTTTATTAAAAAGTAAAATCTCTCAGTCAAGAAATCATCTTTAGCTATTGTGGCAAAAAACTGCCCTGATACAATGGGCCCACCGCTGCCTCTTACTGCCAATGAAATGATTAAGAATCAGATTCTTCCATTAAATCCAAATTGTACTGCATAACTTTAAGGGAGGCCATCAATAATTTGGTCCCATGCCAGCCAAGTAAATTAAAGCCAACTCAAAATCTTCCTGCATGTTTAATGACAATCTGATAGATAAGTAAAAATTGTAAAATGTCCACAACGTGTTTAGAAGCCCTCTTACAGTATCTAACTAAAAATGCATTATAAAGCAAATTGGCTTTCAAAGAGTCACAGCACAGATTGTGATCTGAGTGTCTACTAAAGCTGAAAAAGCAAAACGAGTTATTCAAGATCATCAATGAATTATAGATTACTGCTACTGGCAAGAATTATATTTTGTGTTCTCAATCGTTCTGCAATGAACTTTCTATGTTCTTTATCGGAAAAATTGATAACCATCCAGGTTGTGCTGTAAATTATACTTATGTTAATCTCTCTGGCTTTAGTCTCTCCTCTCTCCTCAAGGCACAAAATAGTCATTGTTACACCATTAGACCTCCAATCGAAAGAGCAATTACCAATGCAGTGTCAGTTGGGCTCCTCTCTGGACGCCAGTTTGTTTTTTTGCAAAACACCTCTATTGATTAGTACATTCAATAGGACCAGTATTGCCAAGGTTAAAAAAAAGGAATAAAATACAATACAAATCATCTATATCAGTGGTTCCCAAACTTTTGACTCCTGAGGACCCCCATTGAGTCACCACTGTATGCCGGGGGACCCCCAAGCAATTTGTAGGATTTACATTTCAAACATTAAAACAGTAATTCGAAAACAATTAACACGTGTGCACACATAACAAATACTCGGAACATCACTTTTTGAGACGTTCCAGTGGTGATAGGGGCTTCGCCTTATTTACAAGGCAGCGTTAAGCCTTAACGTGGCTTAACGCTGCCTTGTAAATAAGACCCCCCTTTCACCCAATGCTTAGCGTGAAAGGGGTGGGCAGCGGGTGTTGCGTTGGGCGTTTCCCCTACAACACTCATTGATTTTGACGTGGCCCCCTATTTACAAGCATTACAACAAACAAATGATGGACGGAATGCTGACAATGCAGACATTCTCCCCCAGTCAAGAGATCTGGGTTAAATCCATCGTTCTTTTGCCCACTACGCCACCCCAGTTTAGACATGGCCATATGCAAATCAGTCTTGACCCTGTGCCTCATGGGAACAGTCCAGCCCGAACTGCCAAGCCATGTCTTCCCTGGACCGGAATCAAGCATCCTAGGACCGGTTTCTGGCTATCAGCCGTCATCAGCCAGGATAGCTTGACTCCAGTGGCGTAGTGAGCACGGGTCCCACGTCTGGGAATACCCATCCCACTTAGGGCGAAAAGCATTACAACAAACAAATGATGGACGGAATGCTGACAATGCAGACATTCTCCCCCAGTCAAGAGATCTGGGTTAAATCCATCGTTCTTTTGCCCACTACGCCACCCCAGTTTAGACATGGCCATATGCAAATCAGTCTTGACCCTGTGCCTCATGGGAACAGTCCAGCCCGAACTGCCAAGCCATGTCTTCCCTGGACCGGAATCAAGCATCCTAGGACCGGTTTCTGGCTATCAGCCGTCATCAGCCAGGATAGCTTGACTCCAGTGGCGTAGTGAGCACGGGTCCCACGTCTGGGAATACCCATCCCACTTAGGGCGAAAAGCATTACAACAAACAAATGATGGACGGAATGCTGACAATGCAGACATTCTCCCCCAGTCAAGAGATCTGGGTTAAATCCATCGTTCTTTTGCCCACTACGCCACCCCAGTTTAGACATGGCCATATGCAAATCAGTCTTGACCCTGTGCCTCATGGGAACAGTCCAGCCCGAACTGCCAAGCCATGTCTTCCCTGGACCGGAATCAAGCATCCTAGGACCGGTTTCTGGCTATCAGCCGTCATCAGCCAGGATAGCTTGACTCCAGTGGCGTAGTGAGCACGGGTCCCACGTCTGGGAATACCCATCCCACTTAGGGCGAAAAGCATTACAACAAACAAATGATGGACGGAATGCTGACAATGCAGACATTCTCCCCCAGTCAAGAGATCTGGGTTAAATCCATCGTTCTTTTGCCCACTACGCCACCCCAGTTTAGACATGGCCATATGCAAATCAGTCTTGACCCTGTGCCTCATGGGAACAGTCCAGCCCGAACTGCCAAGCCATGTCTTCCCTGGACCGGAATCAAGCATCCTAGGACCGGTTTCTGGCTATCAGCCGTCATCAGCCAGGATAGCTTGACTCCAGTGGCGTAGTGAGCACGGGTCCCACGTCTGGGAATACCCATCCCACTTAGGGCGAAAAGCATTACAACAAACAAATGATGGACGGAATGCTGACAATGCAGACATTCTCCCCCAGTCAAGAGATCTGGGTTAAATCCATCGTTCTTTTGCCCACTACGCCACCCCAGTTTAGACATGGCCATATGCAAATCAGTCTTGACCCTGTGCCTCATGGGAACAGTCCAGCCCGAACTGCCAAGCCATGTCTTCCCTGGACCGGAATCAAGCATCCTAGGACCGGTTTCTGGCTATCAGCCGTCATCAGCCAGGATAGCTTGACTCCAGTGGCGTAGTGAGCACGGGTCCCACGTCTGGGAATACCCATCCCACTTAGGGCGAAAAGCATTACAACAAACAAATGATGGACGGAATGCTGACAATGCAGACATTCTCCCCCAGTCAAGAGATCTGGGTTAAATCCATCGTTCTTTTGCCCACTACGCCACCCCAGTTTAGACATGGCCATATGCAAATCAGTCTTGACCCTGTGCCTCATGGGAACAGTCCAGCCCGAACTGCCAAGCCATGTCTTCCCTGGACCGGAATCAAGCATCCTAGGACCGGTTTCTGGCTATCAGCCGTCATCAGCCAGGATAGCTTGACTCCAGTGGCGTAGTGAGCACGGGTCCCACGTCTGGGAATACCCATCCCACTTAGGGCGAAAAGCATTACAACAAACAAATGATGGACGGAATGCTGACAATGCAGACATTCTCCCCCAGTCAAGAGATCTGGGTTAAATCCATCGTTCTTTTGCCCACTACGCCACCCCAGTTTAGACATGGCCATATGCAAATCAGTCTTGACCCTGTGCCTCATGGGAACAGTCCAGCCCGAACTGCCAAGCCATGTCTTCCCTGGACCGGAATCAAGCATCCTAGGACCGGTTTCTGGCTATCAGCCGTCATCAGCCAGGATAGCTTGACTCCAGTGGCGTAGTGAGCACGGGTCCCACGTCTGCGAATACCCATCCCACTTAGGGCGAAAAGCATTACAACAAACAAATGATGGACGGAATGCTGACAATGCAGACATTCTCCCCCAGTCAAGAGATCTGGGTTAAATCCATCGTTCTTTTGCCCACTACGCCACCCCAGTTTAGACATGGCCATATGCAAATCAGTCTTGACCCTGTGCCTCATGGGAACAGTCCAGCCCGAACTGCCAAGCCATGTCTTCCCTGGACCGGAATCAAGCATCCTAGGACCGGTTTCTGGCTATCAGCCGTCATCAGCCAGGATAGCTTGACTCCAGTGGCGTAGTGAGCACGGGTCCCACGTCTGGGAATACCCATCCCACTTAGGGCGAAAAGCATTACAACAAACAAATGATGGACGGAATGCTGACAATGCAGACATTCTCCCCCAGTCAAGAGATCTGGGTTAAATCCATCGTTCTTTTGCCCACTACGCCACCCCAGTTTAGACATGGCCATATGCAAATCAGTCTTGACCCTGTGCCTCATGGGAACAGTCCAGCCCGAACTGCCAAGCCATGTCTTCCCTGGACCGGAATCAAGCATCCTAGGACCGGTTTCTGGCTATCAGCCGTCATCAGCCAGGATAGCTTGACTCCAGTGGCGTAGTGAGCACGGGTCCCACGTCTGGGAATACCCATCCCACTTAGGGCGAAAAGCATTACAACAAACAAATGATGGACGGAATGCTGACAATGCAGACATTCTCCCCCAGTCAAGAGATCTGGGTTAAATCCATCGTTCTTTTGCCCACTACGCCACCCCAGTTTAGACATGGCCATATGCAAATCAGTCTTGACCCTGTGCCTCATGGGAACAGTCCAGCCCGAACTGCCAAGCCATGTCTTCCCTGGACCGGAATCAAGCATCCTAGGACCGGTTTCTGGCTATCAGCCGTCATCAGCCAGGATAGCTTGACTCCAGTGGCGTAGTGAGCACGGGTCCCACGTCTGGGAATACCCATCCCACTTAGGGCGAAAAGCATTACAACAAACAAATGATGGACGGAATGCTGACAATGCAGACATTCTCCCCCAGTCAAGAGATCTGGGTTAAATCCATCGTTCTTTTGCCCACTACGCCACCCCAGTTTAGACATGGCCATATGCAAATCAGTCTTGACCCTGTGCCTCATGGGAACAGTCCAGCCCGAACTGCCAAGCCATGTCTTCCCTGGACCGGAATCAAGCATCCTAGGACCGGTTTCTGGCTATCAGCCGTCATCAGCCAGGATAGCTTGACTCCAGTGGCGTAGTGAGCACGGGTCCCACGTCTGGGAATACCCATCCCACTTAGGGCGAAAAGCATTACAACAAACAAATGATGGACGGAATGCTGACAATGCAGACATTCTCCCCCAGTCAAGAGATCTGGGTTAAATCCATCGTTCTTTTGCCCACTACGCCACCCCAGTTTAGACATGGCCATATGCAAATCAGTCTTGACCCTGTGCCTCATGGGAACAGTCCAGCCCGAACTGCCAAGCCATGTCTTCCCTGGACCGGAATCAAGCATCCTAGGACCGGTTTCTGGCTATCAGCCGTCATCAGCCAGGATAGCTTGACTCCAGTGGCGTAGTGAGCACGGGTCCCACGTCTGGGAGTACCCATCCCACTTAGGGCGAAAAGCATTACAACAAACAAATGATGGACGGAATGCTGACAATGCAGACATTCTCCCCCAGTCAAGAGATCTGGGTTAAATCCATCGTTCTTTTGCCCACTACGCCACCCCAGTTTAGACATGGCCATATGCAAATCAGTCTTGACCCTGTGCCTCATGGGAACAGTCCAGCCCGAACTGCCAAGCCATGTCTTCCCTGGACCGGAATCAAGCATCCTAGGACCGGTTTCTGGCTATCAGCCGTCATCAGCCAGGATAGCTTGACTCCAGTGGCGTAGTGAGCACGGGTCCCACGTCTGGGAATACCCATCCCACTTAGGGCGAAAAGCATTACAACAAACAAATGATGGACGGAATGCTGACAATGCAGACATTCTCCCCCAGTCAAGAGATCTGGGTTAAATCCATCGTTCTTTTGCCCACTACGCCACCCCAGTTTAGACATGGCCATATGCTGGCTGATGACGGCTGATAGCCAGAAACCGGTCCTAGGATGCTTGATTCCTGTCCAGGGAAGACATGGCTTGGCAGTTCGGGCTGGACTGTTCCCATGAGGCACAGGGTCAAGACTGATTTGCATATGGCCATGTCTAAACTGGGGTGGTGTAGTGGGCAAAAGAACGATGGATTTAACCCAGATCTCTTGACTGGGGGAGAATGTCTGCATTGTCAGCATTCCGTCCATCATTTGTTTGTTGTAACGCTTTTCACCCTAAGTGGGATGGGTATTCCCAGACGTGGGACCCGTGCTCACTACGCCACTGGAGTCAAGCTATCCTGGCTGATGACGGCTGATAGCCAGAAACCGGTCCTAGGATGCTTGATTCCTGTCCAGGGAAGACATGGCTTGGCAGTTCGGGCTGGACTGTTCCCATGAGGCACAGGGTCAAGACTGATTTGCATATGGCCATGTCTAAACTGGGGTGGTGTAGTGGGCAAAAGAACGATGGATTTAACCCAGATCTCTTGACTGGGGGAGAATGTCTGCATTGTCAGCATTCCGTCCATCATTTGTTTGTTGTAACGCTTTTCACCCTAAGTGGGATGGGTATTCCCAGACGTGGGACCCGTGCTCACTACGCCACTGGAGTCAAGCTATCCTGGCTGATGACGGCTGATAGCCAGAAACCGGTCCTAGGATGCTTGATTCCTGTCCAGGGAAGACATGGCTTGGCAGTTCGGGCTGGACTGTTCCCATGAGGCACAGGGTCAAGACTGATTTGCATATGGCCATGTCTAAACTGGGGTGGTGTAGTGGGCAAAAGAACGATGGATTTAACCCAGATCTCTTGACTGGGGGAGAATGTCTGCATTGTCAGCATTCCGTCCATCATTTGTTTGTTGTAACGCTTTTCACCCTAAGTGGGATGGGTATTCCCAGACGTGGGACCCGTGCTCACTACGCCACTGGAGTCAAGCTATCCTGGCTGATGACGGCTGATAGCCAGAAACCGGTCCTAGGATGCTTGATTCCTGTCCAGGGAAGACATGGCTTGGCAGTTCGGGCTGGACTGTTCCCATGAGGCACAGGGTCAAGACTGATTTGCATATGGCCATGTCTAAACTGGGGTGGTGTAGTGGGCAAAAGAACGATGGATTTAACCCAGATCTCTTGACTGGGGGAGAATGTCTGCATTGTCAGCATTCCGTCCATCATTTGTTTGTTGTAACGCTTTTCACCCTAAGTGGGATGGGTATTCCCAGACGTGGGACCCGTGCTCACTACGCCACTGGAGTCAAGCTATCCTGGCTGATGACGGCTGATAGCCAGAAACCGGTCCTAGGATGCTTGATTCCTGTCCAGGGAAGACATGGCTTGGCAGTACGGGCTGGACTGTTCCCATGAGGCACAGGGTCAAGACTGATTTGCATATGGCCATGTCTAAACTGGGGTGGTGTAGTGGGCAAAAGAACGATGGATTTAACCCAGATCTCTTGACTGGGGGAGAATGTCTGCATTGTCAGCATTCCGTCCATCATTTGTTTGTTGTAACGCTTTTCACCCTAAGTGGGATGGGTATTCCCAGACGTGGGACCCGTGCTCACTACGCCACTGGAGTCAAGCTATCCTGGCTGATGACGGCTGATAGCCAGAAACCGGTCCTAGGATGCTTGATTCCTGTCCAGGGAAGACATGGCTTGGCAGTTCGGGCTGGACTGTTCCCATGAGGCACAGGGTCAAGACTGATTTGCATATGGCCATGTCTAAACTGGGGTGGTGTAGTGGGCAAAAGAACGATGGATTTAACCCAGATCTCTTGACTGGGGGAGAATGTCTGCATTGTCAGCATTCCGTCCATCATTTGTTTGTTGTAACGCTTTTCACCCTAAGTGGGATGGGTATTCCCAGACGTGGGACCCGTGCTCACTACGCCACTGGAGTCAAGCTATCCTGGCTGATGACGGCTGATAGCCAGAAACCGGTCCTAGGATGCTTGATTCCTGTCCAGGGAAGACATGGCTTGGCAGTTCGGGCTGGACTGTTCCCATGAGGCACAGGGTCAAGACTGATTTGCATATGGCCATGTCTAAACTGGGGTGGTGTAGTGGGCAAAAGAACGATGGATTTAACCCAGATCTCTTGACTGGGGGAGAATGTCTGCATTGTCAGCATTCCGTCCATCATTTGTTTGTTGTAACGCTTTTCACCCTAAGTGGGATGGGTATTCCCAGACGTGGGACCCGTGCTCACTACGCCACTGGAGTCAAGCTATCCTGGCTGATGACGGCTGATAGCCAGAAACCGGTCCTAGGATGCTTGATTCCTGTCCAGGGAAGACATGGCTTGGCAGTTCGGGCTGGACTGTTCCCATGAGGCACAGGGTCAAGACTGATTTGCATATGGCCATGTCTAAACTGGGGTGGTGTAGTGGGCAAAAGAACGATGGATTTAACCCAGATCTCTTGACTGGGGGAGAATGTCTGCATTGTCAGCATTCCGTCCATCATTTGTTTGTTGTAACCCCTATTTACAAGGGCAGCGTAAATGGGAGGCAGCGCCAAAATTAAGACCAGGGAAAACCTGGTCTTAACTTGGCGAAACAAGGAGAAATGCTTCATTTCTCCTCGTTTTTGCAAAACGCCTTGCTGCAAATCAAAAATCTTTAAACAAAAATTAAAAATGACATTTTGTAACTTCCATATGTGCTGCATTAAGCAGCACACATAGAAGTGACAAAACGACAATTCAATATTTTTTATGTGCAGAAAGGGGGACCTTCCTGTACATACACAATCTTCCCCCGTTAAGTGTAGCGCCAGCGCAGGGGAAACGCAGGGCTGCACCATATTCTTGTAAATATGGTGCAGCCCTGCGTTTATGAAGTGGCGCAGTGTGTTAAGCCAAGGAGGCTAACGACCTTCTCCGCCACTTCTGTTGTATTATATATTGAAAGCATTTGCAAGAAAACGAAAAAAGTTAATGGGAAGGTTGGTGCTGCAGCTCCGTGACTAACTTTTCAATGGTTGGCTTTATTTCGCAGTACGAGGCTCCTGCTCCTGCCAGGGCCAGACTGGAAATCCAAAGCAGCCCTGGCAAATTAATTCAGACCAGTCCCCATAAGGTGCACACCAAGTGCAATGAGTGAGCCTGACCACTACAAAGGGGGCTTTGGGAGGCTCTCCCCCCAAAACATTCAGGAAACAATGGTTCAGTCTACAACACATTTATCATTATATATTGAATTGTATTAGCTTTTAAAGAATAGTAAATGAAGCCCTACTATGCACCAGAATTCGACAATCTTTCTGGGGGGTCTTCAATGATTCCCCTACTATCACCCTCCAACAGTGCTTCTCATCGCCCCATAGCCCCTCTGTCACCTGTATTTAATGTTTTATAGCATCTCTCATACCATTGAAGGATGTCAGAGCACTTTACATCACACACATATAGAGACAGTGAATCATACGTGTAAATCAGTGTATAGAAAATGTTACATAAGGCAAAGGGGACTACAAGGTGTAGAATTCACATGTCAATTATACTGGTAGGCATTGTTAAGGAGTGCTTGGTCTGGAGAAGCACAAACTCAGGATTCAGAACATAACACAGTGGTTAGCAATAATGACTTTAACACTAAAAATGTATTTCCTCCCAAATAAACCTTTTTAGCAGCATCAGGATAATGAAAGACTGGGAAAAAACATAAGTCACTAACTTGTACGTTGCAGTTTGCAAGCAGCTGTTTGATGACAGTTTATAGGTCACTGTGCTAGATTACGATTGTCCCTTATGAACTGCACAGTAAAAAAAAAGAATCTCTCTGACAAAAGAAGTAACCCACTGACCTATGCATGTAAAATACTGTTTTTTAAAAGGCATGGTACATGTTCTTTGCAGTAGGCATTTTAACCCTCTGCGCTACATTCGATAAGTCAAAGCTGCCACTGGACAAAACTCATGTCTCTCCAGCAGGGACATTAATCACTGGTGTTATCTTGACACTTTTATTGTTCTTTGAAAGCTGCTAATTAAACAAGATACTTTGCAGTGCTTTCAAAACTGCTGCCTGTGGACCCCCTAGGAATGTGTCAGGGACCCCTGGGGGTCCACGGACCACAGTTTGGGAAACACTGATCTATATCATAGGAATCGAAGTTGAAGTCCCAATCAGAAGAGAAAAGCAATAATGTTCATATCATTAGGTCGGAAGAGCAATCCAAGAGTTCGTATATAATTTGCTCTTGCGACCCCATTCTTAGGAAGTTCCTTCCATACTAGACGATTATCTTTCTCCGGCCTTGCTGGAAATCGTAAGTCTTCTCTTCTTGCTAGATCCATTCCCAGTAACTTCGAAGCACGAATAGTGCTTCCTCCATTTAAAAATCCTGAGCTTCTCCTCTTTGCCAGCCAATTATTGTCCAATCACTCTTCTGCCAGGAACTGCAAAATCCCTTGAATCATTTGTAGCAAGTAATTGTGAATGATTTTAGAAATCAATAAATTGTTGTACAATGCTCCTCTCAGTCTGGTATTCGCCCACACTGCAGCATTGAGCTAACTATGCCGGCTGTGGTGGATGACCTGTATTTGGTGGTCATGATGGCAATGCAAATATCATGATATTACTTGACATGTCAGCGGCATTTGATAGAGTGGATCATCAAATCCTTATCATCTGGTTGCAGACTGTAGGCATTGAGGACACAGTCCTAGATGAATTTACCACCTTTCTTAGTGTGAGAACTTAGCAGGTGTCTTTAGGACAGTCCCGCTTCACCCCAACCATCTGTTCCTATGATGTTAAGCAGGGCTCTGCCTCATGTTCTTATTTATTTAATATTTTCATGAGACTCCTGGCAGTCATCGCTCGCTCCTTTGGCCTCAATGTATATACTTACACTGATGACACCCAGCTCTTCTTTAGGCTCAGCAACCACTCTACAGTGCAGAAAAAATGGAAATGACTGACCTGGACACATCCAAACAGGCAAACAGAGGGGCAAACTCACAACCACCCCTTATAACACACCCACCAAAAATTCAAACGGAGGCCCACCCACAAATGGACCAAAAAAAAAGGGCCTACACACACAAACCATGAGCCTTTGCAACAGACTCACTGCAGCTAGAGAGCACACACCAACAACTGCACCCATCCACCTTAACATATACACCTTCAGACAACCTCCTTCACAGATACCCCCTCTTCACATTCACACCCACACGTCACATTCAGACCCACACACCCACAACCATCCACACCCTCACCCCACACCATGCCCACGACAAGAATCCAAAGTTCACAAGGGAGGAGCTGGAGAT
This sequence comes from Triturus cristatus, assembly GCF_964204655.1. NCBI lineage: Eukaryota > Metazoa > Chordata > Amphibia > Caudata > Salamandridae > Triturus > Triturus cristatus. The sequence goes on along the minus strand of NC_140583.1, from coordinate 106,776,765 downwards.
CCTTGTCAATGAAGTCATCAGAGTCGAGCCACAGCTGTTTGGAACATTGGTAAGACAGACCAGCATAGCTGAAAAATCACGCCTGTGGCAGAGAATCGTCAATAGGGTGAATGTTGTTGCACCCATCAGAAGGACCAGAAATGAATGCCAAGCCAGGTGGTACGATCTGCGGAGGGCGGTCAAGAGATAAATGAATGAAGAGCACGCCCAGACCAACATCACTGGAGGTGGTGCGCCCCGCAGACCAGTACATTACCATCCCTGGGAGGAGAAGGTGATGGCCATGCTTCCGCCGGTGGGAGTACATGGACTCCAAGGACCTCCAGTGCCTGGTGAGTACAAGAAAAACTTACGTAACATGGGGGTAATGGCATCCACACCCCAACTACACCAAATGCACGCAACTACCCCCAAGCCCTCACCCGCCAGAACCACAGTCACAAACAACGCGAATGCCAATAACATGTGTATGCCCCATTGAGAAAGCAAGGCCATGCTATGTCCCATGCCACACGAAGCACCAACCCAAGAATGGATGTCCTGCATGCTGGGAGGGTTGGTGCACCAAAACGCATGTTTGAATTCCAAATCAGACACAAATGCCCTCATCCCATATGGCCCAGCTACATACCCATGCACCATGCGCAATGCCCAGGGATTGGGAAAGTACTGACAAGATTCCTCACACTCGGCCCTGGTGTAGGCAGCACAAGGCCCTCCTGTGACCAGTGCAAGCACAAACACCAACACAACAAGGTCAGATATCTAGGACAGGAACTTACACTCACTGTCATGGCAGCATGCTCCATGGGGGGACAGCTACATCACCTGGGAGCCCCAGTGCCAAATCACACTACACCCACCAGCAGGCCCTGTCACACACACCCCTTACACAAGCAGACACCACCAGGACAGGCAATGGATTTACCCACTGCCATAATGGACATGTAACACAACAAGACCAATACATAGCCGAAGAAGCACCCAAGCCACAAATGGACATGTCAAAGACTCAAGAGAACATATCAATCTGTCCCCCGCAACATACCCATACACAAGTGAACATTGAGGAGAATGCTAGGCACATACAACTACCTGGAGGAACAGTGCCAACTTGAATGTGTATGAAACATGCATGTTGCATGAAACAGCATTAACATTGTCTGTCGCTCACACACTGGGCAACGTGATGAACATCCCCCCAACAATGGGGGTGAAGAATCACAGTCACAGGCTGGGGAGGAACCGGATCCCACCAGCAGCGACGCCTCTCAACACTCTGCGGATGACCCCGACCGACCTGGACCCTCTGGTGTCCAAGCCCCTGCAGAACCTGGTTCAGGAATACCTGTGCCAACCACCACCCCCATTCCTGCCACATCACAGGAGACACCCAGGATCCCTGCCCGCAGTGAACAGAGCCAGTTTGACCAGGAGGGACAAGGTGCGGCGGGCACCCAGGAGGAGGCAGACAACACCGCCACCGCCACTTCCATCCCTCAGGGGTCCCTTGGTGTTGCAGCATGAGGTACAGATGTTGGTGAGTTGCATGTTAATTGTGAGCGATGGGTCCATGATGAACACCAGCTTGCCTGCGCGGCCACTGGGTGCTGGTGCGGTGAACAGACCAGTGGGACGCAAGGAGTTGACCCAGCTGTAAGGAGACAATCCTCAGATGATGACCTCTGTCCTGTCCAAGTCCTGCCTCAGATGGCTGATGTTCAGCCATTCATCTATGGATCTCATGCCTTCTTGAAGTTTGGATCTGGCAATGGCTGGCTCTTTGGTGAGTTTGAGGAGTAGCTGGGTGTCAATGGCATACCAGATGATGATGAGGTTGTGTGCACATGTGATGGTGGAGAGGGGGGTCATGGAGACATTGAACATCGTCACGCTGAGAGCAGAGCCCTGTGGCATGGGCCAGATGACCCCAGTGTACTACATGTTGCAGGGTGGAGGCATACTCCCTGGGCCTTGCTGGTGAGCTATTTCCTGATTGAATCCTGGGCCCTCCTCTGGATACCAGTGTTGGAGATGTGTGAGCTGACAGTGTGGTAGCACATGGTGTAGAATGCCGTTGAGAGGTCAAGGGTGGTGGCCTCACCATTGTTGAGCAAGGCAAAGTAATCGTTGGTGGTGGCAAAAATGACGGTTGCAGTGGTGTGATTACTGTGTAAAACGGTCTGGTGCCGGTTGGCTGGAGCTGGTTGCATGTAGGAAATTTGCCAGTTGCTTGTTGAGTGTCTTCCTGGTGACATTTGCTGGGTAGGGAAGTAGGGTGATGTACCAGGAGATCCTGCGGTACTGCCGTCCGTTGTTTAAGAAGGGCCTGGGGCTCTGCATGCCTCCTGCAGCCATGGAATGTGGCTAACTCAAAGGAGACATTCATGATGTGCTGGACGTGGGCTTCAAGGATGGCGAATGATGTGGTTGAGATGTTGTGTGGGAAGGGGCCTGATGGAGAGCCAGAGTGGATGGGGCACATGATCCCGGTTGTGTACTTGCTGCTGACGGGAGGCCAGAACCTGAGGGGGGTTTCTCCTGCGGATAATAGTGCTGTCTGCCTCTGTGTGCCAAGGCTGTTGTGTATGGCCATGAGCTAGCAGTGGTACAAAGTTGCAAGGGATGGGATCTGCCTTGCAAGGGTGGGGTGTCTTGGATGGAGATCTGCTGTCAGTTCACTCACAATACTGATTAGCTCCTTGATGTCATGTGTTTGGGTGCCTCGGCGCTATCTGAAGTATCTCCACTTGTCCTTGCTGATGATATGGTGATGGCTGTGTGTGGTGTTTTCCAGGGCTGTAAGGAAAATGATTTCTCTTTGTGTTGCAAGGTTTGCACAAGAGTCCGGCTAGGTCTGTAGGAGTCCAGTAGGTCTGCCTTGTCCCAGGTGCCTTAACTGTTGTTGTGCTTCACAGGAATTCTGTCAATGTGGCAAGATTGTTGGATCACTTGCTGATCCAGTGTGTGAGTTTGAAGGGTGTGGCGGTGGTGTTGTTTTGAGTGTCCCACACAGCTTGTCTGTGGCGACTTACATCAAGCATCTTTGGGGGATCGGTAGCGGGGTGTGTGGCACTGTGTTGCTTGTTGGAGACGTGGATTCAAATGTCGATGGACCAATGATGGATGGTCGTGTGTGTCCCTTCCAGCAAGAAGTTACTGGCCCCCAGCCACACGTAGCCTGTGGAGGTGAGGGCCTGCGTGCAGATGTACGTGTTGATGGCTTAGCGGAATTGTGGATGTAGGCCTGCAGATCTGTAGATGAGTGTTACTCCGAGGTTTGCTAGGGAGTTGCTGCGAACCCGGACTTGTGACTCTGAGGGTGTACTTGTGAATAATTAGCAATTCAGCCCCCGGGATTGGTGTTGGCGTCCCTGCGGGTGATCTTGGATCCGTCTGAGATGGCAATGAAGACGTCATGTGCTGAGGATGCTTTTGTCCAGGTTACTGTCATGGAGGTGATGTGTGGGGCTGTAGTGTTGAGGAGGTAACAGAGTCCAATGGCGTGCTGGTGGATGGAGCGGGTGTGGAGTAGGAGGCACATAACCTGGTTGTACTGACAGGGTCTGGTAGGCTAGGCAGCGCTGTGTAGGTAGTTGGAGTAGCACACTCAGTGTAATGATCGCGGAGGATGTTCTGCAGGAGCGTCCGGCGCCTTGGAGAAAAGTCCACAGTCGTCCCCCACGTTCCTTCGACTCTATCAAACTCTAAAGAGTGGAGAACCCGTTGGGGAAAACAGGGAAACAAAACAAGGATAGGTGGGGGGACAGGTAGGTCTTGACGGATGATCCTGGCAGGAGGAACAGCAGGAACTTGATGGATCCTGGCAGGAAGAATGACAGGGCCTCCCAGCTGTAATACAAAGATGGTTATGGGAATATCTATGTACCACTACCCTTGACCTTTCTTATCATCAAACCCCAGGAACCTACCAGGGTTATCGCCAGCCGCTCTAGTAATAGTCTGCGGGAATATGTATGTATTGCTCTATACGAAACACCTGTGATAAGTCCCAAGAGTAGTACTCAATCTCCCTATGCATGAGTAGTCACTTTTAGGGCTGCAGAAAACAGATAGGTAGGAATCATGAACAAAAGAGGGATAATATTCCACACACTCATATAAGATTTTAGGAAGGACAAGTACCGTGCTTCTTATGAAGAACTATGGGAAACCTAACCCACTGCTCAATGGTCCTCGCAGTAATCACCACCTGATACCTGATACGTGTTCAGGAGAACGTAGGGTAGGGATACGATGCGGGGGTGCTTATTCTTGGCATAAGCAAAGGAGGTAAAAGATATTTAAGACGTGTTAAGAACACCAGTAAGACTCCAACCATTCACAAGACTCGGAGTCGCCTTAACAGCAGGCTAAACATAACAAAACACAAGCCTGATAAGGCTTTAGTCTGGATTCAACAAGAGAAGCAGTGCTGGGGATGGGGACCCATGAACCACCTACCGACCTCTGACTCCCATGTAAGGAGTGACGAGTGACTGGGGACCCCCGCACTACCAACTAACAAGCAGACCTTACTTGGAAAGTACTTCGTCTACCTCCACACCAACCAGATGAAAAGGGCGCAACACGCGCAGCCGCTCTTGGGGATACAACACCGCCAGCGCCACGCTTCACCAGGACCAACAGCGTGAACAACACAGAAGCCGGGACTCATCCGCTGCAACTCGTCCGCGACTCGAAACAGGAAACAGGAAATACGTCAACCGGAAGTCAGGCAGAAACCTACGAGACGGAAATGGGGCTCAGTGCAAGAACGCGAAGCGGTGTTTGCACGCACTTCGCCCTTTAAATACTCACTGCACTCAGGGGCATGACCGCGGGGCATGACACTCAGCATGCGAAGGTGTCATGTGTGTGCTTAGGGGTTGCCTGATGGCAGGAGGATGATTGTCACAAGGACATTGCTTGGAGAGTGGTTGCAGCATGAGCCTGTTGTGTGACGTGGGTCATGCAAAGACTAGAGGGTCGTGCACTGTGCATGTTGCAGGCGCAGACGGTCCTGCCTTTGGCATGGCGCTGGGGCTACAGTGGCACAGAAAAGCTGCTGGCTGCATTTCAAATGGGTGGAGGGGGAAGGGCTGAGCATTTTTGAGGCGTGGGGGTTCCAGAATCAGGGCACTCGGAGTGGCGGGGCCGCAGGTGAGGCAGCAGCAGGCGGAAGGGGTTAGAAATCATGCAAAAATCAACACACAAAGACAAGGAGGTCTGCAAGGCCCAGTGCAACAGGTGTATGTCACTGGGTCACTCCCAGAAAGTGTATGATCAATCACCATAAATTAGAGCCACTGTATCAGGCAACAAAATGTGGAGATGCGCAAAGGAGACCCACCATCAGCAGGCATTCACGTCCCGTTGTGGGCAGCAACCTGCACAAATACATACACAACCAGGTACTTCATGCACAATAGAGATCATTAGCCATGAAGCACTGCATGCATGTTGCCAAAGTACACATACACTCATATGCTCAATCTTTGACAATTATCCCATAGATGACGCATGCAAACTGGTAAGAGATTTGCAGTGACCGAGATGAGGCACTTTGAATTGTGCTGAACACCTTTATTCCACATACACGCACAAAGGGATATGTCTCCATATCAACAGACTCGCAGGTCAGTTGACAGAACATGTGGGACATACGCTGAACCCCCCCTTTACAACACGGATTATGTCAATCCCAATGAACTGGCACACAAGGTAAGGGGATGAGCAAAACACATCCTGCTGCACACGGAGAGGCTGCAATTCCCCAAAGAGCATGTTGTTGTGATGTCCCCCACTATTTCCACCCGTAGCATCTGCAATGTTTCAGAGCCAAGGTTCACACACATTGATTCCTTCATCAGACGCCATATTCCACTACAGATGACTGTCAAGAAGGCTGACGATCATGTCATGGGAGTGATACTACATGTTATATGCTCCATGTTGAGAAGACATGTATGCATGGTACCACAACATGCACAGAAGCAGTCACCACACATTCCCAACCTGTACCACCACCAAAAAGCCTTGCTGCAATACTTACCCAAACGGACATTTCCACATGTCCGTGCATGGAACGCTGATTCAGCACACGTTGCAATCCTCACGAGGAATAGCAGGAGGACAACGATGACACGACCAGACAACATGGTGCAAAATACCTGGGAATGACAGACACACGAGAAGTCACCTAAAACAATTCTCAACGCACACATGGAAGTGTACAAAACATGAACAATGTTGGACACATGTAAATTGCCAATCAAGTCTCTCCGCAAAACTGTGTTGCATGACATCCAAGTCACTTTGCATTCAGTCAGCTCGACACACACATTGCAACACATGACAATCAATGCTACAAGCTTGCACACTCAGCCAGTGACTCACCATTATGAGAAGAAGTTGCGTATTAGCTGACTCTGGATATCATCCCCCTCCTCCTCCTCATCACTAGCCTCGTGACCAAGCCCTTGATCCTCCTCATCTGGATCCAGGATGAGTGGCACTGCCTTCTCACCTGCCATGTTGTGCAGCATGCAGCACACAATGAAGATTTTGCAGACCTTCACCGGGGCATAAGAGAGGGACCCGCCTGTCTTGTCCAGGTTTCGGAATCGGCTCTTCAGGAGTCCAAACGTCCTCTCAATCACTCGCCTGGTCTGCCCGTGTGTATCGTTGTACCGGTGATCTGCAGCTGTTCTTGGGTAGCGGAGAGGTGTCATCAGCCATGGCATGTTGGGATAGGCAGAGTCCCCTACATGGAAACATCATGTAAATAAGTGGGTCACGAGATGCCGTAAGAGACAAATATACCGCAACACATAGGACAAAAAGACTATACCCACCAACAAGACATGCTCGTTCGTAGTGTAGCTGCAGCATCATTTGTGGCACCCTGCTACGCCTCATGATGTAGGCATCGTGTGCTGATCCTAGAAAACGTGCACAGACATGGGAAATCAGCATGTTAGCAAGGCACACCACAAGGGCATTTATCGAGTGGTAATGTTTGCAGTTGCGATAGGCTTGTTCCTGTGCCTGTGATGGTACAAAAGCTACATGTGTACCATCAATGGACCCAATTACATGGGGCATCCCACCCAGGGCATAGAAATCCCCATTGACATGCCTCAACCCCTCTGGAGTCGGAAATTTGATGAATTCATCAAGGTGCTCCAACATGGCTGCTATAACATCACGCAGGACACGGCTGAACATAGTCTGGGACATCCCACCCACATCAGCTATGGTCAATTGAAACATACCTGAGGCAAAAAAATGTAAGGCTGCCATCACCTTCATCTTGGGGGTCAGCGCAGTAGGATACCTGTGTTGCGGTTGGAGGTGTGGTGCCAGCTTGTTTGTCAGGTCCTCAATCAACTGTTGAGTGAATCTGTAACATGGGATGCACATGAAAGTATGCAATGACAAGTACTTGATGGACATCCATGTGCGACTTGTAGCCCTCCATTCCTGGCATGTGTACGGCTGTATTACCATTGTAAGCGTGTGAAATGCGTACCCGTACGTGTGCACACTGGTAGTACACGTACGTGTACAACTAGTGCGTACACGTACTTGTACACGTACGTGTACTAAGGTAGTACACGTATGTGTACAACTAGTGCGTACACGTACTTGTACGTGTAGGGACTGGTAGTACACGTACGTGTACTACCAGTGCGTACACGTACTTGTACACGTACGTGTACACACTGGTATGTGTACGCACTAGTTGTACACGTACGTGTACTACCAGTGCCTACACGTACGTGTACAAGTACGTGTAGGCACTGGCAGTACACGTACATGTACTACCAGTGCCTACACGTATGTGTACAAGTACGTGTATGCACTAGTTGTACACATACGTGTACAACCTTAGTACACGCATGTGTACAAGTACGTGTACGCACTAGTTGTACATGTACTACTAGTGCCTACACGTAGTTGTACGCACTAGTTGTACACGTACGTGTACTACCAGTGCCTACACGTACTTGTACAAGTACGTGTAGGCACTGGTAGTACACGTACATGTACAACTAGTGCAGATTTTTCATTGCCAGGTTTGACTTGTGTGTGAGAATTGCCTGGACTAAAATACACTGGGCATTGCCCCTGTGATGCTGGCCAGTGCTTAATGTAAGTGCTTTGCAGCCTGTGTCATTTTTTTACCAACAAGAATCCTGCTCATACATTTTTGGCACGTGTGTGGTTCAGATGCAACTCAGTTTGGACTTTGTGTGCTGACATCTGTGTGTACATTCTGGCTTGCCATGAGGGTGTCCCCACAGTACAGCTGGTCTTTTTTACCAACCAATTGCAGGCCCATTAGCTTATGCATTGTCCTGGGTGTGGACATGTGTGCCACTCCAGATGACAGGAAGTAGGTCATATGTGTAGCCAACTGTGTAATCAGGTGACTGATGGCCTGGTGACAACTGACATGAATCAAGTTGTTACTCTTCATGAATTGTACCTTGGCACTCACAGCACTTGTCAACAGTTGTTCATGTTTAACATGTGGAAATTTGATGATTTGTGTTAAGAACACTGATGTGCCTGCATGCAACATGTCGCACAAGGCAGTGCACACAAAAGTACATTGACACTGTCATTGAATAAGCTGGCACCTTTTTAAAGAAGCCACTGTTATAAATAAATGGTGTTGCAGATTCTCCATATACATGTTCCCACGGTGTTCTTGATTTTGTGAGACTCATTAGTTGTCGGTGATACAAACTAACGAGTGTCAAGACGTCAAGACCTCCGTGGGCCCATGTATATGTACTTTCTGCAACACCATCTATTTCTAACAGTGGCTCTTCCGAAAAGGTGCCAGCTTCTTCAATGACAGTGTCAATGTACTTTTGTGTGCACTGCATTGTGCAACATCTTGCATGCAGGCACATCAGTGTTCTTTTCACGAAATGGCCAATTGGCACATCCCAAACATGTAGATTGGTTAAAGTATTGTGAGTCCAAAGGTACCAACATTTGTTAGTTTTGTGTTCCAAGGGACTTACAGGTCTCTGAGTGTGGTGACACCTTGAGTATTGAGGTGTGTTAGTTTACCTTGAGTGCACCACTCCTGTTTATTTCAGGGTAAACAAGAGGTGTCATGACTTCATTGTATTGCTCATTCAAGTTGTGGCCTTTTGTGTATTGAGTTTCCTGGTGTCAAAGTGGCATGGTGGGTCTACCAACTGGGCAGTACAGGGCTTACATATGTGCGGAGTAATCCAGCTGTTACTCATGATGCATTGCCTGATATGCACTGTGACCAATTGTTCTTGTGCTCATGTGTCAGATGTATACAGGTGACTGATGCTTTCTGGTTTCTTCTCCTTGCCCACAGCATCATCCACAAGCGAGGGAGACACCTGCATGGACCTTGAGGAGGGACCCAGCGACAGTGCCACCAGTGCTGTGGAGTCAGCAGGAGACAGTGGCACGGAGGGCGAGGGGAGTCAGTTGGAGGACCTGTCTGGAGGCGAGAGCATGTACGACAATGACGGGTCCCAGGCTGACATCCTTGAGGAGGCGGAGGATGCAACAACATCTGGCAGCATCCCACCATCTGTACCCACCTCCTCCATTGCCATCTCCACCCTCCCAGTTGCTCCCGTCCCTTCTGTTCGTGCAGGGTCCCACCGTGTCTCCTTCAGACCAGGCACCGCAGCCCCTGCCCCTGTCACCCCTGCTGCCCTCAGTGAAGAGTCTGTCGACACACAGCGGCAGTTGCAGGTTGGTCAGGCATCGATGCTGTATGTCCTCCATGAACACACTAGACTGCTCACACAATTGGTGTCGTTCGTGGAGGGCATGTCATCAACGATGACTGAGCAACGCAGGTTTCTGCGGTCCATGGACTCTTCACTGACGGAAGCAGTGTCTCTCCTGCGGCGCTCCGTCCCCCCCCTACCCCAGACCCATCCACACTGCCCTCTCCCATGCCTGTCCAAAGCACACACAGACAGTCACAGGCACACACCCCAACAGACACATCCAGCACACCCCCAAGTAAGGCACAGCGCACACCTCCTGGCACGCACACTCAGGGGGATGTAGTCACACCCACAGGGTCTGGGGGCAAATGGCAGACACGCAGCCACAGTCAGAGTCCGCAGTCCTCACAACCCACTTCCTCTAAATCCACTCTCCTTAGCTCCCCTGCCAAAATGTCACCCAAAGAGACCTACATGGCTAGTCTGTCCCTCTGCCCCACTGTGACACCACCGTGCAAGCGGTTGAGGAAGTCTCTGGATAGGGGAGTTGAGTCCCCCCCCATGCCCACCACCTCCCCCAAGAGCGCTGCACCCCATCCCTCGGACACCCCCCCCTCCGTTGGCCCTGGTGTTTCTTCCGGTGCAGGGGTTCCTCTGGGCGCCCTGGCAGCAGTGTGCAGCGAGCTGCTCACCACCACCTTTGGCGCTGCCCCACCCCCTGTGGTGGATACGTCCAGTCCTGCACCCACCACACCTACCCAACCCACTCCTGTCCCTGCGGTGCCTGGTACTCCCACTGATGATGCCCCCCCCCGATCGACAAACCTTGAGGTGACTTTGTGCAGGCAAGGTAGGGGTGGACACAGTCGCATGCGTCCACCCTTGGACTCGATCTATGGACTGGCCATTGGCCTTTGTAAATAGTGTCTTCTTACAAAAAATTTTTGGTGTGCTGAATAAAGACTTTTCATTTAGTTTCCACACTATTGCATTTCAGGTACTTGATGTTGGTGATGAGGCCCATGAAGTTGGTGTTCTGGTAATGTGTTAGGGTTGTGAGAAATGTTTTAGTATGATGGTCATGAGGTGGACCATGGTATCTGTGTGCCATCACAATGTCTGTGAAAATATTAATTGGTAGTGTGTGTTCCTTTGGATTGTGAGACATTGTCCCAAGGAGTGTTCCTTCCTCTGTGGCACCTGACATGTTCCCTGCAAACAGTTGCACAATTGTTGTGCTGACCTGTGTCAACATATCCTTTGTTGGTGACGGATCCCTTCAACAATGGCCATGCCTGCTCACCGATGTCTCCTGCTGAATCGTCTGTGCCATCCTTGCCAGTCACTGTACTTGTGTTTTGTTTATGTAGGAATGTCATCAGGGACCAAGTGCCCCTTTTCAGCACTATGCATGTGTGTAATCACGGCCTAACACACAAATGGATGTGTAATGCAGGGTATTTGGGCACCTGACTCACAATTGTGGGCATTGTATCTAGTCGCAGTGAACCCTATTCCTTACATGAGAGACAACATCTGGGTGGCTGGACCAGCAGCTGGACATTCCTATCACTCCTGTGATGTGCGTGACAGTGTGTGTTCCCCTTGGCTAACTTATTTTAGTATGCATTTCCATGACTATACAGTCTGTTGGCATGAAATCAGGGTGTGTATTGTGGGGCATCCGCCATGGGTGGGTATGCATGTGTTGTATGTCCTCACACCCACATGTGGTGTGTCATGCAGTGTGTGAATGACATCCATCCTCCTGGGAGTGGGGCACTGCTGGGAATCCTCTGCACCCACCCCTCATATGTCTGTCCACTGCTGGGAGTCCTCTGCACCCACGCCCATATGTCTGTCCACTGCAGGGTGTCCTCTGCACCCACCCCTCATGTGTCTGGACACTGGTGGGAGTCCTCTGCACCCACCCCTCATATGTCTGGACACTGCTGGGAGTCCTCTGCACCCACCCCTCATATGTCTGGACACTGCTGGGAGTCCTCTGCACCCACCCCTCATGTGTCTGTCCACTGCTGGGAGTCCTCTGCACCCAACCCTCATATGTCTGGACACTGCTGGTAGTGATATGCACCCACCCCTCATGTGTCTGTCCTCTGCTGGGAGTCCTCTGCACCCACCCCTCATATGTCTGGACACTGCTGGGAGTCCTCTGCACCCACCCCTCATATGTCTGTCCACTGCTGGGAGTCCTTTGCACCCACCCTCATATGTCTATCCACTGCTGGAAGTCCTCTGCACCCACCCCTCATATGTCTGTCCACTGCTGGTAGTGATATGCACCCGCACCCATATGTCTGGACACTGCTGGGTGTCCTCTGCACCCACCCCCATATGTCTGTCCACTGCTGGGTGTCCTCTGCACCCACCCCCCATATGTCTGGACACTGCTGGGAGTCCTCTGCACCCACCCCTCATGTGTCTGTCCACTGCTGGGAGTCCTCTGCACCCACCCCTCATATGTCTGGACACTGCTGGTAGTGATATGCACCCACCCCTCATATGTCTGTCCACTGCTGGGAGTCCTCTGCACCCACCCCCATATGTCTGTCCACTGCTGGTAGTCCTCTGCACCCACCCCTCATATATCTGTCCACTGCTGGTAGTGATATGCACCCACCCCCATATGTCTGGACACTGCTGGGAGTCCTCTGCACCCATCCCTCATGTGTCTGGACACTGATGGGAGTCCTCTGCACCCACCCCTCATGTGTCTGGACACTGCTGGGAGTCCTCTGCACCCACCCCTCATATGTCTGGACACTGCTGGTAGTGATATGCACCCACCCCTCATATGTCTGTCCACTGCTGGGAGTCCTCTGCACCCACCCCTCATATGTCTGGACACTGCTGGGAGTCCTCTGCACCCACCCCTCATATCTCTGGACACTGCTGGTAGTGATATGCACCCACCCCTCATATGTCTGTCCACTGCTGGTAGTGATATGCACCCACCCGCATATGTCTGTCCACTGCTGGGAGTCCTCTGCACCCACCCCTCATATGTCTGGACACTACTGGGAGTCCTCTGCACCCACCCCTCATATGTCTGTCCACTGCTGGGAGTCCTCTGCACCCACCCCTCATATGTCTGGGCACTGCTGGGAGTTCTCTGCACCCACCCCCATATCTCTGTCCACTGCTGGGAGTTCTCTGCACCCACCCCATATGTCTGTCCACTGCTGGTAGTGATATGCACCCACCCCTCATATGTCTGTCCACTGCTGGTAGTGATATGCACCCACCCCCATATGTCTGTCCACTGCTGGGAGTCCTCTGCACCCATCCCTCATATGTCTGGACACTGCTGGGAGTCCTCTGCACCCACCCCTCATACGTCCGTCCACTGCTGGGAGTCCTCTGCACCCACCCCTCATGTGTCTGTCCACTGCTGGGAGTCCTCTGCACCCACCCCTCATATGTCTGGACACTGCTGGGAGTCCTCTGCACACACCCCTCATATGTCTGTCCACTGCTGGGAGTCCTCTGCACCCAGCCCTCATATGTCTGGACACTGCTGGTAGTGATATGCACCCACCCCTCATATGTCTGGACACTGCTGGTAGTGATATGCACCCACCCCTCATATGTCTGTCCACTGCTGGGTGTCCTCTTCACCCACCCCTCATATGTCTGGACACTGCTGGGAGTCCTCTGCACCCATCCCTCATATGTCTGTCCACTGCTGGGAGTAGTCTGCACCCACCACTCATATGTCTGGACACTGCTGGGAGTCCTCTGCACCCACCCTCATATGTCTGTCCACTGCTGGGAGTCCTCTGCACCCACCCCTCATATGTCTGGACACTGCTGGTAATGATATGCACCCACCCCCATATGTCTGTCCACTGCCGGGAGTCCTCTGCACCCACCCCTCATATGTCTATACACTGCTGGGAGTCCTCTGCACCCACCCCTCATATGTCTGTCCACTGCTGGGAGTCCTCTGCACCCACCCCTCATATGTCTGGGCACTGCTGGGAGTCCTCTGCACCCACCCCCATATCTCTGTCCACTGCTTGGAGTCCTCTGCACCCACCCCCATATGTCTGTCCACTGCTGGTAGTCCTCTGCACCCACCCCTCATATGTCTGTCCACTGCTGGTAGTGATATGCACCCACCCCTCATATGTCTGTCCACTGCTGGGAGGCCTCTGCACCCACCCACGCACCCCCTTGGAGCTGTACACTGCTGGCCAGGACCTACACACAGTACAATTTGAAGGTAACATGCTGGGCCAGTCCCCTATTCCCACATTCCTGGTGTGTGTACGCCTCGTATCCAAATGTTCCTGCTGCCGTAACGGGGTACGCGTGGTATGGACCATACCCACGCATGTATGCGTGGGTACGGTCCGTACCTGAGTACTCATGGGGCCGTAGGGGTATGCACCGTACCCACGTATTCATGCATGGGTACGGTCCGTACCACTGTTGTCATGGTGCCGCAGGGGTACGTGTGGTACGCACTGTACCCACGCATTCATGCGTGGGTACGGTCCATACCACTGTTGTCATGGCGCCGTAGGGGTACGTGTGGTATGCACCGTACCCACGCATTCATGTGTGGGTACGGTCTGTACCACTGTTGTCATTGCACCTATGGGTACGTGTGATACGCACAGTACCCACGCATTCATGCGTGGGTACGGTCCGTACCACTGTTGTCATTGCGCCGTAGGGATACGTATGGTACGCAGCGTACCCACGCATTCATGTGTGGGTACGGTCCGTACCACTGTTGTCATGGTGCCTTAGGAGTACATGTGGTCCGCACCGTACACGTCCACTTCCTTGTTGCGGTACGCAGGGGTTGCTGGCCACGCCCCCCCAAGTGTTTGTTCTCACCTTCTGCGGCGTGTGCGTCGGGTGCGGTGCACCAGGTCGTAGGGCAAGAGGACCGGGATGACACGTACGATGGGGTTCATGGCTGTACGTCGTGTACCGGGGCTCCGTGGCGTAGGGTTCTGCTTTTCCGGCAGTTCTTCGCTCCCGTAGTCACAGTGAGTTATGTAGCGACGTCGGCTACGAATCGTACTTGCTGGGCCGGAAAACTCTGCTGAAATACGTACGGACGTCGCGTACAAGCAGTTCCGGATCGGAATCATGGGTATTTTTTTGCTGTACGGTCTTTTGTACGATTCGTACAGAAAAAGGCATTCTGTACGAATCGTACTTCCTAGGTTGTAGAATGAGTTTACCTGGTACGAGTCGTACGGAGAAAACGCTCCGTACGACTATTCGTACTGCCTTATTCCATGATTGGAATCGGCCCCAAAGTGTTAAACTAACACTGTATACAATTCACTACTCCCACTTCACACATATTAACAGTAGGAAAACTGCTACATCGCACAGGGTTAAAATGTACTATTCCCACTACAGTCAGTGGAGGGATAAAATGTACTGTTCCCACACCAATGAGTGCAACAGTAGGGAAGGTGTTGGATTGCGGAGGGGTAAAATTTACTATTCCCACTCCAGTCAGTGCAACATTAGAAATGAACAAGTTCTCTTCAACATAATAAAATAATTTAAAAAAACATAATAAGCTATTAAAAATATAAATATGTAAAAAAAGAAATACAATTATAGTGGATATAATTAAATATTACAATGTTAATTACATATCATAAATAACTACAAATATTATTAGAATTAAGATTTAAAAATATATTCTCAACAACTAAGGGCTCGATTACTATCCCGTTTGGAAGGCCTCCGAATTGGATTTGGGTTTGCCAAAACCGATTCGGTACCTTTGTTGTCGACCGAATCGTACACAGTCCCCAACGACCGATTACGATGCACATAAACTGGTAGTGCTGTCCGAATTGGTTCCAGAAGGCATTTGGATAGGGCAAGTCTTTTGGATCCGAATCGTACAGCTCTATGGACTCGTTTTCCAAGCGAGCGAGCAATTACGATGACCGATTCGGACCCACGTTCCGAATCGATCGCTCTGGAATGTATCGGCTGCCGGAGTCTGTCTTCAGGGACCCATTCACCCGGGTCCCTCCAACTCCGGCTCTTTCCAAGCATGCACAGTGTGGCAGGCACCATGGGGTGCCTGTCACAGTGTGCACAGTTTTCCCCAGCCACTCATTAATTCAATGGGAGCCTGTGTTCTCCTCTGGAACACAGGGTCCCATTTAAGTCAATGGGAATCTGACCGAATCGTATCCGGAAGCATCCGGATACATCCAAATCGCTCATTTGGACCCACCCGATTCAAGTCGTCCGGAAAGCATTCCGGGACTGATTCGGTGGGAATGCTTTCCAGACACGATCGTCATCGGCCCCTAAAAAGTGAAATAATATTTACATAAAAAAACTGAACACAACTAACACATACAATAATAAATAACAAAAGTTTTATAAAATAATTTCATAAATTAAAATTTCTTATAAATTAAGTTACATTCTTCCCTAAATACAACGAAATACAACACATATCGAAAAATTATATTTGAAATAATATTTTTTACACATCTTACATTTTTAATTATTACTTAAATATTGATAATATGAATTTACTCTTGAATTTATTATAGTTATTTACCACCACACCATTTAGCATGACCAGTACCACCAACCTAGCACAACTTTTGGTGCCAGGTAGCCAGTTCCCTTGGCGCCCTGCTCGTTTACTTGGGTTTAGGTAGTTTTTTGTCTTCTTTCCAATATCAGTGGTCCAAACAGGCAGTAAATTCCAGCTTCCAATCCATCCCCCAAGTGGATACCGCTTGCAGTCTGACAGACATGGCACCCCTCCTAGCCCAATCAGCAATCTTGCATGAGGTCCAGGCCTCATGTACACCACCACACCTGCAACTGAACCACTTATAATTTTGCTGCCCATCATTTGCTTGGTCCTCAATTTCAGGACTCCTATCCTAACTGGTTACTAAACATCTGTCCAGTTTCCTGGAGACCAACTGCTGTTTGGACGCGTCTCAATTTGGCTTCAGACCAGCGCATGGCACGGAATCAGCCCTGGTGACCGTGTTGGACGATCTTCGTTCGCGGGCCGACATTGGGCGAGCGGCCTTCTTAGTGCTGCTCGACATGTCGGCCGCTTTTGACACGGTCAACCATGACATCTTGGTCAGAAGACTTGAGGATGCAGGGGTGAGGGGCTCGGCTCGCGATTGGCTGTTTTCCTATTTAGGAAACAGACGCCAGGTAGTGGCCTTGCCACCATTCCAGTCAGAGATTAAAACGGTTGAGCAGGGCGTACCGCAAGGGTCTGCCATCAGCCCTATACTGTTTAATCTTTATCTTCGCCCTCTGGTGAGCTTGGTCAAATCATTTGGCATCTCGGTTATTAACTATGCCGATGATACGCAGCTCATCTTTTCCATCGAGGGCAAAGACGCGGTGTCGCTGGAGACTTTCCATAAATGTATGGCGTCAACTGCGGACTGGTTGAGGCAGAATTCTCTGCAGTTTAACAGCTCTAAAACAGAGGTTCTACACTGCTCACTGGACCACATCCCTCGGCCACTGCCTCCTGATTTTTGGCCTGCCTCCTTCCAGGAAGTTCCTTCTGCAGCAGTATCTGCCAGGAACCTGGGCGTTGTGTTTGGGTCCGATCTCCAACTGGATCTCTTTGTAAATAAAACCGTGTCCACCTGCATGATGCTGCTACGCATGCTGTGGAAGATTCTTCCACTGCTGCCGGCCCATGTTCGCCCAGAAGTAGTTCGCGGTACCATCTTGAGTAGGTTAGACTACTGCAACGCACTACTTCTGGGAGCCCCAAACAAATTGCTGGCGAAGCTACAACGCGTGCAGAATATGGCAGCCAAGCTAGCCCTGTCCCGCCGTCGGTCTGACTCTTCATCTACGGCGCTAGCCGATCTTCACTGGCTACCAGTTTCACAGCGAGTCATCTTTAAGGCGCTTTGTCTGGTGTTTAAGGGACTTCATGGGCAAGGACCGGTTCCACTGCAGGAGCTGTTCCAGTGGTATGTGCCCACTCGCTCCCTTAGGTCACTGTCAGCACATCTTGTGGTAGTCCCAAAGGTATTGAGGGCTCGCATGGGCGGCCGAGCCTTTGGTTTCGTGGCGGCCAAATATTGGAATTCTCTCCCTTTGTTGTTGAGAAGCTCTAGGGAGTTTCTCTCTTTTAAGAAAGAATTAAAAACGTTTCTTTTCCCTAGGCCTGCTTAATTTCATCTGACTGCTATGCGTGGTGTTGGTATAGTTGTCTAAAGCGCCAGGATACCCTTCGGGTGACAGTCTGCGCTATACAAATATGCCATACATACATACATACATCTACTGGCAGACAACACCAATGGCAGACTCTGGGTCAATCAATAGCATTTGCAATTAAACCTTATAAGTAGTCAGCAATTGTCAGAGTAGAGTCCTTGCCTTCGCAACACCACTATATCAACCATAAGTCTGGTGGTAGAGGCAAGTGAACTCCCTGACTGAGCTCAATCCCTCTGCGGCACCTCCTCCTCCCCTCTAAGATTTGACAACTCCTCCCCCCCAGTCTCACTTTAGTACTCGCTTCCGGTATCCCCGTCTCTCGAGGCCAGGCCTCCTTCTTGCTTTCAGAACATCTAAATCACAACTCCTCTAGGACAGACGGTCTTACAGTCCTAGGGTCAGCTTCTCCATGCTGCCTTCATAGACTTAGATGAAACAGGAAATGTATTTCAAAGGGCATTGCGCCACTGGAGTGTCACTTTTTAAGATGTTCGGGTGGCACAATGCTCTGCTTCATATTTATAAGGCGCCGTTAAGCCACTTTGCGTTGCTTAATGCCGCTTTGTAAATATGGGACCCCTTCATTTAGGTATCTGCGTGAAATGGGCATGCAATGGGTGTTGCTGTGGGCTTTCCGCCGCATTATCTATTGATTTTTTACACTGCCCCAGATTCAAGGACGTGTAAATCTGATGCAGTGCCAAAAGTGTACGCCACTGAAAAGCAGACTTTAGATTGGTGCAAAGAGGATAAATACCTTTATTTCTCCTTATTTTTGCTCTTTAACAAATCACATTTAATAATTGCTTATGTGCAGGAAGCTATCTCATCCTGCACATAAACAATCATCTCTGCAACACAAATACCCTTTCACCATGATGCAAAGGTGCCTGAGTTGCAGGGAATCATCCCGGTGATGCAGCCACCCTTGCACCATGGTGCAAGGGTGTCTGTGTTGGCGCTAGGCAGCCTTTTTTGGAGCTAGCAAAAGGGAAATCATAGGGGTGCGATGTATTCTTTTTTTTAATTTTTTTTATTAGAAACCTTTATTACACGATAAAATACATAGAAGGGCCTACAACCACCAAGGCCGGCCGCTACAGAGACCGAGGGCCCGCAATGCAACGCCACACATTCAAATGAACCAGAGGCAAAGCTCCCGGCAGTTCGTGAGCACATGCAACAGGCCGTGGCCATAGGCCAGGAGCAATCGGAAAAAACAGTTTCATTTTCTATTAAATATAAAACACACTCAAGGCAATGAGAGTCCGAAATAGCAGCGTGCTCTTCCCAGGACGGGGAACAACGTACAGTGTCCAAAGCAGTTCTTGACAGGAAGCGGTAGTGGGGGGCAATGGGAAGACAAAGCATGGAACACACCTCACACAATCCCGCAGAATGTGTGGCTAGGGGGACAAAGCAATATCGACCTCTAATGGCAGAGGCGGGGTGCAGATACGTCCACGATATAAATTCCATGGACCCCATACCTTAGTCCATTTCCCTGGCTTGCCTCTCGCCACATACACCGTCTTTTCCCTAAACATACACCAGTCCATATTCTCCTTCCATACCGCGATCGTGGGCGGCCTCGGGGAGCCCCACAGCTGTGCAATGTTACGCTTAGCCACCATGTACCCCAAAGTCACCCACTGCGTCTGTGCCGCATTATAGTCATTCGGTTCCCAGACATTCAACAAACACCTCCTAGCCTCTGGCAACAGAGCAACGTGCGTGACCTCCTCTATTACGGTGTGGATCCCGTTCCAAAATCGCACAACCTCCGAACATTCCCATAAGATATGAAGAAAGGTACCCGGCAGGCCACATCCACGCTTACACAGTCCATCCCTCGAGTAACCCATACGTAGCAAACCGGGCCCCGTGACATACACTCTATGAAGGATCTTCAGCTGTATGAATCGTAAGCGGGCCGGGATCGCCACCTCTTTCGGGGAGGCCACCGCCGATACCCAGTCCTCATCGTCCAGTTCCAAGCCATCGCCCGTCCATGCCTCCCGCAGACGGAGCAGCAAGTCCGCGCGATCATTAATACGTTTTTTGTAGATCAGAGAAATAGTGCTGTCGGGCACATAGCCATCCAACACTCTATCCTCCAGCGGGGAATACTCGGGGATAGCAGTAACGTCCGGAAAGACCGAACACAGCGCATGGTATACTTGTGCATACCGGAAGTACTCTCTATCATTTAATTTGTATTCAGTTTTAAGCATTTCAAACGTTTTAAAAGAACCCTTCGCCCAAAGATCACCCACCTTACATATACCAATCATATCCCATTTCTAAAAGCCTTTCAATCTCCACAAACAACCCAGCCGCCCGGAGGCATACAACGGCGTCGCCCGAGTCAAGCGATCCCTCCACCCCATCGCAGCACTCGCCGCATGCCACACACGCACCGCAACCTGCGTGGGTCCTGTCAACCGTGCATCCGGGGTCACCGAGTACAGCGCCCTATTATAATCCCCACCCGGGAGCAGAAATGTATCCATCTCGAAGGCCGGATTCAAGGCAGGACCGTATATCCCGTGGTTCACCGCCGCCAATTGAGACGCCCAATAGTATCGTTTAATATCGGGGAGGGCGACCCCCCCATCCTACCAAGGGAGCGTCAACTTGGCGAGAGCGATCCGCGGCCGCCCGTCCCAAAACAGTTGGCGCTGAAGACCCTCCACCTCCCGGAAATAACGGGCTGGCACGACATCTAGAGTATTTTGCAAAGCATACAAGAAGCGAGGTAGCGACATCATTTTAAATAATGCCGCCCGTCCGAGCAGCGAGAGCGGAAGTCGTCGCCACCTCGCGACGTCGGCCTTCAGTCGCTGGAGGGGAGGGAGAAGGTTTCGCTCATAGCGGACCGCGGGATCCAGAGAGATAAAGATTCCCAAATATTTTAACCCCAGTGTAGCAATCTGGATAGGGCAATCCCGTGGCAGGAGGGGGGCCTCGCCCGAGAGGACGTAAACACATGACTTGGCCCAGTTGATAACCAGGCCAGAGTTGCGACCAAAGGAATTCAATACGTCCACCAATACAATTAGCGACTGTCGGGGAGAGGTAAGATACAGAAGGATGTCATCCGCGTAAAGGGAGACACGGTCTTCAAACTCCGGCGTCCATCTAATGCCCCGCAACGACGGCTCCCAACGCAACCAGGCGGCGAGAGTCTCCAAAGAAAGTGCAAAGAGAAGGGGTGATAACGGACATCCCTGCCGCGTACCTCTCCCCAGTGCGAAGAGAGCCGACACCCTACCATTCACCACCACCTGAGCCAATGGGTCAGCATATAGTAATTTTACCCAACCAATAAACTCAGGGCCGAACCCGAATTTCGCCAACACGGCCCAAATATACGGCCACTCCAAAGTGTCGAACGCCATAGTAGCATCTAAAGATGCCAAGATGGCCGGCTCACGTATAAACTCCGCTCTAGCAAGCACACCGTGCAACCGCCTCAAATTCAGGGCGGTATTCCGATGGGGTATGAAACCGGACTGATCCTGATGAATCAAGTCGCTCACGACCCGAACCAGCCGATTAGCCAATACCTTAGCCAGAATTTTGGGTTCTGCGTTCAACAGCGAAATGGGCCTATAGAAGGCGCAGCGATCTCGCGGCTTCCCCTCTTTGTGTATCACAACTATGTTGGCGAGACGTTGGTCAGGGGGGAGGAAGCCCGCCGCACGTGCCGCGAAAAACATGTCCCGAAGATACGGCGCTATCTTGTCGGGACGCAACTTATATAGTTCAATGGGAAGACCATTAGGACCCACAGCCTTACCAGATGCGATCGAGCGAGTGGCCAGAGCAATCTCATCTGACGACAACTTCGCCTCCATCTATATTGCATCAGCCTCCGATAGGGTTGGCAATGCAATGTCTCTAATCAACAGATGAGAATCCTCCTCCGAACGCACAGAAACCGGAGAGTACACCCCGCGGAAATAATCCGCGAAGCAGTCAACGATCTCCACAGGGTCAGTCACACGCACTCCATCCATTCTCTCCACAACGGGCACCACCCTGCTCGCTCTCTCCTTCTTATCCAACCAAGCAATCAACTTTCCGGCCTTATCCCCCACATCATACAGTCGTCCTTGCTGCTCTCTACTCATCCCTTTAGCGGCTTCCGTGACTAGCGCTCTATAATCTGATTGTTTGAGGCTGAGAACGTGCAATTTCTCATCAGTAACTCCCTGCTCCAAGTCCTCCTCCATTTCAGCTATTTCAGTTTCCAGGCGAACCACCTCTGCTCTCTCGCACCTCTTAGCATGGGAGATAAGGGACAAGGCCTGCCCCCTGATCACCACTTTATAAGCCTCCCATAGGGAGACGGCCGACGACACCGACCCCACATTATCATTGAAGTAGTGATCAGTGGACTTGACCAGTTCCGCGCGGATCTTAGGGTTACGTAGATACCAGGGGTTAATGGGTGCTACTCTCCCCTCTGCCCCAGGGACAACCTTCAGTTGCAACCATATAGGGGAATGGTCAGAAATACCTCGGGCTAAATGACGCACCTCCCCAATCATCCCAGCCTGGATCGCCGGCATAAGCATGTAATCAAGTCTCGAGAGACTCCCATGGGCCCCCGAGTGAAAGGTATATTGCGCCTGTCCCGGGTGCATCAATCTCCAGCAATCTACAAGTCCCAAAGTGTCCAAAAAGCCACCCAACCAGGCCTGAGCCCTATGGAGATCCCTGGGGGGGTGACGGTCCTCTAACCCGGAGACAACAGCATTAAAGTCACCCCCCAACACCAGAACCCCCCCAGGGAGTCCCAGGACCAGACGCCCCAAATCAGCAAATGTAGCCGTCTGTAACCCCGGAGGCACATAAACAGCAACGAGCGAAACAGTCCTACCCTCCCATCTCCCCACCAGTGCCACATAGCGCCCCCTATCATCGTGAAGCACCTCGTCCACCTCCAATGGGAGAGAGGCCCTAACCAAAATGCCCACTCCCCTAGAGCCAGAAGTGAAACCAGAGTGAGCAGCAAGGCGATAGCCCCTCCTATTTAGGGCATGGAAGGAGTTCCCAATCAAATGTGTCTCCTGCAAGAAAACAATGTCGGGCGAAATCCGTTTCAAGAACTGCAACACCACCCCGCGCTTGATCCTGTCCCCCAATCCATTCACATTCCACGAAAGGATTCTCAATCCCCTACCCCCCACCCCACTCCCGTGCATGATACCCACATCCCGGAAAGCACAACCCGGACAAGTCAGCAGAGAACTTCACATTGCCTTGCGAAACAAACAAACAGTCCCCAACAACCCCCCTCCCCCACAATCCCCAAACCACAACTCCCCCCTCCCTGCACCCCTGCTTGAGCCCAAACAGCCCCCCCAACTCGCAGTGTGCCTGTCGCCCTAACATATACCACAAAAAGAACCCTAGAAGGAGGAAAGGGCCCCAATAAGCTCCCCACAACCTCCAGGCATTTGAAGGGCATATTGTGCCAAACTAGGGTCCAGTTGAGCCAAGGTGCAAAACGTCACCAGTCTAGTCCATCACCAGGAACCAAGTTCTAGTCCTGCTCCACCAAATCCTCTCCGCTCTCCGCCATCCGACTGTCTCGATCCTGTCCCCGAGGCAGGGCATCCAACCAGTCTCCAACCGCCTCCGGCCGGTCGAAGAAGTGTGAGCGACCCCGGAACTCAACCCGCAGCCTAGCTGGGAATAACATCGCATATTTCAGCTCCATGTCCCTCAAGCGCCGTTTGACGCCCAAAAATCCCAGCCGTTGTTTTTGGACCGCTTGCGTGAAGTCCGGGTAAAAGCTGACATTAGAGTTCTCAAACTTCAGCGGTCCGGCCACTCTCGACGCCTGAAGGATAGCATCCCTATCCCGAAAGTTAAAGAGTCGGGTGATTATAGGCCGCGGGGGAGCACCCACTTTGGGCGCACCACCCGGAATCCTGTGGGCCCGCTCCACCGCAAAGAACTTGCTCAGTCCCTTGGGCGCGAGACGATTGATCACCAGATCCTCCACAAAAAGATCAGCAGCAGATTCCTCCGATCTTTCCGGCACTCCAATGATACGAACATTGTTCCGTCTAGCCCTGCTTGCGGAGTCCTCAAGTCGACGGTCCGTCAGGTCACTGGCTAGCCGCAACCTACGGACCTCCGTCTGCAGGGCGGCCACGTCCACCGTTAGGCTCGACGCCGCTTGAGTCAAGGAGTCGACCCGCTCATTAGTTTTGGACAGGTCTGCCCTGACCAAATTCACATCGATCAGGACCGCGTCCAATTTATGAGCCAGGGTATCAAACTGCTGACCCACAGCGGCCTTCATCTCCTCAATGGCGCCCATGACATCCAGCAAAGTCAATTCCGACGATGGGCCTGAGACCTCTTTGGACCTCTCAGGCGATTTATGCGAGCCACTAGGGGATCCCTTCGTCTGCGCATACCGATCCATGTTGTTGACCTGTGTATAGGCACCCCTCCGGGTTGACTTGGGTTTCGACTTGTCTCCATCTAGTCTCGCCGCCATCGTCCGGAGGCCACCAAGGTTGGCACCCGCCAGCACCAGGAAAAAGGGACCAGGTGGCTAATTCAATTGGACACCGCTGTCGCCGACAGTGAGGCCATGTATAGTCCGAGAGGCAGGCCAGACACTCCGCCGTCCGCGCCCCTCTGAAACACCAAAGTCCCTCAGCCGATATCAGAAAACAAGCTGGAAAACGAAAGTGAAAATGCGGGGTCCGTGGCAGGTCATGCCCAGCCCGCCGCTGTTGTTCACTTCGTACCCGGGCACCTCACCAACTCGAGATCGGGACCAAGGCAAGAGCAGGCCGCAAACTTCGGAGTGCAACCATTCCGGTTCCCGGCGTCCGATCTGAATTTGGAAAACGGGTGGCACCTCAGCGCAAGTTCATCAGCAAAAGCCCGTCAAATAAACCAGGATTAAGTCAGGATAGACGTGGGAGGTTGCGGAGGCCCTCGAGAGCCGTAAGCCTACGCGGCCATCTTGGTTGCGCGCTAGGCTCCTCCCGCGATGTATTCTTTTGCATTTTTTAAATGACCCAGCGTGGCACTGCTAAATTGCTTGCAGTGCTGTGCCATTTTCTTGCAAATATCCCCCAGGGTGCCTTGCTTTCGTCCGCTGTTTTGGAAAGACACTGCAATCAAACCTGCTGTCCTACCTTGGCTCGCTCTGGCCCCCACTCTTAAATCTCTGTCACCCATGGGCATAGTTACCAGTGGTACAGTCGGTGCAATGCACCGGTTCCAGGAAGTGGGATGGTAGCTAACTATAACAGCCACATAAGCCCTGAAATAACTGTGCTAGAGTTCTGAAGGTGAACGAGCTCTAGATTTTAGCAGGGTGAAAAGAAATCAAGATTCTTACATGGTGGTGACCAAATGACAAATATTCGCTGAAGCCAAATACCCAATTTAGTGCGCTATATAGTTTTATCAGTAAACTTGTATGC
The DNA here is from genome assembly GCF_964204655.1 of Triturus cristatus. Lineage (NCBI taxonomy): Eukaryota > Metazoa > Chordata > Amphibia > Caudata > Salamandridae > Triturus > Triturus cristatus. The sequence continues at coordinate 106,751,312 of NC_140583.1, read as the reverse complement.
CTGTGCAAAGTTAGTGGTCATTTCAATGGAAAACGCCCTGTTTGTAAATAACAGTGGCTACCACACCATGCTTTAATAATATATTTGTGACTGTGTGCTTCTAAATGCAACACCAGCTATGTACTCCTCCCTTACTGCTCTCCTGCTGAACTGGTGTGGCACATTTGCAACAATTGTTCTTTGTGTGATGCTAGGATTTTCCAGAATCTCTAAGACTTCAGTGATGTAACCCTGATAGCAGCACTCCTAGTCTGAAAACTGTTCCAGCACTGCTGCCTACTAGGGCCAAAGGAGCTCTTACAGCACTGGGAGCTCTGCCTGATTCCTTCAGATGCAGGAGTCAAGCTCAAGGCAGCAGAATCTAGTGAATCACCTGCGAGGGCACTGTGAAGTCCACACTGCACGTACACTGAGAAGTGCGCATGCTCACTTCTGTAAATGCAGAGTGCACCTTCAACTCTGGCTGCCTCATACCAGTAGAGATCAAAGAAGAAGTTATACACAGGCTACTGTATGGCTTCTGAAGACAAGGCAGCCACAGTAATCACTGCGTTCAGCCTGACGGGTGAAAGACAGACAATGACAGTTGATAAAAGAACAAAGACTTGCTTAGGACAGAGGGCTGGAATTGGGAACATGAATGATTTAAGAGCTATCTGTTTAATTTTATGCTACAAATGCACAGGTGACAATATATTTTAATGTTCCCAGCCATCCTGACAGTGATCCTTAAGTTGGGCACCCTCTTCTTTGACACTCCTGAGAAAGTCTCTGACTGGATTGGGGGGAAAAAACCTTACGCCGGAACTCTAAACCTGACCATTGGGTACCAAGCTGCTGTTGTAGACCATGTCCGAACCTTCTGTGCCCCCGCTCGCGCGGTAAAGCTATGTCCCGCAAATGACAGGACTCCATCAAGGGTGCCTCTGAAACTTTCAACACTGAGACGAGCCTGCTGACTCCGGACAACCAGGCTCTGCCCGAGACTCACCGGCACCTACCCAGTCTATTGGACACCAACCTGAGAATTCTGATGGGTAGGCCTCACAGGAGCCCAGAAGACCCTGGCCCCTGGAGACACCACATGGAGCAGTTGGTCCTCCAATGTAGTCCTCAACACAGCTGACCTATGTCGACACTGCCCTTAATATGCTGCACCATCTTGACCCTGGACAACTCTGCTAATTGGAGGTCCATTTTCAAAGCCCTACCAAATTTTCAATGACTATACATGCTTCTGAGAAGGAAGAATGTGGGGGTGGGGGTAGGGGTAGGAAGGATGTTCCATTAAGTTCTGTTTTGAAGATTTTCATAACACATTTACTGCTCACCTAGACCCAGTTTCCTCTGCCACTTGCTTGCTAGGCACTACCTGTAGCAAGACCCATGTTATTCCCCACACTTTATATCCACATCGCAGAAATCCCCCATGCGGGCCCTGCCTTGGTTCACTGTCATCACTTCTTATGGAATGTGAATACTCCCTTATACAAAAGAAATAGGACAGTTGTCCTCCAGTATGTCAAAAGGCGGCTCGCTGTGGTTTTTATACTTTGAGAAACCCACTTCATGAAAGTGAGATGCCCCTTCCTCCTCCACTGTGGGTACGACAGGGTGTTCCATGCCGAATTAACAACAGGTGCGAGAGGAGTCACAGTACTGATTCACAAAACGTTCCCCATCCTAGTGACAGCCACAACCTTGGACCCCATGGGCAGAAATGTGGGACTGGAGGGAACCCAGTATAACTTCCTTAGCGTCTTCTATCCTTATCTCCCACCCTAAAGGAGGACTTAGGCTCCTCACTCGGCCTGAATGTAATCAAGGATGCCCTAACTGACATGAACACAGGCAAGACCCCTGGCCCGGATGGCTACCACATCCAATACTGAGAAAAGACTCTCCACCTGACTGTTTGATCTATACTTGGAGTCTGAGACCAAAGAAGAGTTCCTTAAAGGACTAGATCTGGCCACTTTAGTTGTTATTCATGATTCAGGGAGCCACACTAACACTGTACCACTTAAAAACCCATCGCCTTGAGATTATTATTATGAAACACTTATAGAGTGCACAACAAACAACAGTAAAAATGGCTTATGGTTAGGGTACAGTATTCTGGTAGAGCCAAGTTTTAAGTAGCTTCCGGCAGGGAAGATGCTGTGTTACTGAGTGCAAATAAAGAGGGAGGGCATTCCAGAGCTTAGTGACATTGAATGAAAAGGAGCAGGCTCCATATCTTTCTTTTTTTATTCAGGGTTATACAGCCAGAAATAAGTTAGCTGATCGTAGCCTTTTTCTTGAAACTTAAAAAGAGATAAGGGAATGGTTGATTAGGGTGGCCTTTGCCACAGAGGTGCCGATTCCGATCCTGGAAAAAACGGGTACGAACCGTCGGTCGGAGCGTTTTCTCTGTCTGACTCGTACCCGGTCAAAAAACATTACAAAAATGCAAGTACGATTCGTATGGAAACACTATTTCCGTACAAATCGTACAAAACACCGACCGACGAAAATATACATACAAATGTGATCCGGGAAAGCGCCGACGTGACGTCGGGACGCATCCAGGCTGCGTTTCACGAACCAGGAAGTACAATCCGTACCGGCGTCACCCCGCACGGAATATATTTTCTGGCTGCCAAAAACTGCCGGGAAATCAGGACGACGCGCACAAGGAGCACCTGTACGTGACGGACAGCCATGGACCCGAACCTACTTGTCATCCCAGCCCTCATAGCAGTCCACCTGCTCTACAGGAACCGACGCAGACGCCGCAGAAGGTCAGAACAACACACAGGGGCAAAGGGGGGGGGCAGGGGCAGGACACATAACCCCCACCCAAGTCACAAATCATACATGCCCTGGACATACCTGACCTTCAGGGCCTGGTCACTTCGATGGGGTGGGGGCGTGTCCAGCAACGCATGAGTCCGCCACAACGGAAGTGGATGTTGACGCGAACCGGCAACACAACAATTCCGGTACGTACCGTACCCACGCCTTAAGAGCGTGGGTACGGGTCATACCACGCCCACCCCTACGTCACCCCAACAATGGCGGTACGGCCCGTACCCACATTCTAAAGGCCTGGGTACTGGCCGTACCAGCATTGTCGGGGTGACGTAGGGGTACGGGTGGTACGGCCTGTACCCACGCACTGAAGGCCTGGGTACGGTGCGTACCCCTACGGCACCCCATTGGGGTTCCGCACTGTACCCAGGCCTTCAGAGCGTGGGTACGGGTCGTACCACCCGTACTCCTACGTCACCCCAACAATGGCGGTACGGCCCGTACCCACGTTCCAAAGGCTTGGGTACGGGCCGTACCAGCATTGTTGGGGTGATGTAGGGGTACGCGTGGTACGACCCGTACCCACGCCCTGAAGGCCTGGGTACGATGCGGACCCCTACGGCATCCCAACAATGGGGGTACGCACCGTACCCACGTTCCAAAGGCATGGGTACGGGCCGTTCACAGGCCTGCAGAGCGTGGGTATGGGTATTTACGGAGCGTACCCCCACCCGTGTATGCATGGAGCGTACCAACACCCCACCAGTGTATGTACGGAGCGTACCAACACCCCACCCGTGTATGTACGGAGCGTACCAACACCCCACCAGTGTATGTACGGAGCGTACCAACACCCCACCAGTGTATGTACGGAGCGTACCCCCACCCGTGTATGAATGGAGCATACCCCCACCCGTGTATGTACGGAGCGTACCCCCACCCGTGTATGCATAGAGCGTACCCCCACCCGTGTATGTACGGAGCGTACTCCCACCTGTGTATGTATGGAGCGTACCCCCACCCGTGTATGTACGGAGCGTACCCACACCCGTGTATGCATGGAGCGTACCAACACCCCACCAGTGTATGTACGGAGCGTACCCCCACCCGTGTATGTCCCGAGCGTACATGGCCAGACATAGGAGGGGTGGGTGCCTATCACCCCCAGCAGTGCCCAGACATAGGAGGGGTGGGTGCAGAGTCCTCCCAGCAGTGCCCAGACCTAGGAGGGGTGGGTGCCTATCACCCCCAGCAGTGCCCAGACATAGGAGGGGTGGGTGCAGAGTCCTCCCAGCAGTGCCCAGACCTAGGAGGGGTGGGTGTAGAGTCCTCCCAGCAGTGCCCAGACATAGGAGGGGTGGGTGCAGAGTCCTCCCAGCAGTGCCCAGACATAGGAGGGGTGGGTGCAGAGTCCTCCCAGCAGTGCCCAGACATAGAAGGGGTGGGTGCAGAGTCCTCCCAGCAGTGCCCAGACACAGAAGGGGTGGGTGCAGAGTCCTCCCAGCAGTGCCCAGACACAGGAGGGGTGGGTGCAGAGTCCTCCCAGCAGTGCCCAGACCTAGGAGGGGTGGGTGCAGAGTCCTCCCAGCAGTGCCCAGACATAGGAGGGGTGGGTGCAGAGTCCTCCCAGCAGTGCCCAGACACAGGAGGGGTGGGTGCAGAGTCCTCCCAGCAGTGCCCAGACACAGGAGGGGTGGGTGTAGAGTCCTCCCAGCAGTGCCCAGACATAGGAGGGGTGGGTGCCTATCACTCCCAGCAGTGCCCAGACATAGGAGGGGTGGGTGCAGAGTCCTCCCAGCAGTGCCCAGACATAGGAGGGGTGGGTGCCTATCACTCCCAGCAGTGCCCAGACATAGGAGGGGTGGGTGCAGAGTCCTCCCAGCAGTGCCCAGACATAGGAGGGGTGGGTGCCTATCACCCCCAGCAGTGCCCAGACATAGGAGGGGTGGGTGCCTATCACCCCCAGCAGTGCCCAGACATAGGAGGGGTGGGTGCAGAGTCCTCCCAGCAGTGCCCAGACATAGGAGGGGTGGGTGCAGAGTCCTCCCAGCAGTGCCCAGACACAGGAGGGGTGGGTGCAGAGTCCTCCCAGCAGTGCCCAGACATAGGAGGGGTGGGTGCAGAGTTCTCCCAGCAGTGCCCAGACCTAGGAGGAGTGGGTGCAGAGTCATCCCAGCAGTGCCCAGACATAGGAGGGGTGGATGCAGAGTCCCCCCAGCAGTGCCCATGGAAAGAAAGGGGTGCAGTACCCACAGATACAATACCCACAATTGTCAGTCAGGTGCTCAAAGACCCTGCAGAACACGCTGGGAGTACACACATGCATAGTGTGTAAAAGGGAACATGTCCACATGAAGTCACTTCAATATACTCCATACACAAGTACAGTGACCACCAAGGATGCCACTAATGATGCAGGTGGAGACATTGCCCAGCATGCATGGGCAAAGTTGAACGGATCCGTCACACACCAAGGATATGTAGACACAGCTCAGCACAACATTTAGGAAACACCCTGCAGGGAAGATGTCAGGGTCCACAGAGGAAGGAACACACCTTGGGACAATGTCACCATGCAAGTAAGAGCTTACATGAACAAAGTTATTTTGGAAATACCTTGTGATGGCACACAGATACCAGGGTCCACCCCATGAGCAGCACACTACTACATTTCCCAGACACCTAACACATTATCCCCACCCCAAATCATGGAGCAGCACCACCAACAGCAATACCAGAAAAGCATTAGTGTTCAAATGGAAAAAAAATGCTTTATTCAGCATGAAAATAAAAGAGGTTGTTATGTGTACACTATTAACAAGCCCCATAGGGCAGTCCATATTTCCATCCCTGGTGGGGGACACATTGGGACACGTGTCCCCTGGCTTGCCTGCACAGTTTATAGTTCCTTGTCTTCCACAGGGGGGGGGCATCATGTGGGGGGGAAGGACCAGGCACCGGAGGGACAGGAGGGGCAAGGGTAGGTGTTGTGGGTGCAGGGACGGAGGACTCCACCACAGGGGGTGGGGCAGCGCCAAAGGTGGAGGTGAGAATGGCGCTGCACACGATTGCAAGATCCTCCAGCATCTCCCCTGCACCCGAAGGAACCACAGGCCCCAAGGAGGGGGGGGGTCGGAGGGATGGGTCGCAGCGCTACTGGGGGAGGGTGTGGACAGGGGGGGGACTCAACTACCCTGACCGGGGACTCCTTCGACCGCTTGCGGGGTGGTGTCACACTGGGGCTCAGGGACAGAGCGGCCAGGAAGGATTCTTTGGTGGAATCTTGGCCAGGAGAGCCGAGGGGAGTGGATTTGGAGGGAGTGGGTTGTGATGAATTTGGACTCCCACTGTGGCTGCCTGTCTTCCGTTTGCCCCCCGACCCAGTGGGTGTGCCTACTTCACCCTGTGTGTGTGTGACAGGAGGTGTGCGCTTGGCCTTCCCTGGTGGTGTGGTGCCTGTGTCTGGTGGGGTACGTGCATGGGTACGTCTGGGTGTGCTTGGGACAGGCATGGGAGTGGGAAGTGTGGATGGTGCAGGGGTAGTGGGGGGACGAAGCGCTGCAGGAGACCCACTACTGCACTCAGTGTCGAGTCTATGGACCTCAGCAACTGGCGTTGGTCAGACTGAGCAGCTGAGATGCCCTCCATGTATGCCTCCATCTGGGTGAGCACTCGGGTGTGGCCATGGAGGACATTAAGCATCGCAGTCTGACCAACCTGCAACTGGCGCAGGATGTCCACAGACTCGGCATTCGCAGCAGCAGTGGAGACAGGGGCAGGGGGTGCGGTGCCTGGCCAGAAGGAGACACGTGGTGACCTATCACGGCGGGAAGGGACCAGAGCAAGTGGGAGGCCGGTGATGGGAATGGAGGGGGCGGGTAGAGATCGAGTGCTGCTTTCAGCTGTGGGAGCAGCCTCCGCCCCCTCTGGGAGCTCAGCCACGGACCCGTCAGCGTCATAGTCGGTGGTGAGACTGGACAGGTCCTCCGCCTCACTCCCCTCGGCCTCCGTGCCACTCGATGCGCCAGACAAGACAGCACTGCTGCCACTGGTGCTTGCTCCCTCCTCACGGTCCGTGCCAGTGTCTCCCTCTGAGTCCCCCGACGATGCTGTGGGCAAGGTGAAGAGACAGGAAATAATCAGACACCTGTATACATATGTCACATGAGTCAAATCTACATAGGTTGCAGTGCATAGCCTGAAAAGCAACATGAGTAACATCTACAATACAAGGTACATATGTAGGCCCTGCAACACACAGCTGGTTGACCCACCATGCCACTGAGAAACAATGGAGAGCATGACCCAACAGCAAATTACTTGATATCAAATTGGACAGAGGAGCTAGGCTCTGGGGACAATCGTGCACAGCATCTGTACCACACAGCGTTGCCAAAATAGGGATGAGCAGGAACCATGTCTATTAACTTTTTGCACATGCTGCAAAGCTAACACATTAAAACATGCCCAAAATGACTGGCTCACTGCACCTTGAGTGTATGTCCAGACAAACATCACACACAGGCCAGATCTAGCAAGGAGACTTCAGAGTTTTGACATGTAGGCCTTGCCCGCACAAACCACCCCCTACCTGAGACAATGTGATTGAGACAGAGGAAGTACTTACACCTCATACTCTGGGATGAAAACACATGGCCTGCACTAAATCCTGATTGTACACAAACCACCCCTGTTGCGCCTGTCCACATATATCATTGACAATCAACCATCATCAGATTGTCGTACCAAGACACACAGGCACTACCCACTGTGAGTATGCACAAGCAAAATTGGGTCACACTGTACAGTGGACACATGTAGCACAGTTTACGTCAATACAGATGAGGCCAGGGTACAATGCCACAGAGCCCAACCTATGCCGAAGACACAGAGAATGTCCACATTGTTGGATGACACACATGATACCTAGGAAAAGGTGCCCCAGGGCACGGTAGTGGCCACACTCCTCCATGGTCCTGGATGGATATGACTGCAACTGGAGCAACCGTCCCTGCACTATGCATTACTCCCACTCATGCACATCATGTCAGAGGGCACACAATTGGACATGCATGCTGTAAGGCAGTACACTTTTAAGACACACTCCTATGTCGGGACTCAGCATCAGTGCCAACTGACATGGTCATGGACCCCACAGTGACTGAACTGGCCAGGGCACAGGCAAGGTCCCAAAACCTGTTACACACCACCCCCACACATGATGCTGCAAGCAGTGGGCACTTGGATTAACTGCCAGCCTAGATTACCTTGTGCAAGAGTGACTACACACAGACCAGGAAACACATGGCAAGGAGGGGAAGGGAGGACGAACAGCACCGCTTTACTTTGGGGAACTGGTTATGCACTGCACATTTAAACCATGGCAGTGTATCCATGCAACTGCGCACTTCCAAAAGCTGGTGACACACAACAAACACACCTGTACCTACCCCCTTCCTGCTGCTGCTTCTCCTGTAAGCGCCTATCCAAGTCGGGGAAGACCACCGCCAGCACACGCTTATGGATGTGGGTCAGACGCCGGCGCCCACGGTTCTTGTGGCTCTCAGGTGAGTCCCCCAGCAGGACCCGTGCAATCCTCCTCGTCCAGCACCGGATATCCTGCCAGCGTTTCCTCACCTGGGCTAGGCGCCGCTTCCGACCCTCCGTCTTCCTCACTGCACTGACGGCTTGCTTCCATATCTCCCCCTTGGCATGGACGCCTACCTGTGAGGATGCAAAAGTGAGAATACTTTAATACACCTGAGCAATGACACAGAGACACACATATTAATAATTTGTCTTTTTTGCACAGGCCATGGTATGCAGGCAACTCATTGCACCTTTGTCATAGGGACATTATCCTCTGGGGAAGGCAAAATGCACTACGTGGCATTGAAAGTACACAGGTGGCATGAGGGGTGCCACACAATCAGTGATCCTGGATCACACTGTGCATCACAAGCTATACCAGGATTATGTACAGCACCTCAAAGCAGTCACATGCCCCAGCCCACTGACGCAACCTCAGCAGAGTACAGACACACACAGGCACAGGACAATCACCTGCCATTGCCAACTGCGGGTACAAACCTCACTCTGCCCATGTGCCACTAGACCGGGGGGTGTCACAGGTGTGGGGCTGGCTCAGCACGGCAGTCACACAGCACTGCTCCCTGCTCACATCACATGGGTAGGGTATATCCATCCCTCATGCAGCTGGTGTGCAACACTCCCCATATGCACTCACCCACATGACAGGGGACTTACACACACACACCAATGTCCAGGGGACGTACACATCATTTGGACACTCACAGCACAGGTACACTAAACAAACACTCATCTATGGGTACTGTCACCTGTCACACTGGGGGGACCACAGAATCACATCAGGACGGTAGCAACAACATTCCCAGGAGGAGTAGCCAGGCAGAATGTGGCATGCACCATGCATTGATTGTCACAGTAAGCACTATGCAAGTGAGGAGTGCACACAGGAACTACAGCATGCTCTGCATGGGAGACATGAGGCCTTCCCCACCCTGGGACCCACTCTAAACAACATTGCATGTCTGTCACACAGGGACATAATGCCAGAAGTCACAGTCACAAAAAAGGGGCACAGTCTAAGCTAGTGGAGTCAGCACTCACCTGCTCCCCTGGTCGACCATACAGCATGGTGTACTGTGGGAGGATCACATCCACCAACGCCAAATTCTCCTCCATGGTGAATGGCTGGGCCCTTTCCACAGACCTGGACATGGTGCCAGAGGAATCACGAGCAGCAGCAGTGTTGTGGAATGAAAGGATGTGCAGGCAAGTGCTCTCTCATGGGACCTGGCTGCCTTATATCTGCCTTGCTGGCCTGTTTCATTTACAGGAGTACAGAGTGATTAGTCAGTCACATTAGCATCCTACGTTTCCTCCAATCCCTTTAAACCTACCCCAGTGAGTGGCTTTGCATGGTTTAAAAATTGAGCATGATGTCAAGTCAACAACCACTTTGCAACAAAGTATATTGTTTCCAACCGACTTCTGCTGGCCACCTGATGCACAAATTCAAACTTAAAACTCGGTCTCCATGACAACCAGCATGCATTTAGGCCCTTATACTTGTCCCTCATGTGTCCCCTATATTATTTCAATATTTAGACACAGGTACGGTGCGTTCCACGGCCCTAGGGCACCCCAAATGCAGTGAAACGGACCGAACACGCGTGTGTAGGGTCCCTATCACTATGGGAGTGCTGGCGTATGCGTACGCCATAGTGATACGGACCGTACTGGCGTGTGTACGGTCCGTATTACTATGAGAGTGATGGCGTATGCGTACGCCATAGTGATACGGACTGTACACGCGTGTGTAGGGTGTCTATCACTATGGGAGTGCTGGCGTATGCGTACGCCATAGTGATACGGACCGTACAGGCGTGTGTAGGGTCCCTATCACTATGGGAGTGCTGGCGTATGCGTACGCCATTGTGATACGGACCGTACAGGCGTGTGTAGGGTCCCTATCACTATGGGAGTGCTCGCATATGCGTACGCCATAGTAATACGGACCGTACACACGCCTGTACGGTCCGTATCACTATGGCGTATGCATACGCCAGCACTCCCATAGTAATACGGACCGTACACACGCGTGTACGGGTCGTATTACTATGGCGTACGCATATGCCAGCACTCCCATAGTGATAGGGACCGTACACACGCCTGTACGGTCCGTATCACTATGGTGTACGCATACGCCAGCACTCCCATAGTGATAGGGACCCTACACACGCGTGTACGGGTCGTATTACTATGGCGTGCGCATACGCCAGCACTCCCATAGTGATAGGGACCGTACACACGCCTGTACGGTCCATATCACTATGGCGTACGCATACGCCAGCACTCCCATAGTGATAGGGACCCTACACACGCCCTCAGAGCGTATGTGCGGTGCGTTTCACACCTGACAGTGGTGACAGGCGGCACACAGACAGGAATAGAGCTGTCATACTTGGCCAAGGCTGGAAATCAAGGCATTGTCTGTGCAGTACTACATGTGTCGGGCACAGGTGTGTCAGGCTGTGATGTGGCACATTACTCCTGAGGTGTGAAGCAAATAAAAGCATGATGAGCTGTGTACACATGTCATGTGTGATGGTACACTATGTGCCACACATCCCCTTCACGCCTTTGACATGTGTGCATGTAGTACAGACTTGTTGAGCCATGCGTCACTGGCATGGCACAGTCACCGACACCCGCAACTGTTCCCTGATGCCAGGTACACGGAATATTACCCCTGAGATGTGAATGCCCGCGTTGCACGCTGGAACTATGTCATGTGTGTGTCATGTGTTCCCATAGGATTGCTGTAGGTGTTTAGTCAAATGCATCTGCAGTTGCTGCAACCAACATGTGTCTGTGTGTAGATGGGCATGGCACACTGTTACGCACACCAGCCCACATGTGTAATCCGACGTAAGGTGTGTATGAATGCATCGACACGGAGTCTCCAAACAAGGACATATCTGCATACTCTCAATGTATGTGTGATCAGTCCTGACATGTACTCCTTCATGGCAAGGTGTGTGGTCTGTCCTTTTTCTATGACATGTGACCTGTGCATCTAGTGTTCCGGAACCTGTCTGTACAATAAACATCCTTCTTCTGCACATATGTGGACGTCTGTAACTCCTGTAATGCGTCTGCCTGTTCACTTACACTGGCCCACAGCTAGTTTCATGTCATGGCATATTGAGGTTGAGAATCGACGTATGTAGCTGGCTCTTGGTAGGAGTGTCATACGTGTCCAGGGCATATTGCACAGACCTGACTCTGTATGTAGCATATGTGTATTGCCTGTTGAACATGTGCTCAGTACATTGACATTGGTGGTGTACTGTACTCACTCTTCGTTGTCCCTTCAAATTCAATGCAGGGCTCCGCCTCTCCCTCGACCAATTCCGGACTTGGCTGACCTGAGGGAACATGACTGTATACCGCTTCCCCCAACAGTTGATTGAGGACTTGACGACACGGCTGGCACCACACCTCCAACCGCTACACAGATATCCTACTGCACTGACACCCAAGATGAAGGTGATGGCAGCCCTACATTTCTTTGCCACAGGTACCTTTCAATATACCATTGCTCAGGTTGGTGGCAAGTCCCAAACCATGTTCAGCCGTGTTCTGCATGATTTTTTAGAGGCCATGTTGGATCACCTGGATGAGTTCATTAAATTCCCATCTCCTGATCAGTTGACAGGTGTCAAGCGTGAGTTCTATGCCATGGGAGGGATGCCCCATGTCATTGGGTCCATAGATGGAACACATGTAGCTTTGGTACCACCACAGGCACAGGAGGTAGTGTATAGGAACCGCAAGCATTACCACTCCATTAATGCCCTTGTGGTGTGTCTTGCCAACATGGTGATTTCACATGTCTGTGCTCGTTTTTCAGGATCAGCACACGATGCCTACATCATGAGGCGTAGCAGGGTGCCTGAAATGATGCTGCAGCTGCGCAATGAACGAGCATGTATTGTTGGTGGGTATACTCTGTCAGTCCTGTATTTAGCGTCATCTTCCTGTCTTACTGCTTCTCCTGACCCACTTTTGTCCGTGATGTTTCCATGTAGGGGACGCTGGCTATCCCAACATGCCATGGCTGATCACGACTCTCCGCAACCCCAGCACGGCTGCCGAGCACCGCTACAACAATGCCCATGGGCGGACCAGGCGAGTGATAGAGAGGACGTTTGGCCTCCTGAAGAGCCGATTCCGTTGCCTCCACAAGACCGGTGGCGCACTCCCATATGCACCGGTGAAGGTCTGCAAGATCTTCCTCGTGTGCTGCATGCTGCACAACATGGCAGTGGAGAAAGCTGTGCCACTCATCCTGGATCCGGATGAGCAGGACCATCCACCCATGGAGGATGAAGGGCTTGGTCATGAGGCAAGTGATGTGGAGGAGGAGGAGGCGGTGGAGGACATCCGGAGTCGGCTCATACGCAACTTCTTTGCTTAGTGGTGAGTTCCAGTGTCTGAGTGTGCACGCATTGGGCCGTGTGTGGCATGTGTTGCAATGTGTGTGTCCATCTGCATGTCTGCCAGGTGAGTCAGACGTGTGTTTGGATGTGTCACTCGAGTGATGGTGCAATAGAAGAATGTTTTTCCAGAGTCATCATTGTCACCTAGCATGTTGACAACCTTATACGTGTCGAGTACATGCACATGCATGCGGATGTGCTTCTTTTGGCTGACTTCTGGTGTGTCTCTCATTCATAGGTACTTGCGCATGCTGTCTGCTGATGGCATTGTTGTGCTCCTGCTATCCCTCATGAACACAGCAACATGTGCTGAATCAGCGTTACATGCACGGACAAGTTTGAAAATCTCCTTAGGGTAAGGGATGCAGCACGGCTTTTTGGGTGTGGTATTTGTTTTGAATGTGTGTGCACTGCTCCTGTTCATGTTTGGATACTTAGCATACATGTAGAATAACCATGGGGCACATGACATGGAGCTGAATTCACCAGAATTGATGGTCAGACTTGGTGACAGTCATCTGTAATGGGATTGTGGATTGTGATGAAGCCATCAATGTGTGTAACACTGCCCTCGGAAACATACGGGTTGCACCGGGTTGACATGGTGTGTGAATTCCCCATTGGAGGCTCAATGGTGTATAGCAGCCTCTCCGTGAGCAGCAGGGGGTGTTTAGCTGTAACCCGTCACTTGTGTGCCAGTTCTATGGATTTCCAGCATCTGTGGTGCAAAGGGGAATGCCAGTGTCGGTCCCACATGTTCATCCACATGACCTGTGTATGTGTTGACAGAGTTGCATTAGCATTCCGACACACATGACTGATAAAGGTGTCCCTCTGCCTCCAAGGTGCCTCATCTCTGTCAATGGTGGTCTGTTGCCACTGTGCATGCAGCATGTCTGACATAGTTATCAGAGATGGTCCATATGAGTCTATGTGTAGAGTAGCAAGATGCAAGCTGTTTGTCAGGGATTAGAATCTGTATTGTGCATGATGTCCATGGCTGTATAGGTATTGTGGCATGTCAGTCTCCATGACGGCCAATGTGCTGCATGTGTATCCATTGTGTGTGTGTGTGGCATGTTGAACCAGACATTCCTTCCTTGACATACACCTTTTGCATAGTTCCTTCCTGAGATCCTTGTCTTTGTGTGCAACTTGTGGCATTGTTTTCTTGACATGGCGCAAGCTGCTGCAGGCCCTGCAGCAAGGGCACCCAGTGTCCACGCAAACGAGCTGGTGTTCATCATGGATTGCTTGCTGACATGTGCTATGCTGATCAGCAGCATCTGTGCCTCATGCTGCAGCACACTCTGCATTATGCACAAGATCCCCAGTTCCATCCACCTGAAGGCAAGAGAGACCATCCCCCAGGTCAACTACGACATCCGTGTCTAATCCTACCCTGCACTCTACGGACATGTGCGTTACAACTCCCATGATACTTGTCCACATCCAGGGTGCATCTGCACAGCTCTGCTTCTACATCCGGCGACCAGGCCACATCAACGTCCAACAGAGATGGGGGGAATGGATCACTACCAGCTGCAGGATGACCTTCTCAATCCACGCACACACTCAGGATGCAGCCCACAACCACAACACAACCTTGTGGCACTGTGATCCAAGACCCCATTGTGCCACCTCCATGCATCCAACCTTGGCCGGCCCACCATTCTCCACATCCACCTGACTCAGCATGCAGGCCATGGTTCTGCCACCTGTCTACACATACCTGGGAGTAGCACCCCAGGACACTCCACATGATCCCTGACCTCTGCGCATGACTGTTGCTCTTCTAAATAGGTCTGTGGGCACAGTTGTGCGGGCACCCCCTCAGCTGGTTGGGCCCATTACGGGTGAGTATGGTGCTCCATGTCTGTACTGGATGATACATTGTGACCCATGTGTGTCCTGTGCCAGACTCAGACCCCAGGGTATGGATGGTTGGAGTTACTTCTGAAATCAGGCATGGTTTGACTTTACAACACACACATGTAGTGGAATAATGCAAAATGATGGCATCATCTCGAGATTGTGATGATTTTTATTTGTGGTGGGGTACGTGTTTGGGGGGATGACAAGAGGTGCTTGGCGGGAGTGTAGAATCCAAAGTTCACTGGGGGAGTTGGTATCCTTGCCATTAGAAGTCATCAGAGTCTTTGCCACAGTCTTTGTCAACATTGGTCAGACAGTGACCAGAAAGTCCATGTGCCAGAGAATGTCATGTGATGATGTGCTGCTGTTGGGCCAGAGGGCCAGGTGCCAGGCCAGGTGACCTGGGAGATGGTGATGTTCCGCTGACTCACACGGTCTTTTGCGTGGACGACCCACCTTCCTGCGGGGACCCTCAGAAGCAGGCCGTGACGATGCTTGTGATGCTCCGTCGGATGAATCTTCCTCCACCTGATCCCTCCCTGTGGGTGGTGATGTTCTTCGCCTGGTGGCACAGGGAGGGTTGCCCATGTTTTCGGCAATCTGACGGAGTACACGGGTCATTTCCGTTTGCGCCGCCACAAGCTCAGCCTGTCTTGCCTCCATCCGTCCTTGGTGTCGCTGTTGACAGGCATGTTGCTCGGCCTGCAGGGTCTTCATCTCCTCGAGGGTCCCCTTGATGTCTGTGAGGGTGCACGCAATCTGGACCATGCCCCTGGTGTCACGCCGGTATGTGTCGAGGATGTTGCTGACGTGTGACATTACCGTTTCCTGAGCCAACTGGTCAGGTTCGCGCCTCCGCCGTCCTCCACTCCCACCACCCCTGCCCACTTGCACCCGTGCCTGCCGTTGTGGGCACATCGGGTCTGCGGGACCCCTGAGGGATGGCATTTGCGGTGTCGCCTGCCTCCTCCTGGGTGCCCGGAGAACCTTGTCCCTCCTGGACAGACTGGCTGTGTTGTTGTGTGCGGGCAGGGCTCCTGGGTGTCTCCTGGGATGTGGCAGGAATAAGGGTGGTGGTTGGCACAGTTGTACCTGACGCAGGTGATGCAGGTGGTTGGACACCAGAGGGGCCAGGTTGGTCTGGGTCATCCACGGAGTGGTGAGAGTCGTTGCTGCCGGTGGGGTCCTCTTCACGCAGAGCCTGGTCCTGTGAGTCTTCCCCCCCAGTGTTGGGGGGAGATCGACGACGTTGACCTGTGTGTGAGAGAGACAATGTTAATTGTGTTACATGCGACATCCATGTTTCATTCATTTTTGAGTTGGCACAGTTCATCTGGGTGGTTGGATATGGCTTGCATTCCTCTCGCAGTGCACTTGTGCATGGGTATGTCCCTTGGACACAGCTTTCGACACTTTACCTATGTGTGACACAATCTTAGTTGATGCCTCTTTTTGGAACGCAGGCAGCAGTGTAGTGAGCGGGCGTAGCAAGCAATGCAGAGCCGCCTTATGTGTTGCACTGTACGTGGACAAATGGTGTTTTTTCCATGCTATTTGAGAATGCAGGTAGGTAACTTAAGCATTTGTGACAGGGTTCTAACAAACACAGTGGGTGGGTATACTGGGTGTAAGGTTAGGTTTGTGCCTGCAGCACGGATGTACTCGTGCACAGATTGACACATGGCCCAGTGTTTATCATAGGAAAAAGGGGGGGTTAAGGCACTGCCAAACCTTGTCTACATGCACACAGTCCACGAGCGGACATGGCCACACCACCCAAGGGTGATTTGGTCTCCCTCTGTCTCCCTTTCTCCCTCCCTCTGTCACCCTCCTCCCTCTGTCCGTCTCCCTCTGTCAACCTCCTCCCTCTGTCCGTCTCCCTCTGTCTCCCTTTATCCCTCCCTCTGTCACCCTCCTCCCTCTGTCCGTCTCCCTCTGTCTCCCTTTCTCCCTCCCTCTGTCACCCTCCTCCCTCTGTCCGTCTCCCTCTGTCTCCCTTTCTCCCTCCCTCTGTCAGCCTCCTCCCTCCCTCTGTGTGTTACCCTCTGTCTCCTCAGCCCAGCTTCCTGGGCACACACAGTTTGCAGGTCTTTCAAAGGCCATTGGCTTGTTCATGTGGTTTTGTTTCTAATCTCCGGGCACCCATTGGGTGGAGTGTCTGAGTCTGCGCTGCTGCTGTGGCGGTGTGTGCTGACACTCTTTCAGAGTGATGCGTCTTCATTAGCTGCTGTTATGTGCAAATTGTGCCTTCATACCCATGTCATCCTGCAACGCGGCCACCATTTACAGGCAACACAGTACTGTGTGGGGACACACTGTTTGTATGGCTGTGCCCTAGGCCATATGGGCTGAGGGCATTGTTGTGTGCTTCAGAGTTGCTCTATGTTAGTTTTGGGGCCCACCCTCCCGGCATCGGGGACATCCTGACTTGTGTTGGTGTTTTGTGTGGCCTGTGACTTGGCATGGCCTTGCTTGGTGCATGGGGCATGGAGGCGCTAGTGGCATGTGTGTGTTTTTGGAGTGTGGTTGTGTCCGGTGCTGGCTTTGGGGAGTTTGCGTGCATGATTTGAATTTTGGTTGTGTATGGCGTTCCCCCCATGTGAGGTGAGTTGTTTGTGTACTCACCAGGGTCTAGGACTCCTTGTACTCCGTCTACTTCCACCGGCGGCAGCGTGGCCATCACCTTCTCCTCCCAGGGATGGTAGTGTACCGGTCTGCGGGGCGGCCCTCCTCCAGTGATGTTCCCCTGGTTGTGATCGTCCGTCATTTTGCGGCGGACCGTCCTCCGCAGATCGTACCACCTGGCTTGGCACTCATGCCTGGTCCTTCTGGTGCCCCCAACAGCATTTAATTTAATTTAATTTAATTGTGGGTTTATATAGCGCTAGAATCGACTCCCGGAGGAGTATCTCCGCGCTTCGACCGCTGGGGAACCCGTCCTGGCTCACCCTGAGAGATGGTCCCTAATGGGTATCTCTAAGGTGCGACCAAGCATCCCCGGCGGTCTGGGGGGGCCGTTGTGAAGATGAGGCAAGCTAATGCCCAGAGTTGCCGAGTGTGGTCCCTGACTGGAGTAGGCACCGAGGCGAGAATTATCGAGCCCGCTGACCCTGGTCCACAACCCTGCCGCGTCGGGAATCGAACCCTGGTCCCGGGCCGTCCTCTGCTTACGGGTCTGCCGCCTCTAACCAGTTGAGGTTCTGTAGCGATCCGAACCCGTGAATTCGGTATCATAGTACTGACACGATTTTGGTACCAATGAACCGCAAATGATCCATTGTATACGTGACAGTGTTTTCGCTGCGCAACTAGCACGAATTCACTGGAAACTAGGGCATTCTCTCTAAAAAGTCACGGCATCCATTTTAGTTACGGCATCCATCTTGTTTCTTGCCCTCACATAGTCAATGAACGGACGATGACCCCGGCAGAGTCACCTTGTTAAGGACACGTAAGCTCGAGCCCCGAGAAAGGCTGACGCTGCATGACTAGGCAGAATCAAGCTGCCTCCCTTGCCTGAGGCCAGTCCTGCTATACTGGTTCTCGTGTGCGTTGTCCTGACTGAAAGGCCGAAGACGATTGCCCTGCCCGTTTATGATCCATAAACACCTCTTATCCTACATTTCAATCCTTTGCACCTGGCACTGCTCCTTCCCTTCTGGGCTTTTACAATGGGGAGGTTACGATTTTTATGGTGGGGAGGATCGGGCGAAGAATGAAAAACTGTCGAGAGGACCTGATCGAATACCGAAAACCTACAACTAATCATTGTTTGATGTTTATTTATTATCTGTTTGGGATACCGGGTTGGGCATGAGAAATATTCGTGTAATGTTGCACCAAGACATTTTTCTTGTATTTAAGAAACAACCCACTTAATGCAATTCGAACAGTCTCCTAGATTCTGCCTCTGTGTGGTTCCTATGATTTCTGTATCCCTGCAGTAAATAAACCTTGGTCTTTGACGCCGCCATCGAGAAGCCCGTGTCTCTGTTTGTTTGTGCACCGGGACAGGGGGAACTCAGGGGTCTTCGGGTGTTGTTTCCCTGACACCTCTGGACTCTTAAAAGTCCAGAACCTCAAATTGGCGCCCAATGTGGGGTGACGTCATCCGGTACCGGTCCAAAGCCTGAAAAGTTCGAGAAGTTTCGTGTGAAGATTCCGGAGGGAGGTACCCCGCTTCATCGATCCCTGCATGTCGTAAAAGTGGCCCGACGATCTCTTCCACGAGGGTTCCCGTTCCCAGACGGCTACAGAGGACCGCTGCCTTGACTGTCGCCCTGTCTTGGACCCGAGGTGCAGACCTTAGTACGGCGAGACGTAGACGGGTTCTCCTTGGTGACGTCTTCCACATTTCAGTTAAGTATTAAGTGGGTTGTGCTCAGTTTGGTTATTCGGATACGTTTTGGATTTGTAGATTATCATTGATTGCTCTTGTTAAGATAATCTTGGTATTGGGTATTGGTTCATTTTGGTAGGCCTAAGTTCTCTGCGCATTTTGGTTGGAATTTGTCTTTTGTAGTCATGACTAAGGGTAACAATTGTTTTTTGTCCTGGTTACGTTGCAACGGGGATTCACGGTTGGAGGACTCGTGTTTGGTTCCTCCGATTGGGACTCCTACATATGAGCTCTATTGTAAACATGGTGTGGGTCCTATTACGTATAATGAAGTATGGGTCCTGTTATACCAAGAAAGATGGTGTCCTTAGTTGGCCACCGCATGGTAGTTTCGAAACGGAAATTCTAGATAATTTAGAAATGAAGTTGTTTAAGAGAAAAGCCCGGCCGGCGATGTTTGATTCTTTTCGCGTATGGCGCAAAGAAGCCAAACAGAGAGAAATTAGGAAAACAAAGAAAGAACAGAAAGAGAAAGGGTTGACTTTAATGGAGTCTGCTAGGCAGCTGCATGTCAACGAGACCGAGAAAGCAATGGAGATGGCGAGTAGAAAACATAATTTGGCAATTGATAAATGCTACCCTGTATTGCCATCTTGTCCTGCTAAGCCGATAGAGGACCCTGAAAAGGATCCCCTGTTGTCTTACCTGTTGAGTTCACCTCCACCGTATGCACAGGGTATTACAGTACCACAGTTACTACCTGTTGTACAGCCAGCTGCTGGTCAGCATGGAATAGGTGCTCCACTTCCTTTGAATCCAGCTCCTGTCTTTCCCGTGGTCAATGATCCTACGGCACCCCCTCTCCCTGGGTCGCCTGTTCCGCCTTTGCCTATCGTTTCACCTACTACTCCTACCCTTACTACTTCATCTGCTTCAGCTGCCCTGTCCCCAAGCCCTGTCATTCTGACTCCGCTTTCCGTTCGTCGGAAAATAACCGACTCTGTAACTAATATATTAACCCCTCTTTACAGGTCCTTAATTGGGACCCCCGTTTCTGACTCTATACAGAGACGTAGCCAGCTTCCTGGTCCCGAGGAACGAGAGACGTTAGATTCGACAGCTCTTAGGTGGATGTCGAAAGCTGCGAAGTATGATGCGCGAAGAGTATTAGACACATTTATGCAGTGGAATGAACCAACTCAACGTTATGTTTTTGACGTGATGTGTTCTCTTGTGCGTGAGGAATGGGAAGATGATGACTTAGATTCCGTCCCTTCTGATTTAATAAATATTCAGCAGAAATTTGCCGCAGGAATGGTGATAGGTTCAGAAGTAGGGAGAGCGATAGAATTAATTTTAGCTTATAGGGATGAGTCCCCTTTTCGGGCGACAAGAGACCCTGATGGTACACCGATAACTAGGAAAAGACGAGGTCAGTATCCAATGAGGGAAGTTCCGCCCATATGGCGCGAAGCAGTCGCTGCTGATGGGGCTAATAATATTGTAGCTGCTCCAGCACAATTCCAGAGAGTGTGGATACACATCCCTTGGAAGCGAGCTGAAGTACTAGCAGTAAAACAAGCATTACCAGACCCTCGTAAGAATCCTGCTGGTTATTACAAAGAATTAACGCAGACAGTCCAAGCATGCATCATGAATTTGGCAGACATTGAAATGCTATTTGGTAATGTAGTGCCACAGCCTATATTGGCCAAGATTCGGCAAGAGAACCACCCAGTCGCCTTAGGAGGTGATTGGCCAGCTATCGTAGCGGCAGACGCACAACAGGTTGGTGGAGCTAAACCTGAACCTCTGATTGCTGACTTACCTGGCAGAATAATTAACCTGATGAAAACGCTGATGCCAGCGTTACGAGTAAATTGGGATAAACTATCAGCATGCAAGCAAAAGAAGGACGAAAGCGTCTCTGACTTCTTCACTAGATTTGAAGAGACCTTTGTAGATCACAGTGGGCAAGATATGAGTACCGAGGGAGGTCAGAGATTGTTTGTTGATAAGTTTGTGTTTAATTTACTACCTGAGCTTAGTAACAAGTTAAAGGATTCTGAAAGTGCATGGGCAGTGTCGACGACAGCACAGATACTTGCAACTGCTCAGTATTACGAGAATAGAGAGAAAGAAGAGAAGGAAAAGACAGAAAAGAAAACGAAAGATTTAAAAACCAAAGTTCTTTTGCAACAGGCATATCCGCCTCGTTCGAATCAGTCAGACTCACAGCAGCGACCCCAGTTTCAGCAGCAGCCACAATTCCAGCAAGGGACGACCCAAAGATTTAATTATAATTTTCCCCGACAACAGTTAGCATGGAATCAGTGTGCCTATTGTAAAAAGGAGGGTCATTATAAGAATGAGTGTCCAGTACTACACCCACAAACTAGTGGTATCCCAGCTCAGAGAGGTAATGTTGGGTTTATGCAAGCTCCTAGAGGTAGAGGGCATGGTACGATGACACCACAGGCTGATCGCCAATCGAATTATTTCGACCAGCGAAATGTACAACCTACGCAGCCAGGTAGATCTCCACAGTATCATGTTGAAGATTACTATGATCATAATGAAGAGATTCAAAGAAACGAACAATAGGACAGCCGCAGGCAGAGAGAGGGAGTAGTATCAGTTCCAGTTGATCAGAGTGGACCTTATGTCACAGTAGTTACCTCAGGCGTGGTCGAACCGTTTCTGTTGGATACTGGTGCGGCAAAAAGTTCAATCATGCGTGCGAAACTCCCTGGCGCACCTTTGTCCGGCTTAACGAACACTTCAGTAGGTTTCTCAGGCGCCCCTGTTCACAATCCTGTGTCCAGTCCTTTATCTATCACTGTTGGGCCATGCGAGCTAGAAGCACCCCTCATTTTAACAACCGGCTGTAATGAGAATCTGCTTGGTTTAGACCTGTTGAAACGCCTGCATGCGACGTTGTACTGTTCTCCTTCGGGAGTACAGCTCACATTAGGTAAAGAAGTCATCTCCCCGATGTACATGTCGATGGACAAGCTCCCACCGGAGTTGCGTTCTCTCCCTGATACTCTTTGGGCAACTGGTCCCAACGATGTAGGCCTCTTGGAAATTCCCCCTTACGTGGTAAGTCTAAAAGCGAATGTTAAATTTCCACGAATCCCACAGTATCGGATTTCAAACGAAGGTGAACAAGCACTCTTACTAATTGTAAAAGACTTGATACAGAAAGATGTGATAGAGGAAACTAGAGGAAACGTCTGCAATAGTCCTGTCCTGCCGATTTTGAAACGCACTGACCCTTCCAAACCTCCAATCTACAGATTTGTGATTGACCTCAGAGAGGTTAACAAAATTGTGATTCCACAGTTTCCAGTGGTACCAGATATCACTGCATTATTGACGTTGATTCCTGCATCGGCATCATGGTTTACGGTGATCAATTTGAAGAATGCATTTTTCAGCATTCCCATAGCAGAAGAAAGTAGAGACATTTTTGGTTTCTCATTAGGAGGACGCAGTTTCAGATTCAAACACGCTCCACAAGGTTATTGCGAAAGCCCTTCAATTTACAGCCAAGCATTAAAAAGTCAATTAGATGCTCTTGTACTTCCTCATGGTGTTGCTCTGATCCAATACGTAGACGATCTTTTGCTAGCCGCTGACGACAAGGAAACTTGCAAAGCAGCTACTATTTCTTTATTGCGTCATTTGTCCGACTTACATCACAAGGTGTCACCTTCTAAACTACAATATTGTTGCCAAGAAGTGACCTACTTAGGTCATCTTTTGTCAAAGGAGGGAAGAAGGTTGACCCCAGAGAGAATCAAAGCAATTTCACAGATGACTGTACCAAGCACACAAAGAGAAGTGCGTGCGTTTTTGGGTATTACGTCATACTGTAGGCAATGGATCCCAAATTTCTCTCTCATGGCAAAACCGTTGGTAGCCCTGACTGGAAAAGGTGTTCCGAGCCCTTTGCCATGGTCTGATGAATGTCAACAGAGCTTCTCTGACTTACGTGATGCGCTGTGTTCAGCTCCTGTGTTGGGTACTCCTGACTACAGTAAGCCGTTTACACTATATGTCCATGAAAGAGAAGGTTGTGCATTGAGTGTATTAACACAACAATTCGGCGACAAACAACGGCCTTGTGCATATTTTTCATCCACATTAGATCCGGTAGCCAGAGCATTGCCAAGTTGTTTAAGAGCCACAGCAGCAGCCGCAGTGTCTATTCGACAGTCTGCTGGACTAGTCATGAACAACATGTTAGTAGTCATGGTTCCACATGCTGTGGATACACTCATGAATAGAACGAAAACTCAGCACCTCACCAGTGCTAGATTATCAGGCTATGAGCTGACACTTTTGGCAAGTCACATTCAGATCAAGCGATGCAACATATTGAATCCAGCAACACTGTTGCCGACTACTCAGGAGTCGAGTGATTCAGAGCCCCATGATTGTTGTTTCAGAACTGAGGAAGAGACAAAAGGTAGAATTGATTTGAAAGATACTCCGTTATCAGACCCAGACGGCACGTTATATGTCGATGGGTCCTGTTTTAAACTACAGAATGGTGATGTGACGGCCGCGTATGCAGTTACGACTTTGAGTACGATTGTTGAGACTGCAAGAGTGAGTCAGAATTCTGCCCAAGCAGCAGAATTAATTGCATTGACAAGAGCGTGTGTTTTAGCTGAGGGAAAGAGAGTGAATGTGTTTACTGATAGCCAGTACGCCTTTGGCGTCGCACACAATTTTGGGCGTCTCTGGAAAGAAAGAGGTTTTCTCACGTCCCATGGAACTAAGATCCAACATGGACAGTTAGTCAACGATCTATTAGAATCCCTGACCCTACCGAATGAAGTTGCGATTGTAAAGTGCAGTGCACATCGAAAGATTACGGATGATGTTGGCCGAGGGAATGCGTTTGCTGACGAGGTCGCTAAAGAAACGGCCAAGAACATGATGAGCCGAATGTACGCTGCAACGTCTGCAAGATGGATTGCTGAATCAGGAATGTGTGAGAATACAATTGACAGTGTGAAAGCAATCCAAAATGAGGCAACTGAAAATGAGAAGAATGAATGGAAGGAGAAAACGGGTAAAATAGATTCGAGTGGATGTTGGATCGATCTGTCTGAGCAGGAACGTTGGATGTTACCCGATGCGTATGTACTTGCGGTAGTCACGATGGCGCATGGAGCAGCGCACATCAGTTCGAAAGGGATCTGTAAAATGTTAGCTCCAGTATGGAAGAACAATGGAATTACTAAGTGTGCGGAAAGAGTGGTGAGAAACTGCATGGTATGCCTGATGCATACTCCTGGCAAGGGAACCCCAACCCCAACTGGTCATTTTGCTCCCCCTTCTTGTCCTTTTGAAGTGATTCAGTTGGATTATATCCACATGGACAGGTGCAACAATCTTAAGTATGTCCTAGTGGTAGTATGTGCCTTTTCAAGATGGATTGAGGCATACCCATTAAAGGATAACACTGCCATGTCCACTGCCAAAATCCTCCTCAAAGAATACTTCCCTAGGTATGGTATGCCACGGATTGTTTGGTCAGACAACGGAAGTGAGTTTGTAGGGAAAGTTATGAAGAGTGTGTGTGCAGGTCTAGGAATTGTACAAAAATTCCACAGTGCGAACCATCCACAGTCAGCAGGTTTGGTGGAAGGGTACAATGGCACCCTGAAGCTGAAACTTGCGAAAATTCAAGCTTCCACTGGTCTCTCTTGGCCAGACGCACTGCCTCTAGCTTTACTGTCCACCAGAGCGACTGTACATTCTCGAGTAGGGCTTAGCCCATATGAGATTGTGTTCGGCCGCCCTGCTAATGTTTGGGGAGTCCCTAGGCCAAAGGAATTCAGACAGATAGAATACCCAATGTTGATTGATTACCTTCATGATCTGACTGCTAAACTGAGCCTTATTCATCAACAGGTATTCGAATCCTTGTAATTGTAATTGTAATTGTAAAAATCACTTGTATAGCGCATGGCTACCCGTAGGCATCCCAGCGCTTTTGGTACAGAAGTGAGCCTAGGGTTAGTTCACATCACATTATTTTACTGCATTAAATTCTGGGGAATAAAAAGGTTTTAAGTTGCTTCCTAAACTTAAGGAAGGTATGTTCCAGTCTCAAATAACCCGGGAGGGAATTCCATTCTCTTGCTGCTTGCAGAGAGAAGAGTCGGCCGCCTGAACGGGCTTGTTTTATCCTAGGGATAATTGCCAGATTATGTTCGCTCGAGCGAAGATTGCGTTGGGGCCTGTAGGAACTTATCATGTTTTCCAATATGGAAGGACCTTCTCTATGTAGGATCTTATGTGTGATGCAGAGCGATTTAAATCGCACCCGCTCCTTCACCGGGAGCCAGTGGAGCGATCTTAAGGCTGGCTTCGCCGACATATACCTACTAGTGCCCGTTAAGATCCTGGCAGCATGGTTCTGGGCCACTTGCAAGGTTTTAAGAGTGGAAGTTGGGGCCCCAAGATATATAGCATTCCCGTAATCGATTCGTGATAAGACCAACGCCTGGACAACCGTCTTCCTTGCTGTTTCTGGAAGTTGAGGCAGGATTTTGCGCAGGGATTTCAGTATCCCATGACAAACTGCAGACGTCTTTCTGGCTTGATTCTCAAAAGATAAGACGTTATCAAGCCAAAAGCCTAGGCTCTTTATTTCTGTCTTAGGCGATGGTATGGCACCCATACTGGTAGGCCAGGCAAGATGGTCGGGAATATCCTGTCTGCCTAAGAGCATCAGCTCCGTTTTTCCTCCGTTGAGTCTCAATTGAGACAGATTCATCCAATTTACCACCGTCTCCAGACAATTAGCCAGGTTGTTCGGCGGGGACTCTATTTGTTGCAGAGAAAACACCAGCTGGGTATCATCTGCATAACTTATTAGCTGGATGCCAACCAGTTCTGCCAACGGGGCCATGTATACATTGAACAGTGTGGGGCTGAGGGATGAGCCCTGTGGTACCCCACACTCTAACGGTAACAAGCGAGAACAGCTATTGCCCTCAAACACCTGGAAGTATCTATCTTCCAGAAAGGATCTAAGCCACTTCAAGGCTTTCCCGGTTATCCCAAGATTCCGGAGTCGAGTCAGCAGCAGATGGTGGTTAACTGTGTCGAAGGCGGCGCTGAGGTCCAGAAGGATAATGGCAGCGCTGCCACCTGCGTCCAAAATCCTTCTGGCCTCTTCCACCACCTTCAACAATGCTGTTTCAGTGCCTTGTCCCCTTCTGAATCCTGTCTGGGATGGATGGAGGAGAATATGCTTCTCCAAAAATGCAGCTAATTGGATGTTTGTCAGTTTCTCGATTAACTTCCCCATCCCAGGTAACAAAGATACCGGGCGATAATTAGCCAAGTCTTCCGGGTCGAGGTTCGGTTTTTTAATCAGAGATCTGACCATGGCCACTTTCCATGCCTTGGGAACCGTAGCCGAATCCAGAGAGGCGTTAACCATCTTGGTTACCGGTTCACTAATGGCAGGGAGTGCCTGATTGAGAATTTTCATAGGGGCTGGATCTCGTGGCGATCCACTTTTTATGCTCCCCATCAAAGAGGGAAGAAGCTCTTCCGTAAGGGGGGCAAACTCTGAGAGTGTTGGACATTCCCTTCTTTCCTCCCAAGGAGGCACCCTGTGGCATACAATAGAATCTACCACCGGGATCGTCTCCAGAATTGTATCTATTTTAGTCTGAAAATAGTTTGCCATATCCTCGCATCTTGTATTCAGCTCACCTGCTCTTACAGGAGGATCCGGGATTTTATTAAGGAGCTTCATGATCTTAAACATTTCCCTGGGGGCATTAGCGGCGGATTCAATCTTGTTCGCAAAGAAAGCCGTTTTAGTAGTGATAAGAGCATTTTTGTATTTCTTCAGTAAGATTTTATAACTGAACTTCCTATCAGTACTAAAGTCCTTCCTCCAGTGACGTTCTGCCCTTTTGCATTCTTGTTTTAGCAGCCTTAATCCTTGCCTAAACTGCCGGAGAGTCCAGGTCATACGTTGAAACCTGGCGACCAGGTTGTAGTGCGGAACTTTGAACGCACTCGAAACCTTCAGCCAAGGTTCGTGGGCCCGTTCCAGGTCCTCCTCGTAACCAGAACTGCAGTACGCCTAGCTGGCAGGAAAAATTGGGTGCACGCCAGCCACACGAAGCGTGTCCCTCTTCCACTCCCCTATGACAACTGGGTTAGACAGGGAATTGGTGTATCCGAGACAGAACCTGTTCCTAGGCACATCCCTTTCAGTGATGCAGAGTACCTAACGGACCATCCACGAACTGAAACGCAGAACTTTGACACCTCAGCAGAAACCGCTCCTTTGAATCCTGAACCAAGTATTGCACAAAGTGAACACTTGTCACCTGTGGAATCGAACATTTCTGCACCTGTGGACCAGCTATTTCAAGACCAAACAAGACCTGGAAAGTACAGATATAATCTACGTTCTCATGCTATGAACTAATGACATTGCATTATTGCCCTTCTGTTTAAAGACTGTAAAACTGTTTTGATCATACTGCATTCCAGTCAATCAGGAAGTTTGCTAGAATTTTTATTTTTTATTTTTATGTTTCTTTCACCTTGCCGTCTGGGTTACCGTAGGGTCGTAACGTGTGCCTTGTTTTAATTTACAGGGAATCAGACATTAGGTCGGTTTCTTCTGTTTGTCTTGGGAACCCCCAGGATAGACAGAGGTAAGTTTTTAACAGGTACAAACCATCCGTTGCGAACGGTTGTAGAAGATGGAGCTTCCTGAATCACGACGGGTTAAAGTCATAAAGGTGCACAAGACAAAATTATATGACATATTGTATAGTAAATGTTTCCTGATGCAATGTGCCCTGACACTTCTGATTGTTTTTATAACTCTGATAGGCGGAATTATTTTTGGTATTCAATTGATCTTTGCACCTGTTACGTCTACAGTATCTCCCCATATTTCTGTTTCCCCAACTATTGGTACTATTCACTCTTTCCACCCTTTTACTGCCCACGAGCAAGCTCGACGCTCTGAGTTTATAAATAACACTTTCATTCAGCTCTTGCACCAACATCAACTAGTGGTTAACACAACAAACTGCTGGGTATGTGGCTTGATACCACATACCATGGACAAGGGCATCCCTTATTTGGTTCTGCCTTTCAGTTATAATGGATCATTCTGGGGATTTCAAACCATGTTCGCCTATGCTCTAGAGACCTACCCTCCACGACCTCCGCGTTCCACCCGGTATAACTCTGCTAATAGAGCCTTGGTAAAAGGAATCACTGATATGGTGAGAGATGTCACTAATACTCCGTACATTCCCAAGGATGAGTTGCGAGTTTACATGGGGTGGAACATTACAGAATATGGCATCACTCTGGGTGAGAACAAACGTAAGAGCTCAACTCCGATCTGGGTCGTACCCCACCAAGGTCAGGTCTGTTTGCAAGGGAATGGGAGGAATCCGAAAGCTCGACTGGGGAAGAGTGACTGTATTGAAACGTACGTGTTCCCGTCACAATCTTCCCCTGCATTCTTAGCCGCTAAGGGTACCTATTTTGTTTGTCAAGACAGAGCATATACATGGCTGCCCGCTGACTTCTCAGGCTCATGTTATATCGCTCAACTGTTACCTCCGACATACACTGCTGCACCGGATTATCACAAAACGAGAGTTGTGAGAGGTGTATTCAGTAAAGAGGATACTGCTGGCCAAGAAGCAGGAGACTTTTTCAAAGGTTTCCTCCCGTTCTGGGGGCCTATGGTCAACAGTAGAAACCTGCGTCAACTAACATGAGTAGTTGAATCCACCATTATCGAAACTACAGGTGCCCTTAGTAACCTGACAGCTGAGCTTCAAGCGGATCGCCTCATGACGTTACAGAACCGTATGGTTCTTGACGTGTTACTTGCAGATCGAGGTGGGGTATGCAAAATGATCCAATCAAGTTGCTGCGTTTTTATCCCAGATAATGCGCCAACAGTATACAAGGCCATCTCTAAGCTACACAAAATCTCCGACTCCATTCATGTAGAGGAAGGTGACTGGTCACTAATGGGATGGTTCTGGAATCTGTTATCTGCATGGGGGTGGAAGGTTCTAATGGTCATCGGTGTTACGTTGGTATTTTTATTTTCGTGCTGTCTCATTATTCAGTGTGGCCCTGCCTTATGTAGCGTTTGTGTTTCATCATGCGTAGGAAGACCACCTGTTTTCAGAGATACGCCACGGGATAGAGTAATGCTACAACAACATATCAGTGACCTGATGAACATAGAAATGGACTCTGACATAGAGTGAGTTATTGCCTATGTGAGGGCAAAAGGACGGTCTGAGGTTCTGTAGCGATCCGAACCCGTGAATTCGGTATCATAGTACTGACACGATTTTGGTACCAATGAACCGCAAATGA
Organism: Triturus cristatus; assembly: GCF_964204655.1. Classification (NCBI taxonomy): domain Eukaryota; kingdom Metazoa; phylum Chordata; class Amphibia; order Caudata; family Salamandridae; genus Triturus; species Triturus cristatus. Next base: position 106,721,840 of record NC_140583.1, on the reverse strand, counting down.
TCCATTGTATACGTGACAGTGTTTTCGCTGCGCAACTAGCACGAATTCACTGGAAACTAGGGCATTCTCTCTAAAAAGTCACGGCATCCATTTTAGTTACGGCATCCATCTTGTTTCTTGCCCTCACATAGTCAATGAACGGACGATGACCCCGGCAGAGTCACCTTGTTAAGGACACATAAGCTCGAGCCCCGAGAAAGGCTGACGCTGCATGACTAGGCAGAATCAAGCTGCCTCCCTTGCCTGAGGCCAGTCCTGCTATACTGGTTCTCGTGTGCGTTGTCCTGACTGAAAGGCCGAAGACGATTGCCCTGCCCGTTTATGATCCATAAACACCTCTTATCCTACATTTCAATCCTTTGCACCTGGCACTGCTCCTTCCCTTCTGGGCTTTTACAATGGGGAGGTTACGATTTTTATGGTGGGGAGGATCGGGCGAAGAATGAAAAACTGTCGAGAGGACCTGATCGAATACCGAAAACCTACAACTAATCATTGTTTGATGTTTATTTATTATCTGTTTGGGATACCGGGTTGGGCATGAGAAATATTCGTGTAATGTTGCCCCAAGACATTTTTCTTGTATTTAAGAAACAACCCACTTAATGCAATTCGAACAGTCTCCTAGATTCTGCCTCTGTGTGGTTCCTATGATTTCTGTATCCCTGCAGTAAATAAACCTTGGTCTTTGACGCCGCCATCGAGAAGCCCGTGTCTCTGTTTGTTTGTGCACCGGGACAGGGGGAACTCAGGGGTCTTCGGGTGTTGTTTCCCTGACACCTCTGGACTCTTAAAAGTCCAGAACCTCACAGTGAGCCACACCTCTCCACTGCATTCACAGCATTGACAATCCTCTGCCACATGGCTGATTTTTCGGATATGCTGGTCCGTATGACCAATGTTCCAAAGAGCTGTGGCTCGACTCTGACGATTTCGTCGACAAGGACCTCCAGCTCCTCCTTTGTGAACTTTGGATTCTTGTTAGTGGGCATGGTGTGGGGTGTGGGTGTGGATGGTTGTGGGGGTGTTGGTGTGGATGGTTGTGGGTGTGTGAGTGTGGTTGTGAAGGTGTGTGTGAATGTGATGAGGGGGTGTTTGTGATGGTGGTTGTGTGAAGGAGTGCAAGTGTAAGGTGTATTGATGGATGTAGTATGGTGCAGTGCGTTGTCTCTGTGGTCTGGCAGTAGTGGATCTGTTGCAAAGGATCATGGTTTGTGTGTGTTGGGCGTTTTATTGGTCCATTTGTGGGTGTGGCTGTGTTTGAACTTTGGGTGGGTGTGTTATAAGGGGTGGTTGTGTTTTGGGCCTCTGTTTAGCTGTTTGGCAGTTGCAGGTCAGTGTATGGGGTGTATTTGGGCTTGTTGGACATGTTTTGTGGTGTTGTGTGAATCGACTTGACTCTCCTTGTGTTGTTTTGGTTTGTCCTGGTTCAGTACGTGTGTTTTTGGCATCTGTACGGTGCGTACATGGGCCATGTTGTTGTACAGTGCTGTCCTTTGCTATGGCTTAGTACGACTCGTACATGCGCGATGTTGGGTGAGGGTGCTGGTGTAGGGGCCTGGGGTAGGGTTCGTACAGACACGGGCAGGGTGTTGGTCCGCACCGTCCATCGGTGGTGGTGTTTCGCAGCGTACATACAGGGGGGGGGCTGGGTGTATGCTCCGTACATACACGGGTGGGGGTACGCTCCATTCATACATGGGTGGGGGTACGCTCCATACATACACTGGTGGGGTGCTGGTACGCTCCGTACATACACAGGTGGGGTGTTGGTATGCTCCGTACATACACGGGTGGGGTGTTGGTACGCTCCATGCATACACGGGTGGGGGTACGCTCCGTACATACACGGGTGGGGGTACGCTCCATTCATACACGGGTGGGGGTACGCTTCGTACATACACTGGTGGGGTGTTGATACACTCCGTACATACACGGGTGGGGGTACGCTCCATTCATACACGGGTGGGGGTACGCTCCGTACATACACTGGTGGGGTGTTGGTATGCTCCGTACATACACGGGTGGGGGTATGCTCCATTCATACACGGGTGGGGGTATGCTCTGTACATACACTGGTGGGGTGTTGGTACGCTCCATACATACACTGGTGGGGTGTTTGTACGCTCCGTACATACACGGGTGGGGTGTTGGTACGCTCCGTACATACACTGGTGGGGTGTTGGTACGCTCCGTACATACACTGGTGGGGTGTTGGTATGCTCCGTACATACACGGGTGGGGTGTTGGTATGCTCCGTACATACACTGGTGTGGTGTTGGTACGCTCCATGCATACACGGGTGGGGGTACGCTCCGTACATACACGGGTGGGGGTACGCTCCATTCATACACAGGTGGGGGTACGCTCTGTACATACACGGGTGGGGGTACGCTCCATTCATACACGGGTGGGGGTACGCTCCGTACATACACTGGTGGGGTGTTGGTACGCTCCGTACATACACTGGTGGGGTGTTGGTACGCTCCGTACATACACGGGTGGGGTGTTGGTATGCTCCGTACATACACTGGTGGGGTGTTGGTACGCTCCGTACATACACTGGTGGGGTATTGGTACGCTCCGTACATACACTGGTGGGGTGTTGGTACGCTCCATGCATACACGGGTGGGGGTACGCTCCATGCATACACAGGTGGGGGTACGCTCCGTACATACACGGGTGGGGTGTTGGTACGCTCCGTACATACACTGATGGGGTGTTGGTACGCTCCGTACATACACTGGTGGGGTGTTGGTACGCTCCGTACATACACGGGTGGGGTGTTGGTACGCTACGTACATACACTGGTGGGGTGTTGGTACGCTCCATGCATACACGGGTGGGGGTACGCTCCGTACATACACGGGTGGGGATACGCTCCATGCATACACAGGTGGGGGTATGCTCCATACATACACGGGTGGGGGTACGCTCCATTCATACACGGGTGGGGGTACGCTCTGTACATACACTGGTGGGGTGATGGTACACTCCGTACATACACTGGTGGGGTGATGGTACTCTCCGTACATAGACGGGTGGGGTGTTGGTACGCTCCGTACATACACTGGTGGGGTGTTGGTACGCTCCGTACATACACTGGTGGGGTGTTGGTACGCTCCATACATACACGGGTGGGGTGTTGGTACGCTCCGTACATACACTGGTGGGGTGTTGGTACGCTCCATGCATACATGGGTGGGGGTACGCTCCATTCATATACGGGTGGGGGTACGCTCCGTACATACACGGGTGGGGGTACGCTCCATTCATACACGGGTGGGGGTACGCTTCGTACATACACTGGTGGGGTGTTGGTACGCTCCGTACATACACTGGTGGGGTGTTGATACACTCTGTACATACACGGGTGGGGGTACGCTCCATTCATACACGGGTGGGGGTACGCTCCGTACATACACTGGTGGGGTGTTGGTATGCTCCGTACATACACGGGTGGGGGTATGCTCCATTCATACACGGGTGGGGGTATGCTCCGTACATACACTGGTGGGGTGTTGGTACGCTCCGTACATACACTGGTGGGGTGTTTGTACGCTCCGTACATACACGGGTGGGGTGTTGGTACGCTCCGTACATACACTGGTGGGGTGTTGGTACGCTCCGTACATACACTGGTGGGGTGTTGGTACGCTCTGTACATACACGGGTGGGGTGTTGGTACGCTCCGTACATACACTGGTGGGGTGTTGGTACGCTCCATGCATACACAGGTGGGGGTACGCTCCGTACATACACGGGTGGGGGTACGCTCCATGCATACACAGGTGGGGGTACGCTCTGTACATACACGGGTGGGGGTACGCTCCATTCATACACGGGTGGGGGTACGCTCCGTACATACACTGGTGGGGTGTTGGTACGCTCCGTACATACACTGGTGGGGTGTTGGTACGCTCCGTACATACACGGGTGGGGTGTTGGTATGCTCCGTACATACACTGGTGGGGTGTTGGTACACTCCGTACATACACTGGTGGGATATTGGTACGCTCCGTACATACACGGGTGGGGTGTTGGTACGCTCCGTACTTACACTGGTGGGGTGTTGGTACGCTCCATGCATACACGGGTGGGGGTACGCTCCATGCATACACAGGTGGGGGTACGCTCCGTACATACACGGGTGGGGTGTTGGTACGCTCCGTACATACACGGGTGGGGTGTTGGTACGCTCCGTACATACACTGATGGGGTGTTGGTACACTCCGTACATACACTGGTGGGGTGTTGGTACGCTCCGTACATACACGGGTGGGGTGTTTCTTACGCTACGTACATACACTGGTGGGGTGTTGGTACGCTCCATGCATACACAGGTGGGGGTACGCTCCGTACATACATGGGTGGGGGTACGCTCCATTCATACATGGGTGGGGGTATGCTCCGTACATACACTGGTGGGGTGTTGGTACGCTCTGTACATACACTGGTGGGGTGATGGTACTCTCCGTACATAGACGGGTGGGGTGTTGGTACGCTCCGTACATACACTGGTGGGGTGTTGGTATGCTCCGTACATACACTGGTGGGGTGTTGGTACGCTCCATACATACACGGGTGGGGTGTTGGTACGCTCCGTACATACACTGGTGGGGTGTTGGTACGCTCCATGCATACATGGGTGGGGTGTTGGTACGCTCCGTACATACACTGATGGGGTGTTGGTACGCTCCATGCATACATGGGTGGGGGTACGCTCCATTCATATACGGGTGGGGGTACGCTCCGTACATACACTGGTGGGGTGTTGGTACGCTCCGTACATACACTGGTGGGGTGTTGGTACGCTCCATACATACACTGGTGGGGTGTTGGTACGCTCCGTACATACACGGGTGGGGTGTTGGTACGCTACGTACATACACTGGTGGGGTGTTGGTACGCTCCATGCATACACGGGTGGGGGTACGCTCCGTACATACACGGGTGGGGATACGCTCCATGCATACACAGGTGGGGGTATGCTCCATACATACACGGGTGGGGGTACGCTCCATTCATACACGGGTGGGGGTACGCTCTGTACATACACTGGTGGGGTGATGGTACACTCCGTACATACACTGGTGGGGTGATGGTACGCTCCATGCATACATGGGTGGGGGTACGCTCCATTCATATACGGGTGGGGGTACGCTCCGTACATACACTGGTGGGGTGTTGGTACGCTCCGTACATACACGGGTGGGGTGTTGGTACGTGCCGTACATACACTGGTGGGGTGTTGGTACGCTCCGTACATACACTGGTGGGGTGTTGGTACGCTCCGTACATACACGGGTGGGGTGTTGGTACGCTACGTACATACACTGGTGGGGTGTTGGTACGCTCCGTGCATACACGGGTGGGGGTACGCTCCGTACATACACGGGTGGGGGTACGCTCCATACATACACGGGTGGGGGTACGCTTCGTACATACACTGGTGGGGGTTCGACGCGTACATCCGCAGCCGGGGGGGGCGTTTGGCGCGTACATACGGGGGCTGGGGGGGTGTTCGGCGCGTACATACGAGGGCTGGGGGGGTGTTCTGCGCGTACATACTGGGTCTGGGGTGGGGTGTTCGGCGCATATGCGGGCACATGTCTCGATGGTTGCTATAGGAGTTCGGTCCGTATGGTGTTTTTTCCATACGGTTGGATCGTACTTGCTCGGTCGGACTTCATTTTTCCGATTCGTACGGTAAATCGTCCGGGGATGTGTCGGACACATTTTCCGTCCCGAGGACGTGTGGGGAAATTTTCCCAATGCGATTCGTATGGACTTTTTCCCATACGAATCGCACTTGGCAGTTTGTACGCTACTTGTACGATTCGTACGGTAAAAAATCCGGATACGATTCGTACGGGGTAAATTTTTCCAGGATCGGAATCGGCACCAGAGTGTCTTGTGAGCAATACATAAGGATTTAAATTGTATTCTTTCAGTTATTGGCAGCCAATGAAGGGTATTCAGTGCTAGGCTGGCCAATTGGGTTCTGGAAATGCTGAGTAGCATCCAAGCCTCACAATTGTGTGTTATTTACAGCTTTCTTGTAGTTGTCTTTGGGGCCTTTAGATAGAAAGATTTTCCGTAGTCCAAGCGAGAAAGACCCAGAGCCTGGACCATCAGTCTTCTAGAGGTGAAAGGAAGCAATTGAAGAATTTTACAAAGCATTCTGAGCATGCCATATTGTGTGGCTGCTAACTTCACCGCTTTATGGTCAAATTTAAAAGATTTGTCAATCCATATACCAAGACTTTTAATCATCACAATAGGAGCAAGGGCAGAACCAAGACAATTTGGGCGGGTCAGTCCTAGCTTTGGGGTACGGGTATTGCCCAAGAGCATCAGCTCTGTTTTGTATCCATTTAGCTTAAGGAAGGAATAATCCATACATTTTGCCACTTTTTATAAGCATACATCAAGGGTGGATAAGGTGTTCTGAGAGTGATTCAAAGAGAGAACCACTTGGGTGTCATCCACATAGGTTACTACATTGATCCTATAAGGTAGAACAATATCCGCCAGAGGCCTCATGTATACATTAAACAATTTATGGCTCAGTGAAGAACCATGGGCCACTTCACATTGAAGCGGCAGGCTATTGGAGACATCAGCTCCTTCAAAAATCTGGAAGGTTCTATCAACTAAGAAAAACTGTATCCAGGTGATGACGCTTCCCGCAATTCTGACATTCCTTAGAATAATTTTAAGAATGTTGGGGTGTACTGTATCAAATGCAGAACTTAGATCAAGAAGAATAATAGCTACTGATCCTCCGTAATCAAGAAATCTCTTGGATTTCTCAACCACAGTAAGAAGAGCGGTTTCTGTGCCATGTAGAGGTCGAAATCCCGTTTGGGTGGAATGAAGTGGTGTTGAGATAGAATATTGAGTTAGAAATGTCGACTAACACAAATATCGAGTTGGAAATATCGTGATTCAGAAATATCGAAAGCAAGAACATCATGGTCAAGAATATCAAATTTAAGGTAAGAGTTATCGTTTTTGAAAATATAGAAGTAATTAATATTGTTTGCAAAGATATAGTTATTTAAAATATCAATTTTGTAATTAGTGTTATATATTTTAGTCTACATTTTAAATGTATCTGATGTGTTTTTTTGCATAAGTATTGTTTATGTTTTTTAATAATGTGTTACATTTTTAGTAGTTATGAATAGTTATGAATTTTATTTTAATTACATTTTGTAGCGGGTTGTGGGTTTATAGGGGAATAGGGTGGGAAGTAATTTAATTATAATAAATTAATGATTAATTTTTATATACTTAATTTATATTTTATAGTGTTAATTGTGGAAAGTAATTGTTTGTAATTAATTTTTAATCGGTTGTTAGATAATATTAATTAATTGAGAATTATGGTAATTCTGTAATTTCTTTAGGTGCGGGTTATGGGGTTTATAGGAGTAAAGGGTTGGAGGTCATTTATTTTTTATTATTAAATAACTAATTGTTAATTTAAATTAATTAATTGATTGAAAATTCATTATAGAAATTGTCTAATTCATTTTAGGTGCAGGTTGTGGGGTTTATAGGGGTAATGGATGGGAAGTAATGTATGTTTAATCAATTAACAATTAGTTGTTAATTTATATTAACTAATTATTTGTGGTAATTGTGTGATTTTTTTAGGTGAGGGTTGTGGGGTTTATGGGGTAAAAGGTGGGAAGTTATATATTTTTTATTAATTATTTATTTTTTCCTAATTAATATTAATTGAAAATTAATTATGGACATTGTGTAATGAATTTTAGGTGCGGATTTTAGGGTTTATAGGAGTAAAGGGTGTAAAGTAATTTAAGTTTAATCAATAATTAGTTGTTAATTTCTATTAAATAAGTAATTGAAAATGTATTATGGCAATTGTGTGTTTTTTTAGGTGTGGGTTGTGGGGTTTATGGGGTAAAGGGTGGGAACTAATTTATTTTTAATTAATTAATAATTTGTTCTTAATATTAATTAATTGGTTGAAAATTATTTATAGAAATTGTGTAATTAATTTTAGGTGTGGGTTTATAGGGGTAAAGGGTGGGAAGTAATTTATGTTGAATTAATTAATCATTAGTTTTTAATTTATAATAACTAATTGATTGATAATTAATTATGGTAATTGTGTAATTTTGTTTTATGTGTGGGCTGTGGGGTTTATGGGATAAAGGGTGGGAAGTAATTAATGTTTATTTAGTTAATAATTAGTTGTTAATTAATATCAATTAATTAATTGGAAATTATAGATAGATTTTGTCTAATTAATTTAAGGTGTGGGTTGTGGGGTTTATAGGGGTAAAGGGTTTGAAGTAATTTATGTTTAAGCAATTAAAAATGTGTTGCTCATCAATCTTAATCAATTAATTTAAATGTAATTAGGGTATATTTTTTGTGAGTTGGTTTTATTGCTATAGGGGTACAGTGTGGGGAGTAAATTAAGTTTACTTACTTTATAATTAGTTGTAAATACTATTATTTTTTTAATTGAATATAAGTTTTAATTGTGTAATTCATTTTTTTACAGTTTAGTTTTAGCTGTGGGGATTAGAGGGGTAAAGTGTGGGAAGTTAAATATTTTTTATGAGTTTTAATTTGTGGTTTAATTAATAATATTTCTTCAATTGGTAATTAATTTTATTAATTAAGGAAGTCATTTGTTTTGATAAATTTAATGTGGGTTCTGAATTGTGTGGTGTTATAGGTGAGGAAATAAAAAAAGTACATTTATGTAATAATTAATGATTTTGTTTCTAAATATTTTCTAATTAAAAACATTTATTTGTTTGGAAATCATTTTTAATTTTATTTAATATAATATTTGTAGGTATTTGTCATATGTATTTAACATTATGATATTGCTTTTATTTATTTTTAAATATTAAATATTTTTGTATTTTAATTTTTAACATATTTATATATTTTTTAAAATATTTTTGTTAAAATTTTGTATGTTTTTAATTTTGAACTGACTGAAGTGAGAATATTAATTGTTACTCCTCTGCAATCCTACACTTCCCCTACTGTTGCACTCACTTGAGTGGGAATAGTAATTTTTATCTCTTCCCTATCCAACACCTTCCCTGCTGTTGCACTCGCTGGAGTGGGAATAGTAGTTTTTACCCCTCCGCTATCCAACACTTTTCCTGCTGTTACACTCACTGGAGTGGGGATAGTAATTTTAACCCCTCCGCTATACAACACTTTCCCTACTGTTACACTCACTGGAGTGGGGATAGTAATTTTTACCCTTCCGCTATCCAACCCTTTCCCTACTGTTTTATGTATTCCTTTATATCTGTAACTCACAGGAATCAGGCCCCAAATATTGCAAGTCCTGTCTCTGTATGAAAAAGTATCGGGTCTTCATACCAACTGGACTATGTTCCTACCACGGGAAGCCTGGAGGTTGCAGAGTGGCACTCAATGATCCCCACCGGGCGATTCAGCTTCTAGTACCTAGGTATTCACATATCAGTCAATTCTGAGCTGACCTGGTCCCTTAACTCACCCACACTTTTGGCTGGCATGGAAAGAGATTTTCAGGTCTTGGCACTCCTCCAAGTACACATTCTAAGATGATAATTATACCTCTCTTTTGATATACCCTACAGAATTTTCCTCTGGAAAGCCCAGACACTTCATTCCGGTCCCTTACCACCTTGATTCGTACCATTTTAGGGGCTTGTCAACCCCTCCAAATAGCTCTTAACAAATGATGCCAAACAACTTATGACGGAGCTATGGGCATTGCAGACATTTGTCTTTACCAGACATCTCAACTCCTAATAATTAAGCTCTGGCTTAACGCTGGTTCTGGAGACCCTGTGTACAGACTAGAACTATCTGAGCTAAGATGAGGCAAAGCCCTATATATCCTGTACGGGAGCACCCTCTCTTAACAACTCCCTGAGCCCATTAGGGTAGCGATCCAAATGTGAAGTCCTGCTCTGAGGATGACAGGTTGGGAAAGGAGACCCACAGAACATACCCCACTATAGAAATAATACTGGGTATGTCAAGTCTCTCTTTGGAAGGGTTTGCCAAATATGATAAAATCAGAGTCCTCTATGAAATAATTTCCAAATCTTGAGTTCCAATTCACCCACTCCTCTACTCAATTTCACATATATCTGCAACTGAAACATGCACTCATCTGCAGCAAAGCAGATATTTATGCACTGATAGAATATAACCCCTTGGAGGACAATCTCCTGAGGAAAGGAGGAATCTCTCAGACATACAAGTCACTCTCAGACATACAAGTCAATTATACTTAACTCCCTTAACATATTTGCTTCTCTTAAGGAAAATGGGAAACTTGGATAGGATCCTTAGAGAAGGCAGACTGGCGGGGTTATCGGAGGCCCCCTACCCACAACCTCCCATTCCAGCCTGCCTCAGACTCAAACAGCTCAGCTATCTCCACACAACCTATCTCACACGCAAGAGGCTCCCGAAAGCGGTAAAGAGAGACATGTCAAATTTTTCCTGCTGCTCCTCTCCTGAGGCAGACTTTACTCACATTGTTTGAGGATGCACACTAATCGCAGCATACTGAAAAGCTGTCAACACTATCTAGACTACTAGGGAGACCAGTAAAAACAGAATCGCCTTAATAAAATGATTTGTTTTTTTTTTTTTAAATATATATATGGAATTTTAATGTTTTAATATAGAACAGGATTGAGACATTGTACTGTTTGGCTTTTTAAATTATTGATCAATAAAGGAGATTGGATATATATATATAAATAAGATAATAAAATGAAAAAACATTTTTTTTATAAAAAACATACAGGTGTGGTATTGACCTTTATGCTATCAGGGGTGAATGAGAAGTATGTAATGAGATCGAGTGTACATGGGCCCCCTCCATGTACTTTGCAGGCTAGACCCCCTCAAGTTCTTTAAGCCCAGCCGCGGCCCGTGCAGATAAGAGCTGTGGGGCCTGGTGGGGGGCGGAATTTCGACAGACGCTGACAAAGGATAATGAAATAAATAATTATTTTTCCCTCTTCTTTGTCTGTCAAAATACCCCTCCCACCCGGCCCCACCGCTCTTAACTGCGTGGACCGCGGCTGGTTACGCCATTGAATAGTGGGGGGCGGTTTTGTTACTGGAGGGACGGTTTTGCAGCGGTGCTGTAATATCAGTGCCTAGTAACAAAAGCTGCACCCTCCTCACCACCCCCTTCCCCCAACCGCAGGGGTCTGGTCCAACAAAAGGGTAGAAAGAAAAAGATGAGGAAGGTAATGGTGGGAGGAAAAATGTAAATAGCAAAGATGTGTTTATCTCAAATTATGTATGGTATCTTTCGCCATTGCACATCTTGTTACCTTTTAAATGAGCTAGAACGAGGGCAGCATCTGGTTGACCTGTTCAAATAGCACAATGTGACATTTGTGAAGTGTGGGAATCAGGAGTGGCCAACAAGAGTGTGACGGTCCCTCGCTCGATGTCTCTTTACCAGTCCCACTCCCAGTCCATACACCCTGTGACCTGCCCACTTCCTGTCAGACATCTACTCCTTGGCACAGACAAAATTCCTTCATACTTTCCATATCACCCTCAGATCCTGTCACAATCCCCAACCTGTCAACTTCACATCTCTTTCACCCCCCAGTCTGTGTCACTCCCTGCTCCCTGCCACACTCTTATTCCGGATCAAACTCCCACTTTCCCACTCCCACCCACTTCCTAATCCCTGGCAGGCGATGAGATATAATGCGGCGGTGCATGTCAGGACTGCAGGGCATATTCAAAGCTGTGCAGGGCCCCAGGTTAGGAGTAGATTAGGGTTTTGTAAGCTAGAATAGAGAAGTTTATTAAGAACTGTGTAGACCCCCAATACTAGAATAATCGGGGAGTTATAGAGCAGACTCAGCACTAAGGTGCATTTGTGAAGTTTTACCTGAGCCTCAGTACTGGAATAGTAGGGGAGCTACAGGTCAGACTCAGCTCTAAGGTGCATTGGTGTAGTTTTATCTGAGCCCCAGTACTAGGATGATAGGGGGGCTACAGGTCAGACTCAGCACTAAGGTGCATTGGTGTAGTTTTATCTGAGCCCCAGTACTGGAATAGTAGGGGGGCTACAGGTTAGACTTAGCACTAAGGTGCATTGGTTTTGTTTGATCTGAGCCCCAGAACTGGAATAGAAGGGGGGCTACAGGTCAGACTCAGCACTAAGGTGCATTGGTGTAGTTTTATCTGAGCCCCAGTACAGCAATAGTAGGGGGCTACAGGTCAGACTCAGCACTAAGGTGCATTGGTGTAGCTTTATGTGAGCCCCAGTATGTGGTAAATAAAAATTCCTTTACCGGGACTGAATTTGATACAGAAACATTATAAAATAGCTCAGTAAAATGAGAGGCAGAATCCGTGATATTAGAGGTTCGGAATGGGCTTTATTCCATTAATTCGATTATAATCGGTTGCTCCCAATGTTCCGTCACCACGAAGGTTCAGGAAGTGAAGCACATACTTTATTGACAAGAAGTAACTTTTATAGTACATACATTATAATGAAGTGAATACAGTAGGCGTAACAATTGATAAGGAAATTGACGTTTGGTCTGCGTAACCGAAAATGGGTGTAATAATGAGTAAAAAGGAACATGATTGGTTATGATGTCATACATAGGTGGATCTATAAGATAATACTTGGCCTAAATGCGCGCGCAGCAGTATGACGTGTAATTGACGTGTAACTAGGGGGTGACGGGGATTTGACATTTAGCTCTATATGTGGAGACGAGAAGTCTGGGGGGTCAAGTCAACCTAATCCCAAATCATATCTAACATCCTATGCAGATGTGCTTGCCGGAACTTGTGACTCGATTTGTTGCTGTAGGGATACGGGCACTGGATCTTGGCGTTGAACCTCCCTGGTATGCGGTCTATGTGAGGCGGAATTAGCATACTCGGGAGCTGCGTCATCTAAATATGAGGAAAGAAAAACATCTTCTGCGGTTCTAGGATGCCCCTTAGGATGTACCTTTATTGGGAACAATGGGGTTGGCAAGTCTTTTGGTGTTTCTGGAGTAGCCTTAGGTAATCCTTCGGCCAGAAGGGGATACATACCATTCATAAGGGCATTTCTTTGTCTGTCTACTTGTTCTGATTTCACTCGGATACCTTCCTCAATTAATAGATTCTCTCGAACTTTATTGGAATTCTCTTTGCTCTTCTCTTCCTGTCTACGTGCTTTTTCTGTTCGTCTATGTGATTCTTTACGCCATAATTCAACTGCGTCTTTCTGTGACTGTCTGACTTTCCTTTTCCATAACTCTTCCTCGACTTTCATGATGCACTCTGCATCCCAGGTCCCCGCTGTGGGCCACCTCTGACTTTCTGGTAATCCCTTGGTATAGTCTACCCATAAATCAAGAAATAATATAGCGTCTAAGCCATGTTTGTGATACATAAAGTGCCCTGGAGTGTCCCTAGGAGGAATAGGGACGGCTTCTTCGAGAACCCCTTTTCTGGTAGTGATCTGTCTTAATTTCGAAAAGAGCGGCATATTGAGAACTGACCTTATACTTGATTTTGACCTGATACTTGAATTTGAACAGACTTAATACAATAAACACGATAATGAACAGTCATTCATACCACGATATACAGAACATACTTAAACACTTTAAACATTAAACATTAAACCTTTAACTGAAACAACAATGATGATCGTCTGCATAACTAATCACCAAGCTTAATTCTCGACAATAACTAGACACTTCGGAATACTTGATATACTGCTAAACAGTACAGATACACTGCTAAAACAGTGCAGACCGGACTTGTGTACCCAAACCCGTCTTGACCGGCACAACCTATGTGCACGTCAGAAATGCCTCCCCAGCAATGGTACTCACCGGGTAGCTTCGGAAACGGAAGGCCTCAGTAACTTGAACTTGAACCGGACTGGACTCGACTCGACTCGACTCGTCGGACACTGGGCTTGACTTCGGACTGGTGGGTCTCTGTATACCTCGGATCTTGCTCTCTCAGCTAGGCTCTGGTCGGGATACTTCGCACTTCTCACCGCCTCGTCTGGGTGTTGATCGCAGCCTCAGTCGCCCCCGCTTGACCGGAGGGAGATACAGGAAATCCTGCTGGTACGCGTTATTGTCCGTCCAGCTGTGGCAGGAGACCGAGCCTGCAACGCACCGCCGGCGCGTGAGATGAGAAAGTGTCCCTGTTCGGGCGCCATCATGTGGTAAATAAAAATTCCTTTACCGGGACTGAATTTGATACAGAAACATTATAAAATAGCTCAGTAAAATGAGAGGCAGAATCCGTGATATTAGAGGTTCGGAATGGGCTTTATTCCATTAATTCGATTATAATCGGTTGCTCCCAATGTTCCGTCACCACGAAGGTTCAGGAAGTGAAGCACATACTTTATTGACAAGAAGTAACTTTTATAGTACATACATTATAATGAAGTGAATACAGTAGGCGTAACAATTGATAAGGAAATTGACGTTTGGTCTGCGTAACCGAAAATGGGTGTAATAATGAGTAAAAAGGAACATGATTGGTTATGATGTCATACATAGGTGGATCTATAAGATAATACTTGGCCTAAATGCGCGCGCAGCAGTATGACGTGTAATTGACGTGTAACTAGGGGGTGACGGGGATTTGACATTTAGCTCTATATGTGGAGACGAGAAGTCTGGGGGGTCAAGTCAACCTAATCCCAAATCATATCTAACATCCTATGTTTAAAGAACTATGTTATCCACAAAAGAAGGACTCTCGGACAGAATCTATTCTATACTGACTGTGCGTGCGTGTACAAGCGTCTAAGTGTCTACACTGAATGCGAGGGGGTAGGAATATTCCATGGTAACAGGGCTATGAATTACTTGCATGAGGACAGAGAAGTTGGGCCTTTTTTGCTTGGTAACTGGAAGAATGTTTACCTAAACTACTAGGCAGGAATGCATCGACTGAGGGGGAGGCAGATAATTCGAAGGTGAAATACAGTTCTTGGCAGAGAATGGGCTGATGTCAGGCTTCGTGAGCTGCGCAGAGAATGAGACAAAGTTCATGGTCACAGATGCAGGCTCGGACTGGAGCTTTCAGAGGCAGAAGGCAAGAGGAGTTTTGATGACAGAATCAGGGCCTACTTGCCTGGACTGTAAAATGGCATGAGTGAACCATATAAAGCCGGTGGCTTTTCATACTTAGGAATGGAATATCCGGCCTATTCATGGCGGATCTGACAGAGGACATGTTGACGGTGGACGCACATGTGTTTGCGTCTTTATAACTGGAACTGGAGGGAACACACAGGTACTTGTGACATGCACATGGAACCGTTGGGGTCCAAGATAGGGGACATAACTGACCAGAAAAATCCATATTTCCACATTCCCTCCTTGTCCCCTACTTGCCCTTCAAGAGATATCAATCTTCATCAATCCATTGATCTGTTCATATAGCATCATTTGTTCTTCTTTCTTCTTCCGGGATCTTGAATGAAAATCTTGATGTGGAATGCACGATGTGGCACACAGACCACAAATCGCTGGTCCACATTGTAGACATAGACAGCAACTGAATAGTATGAGAAGGCCAATACCTAGGAAGGATAGAACTCTCCATCCCCAGGCTGATATCACATTCCAAAACCAACTGGACCAAGTCCAAGTGCCTGGGTTCTGGTGTATCTGGCTTACAATCTTATGAAGGCGACTGATGGCTTTATATACAGATGGCGAATTTTCTGGTATGAATACGCAGCAGCTTGATCCGATGACCCTACAGGCTCCGCCCCTATCAGCCAGGATGACGTCAAGGACAAGACGATTTTGAAGCACAACAATCCGCATAGCAGACTGTTCTTCCGTTAAATTGCCTAAGGCGGAAATAGTCTCATTCACTACTGCTTCAAGGGTTCTAGTTAATCTACGTATCAGCTTACTATTAGTAACAGTACCTATATAGGGAAAGATGCCTTTATTAAAATCTACATACTTGTCCCATGCCGTCTCAGTGTAATCGACAATGGGGAGATCTCTCCGTTCTCTGTTGTGTACTAAATGAATATTTCTGTAATAATCAGGAGGAGCTAGGAAAACAGGTGGCAAAAGGAATGCTATGTAGCAGGTACCATCCCAATCTAGAGGTAGACGCATATATGCAGTCTGACCACATATAAAGTAGGAGTGGCGATAAGCTCTGAATGAAGATTTGCCTTGATCACTGAATTCTACTGTAGTAGTGCATTGACTATGGCCCATATGTATGGAACCAACCTTTCTTACACACAATTCACCTTTTGCTGGGAATACTGACATGGTGGGTAAGACTAGCTCAACTTCCGATACGACATTTAGAATCATGAGATTAGGTGTAAAATTACCTAATCCATACACTTCATTTTCTAGATCAGTTCCTGTTCTTTTGGGGCGACCCTCCTTGTCAGGGTAGCAGACTTTGAGTAAAACTAGGTTCAGGTTTCCCCATATCCAATGATCTTGGTAAACTGCTGTGTCTGAGTCTATGGAATTGATTAGACTGAACCATGCTCCACAGGAGCCATTGTGTGTAAATGGGTGTGGGAAGAATGGCAGGACTCCTTCATAATTCTGATAGGGAGGGAGTCGGCCACACACCCAACAATTAGTAGCATTACTAGTCTGATGGGAATGATGTAACATACTAATGAAAGTGTTATTGCGCAGCGCAAGTCTATAAGACAATTCATGCGGAGGTAAGTCACTAAAAGAATGTTCTGCAATAACATTGTGAACATTTCTGGCAATAGGGTAATATATGTGCAACAACATACTGGTAATAATTATTAAAAGACTTAAGGAAAACAAAATTAATAATGTCACTATGCAGTGGCTACGCAGTGATTTACAATACGCCTGTCGTTTCAACATTTTTCGGGTATTTTCTCTACTCAGGTCCAAGGGATACATGTCAGAGACAATTCAACCGCTTCACCTTGGAGAGGACTTAAACAATCAAATTGCTCGACTTGGTGGGCCTAAGCTTTAGTTTGTAATTTTCAGATTTGTTCGGTTCAACAAAAGGGAGTTTTGTATCAGTCTGTGAGGGAGTGCAGGGCACAATGTCTATATCCGAGGATAGTCCATGAAATTTCTTGATGTGGCTTGAATGAATCCAGCCCTTGCGGCCCTCGATCTTCACGGCTGTTCTTGTGGTCAACAGGACCAACTTGGGTGCTTTCCACCTGGGCTCCAGCTGAGTCTTTCGGTCGAAATTCCTCACAAAGACAAGATTACCCGGAACAACGTCATGGGGTTTCACCTCAGTGTTGTCGGGAAAGGCTGCAGCTACCTGTGAACGAGAAGATTGTAGTGCAGACATCAAGGAAGCCAAGTAATCTGTCAGCATATTACAGTCAATATCAGTTATTTTGCGTGGTATAGGCGTCCCCCACATATTCGGTGGTCTACCGAAGATCACCTCATACGGGGATAGCCCTGTTCGAGAGTGTGCTACCATTCTCATGTAAAAGAGTGCAACTGGTAACGCTACTACCCAGTCGACACCTTTCTCTCTGCATATTTTGGACATTCTGATTTTCAGTATCTGGTTATGTCTTTCTACGAGACCTGCTGCTTCGGGGTGTCGGACACAGTGGAATTTCCACTGATAACCTAACAGAAGTGAAACGTGTTTCATTAATTCGGATGAGAACGGCTGGCCGTTATCTGAGTAAACAGCACGTGGTAAACCGTATCGTGGGAAGAATTCTCGAACCAACTGTTTGGCAGTAGTCGGGGCAGTGTAATCTGAAACCGGGTATGCCTCCGTCCAACGGGACAGAGCGCAAACAACTACGAGAACATATTTGAATCCTCGACATCGTTCCATCTGGATATAATCCATCTGGAGGACTTCAAAAGGATGATTAGGAGTATGAAATCCACCCTGTTCTACGGGAACGCTCTTTCCTGGGTTGAACTGGCAACAGATCATACAGGTACGGACCTTTTGTTTTGCTGCTGCTCGTAAATGTTTATTGAACCAAATGTGTTGAATGCTGTCTAGCATAGCTTTTTCTCCTAGATGTGCTGGACTATATATAGTGTTAATTATAACTTGGACCATTGAATCAGGAAGGAACCATACAGACTTTTCCTTCATCATCCATCCTTGGTCCGTTTGGATCCCTCCTAATTCAGTCCATTTCTTTATTTCGTCTGGTGTAGCATGTGTCTGTATGTCAATTACGTCAAGAGTAGGATCTTTAACTGTCATACAATGTGTCGGTGTCGGGACTATTGTCTTTGTCATGTCGGGGGTTTGAGTTTGAGCAGTCAGTTTAGCTGTTCTGTCGGCTAGATCATTGCCTTGGGAAATGATATCAGTAACCTTCGTATGGGCCTTACATTTCATAATTGATATTTCAGTGGGTAGATGTATTGCATCTAATAATGCATGAATGAGGGGTCCGTGCTGAATGTGGGCACCGTGGGAAGTTAAATAACCTCTCTCTCGCCACAGCACGCCGAAGTCATGTACAACTCCGAATGCATAACGTGAATCAGTGTATATGTTGACTTTTTTTATTCGTGGCTTGAATACAGGCTTGTGTCAGAGCGATGAGCTCTGCGGCTTGAGCTGACAAAGTATTTATACGATTAGTTTCAATGACTTCAGTATCTGTTGTGACTGCATAAGCGGCTACTAACTCTCCTGTACTTGTTCTCATGCATGAACCATCTACATACAAGGTCAGGTCTGGATCTGACAATGGGACATCAGTTAAGTCTTGTCTGGGTTTTGTTGTTATTGTAATAACTTCAATACAGTCATGGGCTAGTGGGTCTGTTCCGACTACTGGTAAAAGTGTGGCAGGATTCAATGTGTTACAGCGTCTGATTTCTATATGTGGCTGAAACAATGTAAGCTCGTATCCTGTAAGTCGCGCTATAGTCAAGTGTTGTGTTTGCGTTCTATTTACAAGAACCTCTACTGCGTGTGGTATTTGAACTGTCAATGGATGTCCTAACACTATGGCATCGCTTTGTCTGATTGCTAAAGCTGTCGCTGCCACTGATTTCAGACATGCAGGCAAAGCCTGAGCTACGGGATCTAATGTACTAGAAAAATAAGCACATGGTTTGTGTGCTCCTGCTTGATCCTGTGTGAGTACTGACAAAGCAGTACCTTCGCGTTCTGTAACAAAGAGTGTAAACTGTTTTCTGTAACATGGTGTTGCTAAAACAGGTGCTTGACATAAAGTTTTCTTTAGGCTTTCAAAAGCTTGTGTATGTTCTTGAGTCCAAGGGAGAACAGTCGATGTGGCTGCCTCCTGGGTTGTCAACTGAATGAGTGGTTTTGCTAGAAATGCATATTGCGGGATCCACTGTCTACAGTATGAAGTGAGGCCTATGAAAGCCCGCACCTCCTTTTGTGTCTTGGGTATTGGCATGTTAGCTATTAACTGAATGCGGTCTGGTGTAAGCTGCCTTCCCTCCTTGGACAGCGAGTGTCCAAGATAAATAACTCGCTGGACACAGAATTGCAGCTTAGAAGGGGACACCTTGTGCCCTTTTTCGGCTAGAAATTGTAAAACTGTCAGTGATGCTTTTTCACATTCAGGTTCGCTTCGGGCGGTGATCAGCAGATCATCGACGTATTGAAGCAGAGCAGTGTTAACTGGCATGTGGATACTGTCAAGTTCTCGTTTCAGTGCTTGGCTATAGATGCTGGGGCTTTCTGTAAATCCTTGAGGTGCGCGTGAGAATTTAAAGCTACGTCCATTTAAACTAAATCCGAACAAATATTGGCTTTCCGGATCTATTGGGACGCTGAAAAAGGCATTCTTGAGATCGATTACAGTGAAGAATGTCGCTTCGGAATCAATAGCTGTCAGTAATGACGAGATATCTGGGACCACAGGGAATTGTGGCACAATGCATTTGTTTAACTCGCGCAGATCAATAACCAATCGATATACTGGCGGGGCCTTCGGATCTGTTCGTTTAAGAATCGGTATTATCGGTGAATTACATATATTGGAGTCTGTTTCCACAACTACTCCTTGGGCAATGAGCTCGTCAATGATTTGTAGTAAAGCCACTACAGCATCTGGTGGTAACTTGTATTGTCGCATTCGTGGTAGCACCACTCCTGCCTTTAATGTGACTCGATATGGTGTAATATTCATGCATCCAACATCAGTAGGGCCTTGTGCCCATAGACGTGTAGGTAAAATCTGTAATCGGGGATCCATGTCTCTAGACACATAGTGACCTTTAAAATCACGTAAAAACAATCTTACTCCTTCCGGAGAACAACATATTATAGCTCCTAGAGCTTTTAACGTTTTTATTCCTAATAGATTTTCTGGACATGATTTAGTAAGCAATAAATCTGTAGTTCGGGTCAAAGGTCCTATCGTAAGTGGCAG
This sequence comes from Triturus cristatus, assembly GCF_964204655.1. Classification (NCBI taxonomy): domain Eukaryota; kingdom Metazoa; phylum Chordata; class Amphibia; order Caudata; family Salamandridae; genus Triturus; species Triturus cristatus. The sequence continues at coordinate 106,701,414 of NC_140583.1, read as the reverse complement.
AGGTTGTGACACTTCATTAACAATAGGTTTTCCTGAAAAACCAAGGGAAATATTCTGTGAGCCTGAGAGGGGTGCCCCTGGAACTTCACTACGTTTTATGGTCGTTCGACTTGCCCCTGTATCGAGTAGAAATTTTCTATCTTGGCCTAATAATTCACTATGTACATAAGGTCCTTCTTGGTCTACTGGGATTTCAATAAGGGGTAAGTCAACTTCCCTCTCTAGGCTTGTTCATGCGTAACGCTGATACTCGGGATATTCATACTGTGCGGTCTGATACATTTGTCGTGTTGTTGTTTGTTTGGCAGCAACAGGCAATGGGGGTGCAGCTGGCACAAACTGTATTGGCTGTTGTGCGGCTGGCATGGCCTGGGCATGCTGCATAGCTCCTTGTTCATTCTGATCTTGTCTGAGTGGCCGTGATCTTTCTTGTGTTTTACCTATGGCGATATTATGTTTTAAAACTGGACAATCGTGTACGTAATGGCCTGGCTTTTTACAATAATTGCATGTCCCTTTTACAGGTCCTGCTGAATCGGAATGTGTCATACCCCTTTTATGTCCTTCAGCTGGAACTGTCTGGGAGACTAGCATTTTCATTTTCGTGTCTTTCATGCGTCTGTGTTCATGTTCTTGTTCCTCTCTAATTCTATTGTGGTGGTACTGTAACATTTGTAACATTTGTGATGGAGTGTTACCTTGCCAGGTACTCTCGAATTTTAATACTCTATTCTTTACTGGGGGCAGAGCATTTTCTACTAATTTTGTTACAAACAGATGTGGGTATGATTCGCTACTTGCTTTTATGCCACTATTTATACCAAAACATTTTTCAAATCGGGCATAGTAATCACTAGTGTCTTCATCTTGCTTCTGCTTACAGGCTGAAATTGTACCCCAATCTTCCTTTTTCGTAGTTAATAAACGCGGCAGTACCTGTACTAGTAATCCTGGTAATGCCTTAGTTTTGTCCCCAAGCCCTGCTCCTGCAGTTCGGGCCTTTTCTTCAGCTTCTAACACTGACCATTCTATCTTTTGGTCTCCTACCTCCCACTCTTTTTCCTTGAGTTTTTCATAAATGCCAGCAGGCATCAATACCTTTAATATTGTCATAATGTCGGGGTAGGTATACTCTCCCATGAGTAACATGTCTTTAATTTCTCGGTGAAAACCCGCTGGGTCTTTGTCATGACTGGGTACCACTTTCTTCATTTGTAACAATTCTATTTTCGATATGGGCGTATATACAAATACGCGTTTAAACTGATTGTCCTCACCCTTTATTGGGTGTACTTCTCGTAAGGGATTCTGTCTATCCAGGTGATACGTGGTTCTTTCCTTGACAGGCAATGAGACATGCTCTGAGCATACAAAAAGAATATACTGCTTTCTTGATTCTAGAATTTCTTTAATTAATTCAGTACCTGGACCTCTCCATTTATTCATAAGTAATTCAGTCAGTATGTCAGGCAAGGGACCAGGGTCCGAATGCTGACTCCGATATAGTATAATGAGTTGTTGAATCATATAAATCCCAGCTAACCTTTGTTCATCTGGGGTAAGATTCAAAAATGTGCGTACTACTGTATCATCACTATATTTTCCGGGACTGTCCACCCAATGGACAGCTGCCCTTGCTAAATCTTGTTCATCCATAGAATCGAGAAAATGATAACCCCTTCGTTCTCGGAGTAGTTTGTCGGCGGTTTGGAACGAATGCTCGTTAGACCTTATATTAATTATAGGTATTTGAAAATTCCTGTTATTATCTGGACATATCGGATGTATTGAGTCAGTATGATATCTAGTCTGATTCCTATTACAAGATCTTCCTCTACCTACATAGGCTATGGTGTCCGACTGTCCTGTGGGCAGTCCTGACCCTTCTTCCTCGTTTTGTTCGAAACCGTCTACCTCTAATCGCTCTTCGTGTAGGCGTTCTATTTCTTTACGGATCTTTCGGCACATGGCTATTATACAATTTTGTTTATCATGTCTCCCTTCTGATATATTCTGGCTCCATCTTGTAAGAATTTTCATTGCTTCCGGGTCTACCCCCGGTCGGTCTTGATTTCTGATCACACAGTTTATGAGGAAACGTAACAGTTCCCCCTGTATCTCTACTTTCTGGTATTCCATAGCTCTGTAAATACATTCTGGATCTCGCCCTGTTTGGACAAAATGATATATATTATCTAGATGCGCAGTCATTCCTGGTAACTTCGCTAAATACACTGCGGTTCGTCTGATACGCAATGATGCTAGGGTCATTTCGTCCTCCTTTCCAGGCACCGGGTCATATCTACAATCTATAAGAAGTTCCTTAAGCGCACGGGCACTAAGGAGTTTGGGTGTACGTGAATGCGCTGACTCTTGAAAAGTAAGTTTATTTATTCTGGGTGGCGTAGAAAAGATATTGGTAGCTCCTCCCGCGGCCCCATCTGGGGCGTCGGGTGTAAAAGGATTCGTCGAACGTGACACAGCAACTACAGGTGTGGACACAGCCATAGAAGTAGCTGTAGGAGCGGATACAGAAACAGATGTGCTTGCCGGAACTTGTGACTCGATTTGTTGCTGTAGGGATACGGGCACTGGATCTTGGCGTTGAACCTCCCTGGTATGCGGTCTATGTGAGGCGGAATTAGCATACTCGGGAGCTGCGTCATCTAAATATGAGGAAAGAAAAACATCTTCTGCGGTTCTAGGATGCCCCTTAGGATGTACCTTTATTGGGAACAATGGGGTTGGCAAGTCTTTTGGTGTTTCTGGAGTAGCCTTAGGTAATCCTTCGGCCAGAAGGGGATACATACCATTCATAAGGGCATTTCTTTGTCTGTCTACTTGTTCTGATTTCACTCGGATACCTTCCTCAATTAATAGATTCTCTCGAACTTTATTGGAATTCTCTTTGCTCTTCTCTTCCTGTCTACGTGCTTTTTCTGTTCGTCTATGTGATTCTTTACGCCATAATTCAACGGCGTCTTTCTGTGACTGTCTGACTTTCCTTTTCCATAACTCTTCCTCGACTTTCATGATGCACTCTGCATCCCAGGTCCCCGCTGTGGGCCACCTCTGACTTTCTGGTAATCCCTTGGTATAGTCTACCCATAAATCAAGAAATAATATAGCGTCTAAGCCATGTTTGTGATACATAAAGTGCCCTGGAGTGTCCCTAGGAGGAATAGGGACGGCTTCTTCGAGAACCCCTTTTCTGGTAGTGATCTGTCTTAATTTCGAAAAGAGCGGCATATTGAGAACTGACCTTATACTTGATTTTGACCTGATACTTGAATTTGAACAGACTTAATACAATAAACACGATAATGAACAGTCATTCATACCACGATATACAGAACATACTTAAACACTTTAAACATTAAACATTAAACCTTTAACTGAAACAACAATGATGATCGTCTGCATAACTAATCACCAAGCTTAATTCTCGACAATAACTAGACAATAACTAGACACTTCGGAATACTTCGGAATACTTGATATACTGCTAAACAGTACAGATACACTGCTAAAACAGTGCAGACCGGACTTGTGTACCCAAACCCGTCTTGACCGGCACAACCTATGTGCACGTCAGAAATGCCTCCCCAGCAATGGTACTCACCGGGTAGCTTCGGAAACGGAAGGCCTCAGTAACTTGAACTTGAACCGGACTGGACTCGACTCGACTCGACTCGTCGGACACTGGGCTTGACTTCGGACTGGTGGGTCTCTGTATACCTCGGATCTTGCTCTCTCAGCTAGGCTCTGGTCGGGATACTTCGCACTTCTCACCGCCTCGTCTGGGTGTTGATCGCAGCCTCAGTCGCCCCCGCTTGACCGGAGGGAGATACAGGAAATCCTGCTGGTACGCGTTATTGTCCGTCCAGCTGTGGCAGGAGACCGAGCCTGCAACGCACCGCCGGCGCGTGAGATGAGAAAGTGTCCCTGTTCGGGCGCCATCATGTGGTAAATAAAAATTCCTTTACCGGGACTGAATTTGATACAGAAACATTATAAAATAGCTCAGTAAAATGAGAGGCAGAATCCGTGATATTAGAGGTTCGGAATGGGCTTTATTCCATTAATTCGATTATAATCGGTTGCTCCCAATGTTCCGTCACCACGAAGGTTCAGGAAGTGAAGCACATACTTTATTGACAAGAAGTAACTTTTATAGTACATACATTATAATGAAGTGAATACAGTAGGCGTAACAATTGATAAGGAAATTGACGTTTGGTCTGCGTAACCGAAAATGGGTGTAATAATGAGTAAAAAGGAACATGATTGGTTATGATGTCATACATAGGTGGATCTATAAGATAATACTTGGCCTAAATGCGCGCGCAGCAGTATGACGTGTAATTGACGTGTAACTAGGGGGTGACGGGGATTTGACATTTAGCTCTATATGTGGAGACGAGAAGTCTGGGGGGTCAAGTCAACCTAATCCCAAATCATATCTAACATCCTATGTTTAAAGAACTATGTTATCCACAAAAGAAGGACTCTCGGACAGAATCTATTCTATACTGACTGTGCGTGCGTGTACAAGCGTCTAAGTGTCTACACTGAATGCGAGGGGGTAGGAATATTCCATGGTAACAGGGCTATGAATTACTTGCATGAGGACAGAGAAGTTGGGCCTTTTTTGCTTGGTAACTGGAAGAATGTTTACCTAAACTACTAGGCAGGAATGCATCGACTGAGGGGGAGGCAGATAATTCGAAGGTGAAATACAGTTCTTGGCAGAGAATGGGCTGATGTCAGGCTTCGTGAGCTGCGCAGAGAATGAGACAAAGTTCATGGTCACAGATGCAGGCTCGGACTGGAGCTTTCAGAGGCAGAAGGCAAGAGGAGTTTTGATGACAGAATCAGGGCCTACTTGCCTGGACTGTAAAATGGCATGAGTGAACCATATAAAGCCGGTGCCTTTTCATACTTAGGAATGGAATATCCGGCCTATTCATGGCGGATCTGACAGAGGACATGTTGACGGTGGACGCACATGTGTTTGCGTCTTTATAACTGGAACTGGAGGGAACACACAGGTACTTGTGACATGCACATGGAACCGTTGGGGTCCAAGATAGGGGACATAACTGACCAGAAAAATCCATATTTCCACAAGTACTGGAATAGTAGGGGAGCTACAGGTCAGACTCAGCACTAAGGTGCACTGGTGAAGTTTTATCTGAGCCCCAGTACTGGGATGATAGGGGGGCTACAGGTCAGACTCAGCACTAAGGTGCATTGGTGTAGTTTTATCTGAGCCCCAGTACTGGGATAGTAGGGGAGCTACAGGTCAGACTCAGCACTAAGGTGCACTGGTGAAGTTTTATCTGAGCCCCAGTACTGGGATGATAGGGGGGCTACAGGTCAGACTCAGCACTAAGGTGCACTGGTGAAGTTTTATCTGAGCCCCAGTACTGGAATAGTAGTGGAGCTACAGGTCAGACTCAGCACTAAGGTGCACTGGTGAAGTTTTATCTGAGCCCCAGTACTGGAATAGTAGTGGAGCTACAGGTCAGACTCAGCACTAAGGTGCACTGGTGAAGTTTTATCTGAACCCCAGTACTGGAATAGTAGGGGAGCCACAGGTCAGACTGAGCACAATGGTGCATTGGTATAGTTTTATCTGAGCCCCAGTACTGGAATAGTAGGGGAGCTAGTACTGGAATAGTAGGGGAGCCACAGGTCAGACTCAGCACTAAGGTGCACTGGTGAAGTTTTATCTGAGCCCCAGTACTGGGATGATAGGGGGGCTACAGGTCAGACTCAGCACTAAGGTGCATTGGTGTAGTTTTATCTGAGCCCCAGTACTGGGATAGTAGGGGAGCTACAGGTCAGACTCAGCACTAAGGTGCACTGGTGAAGTTTTATCTGAGCCCCAGTACTGGGATGATAGGGGGGCTACAGGTCAGACTCAGCACTAAGGTGCACTGGTGAAGTTTTATCTGAGCCCCAGTACTGGAATAGTAGTGGAGCTACAGGTCAGACTCAGCACTAAGGTGCACTGGTGAAGTTTTATCTGAGCCCCAGTACTGGAATAGTAGTGGAGCTACAGGTCAGACTCAGCACTAAGGTGCACTGGTGAAGTTTTATCTGAACCCCAGTACTGGAATAGTAGGGGAGCCACAGGTCAGACTGAGCACAATGGTGCATTGGTATAGTTTTATCTGAGCCCCAGTACTGGAATAGTAGGGGAGCTAGTACTGGAATAGTAGGGGAGCCACAGGTCAGACTCAGCACTAAGGTGCACTGGTGAAGTTTTATCTGAGCCCCAGTACTGGAATAGTAGGGGGGCTACAGGTCAGACTCAGCACTAAGGTGCATTGGTATAGTTTTATGTGAGCCCCAGTACTGGAATAGTTGGGGAGCCACAGGTCAGACTCAGTACCAAGGTGCATTGGTGTAGTTTTATCTGAGCCCCAGTACTGGGATGATAGGGGGGCTACAGGTCAGACTCAGCTCTAAGGTGCATTGGTGAGGTTTTATCTGAGCCCCAGTACTGGAATAGTTGGGGAGCTACAGGTCAGACTCAGTACCAAGGTGCATTGGTGTAGTTTTATCTGAGCCCCAGTAATGGGATGATAGGGGGGCTACAGGTCAGACTCAGCTCTAACGTTCCAAGGAGCTGCGTTGCTGATTAACGTAGGGATATCTGACAAAAAGATTACCTGTAGCTCAGACCACCAAGACAACGCCTCCGATTCTGACTCGCTTCAAATTGACAATGTTGGGCTTCCGATATGACAGCAGACGAAGTGATTTGGTTATCACTGCTCTTTCTCCTCTGCATGCTGGTCACGTTAAGTTGATCTTGTTATAATTACTGCTCGTGTCAATGCAGCTGCGCATTGCCAGACTGCCTTTGCTACCCCCGCCCCCACCCTCATTGCTGCTTTATGGATCTTACAGAAGAGATGCTATGTGCTTTTAACTTTATATTCTGCATAGTTTGGGTGGCCAGCCGTTGCTGGACTGCTCTGGGGATGGGGTGCTGAGTACACAGTTTTTTGTTATGTCCAGTGCTGTCTCTGGTGCTTAAGATATGCGGATGTTGTTGGGTGGTGGAAGGTGGTAGCTGGGGAGAGGTCCACGCTAGATTGCCTCATAGCTAGCGATATTGCCAACACACTCAACAACTACACAGTGATGACATGGAACATACGTAGCATGGGCACTGCGACCAAACAACATAAAATTCTGATGTATCTTAAGAGACGTGATGTTCATGTCGCGCTGCTTCAGGAGTCGCACCTTACTTTGTCTAAAGTTGATCGCGTCCGCCGGCGGTGGTGGGGTCAGCTTCATAATACTATATACTCGGCCTCTGCAAGGGGGTGCTAATCTGGGTGCGGGCGGATGTTCATTTTGAGAAAAATGCAGTTGATATAGAAAAAGAGGGCCAATATGTTTTGGCAGAGGGGTGACTTAGCGGGAAACCCCTGGTCCTAGGTAGTGTTTAAGCTCCAAATCATGACCAGACCTCATTTCTTTATACCCTATCAGGAGGATTAGCTCTCCTGACTGGAGGGACGTGTCTTATTGGAGGCAAATTTTCACTGTGTTTTAGACACATCTTTGGACCACTGGACTCTGACACTCACGGTGGCAGCTGTCCATAGAGCAGCTGTTGGTTTGGCCTCTTGGATTACTCACTAGGATATGGAAGCCCTCTGGCATACTCAACATCCCACAGACAGGGATTACTCCTTCTCGAGCCTTTATCATGTTCACTTGAGAAATGATTGCTTTGTTTGCTAGTTATATATAACACACAGAATACTTGGGTTGTACACTGTCTGGCCATAGCCCTCTCCGTTTGACGTTTTGACGTTGAAGCCTGTGGATGAATGCCCACCTATACCATCATGGTGGCTGTACTCACCTTCCCTGAAGGACGCTGTTTTTAGACACTCTTTAACAGCCAGAATCGCTGAATTCTTTATCACTTTCCCGGGTTCAGCATCGAGTCGAGGCCTAGAATGGAACACTTTTAAAGTTGTGATGAGGGGGCACTGCTTGGGGCACTCAGTGGGTATCCGACGTGACCTGGAGGGAGATCTCCAGGGGTTTGAGGCTGATGATCAATCAGCAGGACAATGAGCTGGGTGGTACCTCCGAAGCCCTTCCGTGGTTGCTAGAGACAGATGAACTTTATAATGTGGTCCTGGATGGGCTCCGATACCATGGCTATAAAACTATGTAAATAAGTTACACAATGAGGAGGGGGCTTTGGGATGGCTCTTCTGCTTGGCTGGTTCATGCAGAGAGTAGGGGTCCCCCTATTACTCTTCTAGTGCCGACTGGGAGGATGGTAATCTTTCAGCTGAAAGCAGCATAGGCTGTCAGGGAATGGGGGGGTAGGGTGGGGGGAAACAAAATAGGAGAAACCAAAAAAACACATACCTCATCACAGCCACCGTCTCTCCACAGTCATCTCTCTGCCTCCCTTCCTGGTGAGTCCCGGAAGCAGGAAGCACACAGGCTCTCCTAAGCCAATCACTCTTCAATGCAGCGTTGTGATTGGTCTGAGTTCTGTGGTCAGACAGGGACTGGATGCCTGTACATGTTCTTCACCCAGGCTGTGTATTACAGCCCAGTGGAGAACATGCTCAGTGCGCATGACTGTTTGGCTGGCCCAAGACGACCTGCCAAACCGTCATGCGCATGTTAGTACATGAACCATTCCTTCCCCTGTGACACCAGAGGGCCCGCCCTAACCCAGCTACGGGAAAAAAATGATAATAACGATATCATTATCATTTTATTTTTCCTGCTCTGAGAGTAGTGGGGCGACAATCCTCCGCCTCAGCGGAGGAGCCTCCCCTGGCCAAAAGATATTAAAGAGGCATTGAGGTCTTATTACATGTCCGTATGTCATGTGCCAAAATTGGGGCCCCTGACGGCTTCGGAACCCTTCTTCGAAGGCTCCCACTTAGGTCTCTCCCACAGGTGGAACAAGAATTACTGGGCTCTCCAGTGTCAGTCATGGAGGTTAGAAACGCCATCAAAGACATAGGGATAGGCATGATGCCTGGCACAGATGGCCTCCCCTTGAAGTTTTACAAGAGGCTTGAGCGCGTACTGGCACCTTAATTCTTGGTAATGGATGCGGAGGCCTATAGAATGGGTATACTTCCAGCAGCAATGAGGGAGGCTCTAGTGGTGCCCCTGCCCACATCTACCTCGCAGGATGTGCCTTCTTCAGACTTTTGACCCCTCTCTAGGTTGAACTCTATCTTCAAAATACTCCATAAAATACGAGTGTCCTGGTTGTTATCCCATATGCAGGCCCTGATTCATGGAGACCATGACAGTTTTATACCAACCCGTAGCACATCTCACAACCTCCGTAGACTTTATTCTATCCTGTATGCCCATGACCGATTACCTGACCCTGCTGCAGTGATTGTTTCAGTGGACCTTGCCAATGCCTTATCAATGTAGCTTGGAAGCTACATTAGGTTTAGGTAGCTGAGGGCTCTTTGTACTATGAGATCAGTGGAAATGTGTCTGGGAGACAAAAAAGGGGTTCTCGATACCAATTCACCGTGCTCTATAAACCACGCTACAGTGATACATTTTCACTGATATCTAACTTCAAAGACTAGCTGAGCTCTTTGGTAGAAATGTTTTATTGCAGCAGGAGAATCTGAAACTCATAGAACAGTCAAGACAGCGTGGGTGTGTGTCCATGTGTGTATTGGATTGTGTTTAAACCAAAATACAGAAATTAGGATGTGACAGGCGCTGGGACATTTAAATGGGACAGAGTTAAGGAGAACAAGTATTTGCCTGCAGCTCCTACATTTAAAATGTACTGCATTATCCCCTCCTTGGATCTGCACTTATTCTGCAAGGGACTTCCTCAAAGCCCTTCCCCATCTGCACTGCAGATGGGGGGGCTATTGAAATAAAGGGGCTCATGCCTCTGTTTCCTTGTTGTTGGGATTGTTGCTGTGAAGACCCGCCAGGCTCTGTCACTCCTGCTGAGCACTGACAAACAGGGTCTTGTGGCCCCGGCACGAGGATCGCAAATGCAGGCTGCCCGGTGTCCACGAAGGAGACCCGCTAAGATGGTGGCCACCTTAGTGCCACAAGATGGCACAGGAGGCAGCCTCCCAGTGTTTGGGACCGTCAGAGGTCCGGTGTGCCGCGTCACTTCCGGGTAGAGGGGACGGGGGTGAGGTACATATAACTCTCCCCGCCCACTGGGCACCCTCTTTGCCCACTACCCTGACGCCATTTCGGACGTGTCCCCGGGATCCGCGCTTAATTGCGGTGTGTGCTGTTCCTCCCTCCCCCTATTCGGGGCAGCCGTTCCCGGCCCCTGCCGTGGTGCGGTCTACTATGGGGGGAAACAGCTCCCAGGGGAAAAGGGTAGCCTCACCCCTCCCCTGGTAGTGCGCTGTGACCGGGGAGTGGGTTTTAATTTAAGTTAGGCCCAGAGCAAGTGGTAGGCGTCGGCCGGGACCTGGCCCGACTCAGGCCCCAGGGTCGCCGCTGCTGGTGGTCGCAGGGGCTTCTGCCCGCGTGGTAACTGGAGAGTGGGGTTTAATTTAATTCAAGCCCAGAGCAAGTGGTAGGCGCTGGCCCAACTCGGGACCCAGGGGCGCCGCTGCTGCTGGCGAGGGGGCTTTTGCCCCTGCGTGGTGTGGGGGTTGGGGGGATAGCGAGCGGCGAAATATCCCTCCACCCTCCGTGTATTTTCTGCGCCGTCAGCTTCCACCAAGCAGTGGGATGTGGTCTCCAACAGTAGGCCTCATTCTGGGCCCTGACCCGCGCCTCCAACAGTACCCAAGTCAAAAAGGAAGATCATCCTGGACTCATTCTAGGGTCATCCGATGACTTCAGCCAGGCTATTCCTGTAATTATCTGGGGAAGTCATCCCAAGCCATCCTGAAGTCTGCCCAGAGAGAAATATTTAAATGAGATGACTCTTACTGTAATCACAAAAACTACTCCAGGATGGTGTCCTGATTACTTCAATTAAAAATGCGTGATGATCCTTTACAACTCCAAGAATACTAATTGACAACTGCAGGATGAGTGTGAATTACTCCAGGATGGTGTCCTGATTACTTCAATTAAAAATGCGTGATGATCTTGTACTTCTCAAGGAATACTAACTGACAAGTGCAGGATGAGTTTGAAATACTCCCGGATGATTTCAGGACAACCTCATGGTTACTGTTTACAACCACTGGATGATTTGCTAACATCTTCAGAATTATTATGCATTACTGTAGTATGATTTTATGACAACTTCGAATTGGAGTTAATGTACACAAGGGTATTGGAAAAATACTACGGGCATCACTGCCTAACAACCAAGAGTACTCCGTGGAATTATTTAGAAGTAATCCCAATTCGTAACATCCAAGAGTATCCACTGGATGGGCACTCTTGGCTATTGCAAATGGGCATTACTTCAGAATGGTTTAATAAAATGTTCTCGATGCTTGTAGATCACTCCTAAATGTTTAAATACAGACTTTCCAAATGTCCTTTCCTTCATCCTGGATTACTCAAGTCTAATTTAAAAACAAATTTGAAATTAAATACTTGGGTGAAACATGGTGTCCCTTTAAAAAAGAAAACTGTATGGGTTTAAAACAGGATCCTTCTTTAACCAAGGACAATGATATAAAATGAATTTGTGAGGAGCGTTGGTGTTGGCAAGAATACCATTTGCATTGAGTAGCAGCCTTGCAACGTATGACCTTTCCCCATACTAATTGTGACAGGTCTTCATTTGAGCTAAACGACGTCACTCTAAGTTTTGATATGGTGACCTGTGGCAATACACCGAACAAAGAATTGGTTCAAATAAATGGATCTGAAATTACTTCTCACTGTGTGCTTTTATTTCCCCAAAGCATGTACATGACCTCAAAGAGAGATAGTATACTGTTCAGGATAACATTAAAAGTAAGGAAAGTGAAAAAAGTCAACAAAAGAAGCAGCTCTATTGTGTGTTGCCAGATTCAGAGTATTTTGTCCTCTTTTGCAATTGCAGATCCTTACGACAAGAGCCCTTCTCGTAGTTTGGTTGTTGAGAGGAAGCCAGCTTGCACTAAGATTTCATAACATTCTGAAAAGATAACAAAAGACTATATTAGTACACTTTCTACAATTGAGTTACTTTAGATTTTCTTTTAGATTAGCTGCCTTAATAAAACACTGGATTCCCCTCCACCATAAAGGGCGCCTTATGAGAGGTTTTAACACTTCTTTGCTGATGCTTCTGGTTCACATTTGAACTTAGGCCATTGATCAGATGGAAGGTGAAGAAAGAAAATATCCCTTTCTCAACTGTAAGAGTGAAGGGGAAAATTAGATTCAGAACAGTCCCAGAGTTTCAATATTATTGTAAAAAACGGCTTTTTATCCTCAAGAGACGGCGAATTTTAGGTTTTAATCTCCGCCACACATTGACCACAGTTTGACAGCATTGTGCCTTTAATCAATGCTCCTCTAACATTCAGGATAAATTACAGATGTACAAAGGTAAAGAGTGGTTTCCCAGTTACCAGAGTCTGTAAGCCACTAGATGTAGCCTGTGCAAACAGGGAGTAAACTACCTTGGGTTCAACTTATGCTGCCTTCAAGAAGGATATTGGCGGAAGGTCCACAACTACGCTTGCAGCAAGCCCGTCTGGAAAAGAAAGTCCCAAATTCCCTTGCAGCCAGTACATGAATGCAGACAAGCAAGTGTTTGGACCAGGGATGCAGATGAAAGTATGAAGTAAGGCTGGAAGCACTGTGTGCTTTCAGTGCTGTCATGAAGATTTCTAGTTTAAGGCCTGGATTGCTTGCTTATTTGAAGAGAACTGACTGAAGGAGTAAAAAGGCAATACAAAACAGCATAAAAGGAACACTGCAGCAATAACGTGAGCCGCTATGGGACCACTTAGGCCTTAAGGTTTTATAAGTCAAAACACATTTTTAATGTTAGTTACTGTTTTTACACAAACAATTTGCAGCTTTAACCTGAATGTTCGTTACCAGAAGGGTAATTAGATGATTTGGAATATCTTACCAAATAAATCTGCAATTTCCGGTTGATCCCTGCCCAATGCTCATCTCAGCAGACAATTTCATAATGAATAGGGTTCAACAGAACCTCTAACAGCTGCTGCATATCATCCTGCAGATAACAAAGCATTAATATATATGCCATCATATATACATGATTTTAAAAGTAAACGTTTTTGTTTCTGGCCGGCTAATTGACATTCATAAGCACCATGTGTAACAGTGATCAAAAAATGATGCATTAGTGCCAGAAATACGCATTGGTCATGTCAAAAATGTACTCCAGAACCAATTTCTTTTTGCAAAGAACATACAATGTTTGTCAAAGCACACAGCGCTGCCTGCAAATGATAAATAGCCTACTGATTTCCACACGTACTTCAGCTGGCCTACAATTCAGTAGGTGTTTTTAATATTATTATTTTTATTTTAAGGCACAGCTTTTGGTGAACAGAAACTTATTTCAGAGATATGCACGTGAGGAGTACAAAGTGCAGGAAAATTAGGAGTTTTAGGTTATGTGGTCAAAGTTGCTTCTACTCACTTGGTTTTAAAAGATGAGTTTCACTTACCTTTTGAGAAATCATTCTTATCTTGAAATTTTCTTACATTTGTTTGTATTAGTTTGAGCTCCTCATTCAGACCCATAGCAGGGTAATCTGACGAATAGCTGTAATTTCCTAGAATAATTGACAAGCAGTTATACATGATTAACTTATGAAAAAAGTATTTTGTAAATAGGCACATAACATTGGGAATTCAACTTCTTAAGCATAAACAGAGAATGTGTGGTTGAGTTTCACTAATTCTCAAATGAAATGATTGCCCACTGTGTTGCATGTTTGGAAATAAATTAAACCCACCCACACACAACAGATGAGATAACGCACTTGAGCAAATCAAATAGGAAAGGAAACCCTATGTTCCTTTACGAGTCAATTAACATGCTGGTTCTTATTATGTGATATTGCAAAGAGCATGTCATCATCCTGAGAAATGAGCAAATCGATCAATAAAAGTGTTCTGGCAAAGACTTCCAGCACCAAAATCCCACACCCACTGCTTCCAAGACAAGACAGCACCTTCCTATCATTTCCCACACTCCCTTTGTGTTGTCGACTTACCTGCTCGGGTCCTGTTGACCCGGAGTCGGGAATTCGTGGTACCATGATTGGACGTCTCTGACATGTTACGGCTCCGACACGCGGGTCTTCCTCTTACATGTTGTTGATCTCTTCTTCAGGGTTTCTGTCCGCATCCATGTTCCCTCGCCGGAGGTACCAGCTTGTGTAGCTCTGTTTCTTCACGCCGGAGTTTCTTCAGCCTCTCGTCCTGTACAGAATACAATGAGAGAAGAAAGATATATTTAACCAAAGAATCCTGATCTATCAGGTATATGGTAGGATGATGATGTTATATATGGTTAGAAGGACATAGTTACTTATCTGATCCACGGAGAGTGGAAAAATGGTTATTCTTTTGCTTCCCTTATTTAACACGGGCTGGATATAAAGAAAAAATAGATGCAAGTTAGTTTCTGATTTCTTAAGGAGACGCTATATCCCTATCTGACTCAGCACCTTTTTGTGTAGATTTTTCATATTGCATCCTATCTAGGAAAATATGTTTTTTGCCTAGTATTAATTAGGATGTATATTTTTGGGGTCTAATTGAGTGCTACAGTGGCATTTGTTGAGGTTAGTCCCCCTCATTGTTTTTTGCAATTATACATATAACTTCTTTTACCATAAGGTGAATAGCTAAGCTCACAAAAAAGGGTAACTGCCATTCTGCAGAACCAGGCAAACAAAGATGTGGGCTCTCAGTCATGCTGCATAACCAGGCTAAGAAAAAGCAGGGCCCTGGTCGAAGGTGCATAACATAGGCTCAAATACCATATACCAGTGGTTAGCTGCATAGAACACATTTAATTCATGCTACTTACACTAGATGTGGAGCACTGGTCTGCGCCAGACAAAAGAGCTCACATTTATACGGGGTCACTGGTCCGTGCTTCATACTCTGGCTTCACCCACAGAACTAGCCTATGTTACACAGTAGCGATTAGGGGGACAAAAGAAAATAAATAGTGCCACGTTTTTTGGTTTGCGTTCAGTGAAGCAGCCCTGATACCAGGAGTGGGGCCTAGTAGAGTTACAGAAGGACAGCATCACAATACAAAGGTTTACTTTTTGCTTTCATACACTTTTTCCAATATAAAAATACCAGAGGTAGCCAACATATCATGCGTGCTCACATATGGCCAAGAATGACCCTCTTTATGACTGGGCCAAAGTTTTCCAATGGTTGGGCATCATGCAATGGTTGCCTAGTTGCCAAGGAAAACCATTATGTGAGGATCAGCATATCACCAGTGTTGGCAATGGGAGCAACACTACTCCCTCAGGCACTCAGAGCCTTAAATGTTTTTCTAGATTACCTTTTACTGCTGTCACGATGCCAAATGGTGCTCCAGGCTGCCTTGCTTTTCCCCTCACGTAGACAGCAGCAGTTCCCCGGTTAGTACTCCTGGGAGAAGTAGACGTGAGTCCTTTGGGTAGACTGCAGGAGACAACTGGGAGAGAGACGCCTACAAAAGAAACTCCACACAAGGTTATATCAAAAATGGCCTTTGTATTATCATAAAACACATTAGAAACATAATCACACATTTACACTGTGCCAACTGGCACTAGGCAATATTCACAGGAGATTATATACAGGACCAGGCCAATAGGGCCACGGTCAGAACCATCAGAACACGTAAGTAAACTCAAATATAAAAACACAACCAGTAACTACTGGTACCATAATGACCTAAGCATTATTGAACAAATTGTGTGATCCTGAGCAAATACCTTTTCAATTTTTTCAACATAATCTGTTTGGTCATTGTGATCAAATTCTAAATGTTGTAATAAACATTGCACATTAAAAATAAAGTTAAATATACAAGAGCTATGCTATATTTTACTACTAAACAGGCAGCCACAAGTGCAGTTACCTTGAAGACAACAGGGTAATGATTTGAATGGTGCAGCAGGTGCAGTGGCACCGGTCCCAAAAGTTGTCATAACTCCTCTAAACACCCAATATTGCTATTTTGACTACTAAACAAGCAGTCAAAATTGAAATTACCTTGCAGTTATCAGGGACTTTATTTTAAAGGAGCAGCAGGTGCAATGGCACCAGGGCCAAAACGTGTAGGGACCCCACCAAACCCATATCACTGCTAAATGTTACTACTAAACAAGGCCGTTACAAATACATTTATCAAGCACGCAATAGGGTCATCACTTGAATGGTGCAGCAGGTGCAGTAGCACCAGAACCAATAGCTCTAGGGACCACGCTAAACACCTAATATTGCTATATTTTACTACAAAACAGGCAGTCACAAGTGCACTCGCCTAGCAGACAACAAGGTCATGACTTAATATTGCAATATTTTACTACTATAAAGGCAGGTACATTGCAGATAAAAGGGGCTTGATTTGAATGGTGCAGCAGGTGCAGTGACACCGGGGCCAAAAGCTCTAAGGACCCTGATAAAAACGCAGAATACTGCTACATATTACTACTAAACAGACAGCCCTGTTTTCCCTCCGCCCACCCTCCCACTTACTGACAGTAAAAGAAGAAATGACACCCCCCTCCTGGAGCCTTAAATAGCCCTGGGACCGCCACCCCAAGGCTCCCCGTTGATCCCCATGGTTGCCTTGGGTGGGACTAGGGCACCCAGTCTAGAAGCCAGGCCCCGGGCAATGGTTTCCCGGAGGCAAAAATCAGCCCCTTGAGGGGGGCTGCGTGTCCCACCTCCTATGTAAAAATAAAGGTCAGGGCCTGGGGGAATGTGGTCCCGGGGCGGGGACCATGTGACCCCCTTCCCTCCTTAAAATGCTGGGTGAGGGCTGGGCAGCTGAATCTTGATGAGCAAACGGTTCTGGGTGATACCAGTACTGCACAAAAATGTAAAAGGTATCTCCATAGTATAAAGCAAATAATGTTTTAAAAGGTGAGTTATTTCAGCCTCGCAGCATAAAAGAAAGCTGCGCGGCTGCTATGTTAAACATAAAGCGCGGTGCTGAGTATTGTATAAAACTTAAATTCAATGTCAGCAGTAAGCTTTTTAAAAAAGGTTTTCACACCAAAAGTTAAAGCGTGTCGCTGCAGCGAGCGCTTTTAGTAAATATAAAGGCGGCGTGCATTTGTAAATATAAAAGCGTACAAACAAAAAAAGTAAGCACGACTGCTATACTTGAAGCAGACTGCGCGGCTAAAATAAAAGCGGACGGCGTGATGTGATGTGGTGTAGGGGCAAATCATTAAACAAAACAGTGCTCACAGCCAAGATAAAGCAGACCGTGTAACGAGACAAGTAAAAGGTCCAATTGTTATGGACGGTAACAAATGCAGACAAGGCGAAATCAAGAAGGGACTAACAAGCCTAATAACGACTCGGAAGGCAGCATTTATGAAGGACATTGACACAAGCCAATTAAAAATATGTGCGGAGAGTGGGCAGAACCTTAAAGCCATCCTCCAATACTGCATGCCTCGCAGCAGCGCATGCGCTGCATAGGCTCGACCTAAACACAGATAAAAGGGAGAGGAAGAAAGGAAGAGATATCGGAGTGGTAAAGACAGATAGGGTACAGAAAGGAACGAGAAGAGTGAAGAGAACTGGTAATAGCAGAAACTGGAGTGCGAGAAAGGAGGCTGATAATTAAAAGTGGAAAAGGCATGTAAGGGAAAAAGGAGATCTGGAAAAGGAAGCGTGAAAAAGGTTAGAAAAGAAAGTGGGCAAGAAATAAAGAAAGGTGAAAAGTAGGTAGGGCATATTATCAAGGTCCGGCGTTAAAATTATCATATATAATATATATGTCTAGAAATAAAATATATGAAGTTTAGGGAGGACAGGCCTGTATCATTACTGGGCTTCACCATATGCATAGCTCTGCTGCCCAGACACACAATAGTGATTCATTCAACGTGACAGGGTTTTCTGCCATGAATAAGTTTTACTTTATTAGTTAATTGGCTCAGTGAAAACCTATGAAAAAGTCACCAGGAAAGGAAAATAGGCAGAGAGAATTATATTTATTATTATTATTCTCTCTGCCTATTTTTCCTTTCCTGGTGACGTTTTCCCCTGAAACAATTAACCAATAAGGTCAAATACAATAAAATGACAGAATGGCTGTGGAATGGGGAGGTTACTTCTAGATTAATGCTCTTGACATGGTTTGCAAAGTTTTTATGTTGGGAACCATTGCCTGCTAAAATCCCAGAAAGCCCCTTTGAAAAGAATTCTCTGAAGACATCTGCTTCTTGTCATGAAAGCTCGGAGGCCTACTCGGTGATACTGCACGCATGGGGCAGGCAGAAAATGAAAACAATTAGTCAAATGAATAAAATGTAGCCATGAACAGCTAGGTTTTCACTAGGCAACTAAAACAGCTCATCATATCATCGCAACTTTCCTACATAATGCCCAGCTATTAAGTGTTATGCCCAGAATCACAGGATGGGGATCCCACGCTAGGACTGGAACCCGGGCCCCCAGTTTCAAAGTGTGCAGGTGTAACTGTGAGGCCATACCGAAGACTGGGTATGGCGAAAAAAAATCCCAACTTCAATCGCCACCACACATGATTTTTATTAATAGAGCATGTAATTGATCTGAGCCTGAAGCACCGATGTTGCAAAGGGAACTCACACACACTGCCTCAATAGGAAGTTACCTGCAGCGTCCCAAATGTCTACAAATTATGGGATCCAATACCCATCTCTAAGAAAAGCCCCATGATTTGGTAAAGTTAAGTGAGAAGCGGAATCCTACCTCCAGCTCACTCACATACCAGACATGCCAACCATCCCAATTCAGGCGGGAGACTACCGATTTCAAGGCTAGTCTCCAGCCCCCCCCCCCCCACACACCCCCGATTCTGCAAGCAAAAACCCGAGTCCTCGGGGTTTCAGCAGACATGGCGTGGTATTGTGTAACGTGCTAATTCTTCCAGCAATAGTCAGAGTAGCGATGCAGGGGCTCTAGAAGGGGTGAAAAACCAACAAAGCCCCATTAACAAGCGAATTATCTTTTAAAGATATGTGAAGTACTCGAGGGTGACTGTGTGTGTGCCTGGGCTGCCACACGGGGGGAGGGGGGTTGGTATATGCACTGCCAGCAACCTGCCAGGCCAGTGAGTGCAGAACACTTGCATAACCCTCTCTCTGCCTGCCATTGCGCTCCATGCTTTTGAAAGGTAAGAAAAAAACGTACATTTGCGTTTCAAATGTCCGATCCTGCGTTTCAAATGTCCGATCCTGCAGCAGCTCACTTCCAAAGCCCATCCATGATAGTAACCCGATCCAAGGCCCCATTCTCCCGATTTTTTGTAAAGAATCTCCCACTTTGCTCTTCTGAAATGTTGGCATGTATGCATAAAGCACTGCATTACAGCGCCGCATCTTAAAAAAAGGCGGGTTCCCGCCTTTCAAACAAAAGCGCGGCAGAGTACTCCAAAGTGGCGTGAAATCACACCCACCTCACTTCCACATCTTCTCACCTGCACCCTCAGCCCCATGAAAAAAATACCTAAGAAATGGAGCACTTTGCTTCTTTCCCGGTGCAGCCCGATCCGTGTGCACATAACCCGGTCTCCTCACTCGGTCGGACACAGAGTAGTACTGTACAACTCAGCTTCCGCTTCCGTTCCAACCAGGGACGGGTGCGGCATGGTAGGCCTGGATCCTACCAAAACGAGCCCAAAGGTAGCCTGTAGTGCTGCTCCGAGGCAGGAGGGGCTGGGAAAACGTGATGCAAGCAATTAAGGAATGAAAAGACAGCGGCCGACTTTGAAGCTGGGTACAGTGTCTAAGTCTCCGCGGGAGGCTCAGAATCCTGTGATTCTGTGCAAATCGCTCAAGACCAATTGTTTTTATTTGCAACTAACCTGCATTCAGGTATGACCACAATGTAGCTGCAAGTAGTGCAGAAATAGTGAATTATTCCCTTTGTTTTGCAAAGCTGAATTTGAATTAAAAAATATTCTATGCGGAGTATTGTATTTATTCGTTGTTTTCGCCGTTTCTTAGTATACATTTTAAGTCACTTAAGTATATCCTCTGTGCTAATGCAGCCAAGTATTCTTTTAGCGCGTAACGATCACAGGTTTCATGGCATGTTCATTGAATTTTAAGCATAAACAAAACGAAAAAACATTTTTGCATTCCTTCTTTATCAAAGAAAGGCCAAGGTTAATGTAAAACAGTCAGCGACTCAGACTCTACTGACTTCTGGAAAGCCGGAGCGATTAATGGGTCCTCCGTGACACAAAGCAGCATCTGTTGCCTCAGACAGGGATGCCAAGTGGGGCATAGCTAAACATTAGTACTAGCGCGAGCAGTGACATTTGATGTGCGATGTCTGTGAAAGGTCGCAAGTCACCAAGCTCCTATGTATAGCTACATACTTAGTGTGATTAAATAATTGAAAACAAGAACATAACTGACTGTGCTATACACTAATTTCATACTTATGTGTTTGGGGCCCAGTTGTTGAATTTTAGTAGTGTTTTCTAATTATTAGGTGTTTTTGTAAAGAACTCACCCATTGTTCTCGGGGGTGGGATTGTTGAACCTCTATTTTGTTGCTACCCTCTTCTGGTTTGTTACCCATGATATCGCAACATACATGGTGTGCATTTTATACAATGTTGTGAGCATAAATGTACCACTTAATTAAGCAATAGTGCTCTGATATGTATATTACATTGATTTGCACACTTCCTTGATTTCTTTTTCATGGATAATGTGTATGTTATGTTAAGCGCTCTAACACTCTGCATTGGGATGAGTTGCGCTATATTGAAAATGCAATCGGTCTCGCATTTGTTTGTGTTAGAGTTATTGGCATAGCACCCAGGCCTTCTAGCATTGAAGTCTCCGCTAATGCATGCACTGTAGGTTTAATTGCAGAGTTGAAAATGCAGTAATATGTAAATGGTGTTCATTATGCAGTAAAAAGGAGATTCTGAACTTTTTTTATTTACGTTTGAGTGCCTGTCATGTATTTCAGTATTTTATCTTGTAAATTGCACGTCGTCACGTTTTTCTCCTTGTAATGTGCACCGTACCATATGCGCGAATCCGGCCGAGAAAATAACAAAATGAAGCACGGGCTCTTCCTTGTATTGAAGCCCCTTCTTCAAGACTTCCAAATCCATTTCCCTCTAAAGCTGCCTAAACACGCAACACAGCTCGCATGTGCTGCGCAGTTTGCCAGCAGTGCTTGTTTTGAAGCAGGCTCGCGCCTGAGCATGAGCGCGGAGCACCGCCTGGCTGGCTGAAGTTGCGTTTCGTAGCTCTGAAGAGAGAAGGTATACAGCCCTGCAGATGGAAGCCGGGAGCAATAGCTGAAGGAACTGGCCACGATTGGTCCAAGCTGCGCATTGTCACCAATTGCTGTGTGAATAGCAATACCATTAAAATCTCATCATTCACAACCCCACTTTCAGGGTGCTATACCGCAAGCTCCCTTCGACGCATCGCTTTCTTTAGCATTTGATATGATAAAGTCGTCAGAAAATGAAGGAAATGGAGAACCTGCAGCAAATGCGGGGAGGGGGCGTGATACAAAACAAGAATACGACGAGTTCAAACAGTGTTAGCTCTGCAGAGCATCGTTTAGAAAGTCACCATGGCATTCTTGTAAAGACCAACACCGATCTCAGAACAGGGAGAAAACGCCAGCTAGCCGCGACATGATGTCCCTTAGCAAGTTGAGAAGCCCCTTTCAAATCCGCATTCAACGCACCTCAGACTGAATAGGGATGAGATGACAGCATTAGCCGTACACTCAATCCATTTCCAGGGAGCATAATGGTGCCTGACAGGAGTTTCAAATCACCAAGTAGTGCTGATTAGTCCAATAGTTATATCAGACGTGGTTGCAATGCATCAGAAAAGGGCAAATGTCTCGCGCAAAACAGGAGGAATCAAGGCAAATATTTTAATGAATGCCTGAATAGAAGCTGTGCTTTGGAAGAAAAAACTGAAAAAAAAAAGCAAGCGCTTTCAGCGCGATGTCAAACAAGAACCATCAGTTGGTATTAAAGAAAACGTGGTAAATAATATTGTATATTGCAGAGGTGCTAGTGTAAGGTATATATGCCACCTGCATCCCAAATGGCCCATTATAACAATTCAGTAAACCGGAAAACATAATAAAACATCAATCAAACTCTTTACTACACTGATTGTAGCACAGCTACTTGCACCGACAAACAAGCATTGAAAAACTAAATGTTTGACGTTTTAGTGTACCGATTAAAAGTCATTGTGTTCGAGTACCCTCCCAAAATATTAGACCAAGGAGTCTGCCAATCACCTGCTTGTCCGGGGCTAAAATTGAAAATTATTCTTCTGGGATACTATAACGTGGGGGTCATTGAGTGGCAACAAAAAGGGGGTGGAACTAGAATGTGCAGTCATGACGCAATGTTTTTTTAAAACGCCGACCAAATAAATTGGCATCAAAGACAAATGTAGTAGTAAATCTCTTATGGCTTTGTTTTTATAATCACACTAAAATTACCCTGAGCACCCCAAAAACAAAACACACCCTGATTCCTAAATTTTCTACTACACCCCAAACCTAAAGCCACCCTGAACCCTACAAATCCTCCAGCACATCTAAACCCAAACACACCCTGAACCCTAAAAATTCCCCTACACCCCAAAACCCTAACCCACCATGCCACTTAAAAATACCCCAGCACCCCAAAAACTAAACCCACCCTGAACCCTAAAAATACCCCAGCACCCCAAAACCCAAACATACCCTTAACCCTAAAATTACCCATAACCACTTAAAATAAACCTGCACCCCAAAACCTAAACCCACCCTGAACCCCAAAAATACCCTGGGCACCCCAAAACCCAAACATGTCAACCCTAAAACTACCCCGGACCACTAAAAATAAACCTGCACCCCAAAACCTAAACCTTAAACATACCCCTGCACCCCAAAAACTAAACCCACCCCGAACCCTAAAAATACCCCAGCACCCCAAAACCCAAACATACCCTTAACCCTAAAATTAGCCATGACCACTAGAAATAAACTTGCACCCCAAAACCTACAACGACCCTGAACCCTAAAAATACCCCTGCACCCCAAAACCTAAACCCACCCTGAACCCCAAAAATACCCTGGGCACCCCAAAACCCAAACATGTCCTTAACCCTAAAACTACCCCTGACAACTAAAAATAAACCTGCACCCCAAAACCTAAACCCACCCTGAACCCTAAAAATCCCCCAGCACCTCTAAACCCAAACACACCCTGAACCCTAAAAATTCCCCTACACCCCAAAACCCTAACCCACCATGCCACTTAAAAATACCCCTGCACCTAAAACCTAAACCCACCCTGAACCCTAAAAATACCCCAGTATCCCAAAACCCTAACATGCCCTTAACCCTAAAAATACCCAGACACCCCAAAACCTAAACCCACCCTGAACCCTATAAATACCCCAGCACCCCAAACGCCTTAACCCTAAAATTACCTCTGAACCCCAAAACATATAACCCTACACTCCAAAACCCAAACCCTATCCATACCTTATACTTACATATAAATCACATATGCTTCTACCATTCATGCATTTACAGCAAATTTCGTTGTAAAAGCATGTGTGGTAAATGCATATGCATTGTAATGCCATGCGTTGTAATGGCATTGCCGAGTAATGGTAGTTGCATTGTGATGGTAGGCGGGGTGATGGTAGTAGTGGTAAAAGATTAGTTGTAATGGGTGTTTACCTCTTGCACTAGAAGTATAATCATTCTCAAAACATAAGGAGCAATTTCATCATGTTAAGAAGAAATGATGCTTGTGGAGATTTGGATGTTTATTTTCAAATCATCAAGCACAATTGGATCTTATGAAGTAATCACATACTCATTCTTAAATCCTCCTAAAGTCATCAGGAATAGTCACACCTTGTGAAGTCATTGCATACTCATTCTTAAATCTTCCCGAAGTCATCAGGAATAGTCACACCTTGTGAAGTCATCGCATACTCATTCTTAAATCCTCCTGAAGTCATCAGGAATAGTCACACCTTGTGAAGTCATCAGATGCTCATTTTCAAGTCATCCACAAGTCATCGAGCTCAAGTTTCTAAACTCTGCTGATGACTTCAAGAGCTTGATGATGTCTGATGATGTGAAAATGACTTCTAGAGTAGTTGGATGATCATCCAATGACTCTGGGATTGCTTCTAAAGTAATCCTGTTTGACCTGGGTAGGCCTCATTCGGGTGCCCTGACGCCGTTTGGTTGCATTCTGAGATCGCGAGCGTTTTCATAGATTCGCGGTGAGTCTGGCCGGAAACCCCCTCGACCCCGTTTTGCATCTTGTCCCACCATGAGAGTGACTTTTGGCATATCGGGCCACAGCAGTGGTTTCTCTCCTGTGCCGCTCACTCTGAACAGCTGAAGTGTGCAAATCACGTGCGAGCCCTCCCAGGTGGGGTTGTCAGCAAGAGAAAACAAAAGGGCTTTCACTAGCTGTGGTGGTCGAGCGGTGGGAATGGCTGTGCCCTCAAAGTTATAGGGGGAGGGCAGTGTGGCTCGCCCTCGCTCCCCCTCCTACGCCATGCAAGGCAGGGACTTACCGGGCACCCGCTGTGACACAAAGTTGGTCGGCGTGAGGCAGTAGCTTGGTTGACCGGGTGTGCAGAAATGCACCCGGCTGCGAGAGGAGGCCCAAAAGCTAACGTCCACCCCCTGGGCTTTTGGGAGCAGAGGAAATCGATCCCTGGTTTCCTTCATGAGCGGGAAATAGTCGGGCGGAATGAGGGTGGCCCCTGTGGTTAGGCTGCCCGTGGTGTTGGTGGTGCACCTCTGTGGCCAGAGCTGCTGGATGCGCACCAGTGGAGCCAGGTCCGAGTCCGTTGTGTCGTGCTTTGAGCCCGGAGGGGGCTCCGATCGTCGGGACCGCCGGTGAGTCTGGGCCGCCCCCCGCAGGGCGGGGGTGGCAGCTTCAGACTGACTGAGACCCTGCCATGGCGACTTGGGTGTAGCTTGGGGCAATATCGCAGCCACTGTGGTATATATGGGGCGTGGTTATTGCTTACGGAATATTTGCGTGCGTTGGCTTCATGTACGACCTACTAAGCCTGACAGTGGCTCCTGCTTCCAGGTACCGTGGGGGTTGTGCATTGCCACGTGCTAATGGGATGAAAGATGAGGACCACCCTAGCATCAAAAGTTTTAAGTAAAGGAAGGCAGGACAGGAGGGGCCTTTGTGGGGGCCAACCAGCCTCCTTTCTAGGGGCGGTCTGGGTGTTGAGGCTGCCGGGGTTCCCTAACCCGTTTGTGCGAGAGTGCTTGGGCCAGGACGGCATCTGTGGCATCTGAGTGACGCCTATTTCCCTGGATGGTGGGGGGGGTCAAGAGAGCAGTTTGTGGTGGCCCTGGGACCAACAGGTTTGTGACCGGATTAGATGATTTGCGGTGATGCATCGCTATTAATTTTTCGTTGTATGTGGTAGTTGTCGTTGGAAGGGGGTGTCTCTTATTAACGTTATATAGAATGTTGATTGTGGTTGGGTTTCTCTCTTTCCTGCGACATTTTGTGAATAGCACTCTATTATCAGTAGAGACGAGGAGGCGTTACTATTAATTAATTCATTCGGGCTCGCTTTGGGAAAGGCTGAGTGTTATAAAATTATGGATGTGGTTGCAGGAAAGAATTAACGAACTCGGACCCCTGGTTTTGCCTAGGGGTACAAAATGGGCCAGTGTTAGTCGATCATGGGGTCTCGCTGATCTGAGCACGCAGGAATGTCTTTAGCAGCAACACTGGCCCGGAGTGCGAGGCACCAATGAAGATTTAATGTGTTGTGTTACACTTGTAATTCCAAGCAGCGGAATGCCGGCCAGTAGCAGAAACTGAGGCACGGTGCTCGGGGTTTGCGCAGGAGTGTTTTGGTGGACAGTTAGGCCGTGTCGATGTGAGTGCGTGCCAGCCGCATTTTCGGTCCCTGGACAGCTGGTGTGGGGGACACAAAGCATGGGTGCCACGCTCATTGGGCAATTCGGGACATGGGCAGACTTACTTTGGAGCGAAGGGTAGTACCTGGTCATGAGCTCTCGGGACGACTCACTCGGCGTGCCCTGACTTCGCCTTTAATGTAAGCATGGCGTTCATTGTGCTACCCCCTACCGAAGGCTCTTCAGCGAAGGTGACGCTAGTTTCACCAACTTCTGAACAGTAGTAATACATTGCCATGTGGCGTCTGCCCGAGGGCGTGGGGAGAAATAATTAGTTGGTGATGACGCATTGTACGCTCCAGTTATGCACGGAGTCCATCGTAATTTTAAAGCCTATATGGGGCACTTCTTAATTTGAGCAGGTGCTTTCCGGGGCTCGGCACCAACACTTACAAGCGGGCACCGGCACTGAGGACAGCTGCGCATTTAAAATGAGAAGAAAATTAGTTGTTTGATATTTCAACACATGTTCAAAACAACTAATACTTGCCACCCAGACAGTTCTTAAAGCTTGGGGGGTTCGACCAGTCTGAATTGTCACACTAGTAACAGTCTGATGTTAGTAGAGGGGTACACTCTGACTTTGGCAGCGCTGGTAGTGGCAATGGCGCTGCTCAAGCCTTGAGGCCGCTGCTAGGTGTTTATGCGAATCCTGGCGGTATCTATTCATAGTATCAGTTTGTGAAACAGAAGCGCCCTTTTTAAAAGTGTATACTTGCTCATGAAAGAATTTTAATGTAGAAAAATTGCCTGTTTGCACATTTGCATACTTTGCACGTTTTTTGACGTATGTTAGCCTTGCACATTTATTTTAAACTATAAAAACTGTACTGTAAATTGTATTTTACTTACGCAAACTACTGCTCTGCCCTGCCTAGCTGCCCCTGACCCCGTTCCGTCACGGCTGGTGCCGATTGAGCGGAGGGTCATCGGGGCTGGTACTCACTTCCGGTGATACCGGAACTTGCAGGTAGCGTTTTGGCTTGCACCTCCTCCTCCCTACTTAGTTCCGGCTAGGGCGCGGACGCGCACAGCGGCGCGCCGAAGGCAAGTCCGTCTGCGCCCGTCCGCGCCTGACCGCAGCCAGGAGCCAGGTACTTTGCTAGTTTGGATGATATATTGTATATTGTATTGTACATATTGTATCAGCACTTACTAATCCTGTTCTAGTGCCCATGTCCGTTATCATAGCGCGCTGTTAGAATTATGGGTTTTATCCAATATACGAGCCAAGAGATTAAAGACTTACATCCCTATGCAGGTAGCTTTACTGGCACATGGGAAATCGACCCGTCTAAGGTTCAGGACATATGGTGTTCTTCTACACCTTTTCGTTGCAGGACCCCAAAATGTCCTCATTGCTGTGACAAACAAAACACTTTCCTGAAGGCGATCTACCTAAATGCCCGCTCTATCCCCAAACACTCAACCGAGGTATGGGATATATTGGACTCAAACAACCCTGACATATGTTTCATCACTGAAACCTGGCTTCACGCGGATGCTGGCCCAGACATATATGTCGCCTTTCCCTCGCAATATAAAATCATTCGAGTTGACAGGAAAAGAAAAAGAGGGGGTGGTATACTAATAGCTTACAAAGACACTTTGGCTATCACAATTCTGGATAATATAATGGATGCTCAGATGGAAATATGCGCTGTTAGCATTAGTGGTCCCTTAAAAGGTATCTGGAGAGCAGCTTTGGTTTATCGACCTCCTGGTGTTAAAGGCAATTTCTCCAACCAAATACTAGAGTTTATAGCACCACATGTGCTAGCCTCGGAACACTTTCTCCTGATTGGTGATTTTAATCACCATGCAGAGGTATTATTAAACCCTGATACGGACAAACTAATTACAAACATGAGCTCTCGAGGTCTTGCACAGCTGGTTGATGGTTCCACTCACCAAGCGGGGCATACACTTGACCTCCTGTTTACTAATATACCCGACATTGTTATGGACCCTCCAGAAGCACTGATATGGACCGATCATTACTTATTGAAATTTATCATCCCCATGGTCTCAATAGGGAAAAATAATTTGAAAAACGAAACTGTCCTACGCAGATCTTGGAGTAAGATCTCTCCTCATCTTTTCCAAAAACACTTTGACGCAAATCATAAAGCTGTAAAAATCGACACCAATCTAAGGGCGTTAAATCTGAATAAAGATATTTTAACCACTCTTGATAAAATTGCCCCTTTTAAAAAGGCTAATCCAAAGGCAAAAACAGCCCCTTGGTTTACTGATCAATTAAAAATGACTAAAAACCTATGCAGAAGGGCCGAAAGATTATGGCGGAAAAACAGAAGCCTTGCAAATGAGGAAAGCTATAAAAAACTGCACCACCTATACATGAATGAAATAAAACAGGAAAAAAAATCCTATTTGTTGAACCGAATAGCTAGGGCAGAGAACTCTTCTAGAGAACTTTTTCACATTCTAAAAGATTTCACAACCTCCACTAGCCCACCTACCATACCTGTGTCTCAAGATTGGGCGGATTCGTTGTCAAATTTCTTTGAAGAAAAAGTTATGAATATCCAAAAGACTTTTCCCCCTATATCCAACGATAGTCATCAAACGGAACGACCCTGTTTTTTATCAAATCCATCGGCCTTTTAGTTAATTTTATTGAATGCGATCATAAAACTGTTATCTCTGCTATGCAGAGAATAAAATCCGGCTCCCCGGCTGACCCTATCCCTGCAAAATATTTTTCATTAATTGCACCCACTGTCCTTGACAGTCTGATCGCACTTTTTAACCAATCCTTAGCTGACGCGGTGTTCCCTTCTGTTTGGAAGGTAGCTAGTGTCAGACCAATTTTAAAGAAACCAACAGCGGACCCTAAGATACTTTTGAACTATCGTCCTATTTCACTACTCCCATATTTTGGAAAAGCACTGGAATCCATTATAAATCGGCAGCTGGTGGACCATCTGGAAAGGCACGAACTTCTGGACCCCTCTCAGTCCGGTTTTCGGGCAGCACATAGTACAGAAACAGCATTGGTCGAGGTCACCGATAACATCAGACTGACACTTGACAAACATCAATCTGCTGTGCTTGTCCTACTCGACCTTTCTGCGGCTTTCGACACCATCTCCCATAAGATTCTTGAGCAAAGATTATGGGAGGTTGGTGTCAGGGGAAATGCTCTGAGGTGGTTCACCAGTTATCTATCCGAGCGCACCACTGCTGTTCAGTTGGGAAACTTTGTCTCCAGTGCGAAGCCAATGAAAATGGGAGTCCCTCAGGGTTTAATTCTGAGCCCGACTCTTTTTAACCTTTATATGACCCCTTTGGCCGAAGTAATTAGATCATACGGGTTTGACGTCATATCCTATGCGGATGACACGCAGATCCTGGTCACTTTCGGTCCCGACCCAAGTGATACAAAAAAGCACTTTAAGCACTGTCTCATCTGCATTGATAATTGGATGAGATCAAACCATCTTCAGCTAAATGGGGCCAAATCAGAGATTGTGCTTTTTGGAAAAGCCAGTAATTATTGGTCACAGGACTGGTGGCCTTCTGAGCTCGGAACCTGTCCTGTTCCAAAGAAAACAGTCCGAAATCTAGGCTTTCAGATGGATGACTGCCTATCTATGCGTAACCATGTTAAGCATGTTATAGGGACCTGCTTTGGCGTCATGCGCAGTCTCAGAAAGGTTTTTAGATGGCTCCCCGTGGAGGCGCGTAAACCCCTGACGCAAGGACTGATTACAAATAGAATAGATTATGGTAATGCCCTATTGTTATCCATAAATAAAGACCTCACGGACAAACTCCAGGTTCTACAGAACACTGCTGCGAGACTGGTCCTGGACCGTCCATACAGATCACCATCGGCGGCCTGTCTGAACACTCTCCATTGGCTCCCGATAAAAAAACGGATCCATTTCAAAGTATTGTGTCTCACACATAAGTCCATTTACGGAATTGGCCCAAAATACTGGCGAAAGAAGTTGAAATGGTATCAGCCGGCTAGAAAGCTGCGTTCTAGTGACACAGCATTACTAATTCCGCTGAGAATAAATACCGCTAGACAAGGAGGCCGTTCATTTTCCTTTCTTGCACCGGCTCTTTGGAATAAACTACCTTTCCATCTACGTACTATAAAAGAACATGGCAGTTTTCGTAAACAGCTGAAGACCTGGCTATTTGCTACATAGCCTGGTCTTTTGCCCTCTTGAGCAGTCTGCAGCGCCATGAGACTCTTCTGAGTGATATGTTTGCGCTATATAAATTTCCTTTGATTTGATTTGATTTGAATGTGGGGTGCAAATGGGGTGGCCTCATCACAAGGGCTTAGGCACTTATTCCTTTACAAATTATGCTCTGGCATGAGGCCATTGGGTGACTGTGCCACAAGATGGTGCCGTTGCACTCTTATTGTCCCACCCCCCTTTTCACCCGAGTTGTCATATCTCTATTCACGATTGGTGGGCTCTCACTTTCGCGGTAAGGGCTTGAGTTTGGGGCAGTGGTGCTGCTATGGGGTGGAGACCTTCATTGGGATATTTGGTTACATGTTTCACTCGGGTCTACGCGTGGCGGGTGACTCGGGCAGCGAAGGACCTAGTGGAGACCAGCATTGTGACATGGCATTTATCTGGATGGTGGGCACTGTCGGACGACACAGGCTGCGTGGGCTTTGGCATACACATGTGTCTTGGAGCCGATGCACATGTTGTCCACAAGCAAACAAAGATTCAGAATCCTACGTTCAAGTACTTGGTTTCCCAGGGTGATGCCTTTAAATTGTGTGCTTTGACCCATTAGTGCTCCCATCCTTGCTTACCCTCACAGGCTCTACAACTGCAGAGCCAGCATCGGTTTGCTTTTCTGTGCAGTGAGGGGGCGTGGGGCCTCACGTACCATAAGTTTCACTGCGGGTCGGGCAGACACAGAATTCCCCTTTACCAGACAACCTCATTTAGACTAGGACTGGAGCCAGCTTGAGGTGTGGAATGATTGGTAGTACAGGGGCCATTTCAGCTGGAGTGATGTTGTATGGGAGAGTAACAACAGAAGGCATGATGCTGTTAACTATGTGTCGACGGTGACTTGCGCGGGGCTGTGCGCACTAGAGTAACACGGCAGGCGTTATCACGACTAGCCCACTAGGCTCTGCGGGGGAGCAATTTGAGCAGCAGGTTTGCTGTTGTAGGCTTGCACAGGGGGCTTCAAGGATAATTTGAGCAGATGACGCCTTTCTTTGTGTGCGATGACTCATATACTGTTCCCTTACTGGTGGTGCCCTCGTCTGGGGTCTCTGCTCCGGCACCACGACAAGCAGAGGTAGAGGTTGGTCAGAGACATGTTAAGGCATGGGCAATGTGGGATTGGTCCCAGGGCTCCAGCCTTCGAAGGGCCCCCTGATGGAGACATCTCTGTCCTGCAGTCTTGTCCAGATTGCCTAGATCTTTCTTTAACGGATTGTTTCAATTACCGTTGCCCAAAATGCAATTTTAACGTTGGTGATGTGTGAGAAGATATTCGTTATCTTGCAGAGTAATATGGCGTGCTTCGTGCAACATCCAAAACAGTATCTTAAACCAACACAAGACCTCAAAAATGAGAAGTGGTGGGGGTTCATACATTATTGGCAGTAATATTAGTGAGCTGCTGCTGAGTCCCAATGCTGGAAACACCAGTCGCTATCCCTGAATATTGACACAAACACAATCAGAACTTTGCCAGAGTGCTCGTGCAGTACCAACAACCTGGCAAAGGAGGGTACTTTGGATAATGGCGCAAGATACTTAACCCTAAGGTACAAATGGGCCAGCGGGCGGGGACGTGTTCAGCAATAAGAGGAGCAGGCTTGTTAATCTACTGTTCCGAACTGAAGGTATACATGTGCTTGAAATATGAACTGACAGTTTTAACACTGCCCACATTTACATAAGTTGCAGCACAGCATCGCCAGTTTCTTATACTCGGGGCCATTGGCATTATGGTGATGCAGCAGCAATTTGCAAAGATCTTTGGGCCTGCATTAGCCACATATATACCTCCTCCAGTCTGACCCCTACTAAGACCATTCTGCTTGACTCCACTTTACAATAAAGCTTTTAACTTGTTTAATCTCATTGTACACATATGGGCCCGTTAATGGCCAGGTAGTGTTGTGTATTAGCAGGAGGGCCTGAGATTGGTTCGGCTGGTTTTACTTGAAGGGACCGGATGTGGCCAGGAAAAAACGCAACGACACGGGTTCACACGTAGTGGAGGGCCCTTGGCTAGGTGCACTGGTAATCTTTGTTCCCTTATACAGTATTTGTTTAGTTGTTAAACAGGTACTAAGGTGGGGATACCCTTGGGAGTATTTCCATGCCTGGAAGTACATAGTGATGAACTAATAGTGTCCCAAGTTGCGCAACATGATATATACTTTGGTATAGGGGCTTGTTAAAAGCTTCCTTTGGTCTAACGGTGCCAGGAAAACAGGGACGACTTGTACAAGAGACTAACTTAAGTGGTTACTCAACACTGTGTTAGAAGGGATGTTGTCTGAAGCAGAACTCAGACTAGCCTTAATCGCATGCCAATTAGTGACATGCCTAAAGCTGTAAACCTTGTGTATAGGGATGGCATGCCAAGGGAGATATCTTCCATATTCCCCTCAATCCAACACGCAAATAGTAAGCGGAGGATGCCCGATTGATTGGTTAGACCTGTTATTAGTTTTATTAAATACACCAAGTACAGTGAAGTAGTGACATTTTTACTCAAATCAATGGTACTTCCAGGACACATTTCCTTCAGTACACACACCTCCAGACAGGACTGCTCTCCCCTGGAGCAAAGGGAAGTAAAACACCATATACGGCATAATGCCAACACTGGGAAACAAGAAAGATGGAATTGGAGTTTGGAGTGATAAATCTTGGTCTGCTCGCACAGGCAGGCGATTTCTGCGGGGGCTTAGCTTGGCTTGCTGCCAGGCAGTGGTCTTTTCCGACTAATGTGATAATGTTGAATGGGTTGCAAGCATGCACCAAGAGATGGTTCCTCTGAGACCATCCAGGATTCCAACATGGTTGGATTCAGGCCAAGGAGTGGCTGCGTGCCCCCCGAGTGCTGGAGATGGTTGGTTGGGTTGGCATGCTTTTACAGAAGTTTGTGGCAAGCTTGCACATGTGGTTGTTCCGCTGAGTTTGGGGGGGCAGGTTGGCATGCTTCATCTTGTCTCTGCCAGAGACAGTAGACTTCCAGGGTGACAGTGCGCGCAAATACATGTCATGTTGGCACAAAAATACAGGACTCGTAGGCATAGCAGCAGGTTCATGCTTCGAGGATAGAGTTAGAGATCTGAAGGACCAATCTCAGCTGCATGTGTAACATCAATTGGTCAATATTAGTATAGAAATAACTGATTTCAATAGGGCCAAGTATTGGAGGCGCTTAGACAGCTGCAGCAGTGAGTGCCGCTATGCAAGGATAGGAAGGTTAGGACTGGCAGGTCCTGCTTGGGCCTGCCACATGGCCACTTGCAAGTTTCAGGGTGCTTTCTAAGGCCATAGGAGGGGCATGCCAAAGAACCTGGAACGATTCACCTGCTGGGTGTGGTGGTGGTTTCAACAGTAGGGTCAAACCCCTGGGACCTATCATCCTTAAGTATGAAGTTACTGATAAAAGTTAATAGGGTTAAATGAGCAGGGGACTAACAGACTTGGTGGGGCACAAAAGACAATTCACCAAGGGTACGGGACTATGACACAACATTGGTTCAATCCGTTTCATCAAGGGGAGGTGCAAACTTAGTGACCAGTTAACGGGAATGTGCCTCAGCATAACCGGTGGGTACCACAGGACGGTCATCAGTAGAAGGGATAAGCGAGCGCCTGTTACAGTTTGCCCGCCTTACCGCCGCGCAGCTGGGCCGGTTGCTTCGCTGGTCAGCCTAAACCATGAGATGGTCCCAAAGACGTAAGCAGGCTTAAATATCAGGCTATGCGGGTCCTGGCAGGCAACTTTGCAAGCACTCTTTTGTAGGGACAGCAAGCCCAGTGCTCTGGGCAGGCCTGTCAGTGGAGCGCATCAGACAGGTGGGATGATGTGAATCCCAATGAGTTAAAAGGTATATCTGTCAACACCACCCAGGGGAGTGGCCGGATGTCAGTTAACATGTGTTACGTACAGGTGAATGGTGAGTATACCATAGGCACCCCAGTGAGGCACCGGTGGTTTGTTTGGGTGCAGTGTTATTAGGCAAATATGTGCAAGCTGGATTAGTTGTATAGAATGGGGTGCAGTGCTCAACAAAGGGGGTTTTGCAACCTAGCATTTCTTCATGTTGCCAGGACCAACGGTCTGGGGGGAGGGCCTTCCGGACGTCCTGTGAGTGGGAGTCCCGGGTATGCGCTGGTACAACTTGCTGTAGAGGCTGCGACACAGACTAAGGGGGGTGTCTTCCCTCCCAACAATTTTGGCCATACACCTGGGAGGCAATTACTTGACTTTCCTGGGTAGGAGGGCACGGCTGCCAGAAATGAAACCCCTCTGATGTAAGTTAAGCAACCAACTGCGGGCAGGTGTGTTAGGATGACCAGAGATAACGCCACTGTTAGTATGATGAGGGACCGGTCAGGGGTTGCAGGGTACTCCTCATGCAGGAGTGTTTACAGTGCCAGGCGCAGATTCACTGAACAGTGGGGTTTGGTTTATCAGGCATGGCCTGCTGCATGCTAAGTCCACAGGGAATTTTGAAGAGAATGGAGGGCACCTGTCCAGAGTGGGCATGGACTTGTGTTGCTGGACCGAGGAGAGGCCCTGGAATCAGCAGGATTGAGGTAAAAATGCCTACCTTGGTGGGGGGCCCTGAGGTGATGGTGGACACACCCAGAGCTGTGGCAGAGTTACAGGGCGATCCAGTGGCTGTAAGGTACATACGGGTACCCACAGCAGGAGCACAACAAGGGTGCAAAGGCCAAATATCCACTCAGCATTGTTTGTCGATCAACCGCAACGGAGAGGGGCGTTGACGGGGCCCAGGATGCTCGAGCCCGGCTGTATTTTGGCTCACCAGTTACCACGAGCCACGGGTCGAGCAGGAAGCAGACATTTCTCCCAAGTCAGGCTTGAGCGTTGCTTGGCTATGCCACTTATGGAAACTTGTGTGTCAAGGTTTTCTGAAATCAATCACCAACACCACCCCCCGGCGTTGCCTCTGCCAAACAACTGAGTGGCGCTGACCATAGTGCCAATATCGGCAACACTCGCCATCACCCATACAGCAATCTCCTAGAGAAATAACCAGACAAGACACCTTCTTTGTGGAGGAAAAACTGCTGCAGAAGAAAGAAAGTAATTATATAAGAAGCAAGCAAATGAGATTGACCAAAAAGTCAACCAACGCCAAGTAAGGGGCAGGTCCATAAGAAACTGTAAGTATTGGTAGTGTACGCTTTAGGTTTTTCAGCAACGGACAGATAAAGACGACAGTATGCAAGTCCTACAAATATATTGTCCTCCCTCCCCTTGGACTTATGCCTGTGTACTTTATTTCTTGTGTCACACTGAGTTAACATAATATTTAAGAACACACTATAATAATTTTGCTCCTAAACGAATTAAGCACAAATCAGTGTTTTTTTATATTACATGGACTTAAGAAGATGGAATCCATAAATGGCTGAATTGTCAATCGGGTAACCAGAGAACTCGAAGTCAAAATACAGCTTCTCACCTTTAGCAATTCAAGTGCTCCCAGGCCAATCACTTCTTGAAGAAATTCAGTTCAGGAAGTGTGCTGTCAAATACTGCCCTCGCATATGTTTATCTACAAAATAATGTCGGGCCGTCCACAATAGCAGTACTGATAATATATACAGTGCAGTGAGGAAGTGACGTCGCTTGCTTCACTTATCCTCATTAGGGTACTGGTGGAGTCTACTGAATGACTTTTAATACATGTTACTCAGTAAAGTGCTATATAATCTAATGTATTAAACTGATGTATTTACACAACTGCTTACTTCAAACACTTTTTAAAGATGTGTCACATTGGCAGTTTGTGTGCCAAATAGTTCAATAGTTTGACTTGTACGTTGGCTCTGAGTCAAGCCAGACAACTGGTCCAGCCCTGGCATGTGTCACTGAATTAATATGAACACCTCTAAGAGTCACTCCTTTGCCACCAATTTATGCTAGGAAGGCCAGGGGTGATGCTAGTTGAGAGAACTTGGTTGGACACTTGGAAAGAGCTGGTAGCTGTTTAGAGGCCTCGCCTGTGGTTCACCCTCGATTAGCAGGGTTAGCAGTAGTGATCTAGAGATGAAGAAGGGTGTGGGCAGTTCTTACGTAATCCAGCAGAACCAGATAATGTTCCGCTTCCTGGTGTCTCGGCCTTCACTTAGGTCCTTGAGTTGAGTCGCACCTTCCGCCGCCACGAGCGAGTAGATGGATGAAGACGCTGACCAGTCTTGCTTACGAAAGAGAAGAGGTCGCTCCCCCCTCCTCCATGCTGGGGATGACCACAAGAGGAGTACCTTCCTCCAGGGAATCCTCTTGGAGAGAAACAGGGGGTGTTTATCTAACATCTGCACACGGGCAAGCCCTCAGAACGTGTGTCCCATTATAAGCAAGACCTACAAAAACAAGACACCGTGAATTTCGGAACTCTGGCACTTGCATCATCCCGCCATGCTTGATGGTGTATTTCCATCGATGTCTTTATTGTGCGGTTAATCTAGAAGTGTTTGCCGCATTCTTGGGTCATCCTGTGTTATTAATCGGTGCAATAAGAGGTTGTCGCACTATTTCTGCAAGCCCCCGCTCGTAAGGCCTCAGCATATCTTGAAAACGTGGCTCTATCAGGCTTTGTGTTCAGGCCTGCTTCCAATTATTGGACATATGTCTGCATGTTGTTTCAGATGTCTCAGGATGTTGAGTGTTATGCTGTTAGTTCCGTCATCTGCTGTGAGCCCCTAGCAACAAAGAGCTTTATAGTGCACTACATTCAGCAGTAACCAAGACCAGAGCCAAATATATAACTATAGATAGCAATTTTGGGAAGTTAGAAAGAAAATGAAAGATCAGAAGATCTTCAAGAAAGGGAATATGTTCAGTGGTTTTATCTTCAGAGGGCCGACTGAGCGCGCTTCAGTGGTCCTGTGGTTACACTTATGTCGTATATGCCAGTATGGCACACTGGGGGGTAGAAGTGGATTCAGATATTTTATTTCACGGCCTCTTTCTTCATTGTAAACCACAAACATCAATCTCTGGCGGCATTGAATGGAAAGCAACAGTCAGATGGACAGAGACTGTGCTGTTGCCATGGCAATAACATCGCATGACTAAGGCAGGATGGAGGATGAAAGAGAAGCAGCCATCTATTCAATTGTGGGGCTTGGGGCAGTGAGAGATGCTCGCTGTCTGCGCCTGGTGGGACCAATATTCTGGTCACTATCACTGTCTGCTTCCTTGATCCACAAACTGCAGAAAACCAAAATATGTTACATGTTATTCACGTATAAATATATATATACGTCTGTCAGTATATGCTTAGGAAAAATATTATTTGTCACTTTTACATAAGGAGCTCAGCAGCACCTTTTGACATCCTATGATTTCATCTCGGTGAGACAAGTCAGTCATAAACATCTTTATTCGGATAATCAAATATTCAGAAAAGAAAAACCCCATTAAGAACACTTAAGAGCACATGAAGTATAAAATATGGAATAAAATACAATTCGTCACACACAAAAGTGACATATAAAAGCACTACAGTTTCAATGGGGCAATCTTGACCAGGGAACATTATAGAGAATAAACACAATTCATTACACACAAAAATAAATACCAACCTATGGAGGCATGTATGATCACGATAATTTCAGCAGGTCCATCTTAATCAGAATGCACGGTACGCCAGACCGGGCATCTCAGCTGTGCAGTATATTAGAAGTTGACTTTATCTAATAATCAGTGCAAAACAATGTACAAATAAATGTAAAGGTCACAGGCAGTTTTCTATATGTATGCCTGGACAAAGCACTACGCTACGCTCGCGTAGTTTGCGAAGTTTGCGCTACTTCGCACTACGCGAATTGCACGTAGCACAGTGCAAACACGCATAGCATAGCGTAGTGCAGCGGTCATTTTTTGCTTGCTCGCGGTCCTCAATGTCAAGTTGGCGACTGCGAGCAAGCAAAATGACATCCCAGTGAGGCTTTTTCCTCGTTCGCGATCAGCAACATCAAGTTGTCGATCGCGAAAATAAACCTCCCGGCAAGATTCTCAATGCGGGGAGGTCAGGTTTCTCATTGCGAGAGGTCGCGTATGCTCGCGACCGCTCGCGATGAGAAACTACCAGTCCACGTTGAGAAAATTGCCGCTCGAGTAAAAATCTACTTGAGCGGCAGAAAACTACAGCTAGCACTGTGCAAGATGCCGTTTTCAATGATAGCACAGTGCCGGATGCTTGTCCGCACTGTACAATCATTGAAAACGGCATCTTGCACAGTGCGAACAGGGTACTACGCAGTTTGCGAAGTGCTACGCGTAGCTCGCATAGTGCGAAGTGCACTTTGCGTAGCTACGCGTAGATCTACTTCGCGAACTACGCCCAGGGTTACATTATCTGAGGTCAGTACACTGGCAGAATTACTTATGAAGGTTGAAGAAAACTGCTGGGAAGTCTGGTCAAAATAATTTCAGGACAGATTGTAGGTAATGGGATCCATCGGATGATGGAAGGACGCAGGCGGTGAAGAAAGAAAGCAGAGTACCCCTTTCATGATAGATGCGGAGGCCACATGCATGCTCACTGATAGATGTGGAGATCAAGAAAGTGGTAAATAGTGTGCAGAAAGTAGTGGTTGTGAAGATTCTATGTACTGTGTATTAGGTCTGACATCCTTGGTGTAGTATTCCCCAAAAATTTTACTTTCTCCGCCTGTTTTTGCTGAAATTATTTTTGTTTGCATTAGGACTCTGCGCACTTTACCCCTGCTAACCGGTGCTAAAGTGCTTGTACTCTCTCCTTAAAAGAAGGTAACATTGGCTTCGACATAATTGACATGTTTAATTTACTTATAAGTCCCCAGTAAGGTTATGCTACATGTACCCGGGGCCTGCTATTTGTGGGCCTGTGGCACTGATTGTGCCACCCGCTACAGTAGTATTTTACAAGCTGTCTCAGGCCTGCCCCTGCAGGATGTAGTGCAGTTTTAAATTGCCATTTCAATCAGGCAATGTAAACCTTTTTCATCAGGCCTAAACCATCCTTTTTAATATGTATAAATTACCCCTAAGGTAGGTCATGAAGTCTCATAGGGAAGGCTGCATGGTATTTAAAAAGTAGGACGTGTGGCTTTACGTATCACATGTCCTGGCAGAGAAAAACTCCCGTAGTTATTTTTCACTTTAATAGTAAAGTCGGATTTGAGTTACAATTTTCATAATTTCACTTTAAGAAAAAGTGCACTAAAGTATACAAAAAAGTGATGGATGGAATGCGTGAATTTTATCTCAGCCACTTGTAATTACTCAAGGCTGCATTCCAGTACATCCTTATTTTGCACACCATGCCACTTCAATTTGAAACCAGCCATATGCAAATCAGTTTTGTCCCTGCTCTAATGGGAACAGTCCAGCCTGAACTACCAGGCCAGGTCCTCCCTTAACTGAAACTTATGCAACCGCAGACCATTTATACCTTGTTAGGGCTCAACATCCAGTTGTAGCTTGGTTCCAGTGACACAGTGTTCATGAAACCTTCGTCTGGACATATACGTCCCACATAGGGCTACAAACTTAAATATGCAAAAAAGTGGTGGAATAGAATGCTTGAGTTAATCTCTGTCATTGGTAATTACTGGGCCTCATCCCAGTCCATCGTTATATTGCATCACTTTTTTGTATACTTTTAGAAAGCTCGCATTTTTCTGTCTCAACCAAACATGCCTTCCTGCCAGTGACCATGATCACATTACAGCAAATGGCTCTCTTGTGGTGTTTTATGTATTCCTACCAGACATAGAGACAAAAAGGCCTTGGGTCTGGGGTAAGGTTTTGCTCTCCTGAACAGGATGTCATGAGGGCTGTACTCGGTCTTCCTGAGTTTCAGAGGTCAGCCTTAGGGCTTGCCCATCCCCTTCCTAAATTCTAAGGACTGCCTGAACTTCCACTGACAAATGATGCTAACACCAGGCTTGCCTGCCCTTTGTTACCCTAGACCGTGTGGAGCCAAGCCCAGGAAAGGGGGTAGGTTACATAACCCATCTACAGGCTCGCACTGAGCATAAAAGGAAAACCTTCAGAACCTCTCATCAGAGCACTCCTTAACCTCTCAAACATTCAGAAGAAGGGCTGCCTGCTGTCTAAAGTAGGTAGATTGAACATGCTTGCCTTAAATCAAGACTCTCAAGATGCCACTCAAAGTGCCAGTTGGCTAAACACCTGTTTGAGCTACAGGGACACAACTAGTTTCCAGAGCTCTGACTCCCCCTGCTCAACTGATCACCGCCAACTGGAGCTGCCTGGGCCTGCTGAGCCCTGCTGCTGGCCTCTGCTGAAGTAAGTCCTAATTGCCAAGATGTCCCCGTCAGGTCCTGGATTCTTGGGTTGTATCAGAGTATATTCCACCTGAAAAGTTGAAGATACAGGCATTTTGGGTTCCATGCAACTGTGAAGTGACGTCTTTACGCCTCGAATAGATCGCATGCGATGACAGCCGAGGCAAAGTTCTAGTGGGACCTGCACATCATGCTAACAGCAACAGCTTGCGATGACTGCCAAAGCGAAGTTTCAGCAATGACTATCTCTTCTGGCTACAATGGCAACTGTCCACAATGCCCAATGCCCAACCTGCTCCTTGTGCTGACAACAACCATCTTGCGGTACCCTGTAAACATGAACAGCACTCTACATTCGGACTTGAGAAGATAACTCTTTAGTGGGATGAACCTGGTCCCCGTATCCGCCATGCACTACATCACAGTTGGCCTGAACTAGTGACTTTTCTCCAGTCCAGTGCGACCAGATAACCGCGAGTGGCACTTTGTGCTTTCTGCACTATTCTCACCTAAAAGTTTAAAAACTCACATTGACTGACTGGATTTTTTTGTTTTTTTTGTTTTGTGTTTATTACATTTTCCCCTTTTTTATTTGTTTGGGATTTTTCTTATGTTGTGTTTTCACTATATTACTGTTTCAGTACGAATAAACACTTTACACATAGTCTCTAAGTTTAGCCTGACTGCTTTTGCACCAAGCTACCAGAAGCTTAAGCACAAGTTTATGTTGTAACTATGTGGTTCACCATGACAAGGACTATGTTTATTATTTGAGTGGGACTAACACCCCTTTCAACTAATAACCCAATTTCTGCAAGATATCAAGAGTTGGATGGTAGTGGATTCTTAGATAAAAATCTGGGATTATAAAGGATTCTGAAACCAAGCATTTGTCAGGAACCTGAGGTGAAGGGTTGTGAGAGGACAGGGAGTCCAGAAGGTGGACGTCTACCAGTCTAGTCGACAAGATGACCATTGAGAAAAGAGAGAAGGTGGGAGTGTGGAGACTGAGAAGGCACAGCAGGGCCTATTTTCAGGTCATGTCATGAGCAGGTAGAAAAATAAGAGCAGGATATGCCAGGTCAGCCCTTCCACGTTAGCTTAAGTTGAGACAACAGAACAGAAGAAGTTGCCTTGCAATTTTATTAGTGGCAGAGTTTTCCACAGAGGTTAGTTTGTTCTTCCTTTGGTGTTTCTCTACACTTATGTTGTGTTTATCTTCCATTTCCCCAGGTTTTCTTTTCTCTTTTTAAATACCTGCTCCCTTCAGGAGTTGTTCCCTTTTTGATAATTTCATTCTGTTTAGCGTTTCGTATGTGTGTCAGTTGCTGGTGTTCCCAAGTCTAGGGAGGATTCCTAGAAACCTCCACGATGGTCAAGTACCCCTTCACTGAAGCAACGGGTACGTGAAAAATGGGAGCTCAGAGAGTTTTGCCATCTTGTGCATATATATTTAATGTTTGGTTTTTTATGTTTCTAAAGAGTTCAAAGATGTGAGCAGTGTGGGCACAATACGAATGATGGAAGGAGTTAGGGATGTTTGATAAGAGCCAATTTAGGATCAAGCCTGTGATTTAAATCCAGTCTCCCTGTCTCTGTCTCTCTCTCTCTTCCTACCCCATTTACCCCTGGAATGAGTCGCTGCAGGACTACCCCCACTTCT
Source organism: Triturus cristatus (assembly GCF_964204655.1). Lineage (NCBI taxonomy): Eukaryota > Metazoa > Chordata > Amphibia > Caudata > Salamandridae > Triturus > Triturus cristatus. The sequence continues at coordinate 106,659,093 of NC_140583.1, read as the reverse complement.
GCTTCCCCTCTTCCTGGCTGAGTGAACAGTGGATTCAAAGATCTATGATGATGATATGTGAATTTGTAGAGCAAGGGTTTGTAGATAGTGCATTTGGACATCAAGACTTATGGTGGATAGTAGATTTGCTCATCAAGGGTGGGTTGATATGGAAATACAAGATCAAATTTTGAGTGAATAGGAGATTACGACATCAAGGTTTGGATGATAGGGGATTTGGATATCAAGTTGAAGATGAAATAAAAAAATATGCGGTTGATTGATATTGGATTACAACTTACTACGAATACTGCACATAGAGATTGTTGATCCAAGATCAAAATGGATTTAGGGGTTATAGGGATGGAGGATATATAGGCCCTCTATATAAAACCCTTTAAGAAGTAAATAAAATATATGGTTTGTGGATTCAGGTTCCGAGATTATTTTGATCATGGGTTCAGAGAGTGTGTGGACTGTCAATCCTGAGATTATGTGGAGTGTGGTTTCAGAAATTCAAAGATCTTATGAATGATTGATTCAGATATGGGTGGTACATTCAAAGATCACATGTATAGCTACTTCATAGTATTGAGAGCTGCTGGATAATAAAACCACAGAGATTGTGGATAAGAATCGTGGATAGTAGATTCTGAAATCATGTGAGTGCTGGATTCATTCATGTGGAGTGTGGATTCTGAGGTCATGTGCATGATTGGGTCAGAGAACATGTGGATAGAAGAGTGGTCTCTGCAAATTGCAAATATCAAACATGTGCTGCGTGACCAATGTATCAATCAGGTTTCCTTTTTACGCTGAATGTGAAGATCATATGGAAAGACAAATCCGAGTTTCTCCTTAGGTAAATTCCTTCGCCCCATTGTATTTTGATTGTATTTACCAAAAAGGAAATTTAACTAGAAACTTAGGTATCATAATTGAACACCAGTCAACTGGGGCCCCATGAAAACTTCATGGATTTCATTGGTAAAGTTTTTTTACTAGTATCAAACACTTCCTCACTAAAGACACGTCACACCGCAGGTAGTAAAACATAGCAACACTCGGTTATTGCAAAGCTGTCACCGATGGTAGTGCAGGTAAAATAGAGAGCAGTATTAGAAAGTGGTGCAAAAATTATGGAGAGGCAGAGGAGGAGCCCAGGACAGGAGTGCGTAGACAGTAAGAAGGCATTCTAGATGCTGGGAGAAGAGTCCTGGAGGGACATAGGGGACGCAGACAGACCGAGTGCCGTCCCCGTGGGAGTGCTGACACAGAGCAGGGTGGGGACAGGACATTTCCCTAAACAACAAGTACTAACACAGATAACTTATGGGAACGGGTAGTGGACCTGAGCAACTCCAACTCACCCTTTGTATATAGTTGAAATTAGGTATGTGGATTATATGGAGAATACATGATATGTAACAAGTTTTAATGGATTATATAACCTGCTCCACAGTGAGCTGCACAGATTCCCAAATCTTTCAGCAGATTAAAACATGGACTCTGTGATGAAGAAAGTCTCATGGGCCTGCTTTCACTAATTGCAAATCCGTGGTCTTGCGTAAGGCCGAAACCATTGTTGGTTTAACTGTGTACACCCTAATGACTGTTTAGGCCTCCTCCTACCTAACCAGAGATGGAGACCAGTGAGCTGTAAAAAAGGGGAAAGTTATTTGGAGAAAATTGAGACGGATCCACTGCACGCAAAATATAGAATCATTTGCTTCGCCATGCCTGCTGACCTCTCAGCAATCTGAAGCTTGCTCAGCAAGCCACTCCATTGTGAGTACCCAGTGAAGGCTGCCCTCCTTCAAAAAGTCCAAGATGTAGCACCAACTAGTGTGAGCCCTCCCAGGCAGGAAGATTCACACCCACTCCTTGCCCTCTCCCAAAGGCCGCCAAGACCCACTGCATATGGAGGGTGTATATGGCCAACTCTCCTTCAGTATTCATTGAAGGAGCCGGGCGTCTACGGGTGGAGGCAAGCATGGTGGCGATGCTCCCACTGAACCCTCCAAAGATGCCCAGCCTAGTCAGGATCATGACCCAAGGTCCAAAGACCCAATACTCATGTAGGACTCCAGACAGTATCTGGTACCTAATTTCTTTTCATCCATGTTGTCCGATCCGCGGTGTGGCCTAAGAAAGGTGTAGGTTGGGTGCCGGGGTTGTGGGTCCAAAGCAGGGGTAGAGCACCAGAGGAGGACAGAGTCACTGGAGCGAAGAAACAGCTGTGTTACATTGCACATGGAATTGTGTTTGTGACAATGCCCCTTCTGATGCCCACAAACTCACAAAGACTCCATACTCAACACCCACCCAGCAAAGTTGGTAGACATTGTGACTCCAAGTGAAAACAATCCGCCTCACAATGCTCCATATCGGCTGAAAATGGGTCGAAATGAATATTTTTTAACAAGTGTGCAAAATATTATATTGAACGTGAATACTTCACCCAGATAAGTTCACCGTGTTGCAACATTGCCTCATTCTCAAGCTGAAAAGTCCGAACTAAATGTAAACCAAAATGCCATTTTTCTCAGAATTAAAATTTTTATTTCCCTTATTTTATTTTCCGTCTTGAATTTCGAGTGCTTGAAGAAATTGGACTGACTGCTAGTTCTAGGCACTTTCTGGAAAATTCCAGCGTCCAACGCTTCACAATCGATCAGTGAAGCAAGCTGGCACGAGCTCGGAAATCCAGCACGTTATTACGCTTGGTTACTGCGGGGATATTGTTTGCTGTCACAACATAAATCACACCGCGACTGCTTCAAGGGAAAGAAGAAGCAACAGGTTGCTGCAGCTCTCACTGAGGGTGAGAGATGAGATGTCACTTCCGGTGTGTCACAGGCAGGGTGACTAGCACAAATAAAAGAGGAAGTCAGAGCTTCGGCACTAGCGCGCACATGCCCACCGTTTGGACAGTGTTTGTCTTGGAGACGGTTGGAAACGATGAGGGCCCCCTCCTCATTTGCATAATGGATTATTTCCAGGCTAATGTCTCAGGGTCCTCTTTCCCTGTTATTTTTTTATGACTCGTGTGTGTTGCTCAACCTTTGAACAGGAAATCATTTGTTGCTTAGAACCCAAAATATTCCAAGTTTCTAAAACCGTGTTTTTTTTTTTAGCAGTTTGGCTGTTTTTATTCTAAATGCTGTTGAGAGTTTGTGGAACCAACACTGGAGTTTCAAATTCACGGGTTCCTGCTGAAGAAGGGGCGTCATGTTTATGTTGGCCCATGGATTACTTTTGCTCTTAGATTTACTCATGAGACTATGGGGCATATCAACAAAGGCTTTATCTCTGCTTTTTTGGCTTTAAAGCCAAAAAAGCAGAGATAAAACTAGCGCCCTATCAACAACAACAACAGGGTGCTAACATGCAAATTTGCATGTTAGCACCCTTTTACTCTACGCTTCCCCTTTCATCTCTAATGAGATGCAAAGGGGGCGTTCCAGAGTAAAATAATAGGAGAAATGTCGCTAAGCGACATTTCTCCTATTATCAAGAATGTCGCTAACCCTGTTAGAGACAAAAAAAGCAGCGCTAACCGCGGTTAACGCTGCTTTTTTACGTCTGGTATTTTTCTGACTTAGCCATGATATCCTATGGAAGGAGGATATCATGGCTAAGTTTGCCTGTCCCTATCAACAAGGTAACGTGAGATTATCGCTGGGTTTCCAGCGATAATCTCACGTTAGCCTGTTAGCGTGAGGATTTTTATCGCTATTGAGATAAGCGTTGCTAATAGCACGCTATCTCAGCGATAAAAATTCACGCTAGCCGGCGATAATTATCCTAGCGCTAAGTGCGCTTAGAGATAATTATCGCCGGTTGTTGTTGATATGCCCCTATGTGTTTCTTTCTCACATATTATGGCTTTCCCTAAAACCCCAAATGAGCCCTGGTGATGGCCTTGCAGCCTGTCTGTGCTCCTCTAAGGCGGAGGAGACTCGCCCACTGCTTTTCAGCAGTGCAAAAAAGAAAAAGAAAATGATTATAACACAGCTGTAATTTTATTTTTCTGTCCTGAAGCCAGTTGTAGGGCGGGCGGAGCTTGGCTGTCATCACAGTCAGCAGGGGAGGAGTGGTTGGTGCACTTAAGTGTGCATGACGTCTTGGGCCGGCTAAACAGTATGCAGTTATGCGCACTTAGCATGTTCTCCACCCAGCTGTAGTGCACAGCCTGGGTGGAGAACATGCGTGGGCTCCCACTCCCAGTCTAAGCAGCGAATCAGAACGATCAGACCAATCACGTGGCTGCTGTCATGTTGGTGACAGCAGTGTCATGATTGGCTAGGGGAGTCTGGCAGCCTGTGTGCTGCCGGTTGACAGAAGCGGATGGAGGAGAGGCGCCGGCAGGTGAGTAATATTTTCTTTTTTTTTTTACTCCACCCTTCTCCCCGCCTCACCACTACTGCCACATTGCAGCCGCCACTGGTACTAACCCACAGCCTGTGTGGTGTATATGACTGAGTCTAGGTCACTTCTGGATCCTTCACTTGATTATGGTAATATATCCTCCTTTGTTACTGTGGTGGCTGGAGCCCAGGACACTGACATTACTCGGGGTAGACACTATTGTTGCAGTGGAGGTCGCCTCATTGGGGGCAGCAGGATCTATTTTTGGTGATTCTGTCTCTGATCACCTGCGACGGTCGGTCCGGTTGGGACTAAGGGAGTCATTATTTGCAGATCCAGCACAATGTTAAGCTAAAACATTCCCCTTGGATGAACATATTTTCATGGCTGAATCACTTTACAAACTGATGTCATTCTGTTGCTAAAGATTTTCTCCATAAAAGGTCCTCTTTTTAAAACATATCAGCCTCAAAAGTCTTTCAGCGCCGTCTACCTTCCACCAGGGAGCAGACAGGAGGCCATTAACTCTAATCTGCCTATCCGATAAAGGCAGAAAGCCAACTGGACACCAGGGAGTGTTTTTTATTTAAAAAGCGGTGGGGGCGGAATGCCCAGGCATCGGGCTGAGCCCACAGGCCATACGCTGCCATCCCTGGAGGACAGATAGAAGCAGTTTACCTCCAATCTGCTCCTGCAGCAAGGGCAGAAAGTCCAATAAACACCATGGAATGAATATTTTTATGATAAAAAGGGGTCGGGGCAGCCCACACAGCTATCGGGCTGCTTCCCACCCTAACAGTCGTTCTCCCCCCCAGGGAAGCAGATGGAAGGTGTTTCCTTCTAATCTGGACAGAAAGACCACTAGACAGCCTGGAGCATTTTTAAATTGTAAATAGGTATGGGCAGGCCTGCCTAAGTTTCTGGCCGAGCCCCCACCCTTACAAATACCCAAGATGTTGTGAGGATTTTACCACCAATAGACAACCAGTTGTTTTTACTATTATAAAATTGGGATGGGGCTGTCACCAAGCACCTGGCCGAGCTCCCACCCCTGAAAATACCTTAACAATCATTCGTCTGCCCTGGGGTCAGATAGGAGGTATTAACCTCCAATTTGTCCCTGGGGGGTAGAAACCCCTCTAGACACTGGGGGACTTTTTAAATTGAATACAAAAAGGGATTGTAACGGCCTGGTCAGGCATAAGAGAGACCCCACCCCAACAGATACCTCATCAGTCTTTCTTCCCCTCCCTTGAAGGAAAATACCTTTTGTGTGCCCCCAGTGGGGGCAAAAAGCAGAATAAACTTCAGGAAGATATTTTAGCATAAAAACGTGGTGTAGGCAGCTCTACCAGGCATTTTGGTATCTGGCCGGCCCCCAAGCCCAAATGACCAGAGTCTTTTGCCACCCCTAAGGTGAATTTAGGGGTTTTGGACCTAATCTGACTTCTTGTGTGGCAGAAGGCCCACTAAAGCCAATACACACCAAGGAATTCGTTGCTATGTACCACATAAAACGAGATTGGCCCTTCAAGGCATCAGACCAAGCCCCCACCCCAAAAATGTCAAAACAGTATTTCTACTTCATCAGGGGTGAATTTGGGTGGGTAGCCCCCATCATGCCCAGGGCTAAGCGGGTGGGCTTGAAAGTCCATTAGAAAGCACACATTTGTTTTATGGGGTACACAAAAAAGGGGTGGGGACAGTACTTTCAAGCATCGTCCGAGTCCCCACCCTGAAGCTGGTCCAACAGTCTTTCTATTCAAGTGCCCCGGTGGGGACAAGAAGCCCACAAGCACTAGGAAAAGATGGAGCCAAAAAAAGGGGGGAGAATGTAGGGACTCACCCAAACACTGTTGGTGTCCCTAGCCCAGAACGGATGCATCAGGCTTTCTGTCCCCCTTGGGGTGGGTTGGTAGTGTTTGCCCACAATCTGCCCAACAAAAAAGGGGTGAGGGCGGGTCACCAAGGCATTTTGCAGTGCCCTCACCCTAGACTGGGTGCATCAATCTTTCTGCTTGCTTGGGGGTGGTTTGGGGGTGTTTACTTAAAATCTGCAGAGAGTTGGCAGTGAGGAGGTTTTCCCCAACTTGCCCCATCTTCAGAAAGCTTGCTGGATGTCAGGAATAACTTTTATAAAACATTTGGGTGGGGTCTTTCCCATCTTGCTATCAGGCTGCGCCCCCTTCCCCTCCTCCATCCATAAAGACTCGTAAGTCTTTCTGCCCTTGCCCCCTCCCCGGAGACTAAAACATCCTTACCCCCATGACAAGGGAGTATATTTGGATTTGTGTGGGCTTTTTATTTACATATGGGCTGCAGCATGAGGTTAAGCCTCAGTACTCTCCAACTTCTATGCTGAATGGCTGCACTTTTTGGGCTTAAGTCAGGTGCCATTTGTAGAAACCTACCATCTGGGATAGTCCACAATGGTCTGCCTCATGTGGCTCCTATACGATTTCTTACCCACAATGCACTGTAAACATCAAACATTGCTTAAGATCATAATTTTCCTTACATTTGTATGATGTACACTTCCGAAATCTGCAGAGATCTTTAAATTTCCTACCACCCAGTGTTCCCACATTTGTCACAATATAAACAGTACCACATTCGTTTGGCTGAGCCCAGCACTCTTAATATAAAAGGGCACAAAACGCAATGTAGAGAAATCTGTAATGGGTGATATTTGCGGTATTTTTGCATGGGCACGGCAGCCACCCTGAGAGCTGCCAAACCCAGACTTTTCTGAAAACTAGGCAGCCAGGGGGGTCCTGGTTGGTACGCCTTGCATGGCTCCCACAACGTTTTCTTACCCAAAACGTCCTGCAAGCCTCAAACTTTGCCTAATATTGCACATTTAAATGTCCCTGCATTTCTGTGGTTTGAACTTTTAGATTCCAAAGGGATCCTCAGAATTCCTAGTACCCCTGCGTTCCCCTATCCGTTCCCCGACTCTGCTTGTGTGGCAGGGCCTAGTGACTGCGACAAGCATGGATAAGCCCAGAGTCAATAGGAGTCTCATAGGGAGTATAGGTAAAAAAAAACCAGACAACACTATTAATATATCTACTGTGAATACAAACATTTTATTATAACCAACCAGTCTTAGATCCACCAGCAATTCTCATAAAGTCTACAGTGTATGAGGGCAAAGATGGCGGCCGGCAGCCCGGCTGAGTGAGCTGGTCTAGCGCTTGTTCCCCTCCAGCCGTAATTGCCGAAAAATGAACTCACGGATCCCCAGAACGAACTAACCTTGTTGTTGCCGCTCAAACCGGTCCTGCTGTGGGTGATGCGAGGAGCGGATTGTCTGTCTTCAGTATATCGAAAGAGTCGTCTCGCCTGGATTCTCTCTCTGTCGGGGCGTGCCACTGTCTGCGCTTCCCAGTTGGCGGCCGCAGCTTGGCCGGGGTTGCAGTCCGCGGAGATACCTCCGAAGGTTCAGATGTGGGGCGCTGCAACACGTGTTGCAGTCCCTAGGAGCACAGCAAAGTCCGGGGGAATCGTGGTACAATCTCCAGGTGCGGCGGGACACGGCGTGAGCGATGTAAGTGACAAGGTGGAGGCGAGTAAACAGGGAATCGAGCAGACGCCTAAGGGATCGGGGACTAAATTTAAAAACAGTCAGACTTTACCACTAATGTTTAAAAATAAAAAAGATAAAAAAGATAAAATAATAGTGGTACAGAACAACGATAAGACACAGAATGTCACTACTTTGGGCTGCGATCAGACATTGCCAGATAAGATACATAATGTCACTGCTTCGGGCTATGATCAGACATTGTCAGATTCATCACAATTACCTTCGGACCCTCTCAGTGGGGTAGCTACTAATGTAATTACAGTGAAGGGTTAAAGCGGAGAAGGGAAAGGAGGAAGCAGAGGCTGGAGGATTGGCAGGGGATATCCCTGATAAAAATCCTTCTATCACTGAAGTCCAGAAGGATTCTATGACTCAGCCAAAAGGGATGCTGGGAGTTGTAGTCCATTCTGATTCATTGGCAAGCATACCTCTAGTAACTACACCTTCAGGCCAAATCACCAAACAGCAGACCACGCAGGGGGGAAAAGCTCGAATCCAGAATGGGATATTGGACACTGACGGTGATAAATTATTTTCTTTATCAGATCACACGGTCTCCTCAGATGATGATGTTGCTCTGAGCAGAGATTGGACGGATGATGACAGTGACTTAGGAGATTGGCGCAGTAATGGAGTTCTAAATGCTGATGCTGTTTCTAAAGGTTTGGATACAGTCCACAGAGTACACAATGATCAGGTGTCTCTGCCTCAGGGGGCGGACACAGGCTCTCTAGCCTGGGATTATTCGTTCTCTATTCAATTGGCTCCAGAGGGAAATGTGGCTATCCAAAATGACATTCAAAATGATACTGGGGGAGGAGCCAAGATGGCGACCGGGACGGCAGCGTAGACTCCCGGCTCCGTGAACCTCCGCATCCCGCACGGATATCCTGCCTGAGATCCTCAACCTGTGCTGCGTGGTCGTGTCTCTGAAGGAGAGGGGCTCCCGACTGTGTGACTCCGAGGTTTCTAGCTGCGGTATCGCCGGAGAAAACTGCATCGGAACTTTGCGGCCTGTGCGGCCCTGGAGCCGGGACCTCGAGTGGACGTCGTGGCCGGGTGGCAGTGCAACAACAGCGGCCGGTTGTGACTGGGTGGAGTCGGCCCACCGGAGCGGTGCCAAACTCGGCCTACATTTCGGCGTGGTCACTTCTACTGCCAAGCGTAGCGGACCGAGTGCATGTCCGGGGGTGCAATTCTTAGATCCTCCGGTGACTGCCCCTGCCTTGATGGTGAGCTGCCCGGCCGCCGTCCGTATCCTGCCCTGATCATTGCGGGCCGCCCCCGGATCTACGGGAGCTGGTCCGTGGTGGGGACGACTGTTGCCCGTAACCACGCAACGGATAGTTTTTTTTTTTTTTTTTTTTTTTTGCCTGCCCCCGGAACCCGGTCACCCGCGACGTGGACATCGCGACGCTTGTCCCAGGGTCCCGGCCCCGGTGAGGGTCGGGCATACTTGGCGGCCATCTTGTTGCGATGAAGCCTACCATCCTGTCCGCTGGGTCGCAGCGGGCCTGTGAGGGTGCGACTTTTGGGAGTGTGGCGGCGCGATCGCAGAGAGCTGTGCTGGGGTACGGCGACCTCCTCGAGGCTCTTGGTGCTCTTCACTCTTCCTTGGTTCATGGTTTCGGGGTCTTGGGGAGTAAGCTCGACGGTGTTGCGTCAGAGTTGGGGCAGTGGCGGCCCGCCTGTCCGCACGCACACAGGGACTACTCACACTGCGCACAGGAGGACACGGTGGCGGCCACCCCTGAGGTTAGTGCACAGCTGTACGCTCCGGCCAGTATATTACAGTGTGTTCGTCCTGCTGAGGGCCTGATCTGTCCCGGAGGCGTTGGACCTGAGTGGGATGTGGTGGCCTCGTCCCGTACGTGCCCTCCTGCGACCCAGAGACAACTCCAGCAACTATTGTCTGCTTTGGCTGCTTCTGCCTTCCTGGACCTTGAGTGCAGTGCACATCCTAGGGCAGCACTGGGAAGCCTGTTTCTCCACGCGGCGGACTGTGTTGATGCTCAGAGACTTCCACCCCACCTGTGTGCGTCGCTTCTCGGTCGTTTTTGGACACTCCTCTACCGTGGAACATTGGATATGGTGCTGGGTCGAGGGGTTGACATGGGCAGAATTCCAAGGAGTGGTCAGGGATAAGGCTGATCCTTCAGGGGTGGTCATCTAGTGGACGGGCGGGCTCAGGGGTTGCGTGCTCTTCTGGCATGACTACTAGCATAATAGGTGCCTAATGCTCCCCATCTTGTTTTGAGACGATTGACTTTGTGCTGTTCATTGTTCATGCTGGGGGAAACTTACCGTGCGGGAGGGAGAAGCCGGGGGTATGTTTTTAAGGCCCTCCTCCAGTTTATTAATACTCTCTCTACCCCCCGTCCGGGGGGGTTCTTTTCCTACTTCTTTTTCCCTATTCTCCTATATTTCGGGTCTGGTTCCAGGGCGACAGGCACACTGCTGGGGGGGGGGGCCATACTCATCTGCAGAGGTGCGGGGTGGGGGTTGGGGGAGGGGATTCTGTACTCTTTCATCTCTTTTTCCATGGCCTCCTTTTTCTTCTCTGATTCTTTTTGTTTTTCTTTTTCTGGGATCAGCGTGATACACCTCCTTTGCTATGACTTGTTGCCGTTTCCTGTGTTCCACAACTTCTGGGGTGTTCTCGGGGAGTTCGGCGGGGGACTGCGGGCGCAACTGTCTATGCTATTCTTCCCCATCCTGATGTTCTTGTGTTTGCGCCATTGACCTAATAGATTGCTGTAAATCGCTAACGTCTATTACTCTGCATACTTGTACTCGCTGTTTGAAAATTGTTTGTCACCTGATCCTTCTACCTTGTTTCATTATAAAATGAAAACCTTTTTCTCCTGGTGCCCTACTTATGCTGTCCACAGTATTAGCATTACGATTCTGCTCCCCGAAGTGCTGCCTGTGTTTATACTTGCCCGTTTTTGATCTGATTGCTTAGCGGCCGGCCCCGGGGGGTTGTAGGCCCATACTTGTTCTTATTGAAATGTCAATAAAGGTTTTCAAAAAAAAAAAAAAAAAAAAAAAAAAACAAAATGATACTGGGATTAATCCACCCTCAGGCGAGATAACACTTGCAATTATTTATCAAACACTTATGGCAGATCGCGAGGAGGCTTGCCATGAGAATGCTCGTCTACAGCGGGTATGCCGTCGTGTTCAAAACTCCATTCGGAGGGTAGTTAAGACATGCTCTGAGATCACTTCGAGAGTTGGGTAAGCAGCAGTGAGGATATTTACCCTGGAAGACGATATGGCAACCCAGAGGAATATAACGGATATAATTCAGTCTCAAAGAGACGACATCCATTGGAAGCTTGCCGATCTTGAAAATAGAGCTCGGAGGAACAATCTGAGAGTCTTGGGAGTGCCTGAAGGGACGGAAGGCTCAGATGCTAGAAACTTCATTGCAGCACTTTTTACTGAGGCATTTCCTGAAATCAAACAATGGGACTGGCAAAAGGAAATACAGAGAGCCCATCGTTTCCCATTTAAGATTAAGCAACGACCCGGGCAAGAGGACATTAGGCCTTGAGCAATTCTAATATGTTTTTCGAGCTTTTTAGCAAAGGAGAAGATCTATGATCTGGCAAGACCCGATAAAAAAAGGGCTGGCTGGGGGTGTGAGTTCTTTGTCAGGCCCGATCTGTGTCCAGCGACTGTGGAGCGGAGGTGGCAGCTCCGGCAGTTAATGGGGCCATTGCAGTCTAAGGGAGATCAAGTGTTTTTGTTGTTTCCCTCAAAACTAAAAATTATTTTTCAAGGTCAGACAAAGTTCTTTGTCTCAGAAATTCAGGCTAAGGAGTAGTTGGATTCATTGTAAGGCCATAATTCTCTATTACTGAGTCTGTTGTCTTCTTCGGCGGGGGTCCTAGGGGAATTCTTTTGTTTTAAGGAAACACTGCACCACATAGGAAATATGGGGTTTTCTTTTTGTTTTTTCGTAAAACTGATGAGTTTTTGGTTTTGGTTTTCTTGTTGCTATTTCTTTCTATGTGCAGTGTTTACATGGACAATTAATGGTTCTTTTTGGCAACGATACAGGAGGGGACGGGTGGTCAACCAGACTTTCCATCGAAAGGACAGTGTCCTTATGCCTCATTTGGGGGGATGTAGGAGACCTGGAGGGGGGGTAGGATGGTCGAGAAGAGGTCATGGGGGGTTAGGGGGGGCAGGGGTAAAAAATATAAAAAAAGAAGCTGGAACTAACAAGGTATTCGTGGTTTTTGTACAATATGTTTTTTTTCTTGTTAAAAGCATGTATTTGTGGAGGGAGAGTTATTATTTCTATTGGCTGGCTCCATTTTTTCCAAACGTGAATGGCGCAGGATAAAATTCGTATAGGGACTTGGAATATCTGCGGCCTCAATGATGGTAAGAAGAGGGCATTATTCTCAAAAGTTATTCAGGCTTTTCATCTTGAGGTGGTTTGTTTGCAGGAAACGCATGTATCCTGGAGTGACCAAACATATTTAAAAATTCCTGGGTTTGATTTAGTTGGGTGTTCTCGGCAATCCGCTGGGATTAGAGGGGTTGCAGTTCTCTTGAGGCATGGATCTGGGGTATGTAATAGAACTGCACAAGATAGTAATGGTAGATGGGTAATAACTGAGTTGGTGATCAATGGTAGCCCCATAACTATTTGTACAGTTTATTGCTCAAACTTTGATGACCCAGCAGTTCTACATTATTTAAATGTGGAATTGGCTCTTTGGCCTCACCCTATATGCTTTTGTGGGGATATGAATATTAACCTCTTTGCTGACTTTAATTTAGGAGGCTTCCAAATTTATACTGATAAAAAACCTAGATTTTTCAGGGCTCTTCAAGCCCTGGTTCAGGAACAACATTTGATTGATTCTTGGTTTTATAATAACAAACACTTAGATGGTTATACATTTTTTTCAGTCCCCCATAACAAGTTGGTTCGTTTAGATTATTTTTTCTTATCTGATCAGGTGGTAGAAGCTACATCTATCTCAGTCTTACCCAGGATACTTTCGGATCATAATCCTTTGATAATTGAATGTACGATGAGGGGTACTAAAAGGGTCCCAAGGATTTGGACTTTTGAGAGGAAATTACTATTGGAACAGTTTTATATAGATCACATGAAAAATTGGATGGGGGAATTTTTAAAAATTAATAAAGATACAGCTTCACATACAATAGTCTGGGATACGTTTAAACCAGCGGTAAGGGGGAAACGAAAAGTTTTTCATTTTTTAGGCAAAAGCTTGTTCAGGATCAGATTAAGCGGCGGATTGAGGAATTGGGGACTGCAGAGACTCAATTGACATGTGCAATAAAGGAGGGTCAAGAGATCCTGGAAAATCAGTCACAGATAGCTAGAGTAAGGGCCTCTTTGTTGGAGTTCTTTGGGCAGGATCTTGCTGCAAAGTACTTACAATTTAGATCAATGATGTTTGAATTTGGGGAAAAAGCTGGCAGGGTTCTGGCCAAGCGGTTACATGAGAAAGGATTGGCTAATCGCATTATAAAGATTCAGGATTCCCAAGGCTGCATACAGGATACACCGGAGGGGGTCATTGAGGTCTTCAGGCAGTTTTACTGCCGTCTTTATTCAGAGGAAGATGTTCCTTCCAATGTAGAGCTAAAAATAGGAGATTTTTTACAGGATCTTGATACCACTCAGGTCTCTGCTCAGCAGAATGAAACTCTCTCAGCCCCTATAGAATGGGAGGAGGTGAAGCTGGCAATTAATTCTTTAGCCAATGGGAAAGCCGCAGGTCCAGATTCCATTCCTCTTGAGTTATATAAGTTGTTTTGTTCGGAAATTTGGACAGAGTTGCTGGCTATTTTTAGAGGAGCCCAGGGAGGATATATACCAGATTCATGGCGACAAACAAATATAATTCTTATTAAAAAAAAAGGCAAACCTGAATTGGACCCCGTATCGTTCCGTCCAATATCGATAATAAATGTAGACAGTAAAATATACTCGAAAATCTTATCCACTAGACTAGCAGCCGTGATCTCTCCTTTAGTGTCTCTACGACAGCACGGTTTTATCCCAGGCAGAGACACAGCCGACCATGTTCGGCGTGTAATAGCTCTTCTAGATTGGGCTCAAACCACTCACTTCTCCCTCGGAGTGATCCTGTTAGACGCCGAGAAGGCGTTTGACAGGGTCGCCTGGGGGTTTTTATGGGCAGTCCTGCGATGGAAAGGATTTAGCTTGGAATTTCTTCAAGCACTCCAATCGTTATATATTTCTCCGGAGGCTGCTCTTTCAGTTTCAGGATTGCAATCAAGATCTTTTAGCATCGGAAGGGGCACTAGACAAGGTTGTCCCTGTTCGCCCCTTTTGTCTGCATTATATATAGATCCTCTTCTAAGTAAAATAGAGAAATGTGCAGATATATTTCCAGTCAGGGTTGCTACAGCAGAGTATAAGGTATTAGCATATGCCGATGACATTGTAGTTTTGACTAGCAATGTGGCATTGGCATTCTTTGCTATCAAGAGTCTGGCAGAACAATATGGCCACTTATCTGGCTATAAACTTAACGTCACTAAAACCCAGGTGATTCAGTCAGCAGCTATGGATCCCTCCGATGCCCCGGTGGTGCAGACCACGGGGTATGTAGGGGTTAAAATTATGGCTGCAGTAGAAAATATTCCAGATCTGAATATTTTGCCCGTAATCAATGCAATTAATTCCACGTTGACAAGGCTAGACAATCTTCATTTGTCTTTATATGGTAGGGGGAATGTATTAAAAATGTTGGTCTTACCAAAGTTCTTATATCTCTTTAGGACCATTCCATTGGAGTTTTCTCATACAAGCCTAGCTCAAGCTGAAAGGTGTTGTAATAGATTTCTCTGGGGTTATCATCGTCCTCGGAGGGCTGCAAAATGGATGTACCTCCCTAGGGAGAGGGGAGGATGGGCAATACCTAATTTAGGGCCTCATGTAGGTAGCTAAATACCGGTCGGTAACGGCCGAAATTCGGTAAATATCCCGTTACCGACCGGTATTTAGCTATTTGAGATGTAGGAGGCATATTTCAGGATTCGGTAAATTACCGAATCGGTAAAATTCCGATTCGGTAAATACCGAATCCTGAAATCATATGTAGGGAGCACTCTAAAGAGTGAAAATTAGTATTAAGAATTCGTTATTTACCACCAAATACAGGTTGGTGATAAATAACGAATACCTTGCAAAAAGTAATATTTTGCAGATGTAGGAGTGCCATGCGGCAGACATACATGCCCTTAGGGCATGTATGTGCGCCACATGTGCACACATGCAAGATTCAGGGGTGCAACAGGGTGTCAATGTGACACCCTGCCACCCTTGAATATGCACCCCCATTACCGAATCGGTATTTACCGAATCGGTAATGAGGCAACCCTTCCCATTGATTCCTATGGGCCTCCAGGCCCATAGGAATCAATGAGATGGTATGCCTCATTACCGAATCGGTAAATACCGATTCATAATTACCGAATTTTTCCGATTCAGTAAAATTTACCGAATTATTACCTACATCACATTTACCGATTCATAAATACCGAATCGGTAAAATTCGGTATTTATGAATCGGTAAATGTGATGCTACCTACATATGGCCCTATGTGTTGTATTATTGGTCAGCTCTTGTTCAACACTTTGCTACACCGCTTTTTGGAGATAGGGCATGGGTACCATTATGTTGCAGGCCCTCTATTTTTGAAATAGGGTTGGTAGAAGAAGCTAAGGGGATATTAGTACGGGTATTGGAGCCCAGCTACTATAAAAAGACAAAGTTCAAGGTCATAATAGCAATGTTCTCGCTTTGGCGTAAGATCCGTCGTAAATATTTGATTCCCAATATTAACAATTATACACCCCTTTCTGCGGCAGGACTTTTACCTCCCCTTTTCCAAGATCTAATTACATTTAGGTGGATTTCACAGGGAATAAGGTCATTGGGTGATCTTGGAAGCGAAGGAGCACTGGCCTCTTTTGAGTTTTTGAGGGAGAAATTTGGTTTAAATACTCACGATTTCTTTAAATATCTACAGATCCGTAGTTACGTAGAGAAAGCTAGGGAGCAAGGTTCTGGATTTTTCAAGAAAAATCTACTTATTGAACTGATAATAAAACGTTCTAGAATAGGTACGTTATATCAACATTTACTCTCAGGCTTTCCAGATGACATACTCTCACAGAATGCTAAATGGGAAATGAAATTAGGTAAAACGGATCTAGATATTCCTCAGGCCTTAGAACTCTCAAACAGTGCCTTTATATCAGGAAGCTTACGGTCTCAAAGCTACATGGCACTGTTTGATTTGTATTACACCCCGGCCAAAATTGCTAAATGGGGAGGTAGAGGAGGTCATTGCTGCTCGAGGTGTGGGCTGGTAGCGGCTAATGATTTACATATGTTTTTTTTTTGTCCTAAACTATATACATTTCTCCATGATGTAGAAGCTTTTCTAAATTCCAAACTTAATATTTCAGTTGTTCTTTCGGCAGAGCTTGTTATATTTGGTTGTGAGAGTAACTATCTGAAGCGGAGAACTAGGTATAGAATTGCCTTTTTGTTTATAGCTATGTCTGTAGTAAGGCTGTCTATAACATCGGAGTGGATAAGTCCTGATGCTCCCACCTTCTTAAATTGGAGAGCAAGGATTCTGGCTCTATATAATCTAGAGTCAGCTATTTTTCTAAGATGGGGTAAAAGAAGGCGTAAGATGGGGCAACGTATTTGGGATCCTTTGGAAAAGTGGATTAAGGAATAGTCAAAAAATTGGTTGGCTAAAGGTGAACTCATTTTTTTTATTATGCCTTATTTTTTTCTGACTTTACCCTCCTTTGTAGCTATTATGGAATTTAACTGTTGGGGAAATTTACTGAGTATTGTAAGAAACCATGTTCTGTTTTCTTTTTAACCAATGCTGTTTGTTTCAAGCTTCATAATAAAAATATTTTTTTTTAAAAAGAAGTCTACAGTGTATAGTATGGACAGCACCTTTTCCACCCAGAGCATGAGATTACCGTATCCATTATTCTATACAACATTTGCCTTCACTGGCTTATGGTTGTTGTTTGCACTAGGGCTACAAATAATTGTAACCAGGGTCTTTTCTACCTGATATTGTGAAATAAAAAACAAATCTAACAGTAACTACAAGTACAGAAGAAAATAATGAACTCAAGCCAGCTGATCACCCTAACTCATCCTGTGAGTGTAAAGGAAAGGACACTCTGGTTGGAAGATTTCCTTTTATATTGGTTGCAGCAGGTGATTTGTTCAAGCTGATGGAGCCCAGGTGTGTATTGTTAAGGACTTTGGGTACTTCACGTTGATGCTGACATACAGAAGTATGATAAACGCATCTGCCATTTTGCCGGAAGCTTACACCAAATATACACTGGTCAGACCATGACATCCTCTGCCATTCTGTGCTGTAGGTCAGCCCCACTTTTCGGCGTGCAACCCTAAATAGTGTGGACGGATATCTGCTCTACAAGCGTCAACAAAGTAGTAATCAACACTGGCAGTTCTACGTTCCCCTGTTGGAGTAAAAACTCTCATTATGGTTGATGGAGATTAAGGTCAAGTGCTATATGCGACGAACAGTATACCGTCAGCATGGCAGGTGGAGGAATTACTCTGTGATGGAGAAATAGCGGCCTGGACAGCCCCTACATTGTTTACTACACCTGTTTAAAGTTGTAGTTGGGTTCATACGCGAGCCATTACACCCCTTTGGACTCTTCACAATCTTCACTCTCCTAAAAGAGTATGCGTCATCACATGATCCTTCTTGTACTTTTACCCTCATTCGGCCCATCGCAATCCTGTTGATATCTGTACAGGGCGCCACGGCGCAGCAGGACGATACAAACTTAGGTACTGGGAGGCAACAAATCAACTGCGACAAGAGTTATTTTTATTTATACTCTGACGCCTTGCCCAGAGTCAGGATGCAGTAGTGTGTGTGACTTGGCTTCTGGGTGGCACACTAGATTCTTCCCCAACAGTTACTGTCATGGGGCCAAGCATAAACAGACTCAATGACAACATGGTCTTCAGTTGTCCCACACACCCTTTTTCTTAGAGGTTACTAGGCATAGTTTAGCAAAAGTTGAGATGGCTGGGGTAGGTCGTAGGTGATAGTGTCCAGTGCCCTGCTTTGGAGATGTGGAAGTTGTCGACCACTGAAATATACAAAAATGTGATGAATGGAATGCTTGATTTAATCTCACCCGCTGATAATCACTGAGGGATGCATCCCAGTCCATGGTTATTTTGCACAACATGCCATCTCAGTTTGGAACCAGTCATATGCAAATCAGTCTTAGTCCTGCTCCAATCAGAACAGTCCAGCCAGAACTGCCAGGCCATATCCTCCCTGAACCAGAACACAAGCAACCCACAACTAGTTTCATCCTTATCAGGGCTCATCAGTCAGGTAGGACCTGTTTCTAGTGGCACGGTGTGCACAAGGTCCACCTAGGGCGTCACATTGAAATATGCAACAATACACTGGCTGAGATTATTTCAAACATTCCATCCATCACTTTTTTGACTACTTCAGCCAGTGACCATGTCAGTTTCACATGGCAGAGATTGGCAAAACACCTACCATTCCACTCATAGCTGGCATTTCATCAGCCCAAAGAGATGCTCATCTGTGATTTTTCTTCTAAAGTTCAAAGGCCATACAGAATTTCCCTCCATCTTGTCAATTCTTTGTCAGAGAACCATGTTGCCCTACTGGATACAGGTGATTTTTGCTTGGTTCACTTTGCCTACAACTTCCTTGTTTTTGCTGTCACATTGTTGGCAGGCTATAGGGTCCAGAGGTTTGCAATCGCATAACCTATGACCTCACCACTAGTCACACAAACATCAGGCTTGCCAGAGACAACTGCGTTGTATAGCATAGTGTGTTTCTGTATGTTCGACGAAACAGGTAATTTGCTACTTCTATGTTGTTCTGTCCCTAACACATTTGTATTCACTTATTTAGCGTCCTCATAAGGCTTTCTACTTTCCCATTGGCTAGGGCCACCGTAGGGTAATCTTCCTTTGATGGATTCCTAGTCATTCCATCCAATTTTAAAACTGCACTCTTGAACGGTGGCCCATGGTTGGATTATAACAACTTTGGTAGCTGAAGACAGTCAATACATTCTTCAGCTTTGGCTGACATGTTCAAAGTCTCTTGATGGTACTATTTCAACCACTGCAAACTTCCTGAATGCACCAGAGATGATCAAGAATATACCAGCATATACCAGCCATCAGGGAGTGTGCCAAAATTATTGCCAAGCGCCACTGCTTAGACTTCTGTAGTGACCGGTGTTGCCCTGTTTCAAATCCTGGCAGCTTGTTGCTACTGGCACTCAGAGATTGCTTTGTCGACCAGAGCATTCATTCCTGCAAACCACATTGTGAGAAATTGGGTTACTGATTGAGGGAGGTGTAAACCTTTCTCAAGCAACAGCCACATTCCTTGTCAGGGTGAACCGCAGTCACCAAATTAACCTGTGCTTAACAGTCTGGTAGCTTGGCACAAAAGCCGTCAGTCTTAACTTAGAGAAAATGTGTAAAGTATTTATGAAGAACTTAAACAGTAATAAAGTGAAAACACGAACACAAGAAATATCCTCCACCAATTTAGAAAAATAGACTAAAATAGAATAAATTTTTTGACACCAAATTGACAAAAATCCTATAAGTAGAACTGGTAATATACAGTGTCAAAGATTTAAGGTAAATATAGAGCCTAAAAGCACAAAGGACCACAAACGGTTATCTGGTTGTGCAAGACCAGGTGAAAGTCACAAGTTCAGGCCAACTACGATGGATCACTTACAGAATATCGACAGTCAGAATATCGAAGTACAGAAATATCGACACAAGAATTTCGATGCCCAGAATATCGAAGTCCTATCTACATTATGATAAGTACAAAAATATCGAGAAAAAAAATATCGATGTCAAAAATATCTGTTAAAATATCAGTTTTTTAATGTTACAAAAACGTTAAATAAAGTAAATAATACATATAATTAAAAGAAGCATAGTTAAAAATATTTTAAAATGTTTAAAAATGATAACTAATACATGTAATGTAAAAATAAATTAAACATATACATATAAAATACTTAATATTAATCATAAATAATTATGTTAATAACTTATAAATTGTATAAATAAATGTTATAAATTATAAATACATATATACCCATACAACAATAATATGAATTAAAATATAAAAAATATATATAACAAATTAAAAAAATACAATATGATGAATCTTTTTAAAATAAATGATACTCTACATTGAAAAATCAGTAGAGAAAATATTGGATAGCAGAGGGAATAACATTACTAATCCCACTCCAGAGAGTGTAATAGTAGTGAAAATGTTGGATAGCGTAGGGGTTAAAATTACAATTCCAACTCCAGAGAGTGCACAGTAGGGAAAATGTTGGATAGCGAAATGGTAAAAACGTACTATTCCCACTATAGTGTGTGTGCAACAGTAGGGAAAGTGTTGGATAGCGTAGTGGTTAAAATTACTATTCCCACTCCAGAGAGTGCAACAGTAGGGAAAATGTTGTATAGTGTAGGGGTAAAATTCTTTATTCCCATTCCACTGAGTGCAACAGTAGTGAAAGTGTTGGATAGCGAAGAGGTAAAAATTACTATTCCCACTTCAGTCAGTGCAACAGTAGGGAAAGTGTTGGATAGCGAAGGGGTAAAAGTTACTATTCCCACTCCAGTGATTGCAACAGTAGGGAAAGTGTTGGATAGCGTAGGGGTTAAAATTACTATTCCCACTCCAGAGAGTGCACCAGTAGGGAAAACATTGGATAGCGTACGGGTAAAAATTACTATTCCCACTCCACTGAGTGTAACAGTAGGGAAAGTGTTAGATGGCGAAGAGGTAAAAATTACTATTCCCACTCCAGAGAGTGCAACAGTAGGGTAAGTGTTGGATAGTGTAGGAGTAAAGTTTACTATTCCCACTTCAGTGAGTGCAACAGTAGGGAACGTGTTGGATAGCGTATGGGTAAAAATTGCTATTCCCACTCCAGAGAGTGCAACAGTAGGGAAAGTGTTGGATAGCGAAGAGGTTAAAATTACTATTCCCACTCCAGAGAGTGCAACTGTAGGGAAAGTGTTTGATAGCAGAGTGTTAAAATTAACATGCTAATCAGTTAAATACTTTTCTTAATTAAATAACCAATTCATAATTATTTAACAATAAAATAATTATGAATACCAATAAATGAAAATTAATATTTACTTTAATAAAGTTAAATTACTTCCCACCCTATTCCCTTATAAACCCACAACCCACTCCTAATATAAATTAACACAATCAATATAATAAACAATTAATTAATTAATAAAAAATAATTACCAATTATTAATTAATTAACATTACATTAATTATCAATACAATAAATAAAAAAGTATAATTACTTTATTATAATTAATTTACGTCCCACACTATTCCCCGGTAAACCCACAACACGCTCCCCAAAAAATGAACACAATTAATATAATTATCAATTAAGAAAAATGAATTACAAATTAATAATTAATTAACAATAAATTAATTATCAATACCAATAAATAAAAATGAATCATTACTTTAGTATAATTAATTTACTTCCCACCCATTTCCCCTATAAACCCACAACCCGCTCCCCCCAAAAATTAATACAATTAATATAGTTATCAATTAATCAATTAATAAAAATTAATAACCAATTAATAATTAATTAACAATAAATTAATTATCAATACCAATAAATACTAAATAATAATTACTTAGTTATAATAAATTACTTCCCACCCTACAACCCTATAAACCCACAACCCACTCCTAAACTAAATTAACACAATTAATATAATTATCAATTAATCAATTAATGAAAATTAATTACCAATCAATAATTCATTAACAATAAAGTAATCAATACCAATAAATAAAAATGAATAATCACTTTATTATAATTAAATAACTTCCCACCCTATTCCCCCATAAACCCACAACCACTAAGGAACTAAACTGCTAAATTTAATTAAAAATAATTAATAATTTTCAAAAATTAATATTTATTTTACTATAATTAAATTTCTTCCCACCCTATTCCTCTATAAACCCACAACCTGCTAAAATACTAAAATGCAAAATTTATTTTAAAATAAGTTACTAACTTCTAAAAATGTAATACATATATATTCAAAAACAAATGCAAAACATAACAAAACATGTGAAACACACATATAAAATACATACTAAAATACATAACACTAACATAAATATCGATATTGTTAACAACGATATTTTTGCAAACGATATTACTGACTTTGATATTAACAAAAACGATATTTCTTACCTTCAGGTCAATATTCTGGTCACCGATATTCTTGATGTCGATATTCTGTCCCTTCGATATTCACAACTTGATATTTCTGTACTTCGAAATTAAAAAGTCGATATTATGTCTGTACACCAACTGCGATGGAGCGTGGGCTGGGTACAGGGACTAGGTGAAGAGTTCAGCACCCAGTGGATTGGGCAGCGAGGAGCAAGGAGGGCGATGCGGATAGTCGTCACTGTAGCAAAAAAGCATGCTGGGGTTGCAGAAGGTTGTTACTGCAGTGTGAAGATTCTGTCGGGTGTCACGGACCGTTGTTACTGGATCTTCGTGTTCGCAGTCAGCACGGGCTGCTGATGCTGTAGTGCAAAGTGCAAATCTTGCGTTACTGGTTGTTGCTGGCGGTCGCTGTAGAGCATAGAGTCAGGTTCACTGAAGCTTTGCATTTGGCGGTTAGCGCAGGCATCAAGATCTCGGTGCACATTCGACTGCTCACCGTTGCAGAGGCACCACAGCTTAAAGATTTCTCCTTTGTGTTCAGAGTGCAACCTGATGCCAACCAAGGGCTCAGAAGCTGGGGACCAGGGACTCACTGTTCTAGAAGCCGGGAGAGATCAGGCAGCCCAAGGTGCAGATCCTGGCAGGTCCAGTTGCAACAGGTCAGCTTTGGCAGTTCTGGAAAGCCCCTAGAGCTTGTTATGACCCTGTAGCTCTAAGCAGGAGTCACTACAGGCAGCCCAGGACGAAGGGAGCAGGTCTAGTCTTTCTTCTCAGACAACATGGCAGGCCACGGACAGCAGGTCCGGCCTCAGGCAGCTAGCAGGCCTCTGGCAGCAGGGCAGTCCGTCTTCTTTAGTATCCAAAGGTCCGGGAGTGCACTACAGTGTTGTTCTGAGGATCAAATATTTATACCTGGTGCTAGCTTTGAAGTTGGAGAAACGTAGATACGCACCCACACATCTGGAATTTCCTTCCTCCCTGCCCTGCTCTCAGGTTGTCTGGAGTCACACAAGGGTAGTGTGACGTTGTTTGTGAGTGTGCTGAGACAGCTCCTTAGAAGAGGAAGATTGGTAGGTGGCAGATCTGCCTCTTCATTCAGGTCAGGATCGACCCATCCTACCAACACCCAGTACCCCTCTGTGATGTGTCTGGGAGAAATACACAAAGGCCAACTGCTAACCACACATAGTCATGTGACTCTGGATACAGGCTGCAGGCACCAAATGATTAGGACAAGAAAATGCCAACTTTCTAAAAGTGTTTTTTTCAGAATTGTGAGTTAAAATTCGACTTTACCGTTAAAGAGGGTTTTAAATTACAATTGCTTAGATACTATGCATGATATTTCTACCTGTTAACAAGTAAAATTTATCACTTATTAAATGTAATAGGGAAACCCAATGTTAGCTTTTGGGAGAGGTTGGCCTTGCAAGAGTTTTTCACTACCAGGACATGTAAAACTTAAATGTTTATGTCCAAATTGTTAAATTCACTGCACCCTGGCCCATATAGTGCTTATGGGTGACTTATATGGATTAATAAGGAAGGATTAGGCTTGGCAAAAGGATTGTTTTGCCAGGTGAAATTGGCAATTTAAAAATGCACACAGGCTACAATGGTAGGTCTGAGACATGTTTTAAAGGGACTATTTAAATGAAAGGCACAACAGGGACTGCTGGCCTACTAGTAGCATTTAATTCACAGGTTCTGGGTGCAAGCAGTACTACTTTAAGAGGGACTTATACGTATATTAAATGTGTCTTTTTGGTGTAAACTAATTTTACCATGTGTGAAAGGAGAAAGCCCATACACTTTAGAACTAGATAGCATTGGTAATGTAATGAGTCCTAAAAGTCAACAAAAACTGTTTCAGAGAACAGGAGGGATGAAGTAAAAGAGTTTGTTGGTGATTTGCCGAGTGGGCCAAGCCTAATCCACACCTTCTCACAAAGATGGGCTTTTGTTGTTGCTGAGCTCTGGTGGCCTTGGTGTGTCAGGTGAACCATATGTTGGCCGAGGGTATAAGATTTGACAAAGTGGTTACCACAGAACAGTCTGCGGTCTGTGCTCCTGAATTCATTCCGTACTATCCATAGGGCCTTCAAGTCCACCTGGCTGTCGATATCCATAGCTTGGATGCCACGCCAGAATGTTTTCTATCAGTTGGCCTTTGTAGGCAGTGGTCTGAACCATCCATTTTATAATCTGCAGAAGTGGGCGAAGGGCTGTTCTTGCAAATAGTGGTATTAGTATTATATGGGCGGTAATCACTTTGAAAGAGAGTCACTAGAGGTGCAGGTGAAAATGACTGCAGCCCATTTAATTGCAAGAGTTTGCATTTAATTTGGGAATATCTTTTTTTTGCCTCTGATAATGCTCGGCCAGCAAAAGTGAGGATTTGCGTCCGTAACTGCTGTCCTGTTGCATGACAACTGCCCCCAATCCAATGGGGCTGGCATCCACAATCAGGTCAGAGTCCTTTGAGGGATTAAAATACTCCATCTTGGTGTTCTGAAGATGCAGCTCCTTAATTGCTTGGAATGGCAGATCTTCTTGATGCATTTATTTATTCAATGTTTGAGCAGAAGAAACAAACAGGCAATAGACACTTCTTATATGACAACAACGTATGTGTTCACCATCCAAATTATGCGATATGAACATTCAAAGTACCAAAGGATAACAGCAATTGCAATCCACCTCTTACTGCTATGGGTATGTCATCACTTTCATATATAATCTATCAAATGCATGTTTAAGTTTAAGGAAGTATTAGGTGGATAACTGGAAAAAAGAAGAAAAAAAAAGTTAAAAGAATCGGACACTACTGAATAAAAGTAGAGAGCCTACATGTACGACAAGACAACACAACATTCCTTGGTCTCTCCCTTCTGTATTTAACCAGGATACATTAAATTCCAGGCACAAGATATATGTTTGCCACTCAAATTATCCTTGAAGATAGTCAACATTGTTGCAATTCAATGTACGGAAAATAAGGCAGAAGAATCAAGATATAATAAATCAAAAGGATTTAATAATAACAATCTACCCCACATGTTCAACAATTGCAGAATCGAATAGGAGCTTGAGACAATTCAAATCGGCAGTGAAGTTACGCAATGTGTTCTCTTCCTTATTGGACCTACTGGTCTTTCTTCCTCCTTGTACCTACCGACCCTTCTACTGCTCATTCCACCTACTGACCCTCCTTCACTACTGGACCTACTGCTCCTTCTCGTCATTATTCGACCTGCTGTACATTCTTTCTTCTAAGACTTATTGGTTATGGGACCTACTGGTCCTTCTCGTAATTATGCAACCTACTGGTAATTCTTCCTTCTTCGACCTCCTGACCCTCATCTTCCTTATGTGACCCACTGGTCCTTCATCACTCCTAAACCTACTGGTTCTCCTTAGCTTCTAGACCTACTGCTCCTTATCGTCATTGTTCAAATTATTGGTCATTCTTCCATCTTAAACCTACTGGTCCTTCTCGTAATTATTCAACCTACTGGTCATTCTGCACTCTTAAACCAGTAGGTTCTCCTTCGCTTCTGGACCTACTAATCCTACTCTCAGTGAGAGAGTAGGAGACCTCCTGGTCCTCTCTCACTCCTGGGTCTACTGCTCCTTCTCATCCTCTCTGAACCTACTTGTCCTCTCTCACTCCTGGGTCTACCACTCCTTATCCTTCCTGGACCTACTGGTCCTCTCTCTCACCTCTGGATCTACCACTCTTTCTAATCCTTCCTGACCCTACTGGTCCTCTTTTACCTCTGGATACACCGCTCCTTCTCATCCACACTTCCTGAACCTACTGGTCCTCTCTCACAACTGGATCTACCGCTCCTTCTTATCCTTCCTGGACCTACTGGTCCTCTCTCTCACCTCTGCATCTACCGCTCCTTCTCATCCATCCTTCCTGAACCTACTGGTCCTCTCTGACTCCTGGGTCTACCGTTACTTTTCATCCTTCCTGGACCTACTGGTCCTCTCTCTCACCTCTGGATTTACTGCTTCTTCTCATCCTTCCTGAACCAACTTGTCCTCTCTCTCACCTCTGGATCTTCCGCTCCTTCTCATCCTTCCTGAACCTACTGGTCCTCCTTCACTCCTAGGTCTATCGCTTCTTCTTATCCTTCCTGAACCTACTGGCCCTCTCTCACTCCTGGGTCTACCGCTCCATTTCATCCTTTCTGAACCTACTGGTCCTCTCTCCTACCTCTGGATCTACCGCTCCTTCTCATCCTTCCTGAACCTACTGGTCCTCTCTCTCACCTCTGGATCTACTGCTCCTTCTCACCCATCCTTCCTGAACCTACTGGTCCTCCTTCACTCTTGGGTCTATGTCTCCTTCTCATCCTTCCTGAACCTACTGGTCCTCTCTCACTCCTGGGTCTACCGCTCCTTCTCGTCCTTCCTGAACCTACTGGTCCTCTCTCTCACCACTGGATCTACTGTTCCTTCTCATCCTTCCTGAACCTACTGGTCCTCTCTCTCACCTCTGGATCTACCGCTCTGTCTCATCCTTCCTGAACCTACTGGTCCTCTCTCACACCTCTGGATCTACCGCTCCTTCTCATCCATCCTTCCTGAACCTACTGGTCCTCCTTCACTCCTGGGTCTATGGCTCCTTCTCATCCTTCCTGAACCTACTGCTCCTCTCTCACTCCTGGGTCTACCGCTCCTTTTCATCTTTCCTGAACCTGCTGTCCCTCCTTCAATCTAGGACCCACTAATCCTACTTTTAGTGAGAGAGTAGGAGACCTACTAGCCCTTCTCATTATTATTCAACTTACTGGCCATTCTTTATTCTCATATGTACATTCTTCTCTCCCGTAAGGGACCTACTGGTCCTTCTTCATTCTTATACCTACTGGTTCTCTGTCGCATATGGACCTACTAATCCTACTCTTAGTGAGAGAGTAGGAGACCTATTGGTCCTCTCTCACTCCTGGATCTCCCTCTCCTTTTCATCCTTCGTGACCCTACTGTCCCTCCTTCACTCTAGGATCCACTGGCTCTTCTTGTCCATCTTCACTCGTGCAGCCATGAATCTGACTTCAAACCTGAACCTACCAGTGCCCTTTCTGATTCTACTGATCCCCTTCACCACCCTTGACCTAGTGATAATCCCTGTGCATTTGTGGGTGTTATGCCCTCTGGTACCTGCGTATAACCCTCCCATTGACTTTCCATTCTCACAGCTAGGCTACTTGGCTGAAACAAGCCCAACCTTCCTATCCCCCCATACAAACCATCTAAAACCAACCACTTCTACTGCTGCTTCACCACTCGCCCATCACACATGCATTAACAACAATTAACACTAACACCCTTTTACTCAGGCTCACCACAGCAGGCTCCCTGCAAGGGAACTGACTCTACAACCAACATAAAACAAGCATTGGCATAGCCAATAGGTCTCGCCTTTGGGACCTTATAAGTGTTTAGCCATGCAACAGTTGCATAACTAAATATTATAAGGTCCCAAAAGCGAGACCTATTGGGTATGCCAAGCGGCCGCGAAAGTGATCGCGATCAAACATCAAAGTGGCCGTGCGGCAGCGAAAGTGAAAGTAATCGCGGTAAACATCAAAGCGGCCGCGAAAGTGAAAGTCATCGCAGTCAAGCACGGCGCGCGTGCCCGCGCACATGCACTGTAGCTCTGGGTTGGCCTCGTAGCACTTTTTGGAGCCGTCTCATGCGCTGGGTCAGGCGAGACCTAAAAATAATAATTGGAGTATGATTCGCAACGAGACTCCACCCAAGGTTTTAAGTGTGCCTCCCAGATGCACCCCCAAAGCCCATCCCAGTATAAACGGGCCAATCCTGGCTCGTCCGTGCATCCATCGTCCGAAGCTTGCTTCTCTAGCTACGACCTCCTTTCCCCTCTAGTTCTGTTGCCCCTTTCGCTCTGTCTCATTCACTTTTCTTTACATTTCTGTTTATTTCGCTCTGTCTATCCCTTTCTCTTCCTGTTTATTGCTCTGCTTTGCAAGCTGGGAGCTGCCGATTGCACACATGATGTTCCTTATAAACTGCCCCATAATATAATTTAAAAGATAGTTGACTCAGATCCCAATTATGTCAGAAAACCACCATGCTCCTCCTGTCATGGAAATTTAGCTCTTCTGTGATTTCTTTGTGAATTCTTCTCTTTCACTGAACGTCAGAATTCTTCACCAATGTCTTCAGTATATTCTTGTGCTGTTTTCTCAACCATGTAAGGCAGTTTGGGCTCAGTTGTGCATTACATGTTAAGTTCATTAGGGACTGTTACATGCGGGTTTGTTTTTCTTTTCTAATGGAGATTTCATTACTGGAAATGCGTGTAAATGTCAGCCTCATAAAAGTGTACTGCCAAGCACACAAAACGGGGCCAAACTTCAAAGGGGGGTGATTAAAATCCGACCTGAGGGTACAGGCTGTTCTCTGCCCGTTGGATCACAAGGGTGCCAGCCGATGCAATTAAATGCTGAAAGGAGGCTGAGAAAGGCAGCCAATGAGATGAGCGGACAGCATGTCTGCCACAGGCCTGCAGAGACTGCGCCGTAAGAAAGCCCAGTGGGCAGAGCACCTGCTGCAGAGATCTGTCTGTCACCATTGCACGTCAGTCACAAGTTAGGCTCCTCGCTCCCATCTTAAACACTTATTTAGGGGTGTCATAACGATATGAATATGCTACTTGTTAAAGAAAATGTTGACATCACCTGCTGCTTAAGTAGGATTAAAAGGTGAGTTCATGTTTTTTTTTTTATAAAACCGTTTTTTATTGCAGAACAGTATTATCAGCAGCGTACATTCTTACTTTTCCTGCATCGCTTTTAATAGCGCCCTATTTCTTCGTGGTCATTTAGACAGTCGTACACAGCTCATGAGCCCACATCCCGGAGGCCGGGCAGCGACATTCAGGGTACCATAATACTGAACTATATTGTGAACTGTACTTTTGCCGCTAACATGGTAGGGCGTCTGCGTTCCGCTTTAGAGTTTTCCTCCCCTCCGTCCCCCACTTCAACACTGCCCCTCCCCCATCCCTATCCCCTATCCCCCTCCCTCCCTCCCCGCCACCCGTGCCCCCGCCCGCGACTGCGACTGTTCCCGGCCTTAGTATTTAGTCTGGGGTACATTTCAGAAGTACTTAACCATTCACTGTGTTTGTGTGGGTGGAATGCTCAGATGGCGTCTCGTCCTCCTCCATCCCGTTATTGCGCAGGGCCTGCACCAACCCCTCCCATGCTGTGGCCACCGCTAGCACCCTGTCATCGGCCCTGCGAGTCGCTAGTTGGTATCTAAGCGTGTTTTCACTCGCCGCCCATTTCTGTAGCTCCTTGGCCCACCTCTCGTGTGTGGGACCCGCCTTCGACTTCCAGAGTCTCGTCACCTCCCTTTTGGCCAGCAGGAGGCCCATGTCGATAAATTTACTGGTATTCTTGTTTTTGGGTGTGTGAGGAAACCAGTGTAGGACACAAACCGCCTTGGTGTATTGCAAGTCCCTGTCCGTCACCTCAGCCAGTTTGTCGCCTACCGCCCTCCAGTATTCTCGCAGGTGAGGGCAGTCCCACAACATATGCCCAAGCTCCGCTCCCACCGTTCCACACCTAGGGCACGCCGCATCTGCCACCCCGAAATACTTCCCAAGTTTACTCGGTGTAAGGTAGGCCCTGTGGAGGATATAAAAATGTATCAGCTGAAAGCGCGCGTTCCTGGTGCTTTTCCTAGCCCTCCGCACTAGTCCCGCCCACGTAGTGTCAGGGATCTCAGTTTGTATTTCCAGCTCCCATTTTGCCTTTAGCGCCGCCAGCGGCCGCAGGGTTTCGCGCAACATCTTGGAGTACAAACACGTCACCGCCTTATAAGTGCCAGCAGACATCATGGTGTACTGGCAGGCTGCGGATGTAGCGGGTTCCAAGAGCCCCTCTCCCCAATGCGCCTGCATCGCCCTCGTCACCGCCGCATGCATCAGGTAGTCTCCTCTCGGGAGATCGAATCGCTCCTGCAGCGTTTGGTAAGGGATCAGCGCTCCCTCTTCATATAAGTCACCCAACATTTGGAGGCCCGCCTCCTCCCATACCTGCAATCCCGACCAGTCACCGCCGTGCGGAAGCGCCGTTACCATTCCCAGCAGGATCTCCGGCGCATACGGTCGCCGCACCCCAGCCCGACGCTGCGACCGATTCCAGCATTGCCGGAACGTCTGCTCCTCCAGGGATAAGTCTCTGATAACCAGCCTCTGCTGTAGCGTGATATACGCCAGTACATGTCTGGGGGTGCCCCCCTCCCTGTCCTGCTCCGGCCCCCGGTACACCCGTGCCACTTCTTGCGTAAAGATCTGCAACTGCGCTGCCAGATAATAAAGCTCAAAGTCAGGCACCGCCAGGCCCCCCTCGTCTTTTGGCTGGGTCAGAGTCGCCATCGCAACTCTGCGCCGTCCCGTGCTCCATAAGAAAGAGACTAATAATGATCGCAGCTGACGAAAAACAGAGCCCGGTATGCACACTGGTAGCGTGCGGAAATAATACAGAAGGCGCGGCAATGCAATCATTTTCAGCAGCGAGATACGCCCCGTTACCGAGAGCGGGAGTGTGGACCAGAAGGACATGCTGCCCTTCAGTGCTCGGATACAGCGCCCCACGTTGCCTTCCAGCATATCCGCGGCAGTGTGGTATATATGTACTCCGAGGTATTTAAGGCAATCAGGTTCCCAATGAAGCAATAGCCGGACCGCCGGCCGCGGCTCGCCTTATCGCAACGGGAATAAACAGGTCTTGGCACAGTTCACCCGCAGTCCAGATAGCCTGCCAAATCGCGCAAGAAGCCGCTCCGCTCCATCCAGTGCCTCCGCCGCATTCTCCAAGAACAGGAGCAAATCGTCCGCGTATAATGAGATGAGTTGCGGGGCCCCTCTATAGTTCAACCCCCTGTAGTAACAGCCTGTTCTGGCCTCCGCCACGAGGGGCTCCACTGCCAGTGCAAATAGAAGTGGGGAAAGTGAGCATCCCTGCCTGGTGCCCCGACCCACGCAGTACTGGCGCGATACCAGGGGTCCCACCCTCGCCACCGCCGAGGCGTATAGGACCTTCGTCCAACCGATGTATCCCTCCCCGAGGCCGAAACGCCGCATGGCTTTGTATAGGTAACCCCACTCCAGGCTATCGAAAGCCTTCTCTATATCTACGGATAAGAAGAGTGGCGTTCGTGCGTTCTCCTGCGGGTCCCCCATCAGACGGACAAGGCGTCGGATGTTAGCAGTGGTGCTCCTCGCGGGGATGAACCCCGACTGGTCCCTGTGAACCAGTCTCGGCATGTGCCTCAGCAACCTGGTCGCCAGAATGGTGCTCAGTATTTTATAGTCCGTCGTCAGCATCGACAGCGGCCTATAAGAAGCGGGGTCCTTTCCTTCCCTTCCCGGCTTCAGTAGTGGGATCATCAGGGCCTCACACATAGAGTGGGGCAGCATACCCCTCTTCTTGGCCTCCCTATACACCTCCTGAAGCCGCGGGGCCAGTTGGTCCAAGTATCTACCATAAAATTCTATCGACAGGCCGTCTAGGCCCGGGGTTTTATTCCGCGCCATTCGGTTCACTGCCCCTCTGATTTCCGCGATGTCAATATCTCCGCCCAAGGCATCTGTATCTTCCCGGTCAAGTCGCGGCAGTTGTAGTCCTTCTAAAAAGCCGTCGATATCCTCCTCCCGTCCCTCTAGCGCGCTTTTGTAGAGCGTCTCGTAGTACGTGCTAAAGCCCTCCAATATATCCATCTGGGCCGTGACCACTCCGCCTCCCTCCCTGTCCAAGGCTAAGATCGGTTGGCTACGTTTGTTGGGGTTGGCCAGCCAAGCCAGCAGCGTTCCCGCCTTGTCCCCCTCCGCGTGCGCCCTCACCATGTAGTTCTTATAGTCGAAGCTACGGAGCCTCTCCACTTCAACCGCCACCGCCTCTCTCGCCTCACTCACCGCCTCTTGGCGCTCGGGGTGGCCAGGCCGCGCCAACTCCGCCGCCCTCAACGTCCCCTCCGCCTTGTCCAGGTCCTCCAACAGAGTCCGCCTCACCCCGGCATATTTCCCTATGCAATGCCCTCTGACAGCAATTTTGAAAGCGTCCCACTCTATCGCTCTAAACGCCGTGGACCCATTGTTCTCGTCAAAGTATTGGGTAATCCTATCCCCGAGTGCCACCCGGTATGGCGGGTCGTCTTGCGTTTCAGGCCTTAGCTGCCACGTTGGGACCCTCGAAATCTCAGTCACCCAGTCCAGCGTCAGTAGCAAGGGATTATGATCGGAGAGTGTTCGGTTTAAGTACTCGGTGTGCGCGACTGATTGTATCACGGTCGAGGAACCTAAAAAAGTGTCCAGCCTAACATGGAGGTCATGCAGTGTCGAATAATATGAATAGTCCTTCAGTGTGGGGTGCTGAGCCCTCCAGGCATCCTCCAGGCCCCACCGCCCCTGCCATTCAAGCCCACGCTTCGCTAGCCGGTGTACCGGGGATGTCGCTAGAGGCGGGTGGGATCTATCAAGCACGGGGTCCGCTATTGAATTAAAGTCTCCCCCCAGTAGGATAGGACCCGCCAAGTACCTGGCCAGCACTCCAGAAAGTCTCGCAAAGTACGGCCCCTGATCCGTATTAGGTACGTATACGCTACACAGTACTATATCTCGACCCCTAAGTTTACCCTCAACCGCCACATATCTGCCCTCTGGGTCTATCGTGTGCCTGATTACCTGGAAGTGGGTCCCCGCTCGGATCCAGATCAGAGTGCCCCTCGCAAAAGTGGAGTACGTGGTGTTAAATAACTACCCTCGCCACCTACGTTGCAGCGCTATGCCCTCTTGCTTTGTTAAGTGCGTCTCCTGCAAAAGCGCAATCTGAACACCCCTGCGCACCAAATAAGCGTGAATCTTATGTCACCGTGCCATTGTGTGAAGTCCCCGTACATTCCATGTCACACATTTCACCATTCCAGTATTAACCATAGTCCCATGTCCAAGGCCAGGTTGCCACGCCCCTCCAAATCCAGCCGCAGTCCGTGGCACTATCCCTCCCTCCCCCTAAAGAACCCTGTACCCCCCCTCCAGCTCCCCCACCTCGAGTCCCCCCAACTTCTCCCAGCCCCATCCCCCCCAGAACAGGACCTAACTTCGAAAAAGCAGCTCCCATCCAAACTTACGGAAGAGCAATCTCGCTCGACCACCCACCGAAGCCGCAGTCTACACTGCGGCGGCCTTAAGGGCCTCTAGGGTGCGACCCGGTACCAAGGGCGGCAACCACAATCCCGTCCCCCCGCCCCTCAATCCCCCCCATAGTCATTCACGAAAATCCAATCATTTCGGCAGCTTAGCTCATCCTCAGGAAGAGCCGGATCCTCCGGCCTCTGCACTCCAGCCGCACGGGATGGCCCCTCCTTCAGCCTTCCACGATTTCTCCCGAGGTCTGCGGGGTCACCACCGGGCCCCTGGCCCCATTAAGTTCGGATTGGTCCGTGTCCGAGCTTGTGACACGGCTCTCTGAGCCCGACCCGCGGGTCGACCGGGCCGCCGCCGCCCCCGACAAGCTCACCACCGCCTGCAGGGCCGCCTTCCTCTCTTCATCAGTTTGCGAGACTGTGGGCCGTCCATCTCTCCGCTTCCTCTGCCGGAGCCTCCGCGATTTCCGCACAGGTTGCCATCGTTGCTCCTCTGCCACTCTGGATCTCGCTCCGTCCGTCCCCGCCTTGTACTCTACC
This sequence comes from Triturus cristatus, assembly GCF_964204655.1. Classification (NCBI taxonomy): domain Eukaryota; kingdom Metazoa; phylum Chordata; class Amphibia; order Caudata; family Salamandridae; genus Triturus; species Triturus cristatus. Next base: position 106,625,032 of record NC_140583.1, on the reverse strand, counting down.
CACCACGCCCAGGCGTCCTCCGCCGTGGGGAAGAACACCGTCTTATTGTCGACCACCACTCGCAATTTGGCCGGGAAAAGGAGCGAGTACTGGATTCCCTCGGCTCGCAGCTCTCGCTTGAGCGGCAAGAAGGAGGCACGCAGCTTCTGAGTCTCGAATGTATAATCCGGGAACATGGTAACGTTGCTGTTAGCCACTCGGAATGGACCCGCCTCCCTTGCTCGCTGCAGTAGCCAGTCCCCGTCTTTGTAATGCAGCAGCTTCATCACCACTGGGCGCGGCGGTTGGCCCGGCCTAGGGGGTCTTGCCGGCACACGGTGCGCCCGCTCCAGCGTGAAGAAGGGCGAGAGCCCGTCCGGAGCCACCTCCGTTTGCAGCCAGGCGTCCAGGTACCCCACCATGTCATCCCCTTCTGTTTTCTCCGGCAGACCCACCAAGCGAACGTTGTTCCGCCTGCTGCGGTTTTCAGCTTCCTCCGCCCGCCGCTCCAGGACTTGTATACGGTCTAGCGCTTGAACCAGCCTCCCCTCCAGTGACTTGCGCGCCGGCACCAACTTCTGTAGCGTGTCTTCTACGGCCGTGACCCTGTCCTTCAGTTTACCGTGGTCTGCTCGCAGGATCCCCAAGCCGGACGCCACTTGAGCTATATCCTGTTGCAGTGCATCTTTTGTGGCCGCTATGGCCTCCAGGATACAGTCTCGCATCTGCTGTAAGTCTGCAGGGCTCTGGGTGGGCCCATCTCTCACCTCCGACTCAGACACCGCCTCTCCACCTTTAACCCTGGGTTTGCCCATGGTGCAGTTGCTTCCGCCGATCGCGGTTCTCTCGCAGTGCCGGTGCCGTCCTCCAGGTAGGTCTCCCCCAAGGTACTCAGGGGGCCAGCGGGCGCCCGCCACCCGCCCCCGGGTTTGTCGCTACACTGCTCGTCCTTGTTCCAGGGACTCTGCCGCTCCGCCGGTCTTCAGCGACCTCGCGCAGGGTGCCACCTAAGCGCAGGGGCCAGCACAGCCCAGCACCTCTCCCCCTCGGGGCCTGCTCTCCGGCAAGTGCCTCCCTCTGTATTCCTTGTGGTCGCTGTCCCCGCCTCAGCCTATCGACTCCTCAAGGCCGCAGGGCGCAGTTCTCCACCGATAGGGCGCTCGGTCGTCGTACAGCTGACCTCCCCTTCAGTCTGCCACTTCAGTCCTCGCTGGGGGCCCCGCTATTCGAAGGAGGCACTATCCGGTGCCCCCCCGCCGCCGTCCTCAGACGCTTCCGCGCCGGTCCAGGGGCCGCGGCAGCGTCAGTGCCCCTCAGGTCTCGCCCCCACTCAAGCTTCCATCTGGGGGCACCCCCCTCGAGCTCCTCGGGCTCCTCTCAGCGCAAGGGATCCCGGCGTCGGGGGCCCCCGGCCTCTCACCTCCTTCATGCCAGCCGCCGCCCCGGCCGCCTCGCCTGCTACACAGGTGCCAGCCCCTCTCGCCAGTTCCGCCAGCGCCTCCACTGCTCGGAGTGCGGGCCCGCCGATTCAGCATGGGCCGTCCAGGCCGGCAATCCATCTCCGGGGCCCCAGACAGGGTCCGCCAATCCTCGTTCTCTCCGGGCAGCTCCCTCCACCTCGATCCGCTGCACCAGAAGGCCACAGGCCTCAGGGAGTGTGTCGGGACGAGCCGCGTCCTCTGACGGCCGATCCGCCGCCCGCCCAGCGCCCACCAGCAGGACTCAGGGTCTCAGCACCAATCTCCCTTCCTCAATCAGGGCCAGCCCAGGTGGGTCTCCACGCGCCGTCTCCGGCCCTGCAGGGTCCTCTCGGTCCCGGCCCCCGCTAGCAGCGCAGGTCCGGAGTCGCGGCCGCCATTTTAGGCCGCGTCACTCGCCAGGTCGGCACTTTCCTGCCCCGGTCATTCTCCCCCGGATCGGCACCGGAGGGCGTCCCTCGAGTCGCCACCGCCCGCCCCGCACTCGGAGCCGCCACAGGGGCCCGGTGTGCGCCGGATTCCGCGTTGTCTGCAGGATGTTCGCGGGGATCGGGAGCGGAGCTCTGAGCTCACGCCGCCATTCCACTCGGCATCTAAGCCACGCCCCCCAAAAGGTGAGTTCATGTTATAGGAGTTGGCAGTTCTCCTGTCCTGGATTTCTATTTAACAACCCTAATGAATTCTAGGATTTGTAGTCTTGGACCACTTCAATTGCGCCTGTTCTACTAAAGAGTCATTATTTGTTACAGAGAGCACAGGCCTGGCCTTTAACATCCTTAGTATGAGCTCAAAAATACCTGCATGCAAAGTGCTGTTGACTAGAGACCGAAGAATAGCTGTAGCTGTCAGTCATAACGTGAGGGCACCATGTGTCGATGCCCCAGCTTCATCCCAAACAAGTTTCAATTAGCCTCCTCTTTCTGGACACACCATGGACACTGAGGGGCTGATTTACAAGCTCCGTGCAGGGCCGAACTGGCCGTAGTGGGCACCTAGCATTTCCCCGGTGGGCCGGAGGGGTGGGGGCCGGTTTTGTGGCCGCAGGGGGCCATTTTTCTTACAGGGTGCCGGTTTTGCAGCAGTGCTGCAAAATCGGCCCTCTATAAGAAAAGCGGGAGCAGTGCTTAGCGGCTAACAACCCCCTCCCCTCCCGTTCCCAGGGCCGGTGGAGAAGCAACCTGCCAGGGCTGGTTGCTGTTCTCAGACCGGTCCTGGCTCCGTGCACCGCTGGAACCAGCCACGGCCGCTAAGAGTGGTGCGGCCTGCTGGGGGAGATTTCGAGAGACGACCACAAGGGAAAAATAATTCTTTATTTAATTTTCCCTTGTGGTTGTCTCTCGAAATCCCTCCAGCCAGCCCTACTGCCCCACTGCTCTTACCTGCAGCGGCCGCGGCTGTCCGGAACGTCACTTTTATTGGCGTTCTTATGGCGCAGTGTGCAGAGTCATAGCTAGAAGGCCACCTAAGCCCACCCTACGTGACTTTTAGTGGCCTCATAGATATTGTGTGAGGCAACGCAGTGCAAGTCACTGCGTTGCTTCACACTGCTTCAGGCAGGCATGCCATGGGCGTTGCGGTCACTGTTCTCACTCAATCCCCATGGTATTTGACACAATCCACAATCCCTGATTTACAACACAGCATAAATCCAGGAATGCCTCAAAACTGTGTGCCTCTCCACGGGAGGTGTAACAACTGTTTCTGTGCAGGAAAATGCCCCTTCCTGCCCACAAAAAAATCATGCCAACAATGGACACACTCTTGCACCATGGTGCAAGGGTGGCTATGTTGGTGCCAGGCACCAATTTGTGCGCCAGATCATTGTAAGAGAACAGAAATGCACGGTATCTCATAGATACGACTCATTCCTGTCCTTTTCTTTTGATGCAGTGCAGCAAAGTGACGTGCAGCGCTGTCCTGCAACAAACTGTTGGAAATGAAGCCCTTAAAAAGTGAAAAGCCCTGAGGCACATTGTTGGAGGGGACTGAACCACAAACACTATCAGGTTACATGTTTAATAGTCCCTCACTTCCATACTCTTTCTTTTATGAACACTATTAGTAGCCTGCCACCGTTTTCACAGCCCATGGAATGGCATTGCCAATACATACATGTAACACGCAGTGCTTTTGGTTACATACACTGGTCAACCAGACTGCAGTTATCACAATTATAGAAGAGTTCAATCAAGTTGTCAACAAAACCTGTTAGAAAGGGCACAACATGCGACTATCATTAGATGAAGATAGGTATTTAAATATTAGAATTATTTTTGTCATATATATTTAGAAACAACCTTGGAAATAATTGACTTTGGAAATGCATGCAGGTAGCACCTTTCTGTGTGCGCGTGTGTGTGCACCTTTCTACAAGGTAATCTATTCACAGAAAGAGAGCTGCAGACAGGTTTACACTGATACACTGACACAGAGAGCTGCAGACAGGTCTCCACTGGTAAAGAGAGCTGCAGACAGGTTTACACTGATACACTGACAAAGAGAGCTGCAGACAGGTCTCCACTGGTAAAGAGAGCTGCAGACAGGTTTACACTGGTAAAGTGAGCTTCAGGCCGGTTTCCACTGACAAAGAGAGCTGCAGACAGGTTTACACTGATACACTGACAAAGAGAGCTGCAGACAGGTCTCCACTGGTAGAGAGCTGCAGACAGGTTTCCACTGGTAAAGTGAGCTGCAGACAGGTTTACACTGACAAAGAGAGCTGAAGACATGTCTCCACTGGCAAAGAGAGCTGCAGACAGATCTCCACTGGCAAAGAGAGCTGCAGGCAGGTTTCCACTGCCAAAGAGAGCTGCAGACAGGTTTCCACTGGCAGAGCGAGCTGCAAACAGGCCTCCCATGGCAAAGAAAGCTGCAGACAGGTTTCCAATGACAAAGAGAGCTGCAGACAGGTTTCCACCTACAAAGAGAGCTGCAGACAGGTTTCCACTGGAAAGTGAGCTGCAGGCAGGTTTCCACTGACAAAGAGAGCTGCAGACAGGTTTCCACTGACAAAGAGAGCTGCAGACAGGTTTCCACTGGTAAAGTGAGCTGCAGACAGTTTTCCACTAACAAAGTGCGCTGCAGACAGGTCTCCACTAGCAAAGTGAGCTGCAGGCAGGTTTCCTCAGACAAAGAGAGCTGCAGACAGGTTTCCTCTGACAAAGAGAGCTGCAGACAGGTTTCCACTGGCAAAGAGAGCTGCAGAAAGGTTTCCACTGGCAAAGAGAGCTGCAGACAGGTTTCCGCAGACAAAGAGAGCTGCAGACAGGTTTCCTTATACAAAGAGAGCTGCAGACAGGTTTACACTGACAAAGAGAGCAGCAGACAGGTTTCCACTGGCAAAGAGAGCTGCAGACAGGTTTCCACTGGCAAAGAGAGCTGCAGACAGGTTTCCACTGACAAAGAGAGCTGCAGACAGGTTTACACTGGCAAAGTGGCTTTTCCAATGCTCATAGTTCGGGCTCATCAATGCTTGCTGTTTAGCTTGTGGTGTTATTCTCCACAGGGTAGGGTTGTTTTATGTGTTCTGTGGGCAAAGGGGTGGCGGACTGCTAGAGGATCTTATAATCTTTAATACACTTTTACATACAAATGGCAGCTTTTGTCTGGGTATGCTATACATCTGTAGGAATCCCCCATGTAGTTTGTTTGGGTTCTTCGTCAGGAGTGGTGTTTGTCAGTATTGGTCTCTCATCTGGATACAGCTAAGCGAGTCTTATTATTATGTTGTAATAATTCCCTAGAAAAGTAACATGGAATTCCAGAGAGAGCTGAAGACAGCGAGGATCTTCATACCGATAGCAGGCTGGCTCACTTTTACCGAGCCTTGTGGTCTTGGCATCCCCTTTCACATGGCTGTCTTCTCTCTTGTGCCTGGAATTTAGAGTAAGAGCTGTCCACAGAATGGTAGGCTCCTTCACATCACACAAGTGTTCACATCTTTGGGAAATTGCATTTAATGTTTCTAGTGAACTGTCATGATTGGGCCAAAATCAGAAGTAGAAACATAGCGAGATATTGCGAAATTTGGAGGTGGCAGCCATTTTCAATCTTGAGCTATTTTAAATCTGTTTAGTTGTGTCCTCATTGCGTGAGTGAGAATTTCTAGCATGTGGTTGTGTTGATGCAGAGCAAGGCTACTGGAATTATGTAATTTTGCTGGAGTTTTCACATAATTATGGATTTGCCGCATTTGCCAACAGAATTTGTTTCTAGTTCAAATGATTGAAAAGTGTTTCTGCGGAGTGGAAGGCCCTTTGCATAGGTTGACTGATCATCCTTCTGTTGCTTATTGCCATATTTGGGCTGTTAAATAGGTATTAATGAGGTAAAACCTATGACCAGACAATGTTAATATTTGCAAAAAATGCAAAATAATAAAGGAATACTGGCTCAAAATGTGCTCTATCACGCCACAAATCTGGCTTTTTTGCAGCATAATTTAGTCAACCATACCACATAATTTGGCACTCCCATGGTATAGATCCCCTGAAAAACTACCTACCGGTGCTCGGTGGAGTTCAATAGGGTTTAGGGTGGGTTCCATTGGTGTGAGAAGTGTGGGTGACGTGGGGGATATATCCCCCAGATTTTGGAATGGGGGGATACGTGGGACAAGGGTGGGGGTCGAGGAAACATAAGAATTTCCCCTCTCCTTTCTGTGTTTCTCAGGACCATTAGCTCATGAAAGTGCTACCTATAATGGTCTTACACTTGATCTATCACCTGCCTCCAGTTACCTGTGACCAACCTGATAGTCACAGTATAAAGGTAACATCATAGAGTCCACCGCCCTCTGCTCTTTGGCTGTGCTGCACCCCTCCAGCAAATCTTTATCACCTTGCAGCCACAGCTGCCTACAGTCTGCACTTGTAAGGACAAGAGGAGAGAGGTCTTTTGTTGATTGCTGTGTGATCCTTCCCCACAGTCTGCACTTGTAAGGACAAGAGAAGAGAGGTCTTTTGTTGATTGCTGTCTGATCCTTCCCCTTCTCAGCCCTACTCTACCTGCTGCCTCGAAGACCGAGCCCTGAAGGCAGCAGGAAGATTTGGAGAAGCAAGCAAAGGAGATTTAAGAAAATACAATATGTGTCTAGGTGCTTCACCACTCACAGGGCGAGCATCCGCACCGCACCACAGCTGTGTGCACTGATCACCACTCAAGATAAACACTTGCAGAGACACTCACACACACATGCATAGGTGCACACAGACTCACACACATGGACCAAATATTGGAAGTGTGCAGAAAAAAATACTTAATGGCACATTCCTCGGTACGTCAATCTCTCCAGATGGAATTTTTCTCCTGTAACACAAAAATTCTAACGTTTTCTGATCTGTAACATTTCATAAAAATCAGTAAAAATGACTACTGAAGTCAGCATTTTATGCATTTGCTCAACATCACCCCCAAACTACCTCTTGGTAATGATGTTAATACCATGGAAATGAACGTATCCAAATGGTTATTTGATGCCAGTAATAAGCATGCACCCTTAAAAAAAGTTAAATTAGCACGTCGGGCGGATGCACTAAGATGGTTTTCAAATGACCTAAAAATCCAGAAACTGGCCTTAGGCCAATTAGAGAGGCAGTGGCGTCTGAAGTACTCCCCTGAAAAAAAACTATTATATACTTCTGCCCGGAAAGACTACAAGAAAAGCATCCTCGTCGCCAAAGCTGCCCATTTCTCCACACGTAGTCTTAAATTTAATAAAAATTCGAAAGAAATCTTTGCCATAATTGACAAACTATCTAATCCTGAGCGAATTCTTTTGAAGGCTATGCCCTCCCAAGCACTATGTAATTCATTAAATTAATATTTCATTGATAAAATTATCACTATAAAGGCCAGCATCCCTGACCACCTTTCTTCACCTGACTTCTCTATGGTACATCGAAACAATAGCACTCTTAGCTGCTTTCCCATTATCAGCAATGAGATTCTTCAAGACTTGCTAGTGAAAATCAAATCAGGCGCCCCGTCTGACTGTTGACCCCCTCATATACTGAAGGACTGCCTCGCAATCCATTCTGGCCCTGCACTTGCCTTATTGAATGAATCTATTTCATCTGGCATAGTCCCCCTGGCTTTTAAGAAAGCAGTAGTGGTACCCCTCTTGAAAAAATCTGGAGCTGACCCCGCGCTCCTATCCAACTATCGCCCGATCTCCCTGCTACCTTTCTTGGCTGAGGTTCTAGAGGGCTATGTAGCTAAATGCCTCTCCAATTTTTTAGAGGCATCGAAATATCTGGATCCTCATCAGACTGGATTTCGGCCAGCCCACTCTACCGAATCCGTGATCCTAGCGGTCATGGATTCCCTCCGGGACCACGCTGATAGAAGCTCCCCCCAGGCACTGGTCGTGCTGGATCTTTCCGCAGCCTTTGACACGGTCAACCATACTATTTTGGCCAACCGTGTCAGACAGGCTGGTGTTCAAGGGACGGCGGCTCGCTGGTTCACTTCCTGTTTGGAGGACCGTTCTCAGGCTGTTCGTCAGGGACAGTTTCTGGCGCCTCCACGCAATACCAACTGTGGGGTCCCACAGGGCTCGGCCCTCTCTCCTCATCTGTTTAATCTTTTTTTGGCGCCCCTGATCCAGTCTCTTAAGGGCAAAAATGTGTCGGTCTTCAACTATGCAGATGATCTGCAGCTTATTTTCAGAGTCGACAGCTCACACAACTCTGTCACTGACTTCCAGGCCACCATGTTATACATCCAAAGCTAGATGGATCACAACCATCTCAAATTAAACCCTGGTAAGACAGAGATAGTTCTCACCGGAGATAGCCATAAGTACTGGGGCCCTCACTACAGGCCACCTGAGCTTGGTTCTCCTCCCCTTCCTTCCACATCACCCCAAACCTTAGGAGTCTCTCTTGACAGCGATCTCTCTCTGAAAACTCAGGTTGGAGCGGTTGTGTCCAAGTGTTTTTTTCAAATGCGTAAAAGCAGGAAGATACATCGCCTTCTCACTTATGATGCCTTGACATAGGTCATGATAGCCACGGTTCTATCTCATCTGGACTAGTCCAACTCTGTGTATTTAGGCATGCCACACTACCTGCTTAAACGATTACAGATGGTCCAGAACCACGCAGCCCGATTGGTCTATCGACAACCTAAATGGCAATCAGCAACCCCCCTGTTGAAGAAACTACATTGGCTCCCCATCTCTCAGCGCTGTGCCTTTAATACGGGGTGCCTCTTTTTTAAATCCCTGCACGGTATCAGTCCTGAGTTTATTAACAGCATGATACTTAGGCATAGCCCCACACGCAACTTAAGGTCTGCCCATCTCTCACTCCTCTCTATCCCGGCGTTCAAACAGGTACGTCAAGGAGGCCGCAGATTTGCCACCCTTGCCCCTTAATTGTGGAACTCCTTTCCGTTGGAAATCCGGTCTTGCACAGACCTTCTGCAATTCAGGAAATCCCTGAAAACGTGGCTATTTGCACAGGGTTAGCTTCTATGGGGCATATTTATAATAACTGACGCATCCCTGCATATCAGCAGGGATGCGCCAGTTATTTTGCGCCCCAGCTCCGCCACCATGGATGCGCCGCATTTATAATGCGGCGCATCCATGGGGCAAAAACGGCACAGATGCGTCACGCATCTGTGCCGTAAAAGTGGCGCATTGCTGGAGTTGCGTCGCAAGCGCGACGCAGCTCCAGCAATGCTCTGGGGGGGCGCTATCTGCACAATGCTGCGTCAATCCTTACGCCTGCTTCAAGCAGGCGCAGGGTTTTGACGCAGCATGGGCTCAAAAGTGACTGAGTGAAATCTTGTAGATTTCACTCAGCCACTTTTAGGAGGCGTTCCTGCGCCGGAACGCCCCCACCTGCCCTGGAACGCCTACATGTGGCGCAGGGCTTTACAACGTGACGCATCTCCCAGATGCGTCACGTTGTAAATACCCCGCACCATGGCGCAGGATTTGCGCCGCTGCTGCGTCACAAAAGTGACGCAGCAGCGGTGTAAATAAGGCGCAAGTCAAACATAAATCTGCCCCTATGTTTCTCTCTGATAGCTTTCCGAGCCTTAGCGCCACGAAGCCACCCGGCGTACGTGCGCTCTACAAATTTTTATTAACATTAACTAGTTGGTATGGTGGCTCAGTGTGCTAAACGTTGTTTGCTAATTGTAGGCACTCATTTTGGTAGGGGGATGTTATTTCCATTGACACGGTTGTGTCATAATCTGCAAGTCACAAATTCCTTGACGAGAAACCCCATGATGCCTCCTCCTTTCTCTATTCCTCTTATCTAGTATTCTCCCATGGAACCTTCCCTACCCTGCCCCTCTTCACTCTGTCTGACTCCACCTCACCCTTCTTTCTGCTACACTTGTCTTTCTGCCTTACTCACCCTCTCTCCACCTCACTTCCCTCTTCCGACCTCACTCCCCTTTGCTCTCGGCCTCCTCTCTTCTCCCTCCCTCTGCCTCCACTATTTCTCCCATACTCCTTCTCCTCCACTCGATCCCTCTTCTTTCTACCTTGCTATCAACCCCTCCTGCTCTGCCTCCCCTTTTGACTCTCCCCCTTTTCAATCTTTGTGCTTCTGCTCTGTGCCTTAACCTCCTGTCTGCATTGTCCAAACTTCACCTCTACGGTGGGTGAAGATAACGACAATGCATCACCTGGCTCCCTCATTTCCCCATGCTCTTAAACAACACGTGGAAGACAGGTTTACTTATTCTCTACACTGCATGTCAGTCAGGGCCAGCTTTAGGGTTGGTGATGCCCTGTGTGCAGGACCGGACTGGGATCGCAAACCAGCCCTATCAATTACGTCCGACCGGCCCGGGTAATCAAGGAGTGGGCTGGCGGGAACACTGCTGCAGCAAAACCGCCCCAGTAACAACAAGCATTTGCAATGCGATAGGTCTCGCATTTGCAAGAGTTTGAGCTATTGGCATTGTAAATGACTATGCCTTTTATTTCTGTGTTTTGAAAACCTGCAAGCGGTGCGTAAACACGCACTTTGTACAGATAGTCCTTGCTTACGAGAAGCAAGGATGGCAGTAAAATTGGCTTAGTTATCACCAGCCTTGCTTCTCGTAAGCAAAGGCTATAAGTACAGAGTGCAGGTTTACGCCCCTCTTGCAGCTGCCCAGGATTCCGCTCCCAGCCTGACCAACATGGGACGCTATGACTGTGAGGCCCCCTGTCCTGGACCACACAGCTGTATTCAGTCAAAATATTACACTAACACGGAGTATTAAATATCATGACTTAGAAATATCGACCATTAAATACTAATGGGGTTCTCCCAAAGAACGAGGACCTGGGAATCAATACAGTATGAACATTTGGTCCTGATGTATTTTTTAACTAACCTCAGGAGTGTGGGGCCAGAGAAATTAATTCAAACGGTCATATAGAAAGTACTGCTATGCATTAATTAAAATCACAGAGAGAAAGGGACAAATGACAACAAAAGTTTTAAGAAAAAATCTTTCTGTATATATTTTTGAAAAAACAATCTACATTTAACCATTAAGACAATAAGGGGTTGTCAGGAAAAGGGCGAAGAAAGAGGTGCTCATATGTGGTGTGAACGTGAAAAAGTAAAGAATCAATCAAAGGAGGTAAAGAAAGTATCAGAATTTATATACAAAACATTGGTACGAAAAGGTACATATTTGGCCGAACCAATGCTAAGCCTGTATAAGATTGTTTTTACAAAAATATATAAAGAAAGATTTTTGCTTAAAAACTTGTGTTGTCATTTGTCTCTTTCTGCGATTTTAATTAATGCATAGGACAACAGTTTGGATGACCGTTTGAATTAATTTCTCTGGCCCCACACTCAAGAGGTGGGTTAAAAAATACGTCATTAATATCGTATGCAAAAATATAGTTGTTTAAAATATCGATTTTTTTAAATATGTATTTTAGTGTATATTTTAAATGTATGTGATGTATTTTTTTATAAGTATTGTTTATGTTTTTGATATATGTGTTAATTTTTTAGTATTTATTAATTTTATTTTAATTAAATGTTGTATTTTTTTAGTTCCGTCGCAGGTTGTGGGTTTATAGGGGAATAGGGTGGGAATAATTTATTATAGTAAGCTATTGAATATTTTTTATTTATGAATATTTATTTAATTGAGATTTTATAATGTTAATTATGTTTCTAAATGTTTTGGGTACATTTTATGTGTGGGTTGTGGGATTTATAGGGGTATAATGTGGGAAGTAATTTATTTATAATTAATTATTAATTAGTTAAATAATTAACATCAATTAATTGATAATTATTTATAGTAATTGTGTAATTAATTCTAGGTGCAGGTTGTGGGGTTTATAGGGTTGAAGGGTGGGGAGTAATTTATTTTTAATTAATTATTAATTTGTTAATTGATATTAATTATCTAATTGATAATTAATTATGGTAATTGTGTAATTAATTTTAGGTGCGGGTGGTGGGGCTTATAGGGGTAAATGGTGAAAAGTAATTTATTTTTAACTATTTATAATTAGTTGTTAATTAATATTAATTATTTGACAATTAATTCTGGTAATTTTGTAGTTCATTTTAGGTGAGGGTTGTGGGAATTATAGGAATAAAGGGTGGGAAGTAATTTATTTTTAAATAATTAATAATTAGTTGATTATTATTATTAATTAATTAATTGATAATTAATCAGGGTAATTGTGTAATTATGTTTGTGTGTGTGGGTTGTGGGTTTATAGGGGTGAAGGGTGGGGAGTAAATTATTTTATATATTTTATAATTAGTCGTTAAATACTATTAGTTATTTAATTGAATTTTATTTTAATTGTGTAATTCATTTTTTTACACATTAATTTTAGGTGTGGATTGTGCGGATTATAGGTGTAAAGGGTTGGAAGCTAATTACATTTGATGTGTTTTCATTAAAATATTTGTTTAATTGATAATTAATTGTGTTAGATATGCAAATAATTTTATTTTTGATTTGGGTTGTGAGTTGTGTGGTCTTATAGGGTAGGAAGTAAATAGACTACATTTATGTAACAACTAATGTTTTTGTTTATAAATAATTTCTATATCAATATTCTATTTTCATTTTTTAAATATTTTATTTAATATAATATTTGTAGGTATTTGTGACATATATTTAACATTATAATATGTTTTTAACGTGTAGGGGCTGATTCCAAATCCGACCGCAAAACTAACCGACCGACACGGTCCCGGACCGAATTTCGACCGACACGTACCAGCGCCGTACGACCTGTGCAGTGAGTGAATTACAACCGACACGTATGGAATAGAAGCCGTACGACCGAGCCGGAGGGAAAATAGTGATCCGGCCAGAAAACCGACGCGATTTTCACCGACCGACACGAACTCGGAATCAACCCGACGGACCTGTACCCGCGATGTACGATTAGCGCAGTACGATGCAATGCGTGTAAAACCAGACCGACTCGCATGGAGAGCAAGCCGCACGCCCGACACGCACAGACAACCCGGCACACAAGCAATAGAGACCGCCGCGAACGATGCCTACCAAACACAGAAGACAGGCAGCGTGAACGAGGCGGAGAAGCCAGCACGAGACAATAGCAGCGTTCGTTTCCGTCACATGAACGTCTCCTACATGCCTACAAAACATAAAGGAAAAAACACATAAAAAGGACCAAACAAGCAACGACTAAGCCAATAAATACCCAACACAAATTAATTGGACAAAGACACACCCAGAACTCCAACTATATAAAGGACTACAATCACTACCACCATCCCTTGCAAACAGGAGACACAGCCAGCAGCAATCACCAGTACACAGTAACCACAGACACACTCACAACTCACCCATCACACAACTCACACACCATCACCACCTCATACAAAAGCACACACACATACACACAGCAAAACCAACACCAAACCACCCTCACTTGCACCCTCACACACACATCCCTCACCACCACCACCCATCATCATGCCCTCAAAGAAGAATCCAAAGTTCACAGATAGTGAGTTAGAAGTGCAGGTAGACGAGATCATCAGAGTAGAGCCACATTTGTTTGGTACATTGGTTCAAAGGACCCCCATCTCACAGAAAACCAAGATGTGGGCGAGGATTGTGGACAAGGTGAACGCACAAGCACCAACGTTGCGCACAAAGGACGATATCCAGAACAGGTGGTATGACGTGCGCAGGAGGGTCAAGAAACTCATCGAGAAAGATCACGCCTTGAGTCAGCGCACCGGCGGTGGCCCTCCTGCCAAACCAGTCTACTTCAGGACCTGGGTGGTGAAGGTTCGGGACATCCTACCACCAGAGAGCGTCCGTGGCCTAACAGACATCCCAGAGACTGGTGAGTACACAAACAACATACCCAAGATTGTGTGGCAAGGGCACAGTGAAACCATGCAACCCAAGCAAACCTACACTAACCAATAGATAATGAACCTAAGATGTGTATGCCAGTCACACAAACACAATACCTGCCATCTCATAGTGCCTGCGGACTGTGTCATGACATGCACCAACCTACAAACAAATAGAGCAAGCCACTGGCACTAAGCCAAATACATCCAGCCAGACAGTTTGCCATCACAAACACACCACCTCACAGTACAGCTGACTGTCAGGAATGAATAGTGGGGATGCAGGTGAAGTGACTGTAGACAAAAGCATGATGGGGCCTGTAGTCACAGATAATGCTCCCCCTCCTGATTGGCCCATCAAGACCTCTCTGAAACATGCCCACATCACAGGGAGTGGAAAATGACTGACAAGATGGCTGACACTGGGTCCTGCTGTGGGGAGCACAAGGCCCTGCTAGGGCATGTGCGCAAATCAGAAGCAGGACACCACTGACTGACATCCTGAAAGACAACTTGCACGCCCTACAATGGAAGCACGTGTCATGATGGGAAGGAGGACTGACAGCCCTGACCATACTAATCAGCATGGGGAGACACCCCCCCAACACAAACTCCACACAACTCACCGGGTACAATGCATTGACACACACCTCATTGAAATATCAGCAAAAGATACCCCGTACTGGGTGCTGCTGTGTGAAGCACAGGGGCTCACTTGGGACTTGTAGCCAAATAAACACCAGGATTTCACAGTCAGCCATCTTGCCATTGCTGTCACACCCCCACACAGGGAAGCAGAGTCAAGAGGGAGGAAGCATGGGCATGCTGGGAAGGGGGGTGTAGCCAAGAGTATGATGGGACTCGCAGTCACAGACAACCTACACCCACCCACATGGCCCAGCAAGATCAACCTGAAACATACTCGCCTCACAGTGAGTGGGAAGGGACTGACAAGATGTCTGACACTGGGCTCTGTTGTGGGGAGCGCAAGGCCATGCAGGCAAATGGCCAATAACAAGATCAAACTCTGTTTGTGACAAGCTGGGAAAAAGTAGTGTACAGGCAGGCATCTGTTAGAAAAGTAGAAAATGTCAAGTTTGTGAACCAACGATGCATGTAGAAACATAAATCACATTGTGTGTCTCTTCCAAACACAGGTCGTGCTGGGCACCCAGTGACAATTGATGAGGATACCCAGTCCCAGACTCTGTTGGACACTGAGCTCTCTGGTCTGACTCTCTCACTGTCCTCTTCGGATGACGACGACTAACCTGGCCCCTCCGGTGTGAGCCATCATACAGCACCAGCAGCAGCAGCAGCAGCAGCAGCAGCAAGATCTGCCCCCCCTGTACCCACGCCTCCAGCATCTGGACACCGACAGGGCACCCCTGCCAACACGGACAGACCAAGGACAATCAACACCCACAGCACAGGGACACAGGACCCCCGGAAGCTACAGCCAGCACCACCAGCAACACCACCGAAGGGGTCCCAGGGTCACCTGTGCGTACCGCCGCTGTTCCTGCCCGTGTGGAGAGGGGTGCTGGGAGGGGTGGGAGGCACAGGGCACGCCTTGCAGAGGGGTCTGGACTGCATGATGACCCCCTACTGGCACGCATCATAGATGCGTACCAGGATAGCACCGGAGGATTTGGCCAGGTAGTGGGGATCCTCAAGGACATTCTACACAAGCAGGTCACCCACCATGCCCGCATGGAGGCAAAGTGGGATGCCCTTACTGCGGTGCATCGGGACATACTACAATGCCTCCGCCAGATCAACACCAACCTGTCCCCACCCCCTGTGTGCCCACAACATCTGTCGCAACACCATCTGCCAGCGCCACAGAGAGGGAGGAGGACTCTGGCGGAGAGTCCCCTGCACCGCAGAGGCCTGCACATGAGGATCCCCCCACCCCCGGAAGAAGAGGGGTCGTCGGAAGAAGGACATGTGAGAGGCAGATGTCCCAGCACATCCCCCAGGGCCTCTAAACCTGTTCTGGACAATGTTCTTTGTGCGCAACCCGTTCACCTTGTCCAATCGCACACAACTCGCCCATATGACATGGAGGGTTCATGTTGGGCCAATGTAGCAGACGACTGTGGACTTTACTCTGGACATTTCATCTACCAGCACTTCCAACTCCAATGTGAACTTTGGATTCCCAAACCACTGTACAGCACCCACCATCCTGTGCACCTCAACAATGTGACCAATGTAAGGTGAGTCATGGGGATGTGACACATGTGAGGGAGACACACGACTATGGCAAGACAAAACATACTCACCATGGCCATGTTACTCATCACACACAATGATGTTGACCTGAAACACATTGGCATGCACAGACACAACACCAAGCACAGTCAGTGGTAACAAGTCCACAGGTGAGGTAAGCAGATGTCACTCAGATATGGGAAGACAGACAACGCACATACCAAAGCGTAGCACAGGTTAATTACACATCAGCAACACGTTTATTCCACAATAGTTGCACGGTAATTCTACGTAACAGTGGACACACGCTCACAATGTGTTGGAGAATGGAAGTCCAGGGATGTGTGGTACATCAGTTGATGGGAATTGTCAACTTCAACACTGGTGTTGGCTTCTGGGTGTTGGGGGTCAGTGTTGACCACACAACAGGCAAAGGACCCTGGGAAGGACAGACAAGATACAGTCAAAAGCACAGACGAACAGGAGAGAAATGCAATACACATGCACAAAACATGTTGCAAAACATCTACACAAACACTAGTTAGCAGTACTACCCTATTGTGGAGTACACACCCGCTGAATGGACACATCACAGCACGCATCCAGTCAAGTGGCACACAGACACACTCAGACAGCAACAGAGCTGGCTCAACACATTCCTGGCTATCTCCATACATTCACATAACAACCCTGGAAACTCACTTTCAGGTGAAGAAGTTGTTGATGAGCTGGGAGCGGACGTCACCATCATCTTCATCATCACTGGCATCTTGGCCCAGGCCAGGATCCTCCACAGGTGCCGGACGTTGGTCGTCGTCATCCTCATCCTGGATGAGAGGCACCTCCTTCCGCACCGCCATGTTGTGTAGCATGCAGCAGACCAGTATTATTTTGCACACCTTTGCAGGCTCATATGGGTGGGCCCCTCCGGTCTTGCCAGGCACGCTGAGCTGGCATCTGTGACATCAGCGTTGCAATGTGACTACTCCTCATAATGTAGGCATTGTGCGCAGAATCAAGGAACCGTGCACACACATGTGTGATCAAAATGTCAGCAAGACAGACCACCAGAGCATTGATCGAATGGTAGTGCTTCCTGTTACGGTATGCCTGCTCCAGTGCCTGTGGTGGTATCAGGGCAACATGTGTCCCGTCAATGGATCCAATGACGTTTGGCATCCTCCCCAGTGTATAAAAGGCATCCTTAATTTCAGGGAGTTCATCTTGGCTCGGGAACTTGATATACAGGTCGAGGAATTGCAACATCCCCTCCAAGACATCGCGTAGCACCCGACTAAACATCGTTTGCGACACCCCACAAGCAGTAGCCACAGTGTACTGGAAGGTACCAGTAGCAAAGAAGTGCAGGGCTGCCATCACCTTCACCTCTGGGGTCAGTGCTGTAGGGTATGTTCGGCCAGGTAGCAGATGTGGCGCCAACTGCTCCGCCAACTCCTCAATCAGTGGCCTGGTGAAGCGGTACCGTCTGATGCTGTCTCGTTCCTGCATGGTTGCAAGGTTTGGGAACGGACGATGGACAGCTGGTGCCTTGCAGTACAGAGATGCACAAAGGAAGATTGTCAGTACATCCCCCCATGTGGCCATGACCACGATCACTCTCACATGCTAGTTCATGACATTACACAATGTACTGAGGTGTGTGCTGTTGCTCATGGACACATATGTCACCTACAAGACCACCACCTCACATCTCAATTCCACATGTCCACATGAGTGCCATGTAGTGCAATGGGCTACTCATCTGGCTGTGTCACTGTACTGCTCGATTTTTCCGGTCTTATTGTGTTGAAGGGTGATTTAGGTGACTTCAGTCTCTTTCCATTCAAGTCTAAGGGTTAGAGTAGTGTATAGAGCCTATTTATTAGGCACTTCGACATGATCCTGTGTTCTTCCCCATAGATCAGGGTTTGCGTACATATCCTAGGGGATAGATTTGTTAGCATTAGAGGTAATCTGTTCTGTAGTGAGGGTATTTCATGGAGCCGTGCTGAATTCAGGCCTGGTAGGCCTTAAACGGGAGAGACTCCATCTTTCCTCCTGCTCTGGCAGCTTGGGATGTTTCTAGGTCATAGGCAATGTTTTAGTTAGGAGGTGTTATTCGCTTGGAGAGAACCGGTTCAGGCCGGCCCTTATCGAAGGATTGTATTTTTCTTCATGCCGAAGACACTACATCAGGCCGGCCGGCTGGGAACGTGTCCTTGGCACGGGGAGGTACAAGAATTTGGTGGGCGGCAGGTTACGGGCTGGAATTTTCCAGGAGGAAATGCACATCTATATTAGTGAAAGTTTGAGGCAGATACTGGCACTTGCTTTTAGACCATAGGCGGCACCTGGCCGTTAGCAGTAAAGCTACTACGTATTCCAGGGAAGACAGATGACAAACTTGAAGGTGGAGAAAAACCGAGAAATAGATATTCCAAAGAGAAGAGAGTAGCCGATAAGGAAGAGGTCCCAGTGACTCGGAGAGGGAGACGGGAGTAAACCCGTGATTGTGTGACTTCCAGGCGAAGCCGAGGCGCAGACGAGAAGGGAACCTAGATGACCATTGAGTGCAGGCTACATACGACCAAGGTGATGTCAACCCCTTACTATTAGAGTATACAACTTAATCTTTCACTTTTCTTTGCAGGTTATGTGATATGTATTATGTTCCGTGAGTGTGCATGTAATAACTGAATAAAGTATTAAAGCAATATGTGCTACGTGTTCTTGTGTAAGAGGGTAACCTATTCTTCTAGTCAGCTGTGACCTGACATGAACAGATGTTAATCCTGATCAGGTAGGTGGTAACTGAATAAGGGAGAAAGGAGCACCTCGAACTGGGGAACAAGTTGTGCTCAACTAGCTGTCGTTGTGTGATCTGATATATAGTCCCGTGTTGTATGTCGTGGTAATTATAGGATGAACTCGTGCTAAGGCTGCCGTCTGGGCAGGAAGTCCTGGGTCCGTTTGGGACCGCGAGGCTGTGGCTGCCGTCTGGGCAGGAAGTCCTGGGTCCGTTTGGGACCGCGAGGCTGTGGCTGCCGTCTGGGCAGGAAGTCCTGGGTCTGTTTGGGATCGCGAGGCTGTGGCTGCCGTCTGGGCAGGAAGTCCTGGGTCCGTTTGGGACCGCGAGGCTGTGGCTGCCGTCTGGGCAGGAAGTCCTGGGTCCGTTTGGGACCGTGAGGCTGTGACTGCCGTCTGGGCAGGAAGTCCTGGGTCCGTTTGGGACCGCGAGGCTGTGGCTGCTGTCTGGGCAGGAAGTCCTGGGTCCGTTTGGGACCGCGAGGCTGTGACTCGTAGGTCTTGATATATATATAGTAGGAATTCCCTGTCCTTAGGTGGTATGTGGTTATTTAGGTGTGAATAGGCCCTAGGGAGGGGGTAACGTTCTGGTTTGGGTTAGAGAGGCTTGGTTGAGCAGGTTCTGATCCGAAAACCCAAGCAGAACATTTGGCGTCACGAACCGTTTACGAAACCTGTGTGCGTTGTGTTGTACTGTGTTTGCTTTCGGCGCGTGCGTGGTTTTGTTTGCGTTTTTATTTTTGTATAATTGTGTGTGTAGTTTTTTTTTTTTTTTTTTTTTTTCTCTTTCTCTTTCTTTCTTCTTCTTTTTCTTCTTTTTCCTTTTTCACGATGTTTTCTAGAAGGTCTAAATCTACTTTTAGGTTGCCCGTTGATATTCCCGGATGGGATTCAACGCCTTATGAAGCCTTGGCCCGTGAGTGGGCTGATTCTACTGGTTTGAGTGAGAATTGGAATTCTTCTTTGGAGCTGGCAGAGCCGGCTAATGTGATTGCTTGTTTGCAGAAGGCACCCGTATCGAAGGGTGAGGAGATTCCCATTTTGGGGCGCAGAGGTTGGATTCTTTTGTCTGCATACAGGATTCTGCATGAGAGATTGTTGAAGTTACAGATATCTCTTAAAGATGTGGAAGCGCACTTTGTTGAGATTCAGAATTCTCATACTTTGTTGCGGTGTCAAAATAAGTTGCTTGCTGATAAACTTGAGACTTACCAAACTATTGCCGAACGGGCGGCTGTGCGAATTGCTCGTTATAAATACAAGAACAGGCGCGGTCGGGTTTCGACGCGAAAGGTGCGTCTGGTCGTGGCGACAGCCGGGCTGGATTGGAATCCTGATGAATGGGATGGTAATATCTGGAACTCGACTGATTCTTGTTCCTCGGGTGAGGAGTCTGCCAAGCGCGAGTCTTCTCGCTCCCACCATGATTGTAGGTCTGCTTCTCGCACCTTTGATGGTGCACCCCGTGATTACGCTCGTTCTTCGAGTGGGATCAATGCCTCTTACACTGATTGTCCCTCTACGAGTACTGATCGGGCTGCTTGTGATGCTCGTCCCGTGGTTTCTGCGCATCCAGTTTTCCGTCGGAAGTTGCAGCAGTCTCCCAATGCTCCGCAGGGTATTTCTTTGGACTGTTTAGAAGACTTTACTCAGCAGGAAATTAGTGATATTTTGCAGCGATTTCGGCAGCGAGCTGGTGAGTCCTTGCTCACATGGATGGTGCGCCTTTATGAACTGGGCGCTGCTGGTATTATGTTGGATAATGGCGATTGTTTAAAGTTCTGTTCCTTGAGTTTGGATTCTACTGTGCAGGATCATTTTCGTAACTATAATGGTGGTGGTCAGATTTCTTTACTCCAATTGGCGACTGAGGGTTGTAATCAAAAATATCCTACTGAATCTGACTGGCCTGTGAATGACAAGCCGTGGTATACTTTGCGTGATGCTGCTCAACGTCTCAAAGAGGAGGTGATGAAAACGGCAATTTTTCTGGGTACTGCTGACAGATTGCTTGATGGTTTGTTGACATCTTCTGTGCGGAACCGTATCATTCGATCTTCCCCTGTTGCCTATAAGCAGGTCATGATGACTTTATTGATTAATCAGACTGGTAACGTGTTATCTACGGTTTTGGAATCGGTGCGCCAACTCGGTGAGTTGGGTGAGTGGTTTAAACCTGAACGTCAGTCCCGGCCTGACACTCGTACTCCTGGTGAAAATAAACTTACTAGACGTGATATTTTTTCTGGTCTTCTGGCTGATGGTGTGCGGAGGGAGGACATTGATGGTGAGACTACCGCTCGTTTGTGGGAGTTGTTTCGCAAACGTGGCTTGGATCGAAAGGAGGGTGCCCGGCGTGTTCGGACCACTGAGTGTGATCGTGGTGGTTCTGACGGTAGCGGTGATGACGACCGCCGTGGGCGCTCTGTTCGTCGTGATGATCGACGTTCTGTACGTGATGTGTCCCCCCGTCGAGAGAGAGACAGGGAGAGAGAGGGGGAAAGAGAAAGGGGGAGAACTGACTATGTTTACAGCAGACGTAGAGATGATAGGGATCAATCCCCTGAGTTGAGGAGGAGAGAGGATCGTCACAGTTTGGTCGATCGTAACCCGCAGTACAATGCAGAAGATACAAATCCGTTCCGTACTGGGAATGGATATGAACAGGAGGTACCGATACCTAAGAAGCGTGAGAGTCTTTATCCTGATTTATCCTGGTACACAGAATGCAGTAAGAATGATTAGGAAATAGGTCAAGCTCCGGTACACAGATGGGCTCACAGAGATAATAGACCCTATGTAGATATTGACATTTATTGGAGACATCGTAATATCCAAAGGGCCCGAGCATTGGTAGATACAGGAGCGGAGGCCACTCTTATTCATGGAAAATCGAAGAAGTTTACAGGTCAGCCTTTTACTATTACCGGATTAGGTGGAAAAGAAACCCCTGCAGTTCAAACTTTGCTTGAAATGAGAATAGGTAGAATTCCTAGAAAAGAGTATTCTGTACTAGTAGTGCCACTCCTAGAATTCATAATTGGGATTGATATTTTGAAAGGAATGACTTTGCACCTAGATGACGGATGTTACCAATTTGGAACAACGCATTATATATCGTCCAGACCTATACGGGTTGGTCGTTTAAGAATGCCCCCCATACAAGTTCCCCAGGCGACAAAAGTGGTTTGTCAGAAGCAGTATCGTATTCCAGGTGGTCATGAGGAGATTAGTACCACTATTCAGGAGTTGGTGGATGCAGGAGTCATAACTCCAGTTACTTCTGCTTGGAACAATCCTGTTTGGCCGGTGCGTAAGAGTGATAACTCTTGGCGCATGACCGTTGATTATCGAGAATTGAACAGACACACACCCTCTTTGACTGTTGCAGTACCGGATGTTATTACACTAATTGAGAGAATCCAAAAGCATCCAGGTACATGGTATGCGTCCATTGATATTGCTAATGCTTTCTTTTCGATTCCGATTGCCCCAGAGTGTCAGGAACAATTCAGTTTTACGTGGAACGGGCGTCAGATGACATTTAGAAGTCTTCCCCAGGGATATGTGCATAGTCCTACGATATGTCACCGGCTGGTGGCAGAGCATTTGGCTGAGGTACCGGTTCATCCCCAGATTCAGATATGTCATTATATTGATGATGTTTTGATCCAAGGCGAAACACAAGAGGAAGTTCAGACCCAATTAGACAGAGTCATTGAGTGCCTGCGTGAGAAAGGTTGGGAAATCAACCCAGATAAATTGCAAGGTCCGTCCCAGGCTGTAACATTTTTGGGTATTAATTGGCATGAAGGGCACCGTGAAGTGATCCCTCAGGTTAAACAGAAGATTCTTGATTTTGCAGTTCCGAGGAATAGGAAAGAAGCCCAGAGCTTCATTGGTCTGTTTGGCTTTTGGCGCCAGCATATTCCTCATTTGAGTCAAATATTGGCCCCCTTGTACCGGGTCACGCGTAAAAAGAATGCATTTGAATGGGATAAACCACAGCAAGATGCGTTTAGTCTGGCAAAAGAGGCAATTCAACATGCTCTGGATTTATGGCCTGTACGTGATGGTGACGTGGATTTGAATGTGTCTGTACAGGGCCTTTATGCAAATTGGAGTTTGTGGCAGAAACAAGGCAGGAGTAAAGTACCGTTAGGTTTTTGGACCAAAAAGTTACCTGATGCTGGTGAGCGTTACACACCCTTTGAGAAACAGTTACTTGCTTGTTATTGGGCTCTGGTGGATACCGAGCAATTGACTTTGGAACATGATATAGTTCTGCGTCCGGAAATTCCTATCATGCAGTGGGTTCTGAGTTCGCCGAAAACTCACCGAATTGGACACGCTCAAGAGGCGAGTGTGATTAAATGGAAATGGTACATACAAGACAGGGCACGTGTGGGCCCGAAAGGAGTTGCTTCTTTACATGAGCAGGTGGCGCGAGCGCCGTCGACTGAGACTGAGAGTGAATGTTCCGTACCTTTAGCACAGGAGTCTCCTGTCAAGTGGGGTAAGCCTTTTGATGATTTGTCCGCAGCGGAAAGAAACCATGTTTGGTTCACTGATGGTTCAGCGAGGTTTATAGGGATGACACGGCACTGGAAGGCGGTGTCCTATAATCCGATTACACACAAATTGTTGAGCACAACTGGTGAGGGGAAAAGCAGCCAATTTGCCGAGCTTTACGCTGTTTACCAAGTTTTGAAACAAGAGTTACCTGGTACATGTCATATTTTCACCGATTCTTGGTCTACTGCCAATGGACTGGCTGTTTGGTTGCCAACTTGGCATTCCCATAATTGGAAGTTACACTCCAAAGAATTATGGGGAAAAGAGTTATGGCAAGAGATTTGGGAGATGCTCCCACAGAGTACTGTTACAATCTTCCATGTGGATGCTCACACCCCGATAGATTCTCTTGACACATTTTTTCATAACATTGCAGATGAGAAGTCTAAAATTGCTGAGGCAGTGGTGGACAGGCAAGATTCTGATATTGCGGGATTGGCGAAATGGGCACACCAGAAGGCAGGACATTTCGGAGAGAAGGCCACTAGCAGGTGGGCTGCTGATCGAGGAATTTATATTCCCCTAGATCTAATTAAAAATGTTATTTTACACTGCCCCGTTTGTCAGCATATCAGACAGCGTAAGGTGCCCCAAATTGTTAAAGGTCATTTACATCGCGGGAAACTGCCCGCTCAAATTTGGCAGATTGACTACATTGGTCCACTTCCCATGAGTAGGAATTGTCAATATGTTTGCACTATTGTTGATACATACAGTGGCCTGCTGGTAGCCCTTCCCTGTAAGCAAGCTACCCAATTGAATACCATTAAAACATTAGAATTGATTATGATGTACTATGGTGTGCCATTCCAAATTCAATCTGATAATGCGTCCCATTTTCGTGGAAGATTGGTACAGGAATTCTGTGCGGAAAATAATATTCAATGGATATTCCATATACCCTACTACCCACAGGCCTCGGGCCTGGTGGAGAGATTGAATGGCCTGCTAAAGGACCAGCTGCGTAAGTTAACAGATGACAAGTATAAAAATTGGCGAGACTTTTTGCCCCAAGCACTATTGATTTTGAATAATCGTCCTTTTTTAAATGCTGAATCTCCACTTATGCGTTTGTTTCCCCCGAATGTTGAGGCTATGCCTAATGAAATCAGAGAAACTGTGATGTATTGGGAAATTACTCCCGGAGCTTTGGCTCCATGTAGAGCGACCCCAGGGTCGGCAGGTTTAGACTTGCATGCTATGGATGACATTGTTATAAAAAGTAGAGATCGAGTCATCATAGAGACAGGTGTTGGTGTTCAGATACCACCTGGAAATTTCGGATTGATCGCCCCTAGATCGGGGCTGGCTGTAAAAGGCATTCAGGTGCTTGGAGGAATTATCGACAGTGATTATCAGGGAGAGATTAAGGTGCTCCTGCTGAATAGCAGTGAGGTTGACTTACTGATACATCGCACTGACCGAGTGGCTCAATTACTCATAATGCCTGTTTTCAGTGGTGTATTAATGAAAGGCACTGCTCCAACGTTGCTAACTGTACGTGGCCAGAAAGGTTTTGGCTCCACGGATAATCCTGGGGCCAGAGTTTGGGTGCAGTCGCCTAAGAATCCCCCTGAACAAGCAGAGGTCATTGCCACCGGTCAGGACAATACCATTTTGGTTATGAGACCAGGGAAAGATAGCTGGGAAGCGGTCCCGGCTGATAAATGTTATTTACGAGAATGATTAATGCCTGTATTTGGTTCTTTTTCAGATCATTCTTTGGATTGTTGCTGCAGGATGTGTCGGAACCGGACTGTTTTCGGACTGGTACGACGAGAAAGGAGGGATCCTATCAACCCGGGATGAACTGGGAACCCGAATGTTGCGTTCCTTCACTGCATGGGATTCATCATCGAACTTCTGGACCGCACTAGCTAAGAGGGTGACTGACGCCCCTCACTTCTGTTTGACACCGATGAGATCTGTACATGACATTCTGGCGACCTGTCTGGTTGCTGTCCCCGCCTCATTGGAAACTTTAATTCATATTTTTAATGTCTCGAAGGCCCGTCCCAATATTCTCCTGGGTGATTTTGCTACCCATGTATATTGCCCCCTATGTATTGAATTGCCGAACGAGCAAACCCCCATCCAGTCCCAAATACTTACTTATAATATCACACAAGGTGATTTGTGCTTCTTTCTTACGTGTAATCCTAGTGCGATCTCTGAATGTCTGCGCCTAAAACTAAAAGGCGCCACTTCGTTTACAGCTCACGAACGGACTTTGTGCTTTCAAAGGACACCGACCACATGTGTTTCAGTTCAGAACAATATGACTTGTAATAGTTTGGTAGTTACCCCCAGTCACTATCGCACGATGTTACTACCTGCCGGATGGCTTTTCTCCTGTGGTAATACTTCCTGGCCATTTGTCCCTGCAAACATTTCCGGAGGCCCTTGTGCCATTACGAGACTCAGTTTGTTGATGTTCGCATCACATCCGAATGCCAACTCTCGTGTGCTTCGAGATACTGTAATGTTACAGGAGGATTGTGACCCATCTTTGCATTTATATTCCAAGTCTGAATACCTTAGCTTAGCTGTTTCAATTATTGGTGTTCCTGCTTTGGCGGTTTATAATGCCAAATCTATTGGGAAAATGGCCTGCTGGATGGTGAAATCTATTAATCATACTTCTACAATTTTGTCTGACATGCTATTAGACGCCCAGGGTGAACGTAGGGCCATTTTGCAAAATAGAGCAGCCATTGATTATCTTTTGCTTAAACATGGACATGATTGCTCGGACTTCGAAGGTCTCTGTTGTTTTAACTTGTCTGACCATACACAATCCATTCGTGCTCACATCGACAAGTTGCGTGACTTAACAGAAGAAGTTAGAAAACACATTGACCAGGGCTGGTTTGACTGGCTCTTTAATTGGTTACCCGATATACACATGCTACGCCAAACATTAGGTGGTATTTTGATTGCTGTTGCTGTTTTGATTTCTATCTGTTGCTTTATTCAGTGTATTCCTTGACTACTTCAATTCTGCACACTTGGTACTAGACATAGATCAGTTAGCTTTGTTTCATATTATTCTTCCACAGATGTTAGCTCCATTTAATGAATGTATAATAGACTGAAGTCAAGGGTGAAATGTACTGCTCGATTTTTCCGGTCTTATTGTGTTGAAGGGTGATTTAGGTGACTTCAGTCTCTTTCCATTCAAGTCTAAGGGTTAGAGTAGTGTATAGAGCCTATTTATTAGGCACTTCGACATGATCCTGTGTTCTTCCCCATAGATCAGGGTTTGCATACATATCCTAGGGGATAGATTTGTTAGCATTAGAGGTAATCTGTTCTGTAGTGAGGGTATTTCATGGAGCCGTGCTGAATTCAGGCCTGGTAGGCCTTAAACGGGAGAGACTCCATCTTTCCTCCTGCTCTGGCAGCTTGGGATGTTTCTAGGTCATAGGCAGTGTTTTAGTTAGGAGGTGTTATTCGCTTGGAGAGAACCGGTTCAGGCCGGCCCTTATCGAAGGATTGTATTTTTCTTCATGCCGAAGACACTACATCAGGCCGGCCGGCTGGGAACGTGTCCTTGGCACGGGGAGGTACAAGAATTTGGTGGGCGGCAGGTTACGGGCTGGAATTTTCCAGGAGGAAATGCACATCTATATTAGTGAAAGTTTGAGGCAGATACTGGCACTTGCTTTTAGACCATAGGCGGCACCTGGCCGTTAGCAGTAAAGCTACTACGTATTCCAGGGAAGACAGATGACAAACTTGAAGGTGGAGAAAAACCGAGAAATAGATATTCCAAAGAGAAGAGAGTAGCCGATAAGGAAGAGGTCCCAGTGACTCGGAGAGGGAGACGGGAGTAAACCCGTGATTGTGTGACTTCCAGGCGAAGCCGAGGCGCAGACGAGAAGGGAACCTAGATGACCATTGAGTGCAGGCTACATACGACCAAGGTGATGTCAACCCCTTACTATTAGAGTATACAACTTAATCATTCACTTTTCTTTGCAGGTTATGTGATATGTATTATGTTCCGTGAGTGTGCATGTAATAACTGAATAAAGTATTAAAGCAATATGTGCTACGTGTTCTTGTGTAAGAGGGTAACCTATTCTTCTAGTCAGCTGTGACCTGACATGAACAGATGTTAATCCTGATCAGGTAGGTGGTAACTGAATAAGGGAGAAAGGAGCACCTCGAACTGGGGAACAAGTTGTGCTCAACTAGCTGTCGTTGTGTGATCTGATATATAGTCCCGTGTTGTATGTCGTGGTAATTATAGGATGAACTCGTGCTAAGGCTGCCGTCTGGGCAGGAAGTCCTGGGTCCGTTTGGGACCGCGAGGCTGTGGCTGCCGTCTGGGCAGGAAGTCCTGGGTCCGTTTGGGACCGCGAGGCTGTGGCTGCCGTCTGGGCAGGAAGTCCTGGGTCCGTTTGGGACCGCGAGGCTGTGGCTGCCGTCTGGGCAGGAAGTCCTGGGTCCGTTTGGGACCGCGAGGCTGTGGCTGCCGTCTGGGCAGGAAGTCCTGGGTCCGTTTGGGACCGTGAGGCTGTGACTGCCGTCTGGGCAGGAAGTCCTGGGTCCGTTTGGGACCACGAGGCTGTGGCTGCTGTCTGGGCAGGAAGTCCTGTGTCCGTTTGGGACCGCGAGGCTGTGACTCGTAGGTCTTGATATATATATAGTAGGAATTCCCTGTCCTTAGGTGGTATGTGGTTATTTAGGTGTGAATAGGCCCTAGGGAGGGGGTAACGTTCTGGTTTGGGTTAGAGAGGCTCTGTTGAGCAGGTTCTGATCCGAAAACCCAAGCAGAACAGTCACCCAACCTATGTGCTGCTGCAACGTTCAAAAAACCCACCCCAGAGACTAATGAGGACTCATGTCTCCCAGGCATCACAGATCTTTGCCATGCAGAAACCCAGGCTCCCTGTATTGCCACATAAACACAGCAATGGACATGGCATAGCAAGTACACACCACAAGGCAAGCGTAAGTCCCACAGGTAGTGGCCACTGTTGTTCATGCCGGCCCTACATGTACGTCTCTTAGACACTCACCCCATCAAGGTTGATGCATATACCACATGGATGTGGAGACTGTCACCCATTGGTAACATGTGATCAGACACATCTGAGACACAACATGCACACAGACTGTGGGTGCACATCAGTATTGGGGCTACAGGTCTCACTGTGATGTACATGCCATCACCCTCAGGACTCAGGGTGTATGTGACATGCTCCAAACATATCCAACCTGACACTGTGGCCTTCACTCATGCCAATTACTGTCCAATTGCACATCACAGTGCTAATGTGCACAACACACAAAGGACTCTCCCCCCATGTACAAGATAACAGCCTGGGAGTGGCTGTACAAAGTGCCAGACAATAAAACTGCTGTGACCCCCTCAATCACCCAGGGAATGCAGCCTCACATGCCATGGGACACTGTGTGGCCAATGCTATAGTGTGGCAGGTGTGTGCAGGTGTCCATAGCCAGTATATGTGTGTTGCATCCATCTGATAGTCACACTAATGCGGTCCGACGCGGGTAACAATGCGTACGCATTGCACGGGTCATGTCCGAGCCGTGCGTACGCCTTGTCATTGAATGCAATGAGGTCCGACGCGGGT
Source organism: Triturus cristatus (assembly GCF_964204655.1). NCBI lineage: Eukaryota > Metazoa > Chordata > Amphibia > Caudata > Salamandridae > Triturus > Triturus cristatus. The sequence continues at coordinate 106,596,031 of NC_140583.1, read as the reverse complement.
TACAATGCATACGCATCGCACGGATCATGTCCGAGCCGTGTGTACGCCTTGTCATTAAATGCAATGAGGTCCGACGCGGGTGACAATGCGTATGCATTGCAAGGGTCATATCCGAGCCGTGCGTACGCCTTGTCATTGAATGCAATGAGGTCCGACGCAGGTGACAATGCGTACGCATTGCACGGGTCATGTCCGAGCCGTGCGTACGCCTTGTCATTGAATGCAATGAGGTCCGACGCGGGTGACAATGCGTACGCATTGCATGGGTCATGTCCGAGCCGTGCATACGCAGGTGACTATCATGCATACGCGTCGGACAGGCATGGTCCGAGACAGGCGTACGCCTTGGCCATTGAATCGTATGGAGACGGGTGCATGTGTACATTCAAAATACGCGTTGTACAGTCTGTTGAACGAGCTGGGCGCACCCATTGGCTCAGGACTGTCATGGAGATGGATGCGGATCCAAAACTTGTACGAGTTGTGTACTGGAAATTCAGTTGGATGCCTACAACAATGTTGCAATTTCAAGTGTTCCATCAAGGTGAAGATTTGAACAATGCGGAAGGCGTGTACGAGTCGTACTTTTGAATGGATTGGCCAGATTCATAGAATGCAACCATGTTGGACCTATCACTTTGGACACATGGCACAGAGTCTGCCTCTGCAGCACATATATAAGGCTGGCTGGACCCCAGAGAGCTCACTTGCCTGCACTACATGCTACTGGACCACATCCCTGCTACCACTGCTGCTGTCTATGCATCCTCTGGCTCCTGCTATGGCACGTACACTGGAGAGGGCCCCAGCCTTCACTGAGGAGGAGAACCAGGCCCTGCTGGACGGGTTCTTCCAGAGTACAGAAAGCTCTATGGGACACCAGGGGAGCAGGTGAGTGTGCTGTCCACTGCCTTCCTAATTATGCATGTTGTCTGACTAGCAGTACTAGCAGTGTGTACAGCAGTGGCAAGCATTCTCACTGACTACTTTCATCCCCCAAAGTGTGTAGGTACATGTACTGAATAGTTTTCCTGCTGCTAAAGTGCATTTTTGCCAGCTTAAACTATCCAGGCATTGTTAACATGTCAGATATGCATGCGAGTTATCATTCCCCAGGGTTGCACCACCTGTGTAATTAATTTCCCTTTGTGATGATGACATGTATATCTAATTGTGTGCTGCACAAATCTGGGGCATGTGTGTTAATGTACTTTTCACTTTGTCCTCCTCACAGGTTGATGCCCACCAGAAGCAGGAGATCTGCCTGACCATCACCCGGGCTGTTCGTTCTGTGGGGGTCTACAAGCGCCAGATCTGCAACTGCCAGAAGAGGTGGCAGGACCTTCGGGAGGATAGCTAGAGTCCAGCTGAAGCTGTCACCTCCACGCAGGAGGGACGGACACCGGACCCTGACTCCCCACATGCTCCGGATACTGGCGGTGGTCTTCCCGGACCTGGATAGGCAGCTGAAGGCCAGACAGCAGCAGGAAGGGGGTAAGTCCATGCCTGATCTGTGTACTATGTCTGACATGCAAATAGCAGTCTTTTGTCCGGGTCACACTTCCACATTACGTAGGTCTTGTAGTCCCAAAATCAGGTCCCTCATCTGTTTCACAGGTGTGGCCCCTACAGTCTTTTGCTTGTGTCACTAGGGCACCGTGTCCCTGCAGTCAGCTATGTATCAGGTACCAGTCAGCATCAGTTCCCGTGACTCTGTTGTGTGTTTCATGGGTGGGTCAATTGTTTACACAATGCCTGAGATCTGACATGTGAACTGTGTGTGCCCTTGAGATGTGTACCAATTGCTGGTCTGACTCGCAATATGTTTCTGGGGTATTCAATACAAAATCATGCAGCAGGGTACTCCAATTTTTGGGCATCAGGAGTAGGTATAGCAAGTATGCCACAATTGCTTAGCCACCTGACTACTGTCCGGGGCAAAACACTAGTTCACTTAGTCCTGCCCAGTCCTGCCCCCTCAAGGGCATTCATAAACACTCTGTAATCCCACTCCTGTGTGTGAAATTGCAGGTTGTGCTTCGTGACATGTGCCCTCAGGTGTGTGCCTCTGTGTCATTAGGGTGTGGCTTGTTGCTACGTACAACTGGGGTGTCCATGATTCAGAGGGTCAGGATGACATCTGCAATGTGACTGTGGGAGACAAGACCTGTGTGACATATAGGTGTGTGATCATCTGACAGCGCACAATGGTGTATGCAACTCAGTCCCTCATGCAGCTGGGTTATATGCATTGCAGACTATGATGTGTTAATGTACATGGATTTGTGTTTGCTGAGACCTATATGTCTGATTTTCATGATGTGGGGTCTTCTGGGTCCTGGATATGTTGTTTGCATGGGATGGGCAAGTGTGCTGGTCATCTGCAGAGTCAGATTTGCCCCTGAGCTAGGATTGTGAGTCATTGCATATTGTTGTTGTCTGGATGCCCTGCCCCTGTGACAGGACACAGTATTGACTGACTTTCAGGGCATCCAAGTGCCATGGCATTGAACTTGCTTTGAGTGAGCCTGCGTTGTGTTCAAGTGTGCACCATGCACCCCATTGTAGCCTTGCCCATCAGGACATGAGTACATCATAGTGTGTGTTGCTGGCATGCATCCCAAGCATGTGAAATGAGTCTCTGCCCATCCCTTCATCCGGACACCTGTGCTGAGTCAGTCGCAAGAGATGTGCTGTGGGTCTAGTGACATACTCCTACATGTTCACTTGCATGTACAACTAATGTGTGGGTGGTGCATGTTGGCACATTGGGGTATTAGCATCCAACATGCAACAGACATATGTGTGCAAGTCAAGGAGGGATATGTGTGCCATGGTTGATGTTGAAAATGACAATTGGGTTATTCTAAACAGTGTTGGCACTTTGAGCTGTGTTCAGCTGATGAAGCCAGGGCTTGCCCTGTGATGTGATGTACTCACTGTGGTGTGTGCAGTCGGTGCAGGTGACTGATGTTGTTCTCTTACTTCCTATTCCTATCCAGATACATCCATGGCCACAGGAGGGGACAGCTCCACGGACCAGGAGTAGCCACAGAGCCTTACAGGGACAGAAGGATAGGAGTCAGGTGGACCCAGTGGCACGGAGGGCGAGTTGAGCCACACAGACGAGTCGTCAGCACCATCCCCCTCAGCTGAAGGCCACAGCAGCTCTGATGATGACTCCCCTGTGGAGGCGGGTGTCAGCAGCCACCAAACCCCAGCTAGTGAGGCTGTCTCCGCCACCACCACCACCACCTCCCATCGGCTCCCATCCCAGAGGTCCCTGTGGGCTCCCGTGTTCGTGAGCATGTCTCCTTTGTGCCAGGCACCGCACCCCCTGCCCCTGTGTCCCCTGCTGCCCTGAGTGAGGAGTCTGTGGATTTACTTAGACAGATGCATGAAGGGCAGACGTCGATGCTGAAGGTCCGCCATGCACACACAGGTCTGTTGACACAACTGGTGTCATTCATGGAGGGCATTTCCTCGGGCATGTCTGCCCTACAGAGGACCAACCAGTCCATGGCCTCCTCCCTGATGGCAGCAGTGTCCCTCCTCCAACAGTCCCACACCCCTCCTAACCCTGCAGCACCCACAATTCCTAGCACACTACCTGTCCAAAGCACAGAAACCCCCAAACCAAGGGCTAGACGTGCACACAAGCAAGTTCAGGGGACTGATTCCACACTCACAGGGGCTGGTTTGCTGACACACACAGTCATCCACAACCACTCCACAGTCCTCCGAGACCTCTCCCTCCCAGCCCCTTCCCTTGCCTCACCTGTAACCCCATCCCCCCAGAAGCTCTTCCCTTGTGACCTTGGCCTCTTCCCCACCGACCCAGCAGATCCTGATTACAAGGGGAAGAGGAAGTCCCCACACACAGACGGGAGTGCCCCTCACACCCAAACACCCTCCCACAGGCGCACTCAAACCGAGACGCCCACCCGCAAGTCCCCCCGGCGCAAGAAGAGCAAGACCCCCCCGCCAGCACGCAGCTCCAAGGCAAAGTCTCTGTCCTCCATCCCCCAGGCCACCACTCCAGAGGTTCCCCCGCCACTCCCTGCCCCGGGTTCCCCCACACACAGATACACCATCCCCAAAATGCTAAGGCCATCCCCCCTAGCACTTGCTCCTCCACACCTGGTCAGACAGTTGGTGCCACTGATATGGGGACCGTGTCCCCACCCCCTGCCCTGCAGACCTCACCTGTCCCCCATTCCGCTCCCATGGATGTAGGCACTGCTTTGGAGTCCACACCCACCCCATCTGACTTGGGCACTGCAGTGGTGAGCCAATCCACTCCATCTGACCTTCCCACTGGAGTTGTGCCGGCACCCACCCCATCTGACTTGTGCCCCACAGTTGTGACAGCACTCACCACTTCAGTCATCTCCACTGCAGTTGCAAGTGTCTCAACTGCATCCCCCACCTCTTCACTGCCTCCTTCTGCTGCGCCCTGATCCTGTCCCTGCCGTACCTCGCCTGCCCCCATGTATGCCCCTCCGAGGGGATGACCCCGGTCCGTAGCAGTGCAGGCAAGCAAGGTGTGACAGTTGTCACTCTAGTTCAATCCTTGGCAATTTGACATGGACAGGCTATTGGCCTTTTGGTTGCACAGACGTTTCGAATTTCATATACTGAATTTGTGACTCTAGTTCTCTCCTTGCCATTTGGACATGAACTGGCCATTGGCCTTTTGTTGGAACAGACGTTTCACTTTTCATATGCTGAATAAAGCTTTTTACTTTGTCCCTGTGAACTTGATTTAGGTGTACATCATGTTGAGGTTGTTTTAGATGCCCTTGCACCTGTAATGCTTGGTTTACAATGTTGAATACTGATGTGAGGTACTCCCTGTGGTCAATGAGATATGTATCCTATTCTGGTGGGTATCCATGTCATCCTTTAAAGCAAACTGGGTGTGTCTGGATCAACTATTTGTGTACATCTCTCTGTGAGCATTTAATTGCCATGGTTACATCTGTGGCTTGCACCCCTGCACATATGATGTGCTTTCCAATTTCCAGATTGTCACCTCCACATACTTCGTGCTCATCACTACTGGCCCTACAGGTGTAGGCATCATTGTAATAGGAGAAACTGGGTCCTCTGTGCAACTTGCTAGACATATGTTTGGGGTATGTGCAGCTGACTTAGGGGTGACTCCTGTACCCAGGCTGTTGTGACCAGAGCCTTCATTGTGTGGTAACTGATGGCTAACTGACCAAGTGTTCTGCAGACATGAGTGGGACTTGCGGTGAATATGTTTGGCACAGCTGGGCTCCCACAGGAGTTGTGTCCCCTCAAGTTAGTGTGTTGTCCAGTGACATGGCCTGGGCCCATGGTGTGTGTTGTATGTGCATGTGTGTGTGTCCACATCCCTGTTCATACACAGACAGTGTTCCCTTGATATGTTCTTGTTGTTGATGCTTGCTGAGTGGTACTGGGTTAATCCCACTACTTTTCCAATGGGCTACCAGATGTGTGGGTGCATGACTCACTACTGTTAATTGGTGTGTCATCATTGTGATTTGTCAGTTCTGAGTGTTGATGATGTTGTCAGACACAGATGGGACACAGTGAGGGTTCCTCAAGGCACTTGTTTGTTCGCAATATCATGTAGTTGTCCCTAGGTGGTAGTTTTCTGTGATTGAGACATTTGTATGTGTGTGTGACTGCTCCCACTTGTCGGGTTCACGGCAGCGATGCAGGTGTCAGCATGGGTGCCTTGTGTTCCTCCTTGGCATCTGCATAGTCCTGGGACTGTGGCAGGGATTGTGAAGGTCACATGAGCTTTGAGGTCATGGCCATGTACCGCAAACTGTGCAGTGTGTCTGTCATTCCCCAGGGTTGTAAACAATCCTTGTGTGATGTGTGTGTGCACCTTAGTTCCTGCCAACATTCCTGTGTTTGTCATGTGGGCATGTGCAATGTCACCTGTCCATGTGCGCTTCACAGATACACATTGTTGCAGTTCAGGTGTGTGGTATTGATGGTGGACTGATGTGAATGTTTGCATGGATGGTCCCCTAGCTCCCGTTTCTCCATGGATGAGGGGCCATGCTGAGTGATTTGTGTTTGTGTATGTGTGATGTACGTTTGTGGCACAGGACACATGTCTGGGTTTCCCAGTTTGTACGACATCTGCCTTTGTCATCACAGTGGAGGTGTCATGCATGCTTGTGTCACCCCAATGTCTTGTCCCTGGGGATTGTGCTGTTGTGTGTCAGTCTCTTGCTGTGTTACTTGGTGTTCATTCCAACTAGTGTCGCGTGTGTCTGTTGTGCTTCCTCTCATCTCCCAATGCCTGATTGCCCACTGAGGGTGTCCCAATGATTTATTTATTTATTTATTTTATTTATTTTTGCAGTTTTGTATAGCGAACAAGACCTTTACAGGTATCAGAGCGCTTTACAGTACAGAGATAACAACATAGAAAACCTGAATATCGTGACATAGGTGATGAAAGTAAGGATTAGCATACACTAGTATCACATAGTTACAAGGGAGAATCAAAGAGTCATGTGAATTTGGCTAGAAGAATAGATTTCACTTCTTTTTTGAAAAAGGCTGCCGATGGGTTAAGTCTCGTTTCTTGGGGCAAGGCATTCCAAATCCTGGGTGCCATTCCTGAGAAGGAGCGGTAGTATGTTTTCTGCTTGGAGAACCGTTGTGGTTTAAGCAGAAGATTGTTGGAGCTCCTAGTGGATCTGTTGCCACCAGATAGTACCAATTTCTCCGTTAAGTATCTCGGTGTTTTGTGATGTAAGGCCTTATGAGTCATTCAAGCGATTTTCAAGTGAATTCTGGCCTCGAAAGGAAGCCAGTTGAGTGCACGAAGGTCAGGGGAGATGTGGCTGCTTCTATTGGAGCCTGTGACGAGCCTTGCAGCTGTATTGATTGTGGCACTTAAGGGAGCTGTCTTGATCTGGGTAGGCCACAGAGAGCAATACTTCCATAATCCACTTTTGGCAATACTAGGGCTTGGACTGTCTGTTTAAAGTCTCTGTCCGGTATGAAGGGTTTCAGTCTTCTCAAGGTGTTAATCTGGAAATTAGCTCCTTTAGTTGCAGCGCTGATGTGTTTATGCATATTTAACTTATTGTCCAAGGTTATTCCCAGTGATTTAGCTGAGTCGATGATGGTAGGTGGGCAGTCGAGTGCTGTAATATGCTTCATCCATTCAAGGATGGTGGTTGTTTGGTTGGGGGGGGGGCGATAAGGAATTCAGTTTTTAGACTGTTTAGTTTTAGATGATTTTCCGCCAGGCAGATCTGTGTTTTGTGGAGAGTTGAGTTAAGGGACTTGATGTCGTCAAGTGAGTGAACTTTGATGTAGAGTTGTGTGTCGTCGGCATACATGTGATATTGGATGTTTGACGAGTTGAGTAGCTCCGTGAGAGGTTCCATAAACAAATTGAAGAGAGTCGGGGAGAGGGATGAACCCTGGGGTACTCCCAGAGTGACCGGGGAGGGGTTGGATAATGATTGGTTAATCTTGAATCGTTGTGTTCTGTTTTGGAGGAAGGACGTGAACCAGTTAAACACAGTACCAGATAGTCCCATCATGTGTTTCAGGAGGTCTAGAAGATTGACATGTTTGACTGTGTCGAAGGCTGAGGATAAGTCCAGCAGGACTAGCAGGCATCCCTTGTTTTGATCCAGAATTTGAAGTGTGTCATCAATTATGTGGGTCATGGCTGATTCTGTGCTGTGTCCTGATCAAAAACCTGATTGGAATTGATCTAGCAGGTTGAAGTGATCTATGTGCTTACTGAGCTGTACGTGGACACATTTTTCTAGCAATTTGGCGAGGGTCGAGATGTTGGAAATTGGGCGATAGTTATTCAGGTCAGATGGGTCCGCCGATGTTTTTTTTAGTATGGGGGATATCTGACCGACTTTGAGGATGTCTGGGATGATTCCTTGTGAAAGAGAAGTGTTTATAATCCTGGTCCATAGGGGCAATAGCAGTGGCGTGAAGGTTTTTAGATGGGTTGCTGGGAGAGGGTCTGTGAAGTGATTGGAAGGGTTCAGTGCTGTGAGCATTTTTAAAATGGTTTCCTCGTTGTAGAGGCTGAAGTCGGTCAGGAGGCCATGTTTTTGAGTACGAGCTTTGGAGAGCTTATTATCGGGATACTGGGTGTGATAAGTGCATCACTCCTTTGTGAGCCAGTATGTGATAATAGATCGTTATGTAGGATTGTCTTTAAGTTTTCAGTCTTAGTTGAGAAGAAGGATGCAAGATCCTCACAGTTGGGAAGTGTTTCGGGATCTGCTTGGGGAGAGTGGTAGACACCCTTGGGGAGAGTGGTAGACACCCTTGGATTGAGCTTTGATAATTTCGAATAGTCTTTTGGGACGATTCTTGGCTTGGTCTAATTGTTGACGAATGAAGTCAGCTTTCGATCGTCTGATCTTTTTATAATAGGAATTTCTTTTAGTTCTTAGCAATTTAAGGTGGGCTGCTGATGGAGCAGCTCTCCATTGTCTTTCAACTGTTCTTAGAGCTCTTCTGTCTTCATTTAGCCTACCATCATACCAGGGGTTTGAACCTTTTGTGGTGGCTCTTTTCGGTTGTAGTGGGGCTAAGTTGTCAAGAATCTGGTTCATAGAGTGAAAGTAGTGGTGGGTTAGAGCATGTACGTCATTTAGACCCTCCAGTGGGGGTGTGAGGGTGTGAGTAGCGTTTGTGAGAGAGGCAGCGGTAATGTTTTCTAGGTTCCTTTTCCACATTTTCTTTCCACATCTGTGTCACTGTGGTTCAGCCCCTCTCATGTGTTGTGTAGATGCCTGGGTATACTGTGACACACACACACACATGTTGTGTCCGATGTGCAGTGTGAGTTTGCCTGTTTGTGTTTGTGCATCTGCACCAGTACATTGGTATTGCTGTTGTGGTCCATTGTCTGGATGCTGTTTCTGTGATTTTGCATGCTGTCCCTGTGAGTCATTTCACATCATTGTGCACATTCATCCTGGTTGTTGGGTGCCATTGCTGGCATGGAATGTGAGTTAGTGAGCTGACACCTACAGTCTACACATGTTGTTTTGATTGGTGTGTCTATTTTCGAGATGTGTGCATGCTTGGTGATGGTCACTTCTGCTGTTGTGTCATTGTACGCTGTGTGCATTGTCAGCCCCCATGTGTGGTGCTTGTTTGCATATGGCCGAGTGTGTGTTATGTTTTCACAGCACTGTTAGCCTTACCATATCTCTGTGTGTATGGGACACACCATCACTAGTTTGCCCCAGAAGTGTTTGATGTGCTGGGAGCAGGGATCATACATGCTGTTTGTTATTTGCAGCTTTGACCATGATGACACTTACCTTTTGGTCACTGTGATGAGGGGGGTTTAGTCCCCATCACCACAATGCTCAACATATGCTGCATTTTTGAAGCCCTCACTTAACTTCTGTTCTACACAGTGAGGGGGTGTTCGTTTAACATTGCCACAGTGCTATGGTGATGCTTGCCTTGTGTATGTCACACTCATGTGTTGGTCACACATGTGCTGTTACTTACATTGTATTCTCGTAGCCATATTCACTGTTGTGGGTATTTGTCACAGACTACACACTGTTGTCATAATGTCGTGGGGGATGTATTTTGCAGACATACCTGATGTTTGCGTATGCTGGATGTGTTGTGCCTCGCCCATCCTATGGCTGGGGGTGGCAGGGGTGATGGGCAACATAAGCCCTGCGAGTGGGGGTGGCAGGGGTGATGGGCAACATAAGCCCTATGGGTGGGGGTGGCAGGGGTGATGGGCAACATAGTCCCTATGGGTGGGGGTGGCAGTAGTGATGAGCAACAGGTCCCCTGTGAGTGGGGGTGGCAGGGATGATGGGCAACATAGTCCCTATGGGTGGGGGTGGCAGTAGTGATGAGCAACAGGTCCCCTGTGAGTGGGGGTGGCAGAGGTGATGAGCAAAAGGTCTCCTGTGAGTGGGGGTGGCAGGGTGATGGGCAACATAAGCCCTGTGAGTGGGGGTGGCAGGGGTGATGGGCAACAGGTCCCCTGTGAGTGGGGGTGGCGGGGTGATGGGCAACATAAGCCTTGTGAGTGGGGGTGGCAGGGGTGATGGGCAACAGGTCCCCTGTGAGTGGGGGTGGCAGGGGTGATGGGCAACATAGTACCTATTGGTGGGGGTGGCAGTAGTGATTAGCAACAGGTCACCTGTGAGTGGGGGTGGCAGGGGTGATGGGCAATATAAGCCCTGTGAGTGGGGGTGGCAGGGGTGATGGGCAACAGGTCCCCTGTGAGTGGGGGTGGCAGGGGTGATGGGCAACATAGTACCTATTGGTGGGGGTGGCAGTAGTGATTAGCAACAGGTCACCTGTGAGTGGGGGTGGCAGGGGTGATGGGCAATATAAGCCCTGTGAGTGGGGGTGGCAGTAGTGATGAGCAACAGGTCCCCTGTGAGTGGGAGTGGCAGGGGTGATGGGCAACATAAGCCCTGTGAGTGGGGGTGGCAGGGGTGATGGGCAACAGGTCTCCTGTGAGTGGGGATGGCAGAGATGATGGGCAACAGGTCCCCTGTGAGTGGGGGTGGCAGGGGTGATGAGCAACGTAAGCCCTGTGAGTGGGGGTGGCAGGGGTGATGGGCAACAGGTCCCCTGTGAGTGGGGGTGGCAGTAGTGATGAGCAACAGGTCCCCTGTGAGTGGGAGTGGCAGGGGTGATGGGCAACATAAGCCCTGTGAGTGTGGGTGGCAGGGGTGATGGGCAACAGGTCTCCTGTGAGTGGGGGTGGCAGAGATGATGGGCAACAGGTCCCCTGTGAGTGGGGGTGGCAGGGGTGATGAGCAACGTAAGCCCTGTGAGTGGGGGTGGCAGGGGTGATGGGCAACAGGTCCCCTGTGAGTGGGGGTGGCAGGGGTGATGGGCAACATAGTCCCTATGGGTGGAGGTGGCAGTAGTGATGAGCAACAGGTCCCCTGTGAGTGGGGGTGGCAGGGGTGATGGGCAACATAAGCCCTGTGAGTGGGGGTGGCAGTAGTGATGAGCAACAGGTCCCCTGTGAGTGGGGGTGGCAGGGGTGATGGGCAACATAGTCCCTATGGGTGGGGGTGGCAGTAGCGATGAGCAACAGGTCCCCTGTGAGTGGGGGTGGCAGAGGTGATGGGCAACATAAGCCCTGTGAGTGGGGGTGGCAGTAGTGATGAGCAACAGGTCCCCTGTGAGTGGGGGTGGCAGGGGTGATGGGCAACATAGTCCCTATGGGTGGGGGTGGCAGTAGTGATGAGCAACAGGTCCCCTGTGAGTGGGGGTGGCAGGGGTGATGGGCAACATAAGCCCTGTGAGTGGGGGTGGCAGGGGTGATGGGCAACAGGTCCCCTGTGAGTGGGGGTGGCAGAAGTGATGGGTAACATGTCCCCTGTGAGTGGGGGTGTCAGGGGTGATGGGCAACATATGCCCTGTGAGTGGGGGTGGCAGGGGTGATGGGCAGCAGGTCCCCTGTGAGAGGGGGTGGCAGGGGTGATGGGTAACAGGTCCCCTGTGAGTGGGGGTGGCAGAGGTGATGGCCAACAGGTCCCCTGTGAGTGGGGGTGGCAGGGGTGATGGACAACATAAGCCCTGTGAGTGGGGGTGGCAGGGGTGATGTGCAACAGCTCTCCTGTAAGTGGGGGTGGCAGGGGTGATGGGCAACAGGTCCCCTGTGAGTGGGGGTGGCAGGGGTGATGGGCAACATAGTCCCTATGGGTGGGGGTGGCAGTAGTAATGAGCAACAGGTCCCCTGTGAGTGGGGGTGGCAGGGTTGATGGGCAACATAAGCCCTGGGAGTGGGGGTGACAGGGGTGATGGGAAACATAGTCCCTATGGTTGGGGGTGGCAGGGGTGCTGGCCATACAACCCCTATGGTGGGCTGTTGTTAGTGGCCCGGATATGGATCCCCTGTGTGTGTGTGTGCCCTTTTGCGGGTACGTGTCGTTTGTTTATGTGGTAGGTGTCTGACTTACCGCCTGCGCCGTCAGCATCGGTTCCTGATCCGGTCATAGATGTAGAGTACTGGTATGACCTGCGCGATGGGATTCATGTTGTGTTCGTGTCGTACACGCTGCTTGTTGCTCCGTCTCGTACCCGCTGCAAGCTGGTCCGTCTCGTAGCCATGTATTGGTTTGTGGTGCGAATCGTAGCTGATATGCTTGTTTTCCGGATGCTGTGACGTGCCGTACGTGATGACCCGTCCGGCGCGTAGGTAGTATGCATCGTACTTGTCATTCCGGAAACTGCTATGGATACTGCTTCCGGGTGACACGGTTCCTCTTTGGGAGTTACGGCTCGGACGGAGAATGGGTCTTGATTCACAGCCTACGTGCCGGTCGTGTTTTTGGCAGTTAAGCGCATCGTACTTACTCTACAGGACGGACCGGCTCCGGGTACGTGTCGGTCGCAGGGTAAGGCTACGGACAGCTGTCCGACCGGCCATCGGAATCGGACCCTTAGGTGCCGATTCCGATCCTGGAGAAACCGGGTACGAACCGTCGGTCGGAGCGTTTTCTCCGTCCGACTCGTACCCGGGAAAAAAACCCTACAAACTTGCAAGTACGATTCGTACGGAAACACCATTTCCGTACGAGTCGGAAAAAACACCGACCGACAGTAAAATACATACGAATGTGATCTGGGACACCGCGGACGTGACGTCCGGACGGAGTTAGGCATGTTTTTACGTAACAGCAAGTACGATTCGTACCGACAGCAGTCCGGACGGCAATATTTTTACGGCACCCAAAAAGTGCCGGAAAAGCGAAGTACGGCGCGATGCGAGCGGAATAGGGGGCCTGGTATGCGCCTTAACCCCCCCCAGCCCCCGCATGTACGCGCCGAACACACCCCCCAGCCCCACGCATGTACGTGCCGAACACCCCCCCAGCCCCTGTATGTACGCACCGTACCCCCAGCCCCCCCACGGATGGACGTGCCGTACCCTCAGCCCCCCCACGGATGGACGCGCCGTACCCCCAGCCCCCCCGCAGATGTATGAGCGTACCCCCACCCGTGTATGTACAGAGCGTACCCCCACCCGTGTATGTACGGAGCGTACCCCCACCCGTGTATGTATGGAGCGTACCCCCACCCGTGTAGGTACGGAGCATACCCTCACCCGTGTATGTACGGAGCATACACCCCCCTGTGTATGTACGGAGCGTACCCCCACCCGTGTAGGTACGTACCCCCACCCGTTAATGTACGGAGCGTACCCCCACCCGTGTATGTACGGAGCGTACCCCCACCCGTGTATGTACAGAGTGTACCCCCACCCATGTAGGTACAGAGCGTACCCCCACCCCGTAGGTATGGAGCGTACCACCACCCCCATAGGTACGGTGCGGAACCCAGCGCGTAGCGCTGGGGTTCCGCACCATACCTACGGGGGTGGTGGTACGCTCCGTACCTACAGGGTGGGGTGGGGGTACACTCCATAGCTACGGGGTGGGGGTACGCTCCGTACCTACACGGGTGGGGGTACGCTCCGTACATACATGGGTGGGGGTATGCTCCGTACATACAGGGTGGGGTGGGGGTTCACTCCGTACCTACGGGGTGGGGGCTGGGGGTACGGCGCGTCCATCCGCGGGGGGCTGGGGGTATGGCACGTACATCTGCGGGGGGGCTGGGGTTACGGCGCGTACCGCCACAGGGGGCCTGGGGGTACGGCACGTACATCCGTGGGGGGGCTGGGGGTACGGCGCGTACATCCGCGGGGGGGCTGGGGGTACGGCGCGTACATACGGGGGCTGGGGGGGTGTTCGGCGCGTACATACGGGGGCTGGGGGGGAAGGCGCATATGCGGGCACATGTCTCCATGGTTGCTATCGAAGTTTGCTCCGTAAAGTGTTTTTCCCATACAATCGGACGCACGGGACGGATCGTACTTGCGCGCTCGGACTTCAGTTTTACAATTCGTACGGAAAATCGTCCGGGGACGTGTCGGACACATTTCCCGACCCGAGGACGTGTCGGGGTATTTTCCCAATGCGATTCGTATGTATTTTTTCCCATACGAATCGTACTTGCCAGTTTGTACGGTACTTGTACGATTCGTACGGAAAAAAATCCGGATACGATTCGTACGGGGAAAATTTTACCAGGATCTGAATCGGCACCTTAATGTTTAATATATATTTTTTTTTTTTAAATATTTATATAGTTGTTTATTTACTTTCAAAAATATTTTTATTTTGTTTATTTTTAATTTTGAACTGACTGGAGTGAGAATAGTAAATTTTACCCCTTCACAATCCAACACTTTCCCTACTGTTGCACTCACTGCAGTGGGAATAGTAAATGTTATCCAAATGCTATACAACAATGTTCCTACTGTTGCACTCATTAGAGTGACACTAGTCATTTTTACCCCTCCGCTATACAACACTTTCCCTACTGTTGCACTGACTGGAGTGGGAATAGTTATTTTTACTCCTCCACTATCCAACGCTTTCCCAAATGTTGCACTCATTGGAGTGGGAATAGCAAGTTTTACCCCTCCTCTATCCAACACTTTCCCTACTATTGTACTCATTGGAGTGGGAATAGTAATTTTTACCCCTCCACTATCCAACACTTTCTCTACTGTTGCACTCATTGGAGTGGGAATAGTAATTTTTACCCCTCCTCTATCCAACACTTTCCCTACTGTTGCACTGACTAAAGTGGGAACTTTAAGTTTAAAGATTTCTAAATATTTTAATGTTTTAATGTATAATAGAATGTTTTTTAATACATTTTATGTTATTAGTATATGTGTGTATATATATATATATTTATTTATTTGTTACATTTTTATATAATTTTAAAATTATAAAATACATTAAAATTATTAGTTTAATAATTGTTTTAAAGTAAATATATATATATCAATTATTATATATGTGCATTTAACTTTTTTAAATTAAGTTTATTTGTTATATTTGTTAAAATGTATATTAAATCTAATTTACTTTAAAAAAAATTACTTTTATTCTTTAATTTATGTATTATCTATTAGTTTAATTTATAAATATATAAATATATTTTTATAAAACACAATATTTTGCACAACTATATTTATGACATCGATATTTTTTGTTGTTGATATTTTTGTACTTACCATTATAAATATAGGATGTCAATATTTTTGGTATCGATATTTATAACTCGATATCGTGGTATGGGGATATTTTAGGTGTCGCTATTCTGTCAGTGAACCCCTTGCAGCGCTACACCAATAGTACGATGCTCAGAGTAGGAAAGGGCCTTCTCCATGGCTAAGCACTGATGGTGTGTTGCAGTGAGAAGTAGGGTAGGGGCCCTGGGTAGTGGGGCCAGTCTCTGTATTTGGCTGGTTTGGCCTGGTATTAGAGATACAGTCTTGCGCTGCACTACAAAGGCACTGCTGGACACCCACAGTCCAGAAATTCTAACCCTTTCAAAGGACAACTAACTCTCTTTCAGACCTTGATGAGCTGTGCAAGAGATACTTGTTGGCTAGATGGGAGGCTCTGCAGCAAAGGAGGAGTCCTGCAAAAAGCAGCTTCAGGAATACCTTCAGCTATTAAGGTGCAAACAGCCTTGAATGACTAAATGAGACCCATGTTCAGGACCTGTCCTAGGAATATGGCCTTGGTGTCTATTTCTTCCATTGAACTATTTGAAAGTGCGGTCACATTGTTAACTATGTGGACCAGTCACAGGAAAAATATTATTTGCCCAGGATCAAACAGTTGGGTAAATTAGTAAAAGTCTGCAGTCTGCTACTACTAGGTGCAAAGGCTACACAGGGCAACTAAATTATGCAGCACAAAACTGCAAATTATGCAGCATAGTATGGCACATTTTGTGATAGTATTAGTTATTTTGTAATTTTCACACTTATCTGGGCATAGGGTGCCCCTCATTCGTACAGGTTTAGCACTCAAATATAGCAATAAGTATCAGACAGATGAAAAGGGTCTGTCTTTCACTGCATAGCAACATATGTCTATGCACTTTTAGTAACTTTTAAACAATTTGAGCTTGAAACAATAGTTTGGGGGTTAAAATCTGTAGATTATGCAGCAGATGATTGCTTATGTGTCAAATGCTGCAAATCTATAATAGCACAAAAACACCATAGCCCACAATTTCATAATTCAAGTGGCTCTGGCTATACATTTACCACTGTTTTGCATCTAGGTGAATTTACCATGCGACCAGTTAATATTAAGCCTATTTTGTAATCATTTGCTTACTAGCAGTATTTACATGGAATTAAAATACTTCCAATCTTGACAAAAAAGGAATAAGTTCAGAAAAATTGAATATCCATGAGCGCACAGTTTGGCCAAATAGGAGGGTGGAAAGCATGTCTCCTGGTGCCACATTTCCAACTAGTCCACTAGACCACTAACTGGGGAGTCAGTAATTCCTATGGCAATGGTCAAGGAGCTGCTTTTTCCAGGAAATATAATTCTAGTCATAGTGTCTATTTCCATCATATTTAGGTAGAATGGTAAAGCTGAGATTAGATGTCATGTATTCTTGTTCCATAGCTAGAATGTGCCCCGTGGGATACTTACTAGACCGTATGCATGGTAGATACTGATATATACTACTGGTGTTTCAACGCTTAACAATTTCATCCCATTTGCATATCAGGGCCCATTTTTTTAAACGAGTCACTCAACTTTTGCAATAATAAGCAGTCAAGACTCACTCCATGAGATCGTAAAGGGATTAGAACTCAAATATAGTATGAATAGCAATCATAATCAGGAAACTCAATCTCCAGCCAAAATAATTTAAAATGGCTTGTGTCACCTGCTTTTACCTATCTTATCCCTAAACACCAAAGTCACCCTCACCTCTCTTTACCAACATATACCCATCTCTCAACCCACATGTCACCCTTACCTCCCCTTACCTCTACCTACCACTTAACCATCAAGTCATCCTTACCTCCCATTACCTCTCTTCATCTTTAAACACAAAATTTGCATTTAAAAATAACATGAAAAGTATATTATTTAAAGAAAAAAACATACCTGTGTGGTAAATACTGTGTGGTAAGGGCTGTCAGCTAAATGCTGTCTCCCCTCAGGCAGGGTACACATGTTTAGGGGGCACCATCAATTGTTTTATGTCCTTCAGTTTATTTGGCAGGAACTTTTGCCTCTCTGACAGTTTTCCCGGTCACTCCACCCATACCCTAAACTTTAGGTCCTGCTTGAGACAGCAAAGGCACTGTTGCTTGCTAGACTTTTTGTTTACCAAGGGGGTTAAGAGCCTGCCCAATAGTTGGCTTCATTGTCACTCTCATTTCCTTGCTTTTCTTTGGTCAGCAGGGGCCAGCTTTACTTCCTATTTGTGTATTTGTCACTACAAATAAATGTTCTTTACTGCACAACTGGTCAAAGGCCCAACACAATTTTCTCTCTTCCTGCTGATGGCTCTCTGTTTTAATACTTCACAAAAGATTAGACAGACAGATGTACCCTGGCATTCAACAATATTACTACAACATTGATTTTTTTAAATTGAAACACGAGATCTATGTATTCTATCGATCGCTCAAATCACAGGATATGACAATATTCAGATTTGTACTGGGGTTCTCTAAAATTTAATAATCAGTGTGACATTTAGTCAATACATACTGTGCATATATTCATACAAGAAAAAGATTTTTTCAAAAAGATTTCAGGTTTATACTGTTATTTTTTCAAGGTCCAGTTCTTGTTGCTGGAAGAACAGAATAGCACTGTGAAATAGAGACATGACAGCCGACACGTGTTTCATTACATTCGTAACTTCTTCAAGGCTGCAATAATAGTAAAACTCACGACTAGTGCTTGGTCAATCCAGACATAGAATACCTAATACCTCTAGGGCTGCATTACTTAAAAACAAAAACAGGGGCTGCAATAAAAAGAAGGACACCAAACTAACTTTTATCATGGGATACAACACCCAGAGTCATGTCATTTACAAGATCATACTCAGATACTGGCACCTGCTGAAATTGGACAAATCGCTTGAGAAACACATTCCCAACAAACCTAGAGTTGTACATAGAAGGGGGGACACCTTGCGGGATATTCTGTGTTCTATTTATTTACCACCCAAGACTGCAAGCACCACATGGCTCCCTGGTAAATCAAAGAGTTCTTATAAATGTGCAAAATGCAATGCCTGCCACTGCACACTCAATACAGCAATTCATTAATTGCAATTCCAGATTTGTTGTATATTACATTAGGTGCCAATGTGGACTTATATACATTGGTAGCACAATACGTCCCTTAAAGGAGCGAATTCAGGGACACATGAGGGCCATACGTAATACTGACACCTCCTTTCTGAGTTTTGCCCACACACCTCATCTTGCATATTTTACTATAAATATCTTCTGTGAGCATCTCATAAGTGTCTCGTACAGCAGGATTTTTTTTATATCAGTAATCATCTCTCTTCCACACAAACACTGAACAACTCATTTTTGTGAGCATCCCACACAAGGCTTTTTCTTATTGTAAATTTATCTCATAGAACTTTTTATATTTGTGCACAAGATAATGCGGTGTGAGTGCACTCTACACTCATATCACCCATCTGCAATAACTCTTCCCTTAGATTAGTCAACAAACGTTTTTGTATTATGTTTTCTACTCTGCGGTACATTATGGGTTTCTCCACCCTCTAGCCACAGGTATGCCAGCGATGAGCTTCCATTATTTGAAAAACTATTCTTGCTCTCTATTCTTCTACCCTGCTAAACCAGGAGTTGCCAAAAGGGATCCGACTGACTTCAATAGTCAAACACACACACAGAATCCTATAGCATACATGTGTCACATGCTCACTGTATACACACACTAAACAGGTACATGGAATGTTGGTTCCTAGTCCTGCGTTTCACCATTCTAAGCCCTTGAAACTGTGTTTTAAGCCTGATGGGAGTGTGGCCCAGGGTACTGCTATTAGGCCTCAAGCCCCTCATTTCTATTTACCACCATTTATTAACTGAGCGGGACCATCTTTGCGACTCACTTAAACTATTACCGGGGTTGTAAGTCTCCAGAGTCCCGAGCAGAAGGAAATGCAGCACCACCAGCCAGCAAAATCTAGTCTTCAGTCAGACTAGCAACTTACAGCCAGTGAGTGGATCAAGTTAATTCCAAGAAAGCGTTCTTGCTACTAGTACTGCTAATATGTAAGTGTACTATAGGATTGTGCCTAGTGTAAAAAATAATATTTTCTTGCCCAATCGGTTTGAATGCTTTTTTGGCTAAATTGTGATAATGCACTCCCTTTCTCACCAACGCATAATTTGTGCATTTTCTCTTTCTATGCTGTGTAGTGATCAGTTCTGTAATACTGTACGTATATTACTGTGACTAAAATCAAAAGCCTTACAGTGTCATATGATGTTCCCCAACAGATTTCTTTTTGCCACATTGATTTAAAAGCACTTCGGTATTCGGGAATCTGTTTGACTACATTGCCTTTCATCTTCAGCTAAAGCAGATTTTTCAGGTAGGTTCCTCTGCCACTGTAAAATATGTGCTGCGGTGTCATGTATTGCTTAAACACTTTAGTCAAGTAAGATGCTGACTAGAATGCTCTTACTGTGGAAACCTAAAGGTGTTATAAAGCAGCTGGATAGACCATGTTTGGAGCCTTTGCACACCCATCACTTCCCCTCATTGTCACACTACTTTGGGATCCATATACTGAACACAGGGCTTGCCTCTAACACTTCCTCTGTTGATTACATGTGAGGACACAGACAAAAGATTGTTTGCAAATTTTAAACTGCAGTTCATTTTTTAGCGTGTTCCCAAATGGCAACTGCTACAGTCTTATTTGTTCCTTTTTTCCTAGAATGAATATCCGGAAATTCTTTGCAAAGAAACGGCCAACTGAAGTGAACTTCTGTTCAGGCAACTCAGAAACTTATAGGATTCATTGCAATGATACGCCGGAGCTGCAGTCTGCAATTCAATATGGCGTTAGGGCTGCAGATTCAGAAATATCAAGTGATTACGCCCCAGTCCCGGGAACATTTTGTGGAGCTGTCACTGTCTCAGACGAATCAAGCAGCAGTTCTTCTGCAACAACAACCAGTCTTCAGGATAACAAGGGAACACTTGGAAGCACAGACGCACCAAACCAACTGCATGAGAGCACCACTGGCATCACAAAACTTGTGGGGGCCTTCCTGCAAGGTATGTGGAAGGCCTCCCTCTGGACACGATCGGGAGCTCTCGGTCAGAGTACAGTGCTTAGGGGGCCCCTCAGAGCTTGGGGGTCCCCCTACACTGCGGGGGCCTGTGTTACACCAGTTGAGAGCACATTGTCTATTCAAATCATTGTAACACAATCACAAACAAAGGAAAAGCGCATTCTGCGTTTTCAAGGGAGATGGCTCCAGGATTTTCCCTGGCTTCATTACAGCGACAGAATGGCAGGAGTGCTATGATTTTTTTCTGTGCAAAAGCTAAGTCACTGAATTTTACTGAGCTTTCCAGGTACACAGAGGAAGCATTTTGCAGCATCAGTTGTACCAAGTGGAAGAAGGCAATAGATGGTAAACATCAGAATAGTTATGCTCATTCATATGCGCTGAGCCAACTAGCACAGTATAGATGAGGCCAACCAATCAAACAACAGTTATCACAGCTGGTCCAACAACAACAGAAAAAAGCCTGGCTTTGCCTTAACAAAATCATTCATACTATAGCTCTTCTGGCAAAATAAGGTCTTGCTCTTCGAGGTCATGATGACAGCGATGGGAATTTCCATCAATTTCTTAGTGCATGAGCAGATGATGTACCTTCTTTGAAACAGTGGATTACAGCAAATCGAGTAGAATATCTCAGCCCAGACATCCAAAATGAAGTTCTTCAGTTATTGTCCCATGCAATTTTGCATACAATTTGTATAAATATTGGTGACAATCCATACGCAGTAGTTGTTGATGGCACACAGGATATATCTGGTCAGGAACAAGCATGTTTTGTGTTCATTACACTGACCAAGATCTGTACCCTCATGAGGGTACAATTTTAAAGGATGTTTTATGCCGCCATTGTCTTTCTCTATCAAAGCTCAGAGCACAAACATATGATGGTACAGCAAATATGGCAACGAAATACCATGTTGCACAAGCGTTAATATGCTAATAACAACCACCTGCTCTTTATGTCCATTCTGGAACACATTGTACAAGTCAGGTTATACAGGCTGCAGCACATAAGTGTTCCATAATGGAAGATACACTACTTTATGTCCAAGAACTTGGGAATCTGTTTGGGCAATCTACGGCAAGCCATAAAACATTCTCAGACCTCATTCAGCACAGTGTAGAAGACCCTGCAAATGTGTTAAAAATAAAGCGACAGTGTCCAACACGCTGGACGGTCCATGTAAAAACTGTAAGAAAGGTAATAGATAATTATTTATCTATTCTGGAAAACCTCGAACAAGGATTAACATTCAAGTTCAGTACTTATGTGTCAGCTCATGCTCGTGGTTTGCTGGCACAGCTTCAGAGAGGAACAACTGTCCTAGGTCTTCCAATTGCTCAACAAGTACTGCAGCTTCTTGATCTTTTGAATATTACGATGCAAGGATGCCGGCGAACTATGTCAGGGCTACTAGCGGCCGTGAATGTAGCAAGAAGTGCAATACTTTCTTTTCACAGAATGAGAAAGCTACTACAGATACTTTGGGATATTCAGGTATCTTCTTGTGAGGCTGAGAGAAGCTCTAGTGGTCTCCACTGACTGAAAACTTTACTAAGATAAACTATGTCCCAGAAAAGACTGAATTATGCTGCCAAGTGCAACATACATAAAGAGATGGTGGACTTAGGTAACTACAAACAATAGCGAAAGAATTTGTCCTCTGCCCTGAACAGCGCAATAAATTATTTGGCTTTGCAAATTCAAGTTCATCATTTTATTACAGATTCCTATAGCAAAAAAAATAAAATAATATTTAATCCAATTGCATTTTGAGGTTTAGGAATGTCGCTAAGAGCGTTTAGTTTAATCTTCCTTTTTTTTGTCCCACCTTTGTTTGCTTGGTGAATGAAGATTCATAAACTTTTTGGGGAATTTGATCTAATTACTTTGTGAATGTAAATAACAATAAAGCATACTTCAGACTGTGACTACATGCCTGACTTTCTCAATATTTTACTTCACAACTATGCAATTGTATTAGTTTAACAGGGTATACGGTTCTCACACAGGCGGTTTACATAGATTCCCTGGAAAGTCCACAAGGTTGTCTCTGTCCCCCCCCAAAAATGTAATGCCTCCTACGCCCCTGGTGGGTTCCATTCAGAAATCTGAACGGTCCGAGATGCTCAGTTTAAAGCGAAAAGTCATTTGCAAGGCTAGTTCATGATGTGGAAACATGCATGCACTTAAGTGATAATATATTTGGAAACACAGACCAAGCAAGGTAAACAAAAGTTTGAAAGCTCAGACAGAGCAATTTAAAGCCGGTTTTAAAAAGCCACGCCACATACAGTAAACATAATTATGAAAGCGCGTTTAAAGTATGTCAAGGACTGGTTTGAAAAAGTGCCCTTCACAAAGTAAACAAGAGTTTAAATGTGCATAGAGAGCAAGTTAAAGATGGATTTGCACACATAAAGTAAACAGCATGTGAAATTGGGTATAATGCAACATTATTACATGAATTTCAAAACACATTCAAAGTAACTAAAAAAATGTGAAAGCTCACAGGAAGATTGAAAAACAAGATTTAAAGATACATTTCAGACAATTTAAAAAAGATTTCCAAGTATACTTAACACCGAGGAAAAAAGGAATTCAACAAGGGTACTGCTCAAGCCAATCAAGTCAATCAAATCAAGTCAAATCTCAAAACAATTCATGATAAACAATGAACATTGTGTGAAGAGAAGAAGATGTGCCATGAATTCGAAGCAGGAATCCTATTGGACATGAAATGAATTCACTGTCTTTGGAAATTTATTTATTCAAGTGAATATAACTTTGAGCAAAAGTGCCTGTTACTCTTGTGCTGGTTAATGCTGTTCTCAATGTAAAATAATTCTATTGCCATTATTGAGACAGGGCTTTTCTAGTTTGTTTTGTGACAGGAGAAAGTTTCCAGTGCAGCAGAAAAAGTATAGTCTTTAATTAATATAAAGCGTGAGAAATATTATTAATATCATGGCAAAAGTTATTTCTAAAAGAGAGAGAGTTATATGAAATCGTCATCATATCATTCATCCATCACAGATCGTTCCACCCTTCTTCTCGGGGTTTCCATCGGAATGGTTGCTCTAATGTGCGCAGAATAGATACTGTGTAAGGACGGGGGTGCTATCATCACCTCTGCAGAATAAAGAAGTAACAAGTCACTCCCCATAGGGGAGTTTATATTTTATGTTTTTTCAAAATGTGCATGAACAGACACAGGAACTATGTTATACCAAGCTGACTCCTTTGGACCGAAACATGTAGACCATATCTTTAGGGTGGAAAATATTGCCAACATATTTGAAACAGGCTTGACAAAGTCAGAAGCATTGGTTTTGTGAGAATTTGAGTATCTATGTCTATTTACTGTATTTAGACAAATACCCCCAGTTGTATGGAAAAAAGACTAATTAAAAGTGAAATGTTCAGATTGGCCTTGGTATTAGCACTTGTACCAGTAAAGGAAGCAGTGAAAGAGCGGGAAATATAAAAATCTCAGGGCACTCTATTCCCATAGACCCTAGAATGAAATCCACACCACGGTGCAGCATTTATCAGGCTGTTCCTCTGAAATCTGGAACTTGAAAATAAAACTGCGCTGAGGAAAAAAGAATAATCGTAGATCATTAATATATTGTGCATAGATTCTATTTCCACGTGGCCAATAATTTTTTTAACATCTACTATGTTGCACAGCAAAGCAGTTAATTCATGTACAGCAAGGCATTGACAGGTGGTTGTAATAGTGGTATCAACTTTAGTTTATATTACTCTATTTTCAGTTGCATAAGATTGCCCACAAGATGACACGTGGTCACCGTCCTTAATACGTGACAGTTTGCTTTCACTAGCCATTTGGGGCTTCATTTATGGGGATTTGTGACAGGGCAGCGCAGCAAGTCACCATGCTGCGCTGCCCTATGTCAAAGTGAAAGGGCAAGAATGCAGTGTATTTATCCAATATGGTGCATTCCTGTCCCTTCCCCTTGCACTGGTGCCGTTACGACAGCCTAGTGCTAACGCAGCCACCCTTGCACCATGGTGTATGGGTGCCTGTGTTGCTGTCAAGATTGCTCAAGTGCAGGAAAGGGCACCCCCTTTCCGCACAGAAACAATCCATTGAGGCGTGTCCCTCACTCTGCAGCACACATAGAAAGATTAATAAATAAGGAGAAATAAAGTTATCTTTTCTTGTTACTCCTCACCTCGGGAGGTGAAGGTTTTGGTCCATCCCCAGGTGTACATGGTCTTGTAAATCTGGGGCAGCGTCAAATTCCATGGGTGTTGCATGGTAACACCCACTGCATTGCCCATGAAACGTCTTCTTAGGGCAGAGTAAGGCAACGCAGCAATTTGCTGTGCCTAGCCTTACTCCATATCTATGAGGCTATTCAAAGCCATGCAAAAGGGCTTTGCATGGCCTCATAGATATCAGTTAAAGGTTTGCCCCACAAGAGCATCACAAAAAGTGATGCTAAGGTGGTGCAAGGGGCTGGTAAATATGCCCCTTAGTTCTCAGAAAACCACAATATCAATGGACCGATCAACAAAACAGATAAGTACGCTAGCAACTTATTTTAGATAAGCTTGCTAAAGTCGGCTTCGTTAGTATGAAATTAGGTATATATTTTATTTATCTTGGTCAGTTATAGAGTGCTAAGATCCCACAGTGTGCTATTTCAGACAGATAACCCTTCATAATGCTGAACAGAGGATGCACTACATATACAGCGCACTTTCACTGTTTACACCACAGGGGGCCTATAGACAGGTGCGCTTTGTGCAAAGAGGGAAAAAGCACCATATTACTGTAAATGCACTGCCACCAGGACAACTGTGAACGCATGCTGCCGTGGGGGCAGCGCATTCGCGTTAAAAACAGAGCGGATGCTTCAAAGCCGCTCCATGTGTAACATTGCAGATGGCAACCTGCATGCACTTTCAATAGGGATAAGAGATCCCCTTGTAATGATTGAGTGCACCGGCCTGCAAGGGGATGTCTGAGGGTCTATGGTACCCCCAGAGCCGGGTCTTGTGGCTTAGAGGACTAATGCATCCACTGCAGGGGACTGTGTTTGACCTCATGGTCACAGGTTCAAATCCCGGCAGGTCGACTCAGCCTTTTATCCATTTGAGGTTGATAAAATGAGTCCGATTGAGTTGGGTAACAATAAACATCTGTTATTCAGCGCCTTGAGACCCATGGGTGATAAGTGCACTTTATAAGTGTTATGTTATGTTTTCCCCCTCCAGAGGGCACTGAAAGTCCAGCATGATTTTGTGGTGCACCTCCACTCCGCCTCCTATAAGCATGTTTGCCTCATCCCTAATATGGCAAAACCCACTTGACATAGAACTGATGCTTCTTGTGCCCCGGCACTATCTGTGTTACAGAAAGGGCTGCACAGGCGTCTGCGGCCCCTTCTGTAATACCAAAGTGCCCCTGGGGCACAATAAGTGGGTGCACTTGCCCATGTTGCACCCACGGCACTTTCTATAATACGGCCCCTGGTGGAAGATCACATGAAACGGCAGGGTGCTCTCTGGTTGGTGAGGTCCATTCCCTTAGCAAAGAGGGGTTGATCGAATGTTCATCTTTCTCCTATTGACTCAGGGGAGAACAGTGGGCCTTACTTTTCATCTGCAAACTGTGAAGTGCTTTGAAGGAGGATAAACTACCAGTATCATGCACTGCATAAGCTTTTCATGTCATTTCAACAAGCAGTCTGAAACAATGCCAGACCCTTCTTCCTATGTCCCATGAGTCAATAACTTAACACAAAGATTCCTGTGCATGGTTTCTTTCTCAAAGTTGTAACTCGGAAGACAGGTCTTATGTTTTATTGATACTTGAGTCACTACTTTCTTTGTTATTTTGACAATGGTTTTCTCTTATTTTTTTAACCAATTGTTTTTTTCTCTCATCATGATAAGAGAGCTAAATGCTACATTATAACCACAGATCAGATTTTTCTCAACTTTTTCCTTGCTCCGTGTATAACATTCTTACCAAGGGCAGCTTCAGAGAACAGTGTATAAAAGAAAAAACAGCTTTCCACATCAGTAGAGCCAACTAGAGCAAAAGACACATCATAATCCCTATATGTAGTCCAGCTGTAGAAAGATGTGGGAGCAGGTCCTTGTACGTTTGTACCTGTGGGTTTTGAGTTTTTTTAGGAACGCCAAGAATTTTACATGTGAATGTGTATTCCTGTTTAACCATCACCTCTTGCGATTATGTGAGTCCCCTGCTGTGTTAACTCCTCTACTGAGTCTGTCCTACATCTTCACCCTGCATTATGGACCTTACTTAGGATGTGCTGCCGAAATGTGCGGATTTCCTGTCCGCCGTATTACAAGTGCCACAGGCAACAATGCAGTTGTCACGTTTAAGAAAGAGTATATGTTCTGCCAACCTCAAAGACCCTCTGTGTTTGACCTCCATCTTTAGCTTACACTGGACAGCATGAAAATGCAGGGTAAGGGGAAGAAATGGAATGGGTTGACTAGGAAAGGGGTATGGTGTGTGTTGAAGGTGATTCAGTCAGTTTGGCCCCGATTCACAGAACTAACTTAAGACAAAATCCTAAACTTACTACCATTTTGGTATTCACAGAAGGCACTTGCTCATTTTGGTATTCACAGAAGGCACTTACTCATTTTGGTATTAACAGAAGTTCGGAGTCCTAACTTAAGGACTCCTAACTTAAGGACTCCTAAATGCCTTCTATGAATACCGAAAGTCTTGAAGTTAGTATTTTTCTCAGTTTAGGAGTAGTAAAGTTAGACTACTAACTTTAGGACTCCTAAACGCCTTCTGTGAATACCGAAAGTCTTAAAGTTAGGATTTTTCTCAGTTTAGGAGTTGTAAAGTTAGGGCTCCTAACTTTGCTACTCCTAAACTGAGAAAAATCCTAACTTTAAGACTTTCGGTGTTCACAGAAGGCATTTAGGAGTCCTAAAATTAGGACTCCTAACTTCTGTGAATACCGAAAGGAGTAAGTGCCTTCTGTGAATACCAAAATGAGTAAGTGCCTTCTGTGAATACCAAAATGGTAGTAAGTTTAGGATTTTGTCTTAAGTTAGTTCTGTGAATAAGGCCCTTCAAGAGTCCACCATGGTACATAACTCCAAGGTCCCCATAAGCGATCAGACCCTGGTGCCTGATCCTTTTGTCTGTGTATATAAAGCTCATGTGTTGCTGGAAGTCCTACTGGTTCTTTGGAGGCACCGGTTCAGACCTCCAGTGTCTGAGGGGCACATTTACAAGAATTAGCATATCGCAGTGTCGCAAATCATTTTACTGCACTGCTCTACATCAATTCGAAAGGACAGGAATGCATCGTATTTACAAGATATGGTGTGTTCACGTCCTTTCAGCCAGCACGGAGCACATTTTGCAGCTGTGGCCAAATGCAGGTACAGGGGTGCCTGTGTTGTTGGCATAGCTGTTTTCATGCAGGAAAGGAGCCTTCCTGCACAAATGTAAACTGTATGTACGTTCCTGTAATGTAAACATTTCTCCTCGTTACGCCTTCTGTAGGGAGGTGCAATGTTTTGAGGCTGCCCCAGGTTTATCTGATGTTTTAAATCTGGGGCAGCGTCAAATTCTATGGATGTTAAATGGGTACACCAACCGCAACGCACGTGAAATGCCTCTTTCACGCAAAGTAAGGCAAGGCAGCTACTTGCGCTGCATTGCCTTACTCCATATCTACAAGGCCATGAAAGACCATGCAGGGTGGCTTTACGTGGCATTGTAGATATGGCTGAGACCTGTGTGCCACCGCAACATCACAAAAAAGTGACGTTCCGACGATGCACAGGCCTTGTAAATATGCTCCCGAGTATGCACATGGCTGCTACTGGCAACAGCAATGCTATCCATGCTCTCCAGTGGGATGAAGTCCAGTCTGCATCAGCAGTGTTGAATTATAGGATGACCAGATCACATGTTACAGAAGTTGCCAGGCACTCATTTTGCTTTGTGTAATTTGAAAGGGGTCTGGCACCAGTTTTATAAAATCTTAAAATAAGTATATTTAAGGTGTGCTTGCCTCAGCTCTGCTGAGTACAGATGCCGGTCTCCTTGCACCTGTATGTATGTATGTATGTATGTATATGGTATTTCTATATGGCGAACCTAGCCAAAAAGCAGCAGAGGCTGCACATGACCAAAGGCTCTATTCAAGTGATAACTATGGGGCATATTACTAAGGGCCCTATCGCCGCTTTAGCGGCACTTTTTGCAGCTAAAACGGCGATTTTTTATCACCCTATCAGTAAGCTGTCGCTAACAGCAGTTAGCGACAGCTTTCTGACGAAAGCGACCGGTTTGGGTGCCGCTTTGCATGTCAGCGATATTTATCGCTAATGACATGCAAAGAAGGCGTTCCCGACCAACAGATCTGATAAACAGCCGCTAACAGGCCTATCGCCTATTAGCAAGGAGGCCCTGGCCCCGGTTAGCGACGTAAAAAGTCGTCATCGCCGTTTTTTTAACACCTGCTAATTTCAGGACTTAGCAATACCTAACATGGGGGGTGGATTATGCTGATACGACCACAGGGTCGTATCAGCAAAGTTTTCCCCCTTCCCCATGCAACATCGCTAGTTTTGTCGCTGGAATATATATCACCATAGCGCTAATTGTTGCTAATACAGCGTTAGCGTGGCGATATATTCCAGCGATATTTTTCACAGTTTCTTGATAATATGGCCCTATGTTTGCCATTGCAGTCTTGATTCCCGTCCCACGTGCTCGGAGAAACGCTCTACAAGTACAGTGCTCTATGCATCTGACACTTCTTTGTCTTTCCACCTCAGTTGGGGACTCGGGTGGCATAAAAAGGAAATTGCCAGTCTGTCCCGTGATGCAATGTATGAGTTGCAGGAGTCTCCACCTTTGGGAGATTGGTCATTGAAGCCCCTCACGGAGAGTGTCAAAGGGTTTCAAGAGTCTCTCTCATATCCTTGACTCTGTCAATACTATGGACCAGATATAGTGACCATCAAGGTGTGGTACCTCTAATCACATGACCTGCAGAGCCCAGTAGCGTAGCTAGCACTTTTGCCACCCACAGGGATCCCAGAGTTTGCCGCCCAGGAGGAGGTAAGAGCGGGGTGGCGACAGAAGCCAATGAGAGGGGGGAGGCAACAGATGAGGACGAGTAGGGGGGATGACGACGAGGTAGAGAAAACTTACCTTGCACTCGCCACCGCCCCAAAAAAGTGCTGCCCAGGGCGGACCCCTCCCCCCAGCTATGTTACTGGCAGAGCCCCTGCAAATATGTACCTGCAGGTTTTGACTTTTCTATGGGCCAATACCCAAGAGTCCATAGGAAAAAAAGCAACTTATGTGCTCCCCTTAAGAAAGAGTAATATAGTAAAGGACAATCAAAGAAGACCGTCTAATGAGGATACATTCAATGTATATATATATTGTACAGGATACATATGTTGTGATGACGCAGTGCTCAGAGCACGTGAAAAAAAAACCATCAAAACAGAGAGTGTGCAAAGCACTTTCAAATAAAATAATTTAGCCCAATAGGAAAGCAAAGTATTCAAATCGCATAGGAATTATTTGGGCAGGGGAACAAACATATTGTAAATAAGTCAATTTCATGATGGTGGTTGGCTAATTGTATTGTGTTGACGTTTCAACTTCTAAAAGATCAACCAGTAAGTCATCATCAGGAAAGCATATCTTCAGTATCTGAGATCACTGCAAAATAGACTGCACACAACTTCAGTATCTGAGATCACTGCAAAACAGACTGCACAGATGCACAATTTGGAATAGTTATCCACCTACGATTAAAAATGAACTTACAAAGGGAGGTCATAAAAAATGCTTAATTGTTATGTTTGCTGGATTACCAAAACAGAGAATGAGATATGGGCTAATGATACCAGAGGGCATGTGAACAGAAAACATACTTCCAATTGACTTACAAATAGAAGAATAGACCACAGTTGGTCCTGTAACACGAAATGCCGAAGAAGGCGTCATTTAGAGATATTAAATTAAAATTGGAGGCCCTATATTAGCTTATGGTTAGAATGATATCACACATAGATAACATACGTTTGGAACATGCCGCTTCAGTGTCTCTCTCTTTTATACTCTCCTTCTAATGGTTCCAGCGCTAGCAGGAACGGTAGCAGAAAAGGGGGTAAACTTGTTTCACACCTCAACAAATGGAAAGAAATGTCACGGACAGTGACATAGCTAGATCTTTTGCTGCCCGTGGCGGTCCCTGCATTTGCCGCCCCTCGACGGCTACAGGCAACAGCGGGGGAGGGGGAGGGAAGGGGAGGACTCCATCACCCCCGAAACTTGTGCCGCCCGTGGCGGACTGCCCCTCCATTTCTCTTACTACACCACTTGTCAGAGAGAAAATCTCCGCAATATGGGGCATATCAGCAACAACCGGCGATAATTATTGCTAAGCGCACTTAGCGCTAGGATAATTATCGCCGGCTAGCGTGGATTTTTATCGCTGAGATAGCGTGCTATTAGCAATGCTTATCTCAAAAGCGATAAAAATCCTAGCGCTAACTGCTTAACGTGAGATTATCGCTGGAAACCCAGCGATAATCTCACTAAATGTGGCGTTAGCTTGTTGATAGGGCCCCACAAACTTAGCCATGATATCCACCTTCCATAGGATATCATGGCTAAGTCAGTCCTGAAGCAGGCGTAAGGAAAGTAGCGATAACAGGGGTTATCGCTACTTTTCCTGCCGCTATGCTTCCGAAAACGGCCGCAAAAGCGGCGATAATTTTCTATCGTTGCCTTGTAAATATGCCCCTATGTTTGGGACAATAGCTCTGTATGGAGCCCTTTCACTTTGACAAGGAACGAGGGGCATGACCTGCTCTCTCTAAAGTCTGAAAAAGATATTCCCATTCAACATGGTCGAAGGACTTCTCCATATGCACAAAAAATGTCGGTGTTTCCTCAAAATCGCCTCTCTCCTGAATAGGACATGGAGAGGATCCTAGGTTGATCCTGGTTGTGCGGCCAGGTAGAAACTCTACCTGTGAGCCATGCACGAAACTCAGGCCAACCTTCCTCGTCAGTTCTTCAACACTTTTTGTTTGAATCTGTGTAAGTGGGATTGCTCTCTTACTAGCACAGAGCCATGGGTCTTTTCCCGGTTGGTTAAACAGACCTAATATTTATTTTTGAGATTAATTATGTGGTTTGCATATGGTCTCGGCCTCCTTAAACATGTTCATACTATAGATGCAATTAGGTTTTTACTGAGTCTATAAAACTCCCTGGGTATACCTTCATCATCTGGTGCTTTGGTATTAGGTAAATCTGACATTCCCTCCAGATCCTCTCCTATTGCTACTTCTCCTCCTAGTAGGCTCCTGCCCTCCTCAGAGAGAAGAGGAAGAGGCAGAATGAACACAATCTGCGCCTGTGCTTATAATTTGCCACTGTGGTATTTGAGTCGTATGATTGAGGCCTGTATTTTGCAAATATCTCTGTGATTTTAACTGGGTGTGTAATGGTATTGGTGCTAGTATCGAATATATTGCGAATAGCGTCTTGTGACTCCCTTTACTCGAGATGAGCTGCTAGTAGACGCCCCGCCTGCTCGCCCTTCTCACAGCGGCATCACTAAACCCTGTTACATCATATTCTGTTCTCGATGTACATAATGCCTTAAGATTGCATTTCTTTTGTTCTATAATTCTTATGTGTCCATAATTATTATTTTTTTTTTTTTTATTCCTCATATTGCAATGCAGTGTGTCTGGAGTTATCAGGGACCCAATTCTCTGTTTTCTAGACCATCCCAATTCTCCGGATTTCGGAGAGATACATTCTGTGGATTCTATAGAGTAGGGTCCCCTTTCGTCCGTAACACCTCCAATACGCGCTGGGGGAGCTGACCACTCTGGTCCCTCACACAAGCATTATGCTTGTGGTTTTATTGCCATTACATAATCATTGGAATTAAATGGGCCCATGCTTGATTATGACATAGAAATGCAGAAGGAAGAGAATCTTTTGATTATAATGATTTTGCTTGCACGAAGGGAACTTTGTTTAAAGTGGATAAGACCAGTCCCTCCCACACACTTGGATTGGGTGGCCTCAATTAACAGAATAAAAAAATGGGATAGCAGAGGGAAGCCCAGTAAAAGGCATGAGTATTGGGAAATATGGGAAGACTCCCAATTCGCAAATTAATTCTGCATTTCTATGTCATAATGTGTCCATTATTAGCTATTATAGCTAGGCATTGTATCTCTACTCACCCCTTCGGAGGTAGTTTGTGCCTCCCTGAACTCGCTCTTAGCTAGGCTTCCTCTTTCATATACCTTGAGTAGGTGTTTTTCCAGTTGCCCAATGTGCTGAGGCATTCAGGTATTTATTGAGGTCTAAGTAAGTATGTAAATGTATGCATAAAGAGGCATTTCCCATTGGTCGCATCTGGTTATAAGCATTCGCCATCGTTTACATGTGATTCAGTTGCATTGGTAAATGATCTGAAACTCCACCCTCCAGAATGGCCCAACACGATTATAGCGACATGACTGTACGGAAGGTAGAGTGTAAGGAACCATGTATATATGACAAAAAGCGCATTATCTGTCTCCAGGGTGCAGTGTCCTCCAAGGGTCTTGGAGGGCATGATCTTCTATAATATCTTGCAATAGAACCCTATCATTTGCAGTAATATTGTCTACGTACGGGCAGGCCTGTCTATGATAGAGCACAGAACTATCTTCCAGCCCACCCTTTTCACCTCTTGCGTGGAACTAAATTCAGAGACAATTCTTGAGAGTGACATTAGGAATCATGATTTGTTTGTGGCGGAAGTATGCATTTCAGACAATGATTGACACTTCTTGTCTCTTAGGGTGTGAGGAAATATCAGCAGTCTTTGTTGCATCTGCAGGTTTTGATGGTCTACCAATGCGGTCTACGAGAGATGCTCTTCCTGTGTCAAATATATGTTTGGTCAAGGTTGTGACTCACCTTAAAACTACTAAATCGGGAGCTCCAACTGACCCCTGCCCACTGAAGGTATTGCATTTGGTTTCAGAAACCATCTACCACTATTTGACCTTGGTGTTAAATATGATTCTGTAGTCTGGCTGTTTCCCTGAGGCCTGGAAGAAGGCATCCACACTGCCACTTGTAAATAAACCCTCCCATGACCCCTTAGAGGTAAAGAAGTATAGGCCTATATCGTGCCTTCCTCTTCCTGCTAAAATCTTAGAAAAGGCTATGAATCAGGAGATTACTACCTTCTTCATAACCACCAATTGTCTTGACCCTGAAAAGTATGAGTTTAGACCTAAACATTGTACTGAATCTGTCTTACTGTTGTAAGAGGCCTTAATCCTGATGGATCTGTTGGTCACATTTTACCCAGTTGACCACTCTATCTTGGTCAACCGTCTTAAAAGAATAGGTAATAAAGGCACAGCTGTCAAACTGATTAGGTCTTTCTGTCTAACAGAGAACAAGTAGCGGCATTGGGGTATTATACTTCTGTCCCCTTTATGCTTCCCCAGGAATTTTCATTAAATCCAACACAGTTTAATGCATATATCACCCCATTAATTGAACTTATTCAATATTGTACGTTCTCGGTATACTCGTAAGCTCCACTTGTGGTATCTGTCTTATGAGACCCAGAACAAATGGCCTCACATTTCAATACGTGTATGGGCAGCATAGCTCACTGGATGCAGAAGAACTGTTTAAAGCTTAACTCAGAAAAAACGGAGGTTTTACTATTTGGTAACAATATCTCTTTTTGGAACAGCTCCTGGTGGCATCCAAACCTGGGGCCCATTCCACTAACAGTGCAGAAGGCAAGAAACTTGGAAGTCATTTTGAGTCCAAATTAGCCTTTATAGAACACTCAAAGCACATAAAATGTTCCTTCTTTCTGATGTTCAGAATAAAAAAAAAACAATCTTCCTTTCCTCTTACTAGAATTAAGAAAAACAGTCATCATGGCACTGATCATCTCCAAAATAGATTACTGCAATGCATTATATGTAGCTTCTCAAACTCGTATTTATAATAAATTGCAGACACTTCAAAATGAAGCAGCTAGACTATTGCTGAATCTTCTGAAATTGTGTTCGGCCACTCAAGCCATCAGAGGTCTGCACTGGCTTCCCATCAGGGCACGAATAATGTTCAAGGCCTGATGTTGGGTCCTTTGGGCCCAGCACCAGGATGGCCCTTGTTTCCTGCGAGATATCTTTAGACGGTAATCTCCTTCTCATGCTGTACGATCTAGCAATGCCAGGAAAGTCCTTGTCCCCAGAATAAAAAAAGCCAGTTGGGGAGGAAGAAGGTTTTCTTACTCCGCCTCTAAATGATGGCACTCTTTTCCCAATCACCTAATAACTCAATCTAACCTCTTGAAGTTCAGGAAGGAATTGAAGACTTGGGTCTTTGACTACCTGACTGATAATCCTTCCTAATTTATCAAAATATTTCTCACTCCCTGACTCCCAAGTTATATACCTTTGCCCAGTATTCAATAATGGTGCTACTCACACTAGTGTCAAGACACCTTTTGGTATTAGTCTGCTCTAAAAAAAACATTAATATTAACCTGATGTCATTTGATTACTTCATTCCTCCCACCTGCACACTGAACGTTCAAAAAAATACCAGTGCCTTATTTGTAAAATAAAAAGTGCCAAGGTTCTCGTCAGGAGGCCACTGCAGCTTGCACCACACATTGCCACTACCATGCTGCCAATAATAGTAACAATACAACTACTAACCATCACACTCCTACAAGAGTGACAATACGGACTATATCAAGACCCCAAAGGTATAAGAATGGCTTGGGCAGCAGGCAATGTAACGCTTAATGTATATTGAATAAATAATTACCTGTTGTTGTGGTCATCTCTAGATGAGCCGAACAGCACCACCTTGTGACAGGCTGTCCCAAGCGCCAGTTTTAACAATTAAGCGCCGGTGCCGAGCACCGGAAGCCACCGGCTCAAATAAAGCCTTTGGAAAAACCTGGACCTGTTTGCCTGATGCTCTCTGCATGCAAGTGTGAGGCAGGTTTGCATTGTTCTTTTATCATGTATTTGTGCTCCTGTTAATTCAAAATTTAAATGGTGGTTGCAAATTAGGTGGGTGAGGGCATATCCCCAGAGCCCTAAATGAGAAACCGCCACTGATCTGCATACATTTATTTGTCCTTATCATTTGCAGTTGGAAGAAGGTTCTTATATTTCATTTGGGTGTCTTGTGATCAGTTCACTAGCAGATTTTGTATTAAGAACTCAATTAAGTTCTGTAATATGAAAAATAGTACAGCAGGAGTCATTTACTGTTTGTTAGACTCAAACAGTAAGAACAAGGTAATGGTTTGTCTTGTGGAGTGGAGCACTGGACAGTAAAGACCGTGACAAAGAGGTCTAGGACTCGGAGTAATGAAGATTACCAGTAAGTAATCGGCTGATTAATCTTTCTTGAGTGGCGGCATTCCGTCAGCTTTGGTCGAACGAGAGAACAAACTGTTCTGTTCTCAGAAGATTTGTCGCATTCAGGCATTTTGTCTGCCTTCTTGTCTCTGCCCAGGCTTTGCCATTTCAGCGATGGTTGCCGGATGAGGTGTGAGTTGGAAAATCATCAGAGCGAGCTAGGAGGGATGCAAGGCACAGCTAGGTTTTGCAGCTCCCAGGGCCTTTGTTCCTGTAAGCCCTACATACAATGTGGAGTGGCTTAAACTTAATCCTTGGCTCCACCGGTAACCAATGGAGGCTTTGAGGGTTACTTTAATGTAATCCTGCACCGCAGGTTGAGGCATAGCCTGGCCTCCTGTGTGGAGTCTATGCAGCCTTTCTGTAAGCTTGTTTGATATATATATTACTAAACAACAATCCAGGCTGTCACAGTAATGCTTCTCGCCAGGTCTATGTCTCTGTAACAGTGGGAAGAGTCTATGAAACATGGATAACTGCATGCTGAGACCCGACTCCACAGCGGTGTGGATTCCGGTGTAGCTTTCTCAGAAAATGAGGGTGTAATTCCAGGATTTGTGAGAAATCAGCTTGAATTGTTTTAAGCTCTATCTATCCTGCGTGTGTAGGACACTTTTAAACAATTATTTTATTTGTATGGCTTTATTGCAGGGTAAAAGCCAAAGGGGACAAGGCCAAATGGGCATCATAGAATGCTTACATAGCAGAAATCCCACAGTAGCAACATAGCAGCAAGATAATACTATGAAATGCAAGGATAAGGCAAGGCAGAAACACAAGTAAAAGCACAAAGGGAATTTTTAGAAGGAGAGATTACTGAAAAATATTCATATAAAGCATGTGCACACTGTACACTATGAGATATAAATTACATTACAATTAAACATACTTTTGAAATTTCATAAAATGCTAAAAGTAAAGGAACAATTGACTTTAATGGGATGAGCACGAGCTGTGTGCTTAGCAGGCAGAGATCACAGAAACTATGTATCTTTACAGCCTTTTCTTTAGTTTTGAGACATTTAATCTTTAAAGTATTTTTTTTAGTTTTCAAACATATAGGGCCCGATTCACAGAACTAACTTAAGACAAAATCCTAAACTTACTACCATTTTGGTATTCACAGAAGGCACTTACTCATTTTGGTATTCACAGAAGACACTTACTCACTTCGATATTCACAGAAGTTTGGAGTCCTAACTTTAGGACTCCTAAATGCCTTCTGTGAATACCGAAAGTCTTAAAATTAGGATTTTTCTCAGTTTAGGAGTCCTAAAGTTAGGACTCCTAACTTTACTACTACTAAACTGAGAAAAATCCTAATTTTAGGGCTTTCGGTATTCACAGACGTCATTTAGGAGTCCTAAAGTTAGGAGTCCTAACTTTACTACTACTAAATTGAGAAAAATCCTAATTTTAAGACTTTCAGTATTCACAGAAGGCATTTAGGAGTCCTAAAGTTAGGAGTCCTAACTATACTACTACTAAACTAAGAAAAATCCTAATTTTAAGACTTTCGGTATTCACAAAAGGCATTTAGGAGTCCTAAAGTTAGGACTCCTAACTTCTGTGAATATCGAAATGAGTAAGTGCCTTCTGTGAATACCAAAATGAGTAAGTGCCTTCTGTGAATACCAAAATGGTAGTAAGTTTAGGATTTTGTCTTAAGTTAGTTCTGTGAATCGGGCCCTTAATCTTTACAGTCATTTCTTTAGCTTTGAGACACATAGGGGCTTATTTACAAGAAACTAATGCAGCGCGGTGCTGCAAGTCATTTTGCTGCGCCGTGCTGCATTAGTTTTGAGGCACAGGGATGCGACATATTTACAACAATATGTCGCATCTGTGTGCTTCCCCCTGCGTTGGTGCACAAACTGCTGTCATGTGCCGTCGCATGCACCCTTGCACCATGGTGCAAGGATGCCTGAGTCGTGGGGAGATTGTTTTTGTGCAGGAAGGGGCACCTTCCTACACTAAAACAATCATCTGCGGTGATTGCCTCTTCCAATGCGTGCTGTAGAATGCAGCACGCATTGAAAGAGGAAAAAACGGGGAGAAACGAAAACATTTCTCCTCGTTGCACCTCGCTACGCCACCTCTAGGGTGGCGTAGCATTCTGACGCATTTCCATATTTACGATTCCTCGTAAATCTGGTAATGCATCAGTGAACATGGGTGTTGCGTGGGAACACCCACAGCAACACCAATGTCACACCCCTAACACGCAAAGTGTTGCGTGAAAAGGGGGGATATTTACAAGCACAGGTAAAGTCACGCAGGGTGGCTTTACCTGTGCTTGTAAATATAACTCAGCATGTTGTGCCGCTGGTGCGTCACGCAACGTAAGGCACCGGCGGCACAGGGGGCTTGTAAATCTGCCCCTAGATCTTTCCAATCTTTTCTTTAGTTTTGAGACATTTAATCTTTACAATCTTTTCTTTTGAGACAGTTAATCTTTACAGTCATGTCTTTAGGTGTGACTGAATGACTGTAACACAGCCATGGCAACCAAGTGGTATGAAGATGAGCAGGACATGTTGAGCCACTCCTGACTCTTATCCAAGAGTCCTCTCCGTCTTCCCGCATTTGTAAGCTTACACTTGGCACTACAAGATCCAGAATGCAAAGCGCTGCTAGCTAAAATGTCAGGGTGGCAGAAGGTATCATACATGACATGGGCCTCTTGGCTGCTAAGGGACAGGTTAAAGAGGCCATGTGTTGTTAAAAGTTAAAAATGTTTAATTTAGAACACTAGGGACCTATAAAAGGAATTATTCAGTTAGTCAGCTTCAAGAATCTAATCTATGCTTTCTGTATCTGATTTCTGCTTTTATTCCGAAAATATTTGCTGCTCTTAACCTGCAGCTGTGCACAATTTTGATTCATGCTTTCAGGATAGACTTAGATAACTGTATTTTAAAAGATTTCTATATGAAGTGTATGCAAGAAAATATAAACATGTTTTCTTCTTCCCAGCAGCCAGCTCTCCAAACAATAAATATGCTGTCTTTTAAAAAATACTTGAAAACGATTTTTTAATACTATTCACATAAGTTCTAATTAAGAAAAGACCCTATATGTACATTGTATGTATGTAGAAAGTATTTCTATAGCATGACTCTAGCCAAAAGGTAGAGGAGTGATGTACATTGTTCCAGGCAAGCCTAAAGTCGGCAAGTAACAGGTGAGGAAGTTGAGTTGTGGACGGTGATGCATTTTGATGTAGTGTTCATTAAAGAGATGAGTCTTCAACCTTTTTCTAAATTGGCGCAGCCCTGGATTGGTCCCGATGGATACAGGGATGTTGTTCCCGATCTGGGTGTATTAATGGAAAAGGCCTGTTGTACTGTTTCTTCTTTTTGTACATGTATTATTCTGCAGTGTGATGGGGTCCTGCCCACGACCACCAGACATTGGCAGTGGTTATAAGTATAGGTTTTGCTTTAAGCGGGATGAAAAAACAGGGGGGTCTGTCAAAGGGGCATGGCCAATGTGATTAAGGGCGTGGCTTAAAAACACCTAAAAATCTGTGCTTTGCATAGTGTGCCGCCAGACTTGTATCTTGCTATTTCTATCATTGCATCCATATATATGATACAAGAAAAATCATACCTATAACAAGTCAGGACTATTGGCTTTGTCAATGGTTGTAAATTGCATAAGATAAATAGGCAGCAACTATGGCTTGTAAATAATATTGAAAAAGCTTCCACTTAAAGCCCTGGTGACACCACAACAATGTTGCTGCTCCTGAGTTTCAGGAAGAGAAGGGAAATCCAGAGAGAAAATGATTCTCTTTAAAAGATTTACCTTCCCCTTCAACGCTCACCTGGCATGACGTCATGCCGGAACTTCTCCACTAGTGAGAAGTGAGCAGTGTGAGCACGCGCACATTGATGTGCCTGCGGTCTCGAAATGGGTCTCTATCTGTAAAGTTGCTGGGTGCCAGGCTGTGTGCTGCTTTCCCCCCACAGACTCACTGGAAACGTTATGTAGGTAGATGGAGCTTTTATTGCACTTCTAGGTCACCTACCGAGAGAGCGCCGGGCAACACGCTCCGATCGCGTCTCTCGTTCGCGCGCTATGCCTCGCGCATGCGCAGTAGCGTCCGAACGGCCGCTACGCACATCTACGTCACTGCGTAGTGCGCGCGTCCACTAGACCGCGACACTACATATCTCCCCCTTTTCATCACACACACAAAGTCCCCGACCCGGAGGTCAGTCCATTTCAAAGTCTCTGAACTTGGATGGTCTCACCACTGCTCTTCCCCCCCGGGTGTGTCTTACCGGAGTGGAATGTCCTTCTCGGCTTCCCTCTGCGACCGGGCCTCCATCGGTACCTTTCGGAGTGCCCGGGCTCTCGCTCTCTTTTACCTCGCCATCTTCTCTAGTGGTCTCCCCCAAGGATCTTCTCCCTGAGTTGTCTCTCTCTCTCTCTTGCTCACCACTCATGTCCTCTCCGTGGCCTCCCTCGGATGAGTCTGTGTCCTTTCTCGGCCCCTCTGCCGGGGTTTCCCCTTCCGTGCACTCTCGGGGCCACTGTAAGATCTTATTGCATTTGGCCATGCGCTCGTGTGACCACACGTTACCGTCACTGAGCAGTGCCGCCCGGTCATACACTTCTTCTACTCTGAGGGGTGGGGAGTACTTGCTTTCTCCTTTCCGCTTAAGGACTGCCAGCTTCACTCTGACCCACTCCCCTTTTTCCAACGCCGTTTCTTTTGTCCTCTTGTGGCGGTTGTAGTGTTCCGTATAGATGCGTTGTGCCTTCTGCAGGTTGTGCTGCACCACTGCTGGAGACCATTTGCTGATGATGGTCTTCTCCTGCCACGCCACATTGTCTTTGGTAAAGGGTTGCCGTCCCCGTAAGATCTGGAAGGGGCTGTACCCCGTACCGGTGGGGGTGATGCGGTACGCCCATATCGTGCTGAGCACCTCTTTCTCCCAGTCTTTGCCTCTTGTGATGGCCGCCTGTATGGAGCCCATCAGCACCCTGTTAAACCTCTCTACTTGTCCATTGCTGGATGGGTGGTATATCGAGGTGTGTTTGAGTATTATGCCGTTCCTGTTCGCGAACGTGACCCACTTGTCGGAGATGAACTGGGGGCCATTGTCGCTGATAATGCTCCTGGGTATGCCTTCCCGGAGGAACACCTCCTTGAGGAAGCGTAGTATCTCGTCCGTGTCCATGATCTCGTTGATGTGCACTTCTGGCCATTTCGAGTATTTATCCACCAGTACACAGAGATATTTGGGGACCCCCTGGTCGTCCAGTATTGGCCCCAGGATGTCCACTGCTACCTCTTCCCACGGGTTGCTGGGGTTTGTGAATTTCCCTAAGGGTGGTCTCATGGGTTTGAGTGTCTTGTCCGCCCCTTGACACTGCGCACAGTCCTTCACGTGCCTCTCTACATGCGTGTCCATCCCTGGCCACCAGTAAGTTTGCTTTGACCTGGCCTTTGTCTTCACAATTCCCAGGTGGCCTTCGTGAAGAATGGCTAGCAGGGTGGGTACGATGTTCTCCGGCGGCACCACCCTGTCACCCCTGTAGACAAACACTCCGTCGTTGCCCACCGACAGCTCTTCTCTGACTTCGTAAAACTGCCGGATTTTTGATCTTTGTCTCCTTCTGTCCGGCCATCCCCGCACGATGTACGCCTTGATTTCCTCCATGTCGTCATCCGCCTCATACGCGTTCTTCCATTCCTGCCTGCTGATGGCTTTTTCCGGATCGTCCGTCAGAGCCACCATCTCGTCGTCGTCTTCCCTGTCGTTGGAGGCACTGTCCATCGCAGATGCCCTGCTGAGGTAGTCCGCTATTTTGTTTCTGGAGCCCGGGATGTACTCCACGTCGTACCTGTACTCCAGGAGTTTCAGTGTCATTTTCGCAATCCGGGGCGTGGCACTGGCATGGCCATCTGATGTCAGTACTTTCACGAGAGGCTTGTGATCTGTCTTCACCTGGAATCTGGTTCCCCACAGGAACTGACGGTACTTCGCCATGGCCCACACTACCGCTAGCATCTCTTTCTCTATCACACTGAACTTTTGTTCCGATGCTGTCAGCGTCCGGGACGCGAAGCTGATCGTCTCCGTTCCGCCTTCTGGTCTTTCCTGCATGAGCACCGCTCCCAGCCCCTTTTCACTCGCGTCCGTCATCAATATTGACCGCCCCTGGGGATCGAATCCTTGCAACGGGATCGCTCCGCCGATCTCCCGTTTCACTGTGTCGAACTCCTCTTGCGTCTCCTCTGTCCATGTGAACGCCGTCTTATCCCTCGTGAGTTGCCTCATGTGGTGGGTTTTAGTGGCAAAGTGGTGGACGAATTTACTATAGTACTCTGCCATCCCTAGAAACGACCGTACTTCCTCCTTGGAGGTGGGTGGCGGTGCTTCGCAGATGGCCTTTACGTTCTCTCTCTTCGGCGTTATTCCTTGCGCCCCTATCTCGTGTCCCAGGTAGGTGACTGATGCCATTCCAAAATGACACTTCTCCCACTCTGCTGTTAGGCCCTTCTCTCCCAGGATCTTCAATACTGCCGACAGTTTCCTGTCATGGTCCACCAGCTCCGTCCCCATCACTAGGATGTCGTCCTGAAAGTATTGCACTCCTTCAATGTCCTTGAATAGGCGGGCCATCAGCTTCTGGAACACCGCCGCTGCCGAGGCGAGACCAAAGGGCATGCGGCAGAATTGGTAGCAGCCGAACGGCGTGATGAACGATGTCAATTTTTTGCTCGTCGGATGTAGTGCTACCTGGTGGTATGCCGATTGCAAGTCTATGGTGGAGAACCATTTCACTCCTTTCGTGCGGGCCAACATTTCCTCTATGCGTGGCAAGGGGAACCTTTCCACCACTATGCATTTGTTCAACTCCCTGAGGTCCACACAGAGGCGCACTTTGCCTGACGGTTTCATGGCCACCACCAAAGGTGCCAACCACTCCGCGCTGTCAATGGGCTCAATGATTCCCCCTTCTTCCAGTCGGAGGAGCTCCTGTTGCACCGCTTCCCTTACCGCAATCGGGATGTTCCGTACCTTGTGCGCTACCGGTCGGGCGTTTTCTTTGAGGACGATTTTGTGGGAGAACTTCTCCAGCCTCCCAATCTTCCCGCCGAAGACCTTCGGGTGCCCGCTCCACCATTTTTCTGCCGTCGACCCCTCACCGTCCAGAGTCACCATCACCTGGGTGTCCCCTCCTGGGTTCAGCTGTATTCCCAACACTCCTTGGTCCATCCAGCCCAGGACTGACGGTCCCTTCTCCGCGACGTACAGCTTGCAGAGCGCACTCCGCTCCTTGAACTGGAACTTCATTGTCTTGAACCCTACCATCGGGATTGGGTCCCCCGTGTAGGTGACAGGTCGAATGTCGGGGGGTTCTAGTTGTGCGCCCCACGTGGGTCTGAACCTGTCGTTCCATACTGAACGTTGAATGATCGTGTAAGGAGATCCTGAGTCCGCCACGATGGTGATGGGTATGCCTCCTATGATCATGTCGCACTGGGGTTTGCGCGTTCTTCTCCCCTCTATGCCCAGTACTTGGTCTTCAATACACAGGACTTCTTCGTCTTCTTCACGGCCTTCTGCTTCTTCCCCCTCGTCCTGTGCCACGAACTTCACCGCCTGCTGTCTTCCTTTCCTGTGGCACACTTTTTCGTAATGGCCAACTAGGCCACAGAACGCACACTTGGCTCTGAATGCGGGGCACCGTTTGTCGTGCGCTGCATGGTTCGCGCTGCCGCACCTGTAGCATTTCATGGCCTCGCCTTTTCCTTGTTTCCATGTCGGTCCGGGTCTTGGTTTCCCTGTGGTCGCTCCTCTGTACTCCCCCGTCGTTTGTTTCCCCCGCGTCTGGTGGTCCGCGTCGTCTACTTTGTTGACTGTGAGTCTGGGGGCCGGTTCTCTCTTGGCTGCTTCCGCACAGCGTTTTGTTAGCTCCGCTCTCTTCACTATGGCGATCACTTCGTTCAGCGTCGCGTCTCCATTCGCCCATAGTTTGTCCTGTACTGACTTGCTTGTCGTGTGCATGACGATCTGGTCCTTGATGAATTCGTCCTGCAGTCCGCCATACCTGCACGTCATCGCCAGCTTCCGCAGGGCCGCCACGTAGTCATCTACAGATTCCCCCGCTTCTTGCTTCCTCTGCTGGAAGTTATAGCGGTCGATGGAGGTGCACACTGCTGGTCGATAGTGGTTGTCCAAATCTTCTATGGCGTGGGTGAACACGTCTGTGTCCCCTACAGGTCTGGTGGTCGGTGTGAGATTTTGAAACACTCGTATCCCTTCTGGTCCTAGG
The DNA here is from genome assembly GCF_964204655.1 of Triturus cristatus. Taxonomy (NCBI): domain Eukaryota; kingdom Metazoa; phylum Chordata; class Amphibia; order Caudata; family Salamandridae; genus Triturus; species Triturus cristatus. The sequence goes on along the minus strand of NC_140583.1, from coordinate 106,552,025 downwards.
TTGTGTAGAAGTATCCTCTTCCTCCTGGCGCTAGAGAACGCCTCCTCGTTCTCATCTTCTAGCGCTTCCAGGTAGTTTCTGAAGTACTCCCTCCAGTCTTCCCACTTCATTATGGGTTCTCCCGGGCGTGGTAGGAAAGGTATCGGCGTTGTCAGAGTCGATGACTGTGCACTCATTTTGGCGTCCACTTGCTTCCTTGGGCTACCTGGTGCGTCCGTCCCCGCTCCCCTGCTTCGGGTACCTGGGACTGCGTTCGAGCTGGCTGCTCCGTCGTCCCCTGACTCCGCCAGGATCTCCTCTGCGGTTCCGCTGTCCGCCTGCGATATCCTCTACCTCGTGGCTGGCTCCTCCGCTGCCCACGTGCCACTCCCCGGCTTCCGTCTGCCTCTGCCGCGCTCTCCCGGTGTGTAGGTGTATGCCCTTGGTCCCTCCGGTCTTCTTACCGCTTAGGGTGGTATCTCTTCTGGTGGGCTTCTTCTCTGATGCAGGTTAGGGGGGCACCTTCCACCTGTTGCACCTAGGGTTCTTCTTGTCCCAGTCTCGTCGCCACTGTAAAGTTGCTGGGTGCCAGGCTGTGTGCTGCTTTCCCCCCACAGACTCACTGGAAACGTTATGTAGGTAGATGGAGCCTTTATTGCACTTCTAGGTCACCTACCGAGAGAGCGCCGGGCAACACGCTCCGATCGCGTCTCTCGTTCGCGCGCTATGCCTCGCGCATGCGCAGTAGCGTCCGAACGGCCGCTACGCACATCTACGTCACTGCGTAGTGCGCGCGTCCACTAGACCGCGACACTACACTATCGTGTTCTGTTTTGTGCACTGGCACTTTTTGCCGGCCTGCTGTCACTGCAGTCCGGGCAAAAAACACAGACCGCCTGTGCCAGGGCACAAAACAGAGCCCGATAGAGACCAGTTTCGAGGCTCCTTTAAAAAACTGCCGGTGCTCAGCACAGGTGAGACCCGGCCCACTTAAAACCCTGAGTATAGGTTCACTATTCTAAACTCCACATCTATGTACCTTGAAGACATGTAGGTTGATGCTTCCCTATAAAGACTTACCTTCATGATCTTACAGGAGCTGATAATTTGGACGTGAGATTGTGGCACAGTGCGTAAAACTCGGCATTGTGGTGTAACACTCCCAGGCTTTAGAGAAGGGCGCCTGCTATGGGCTCTTTAAACTCAGGCGTAAAATATCTCTGCTGCTGAAGACATCAACGAGCAGCCCTTTGTGATATCCCATCGTTAGAGTCTTTCATAATTAGAAAAGAAAACCTATAAAGCCCTTGTTGGGGGAGTTTTCCAGTTAATATAATTGTTCTTAAATTGCTTCCCTTAATAACACCTAATAAGTACAGACTTCAACAGTCGTCGGGTTGTGCATGAAAACTGGAGAGGAGGAGAGACAAAAAAAACTCGTCTGCGGGAGGTCTGGAGCGACCTGCAGGGAAGGCAGCCAAATCCCCTTTTTCAAATAGTAGAAATAAAAATAATAAGCCAGCGCTTGGAACCAGTCCAAGAAACTTCTTAGCGCTGCTCGCAGGGCTGCCAGTTCACCCACTGATGTCTGAAATGATTTCAGCGATGGAATGCCCACAGCGTTTGACCCCGGAAAGCTGGTAAACCAGAGAGGCAGGAAAGGGGGCTTATTTATTGTCCCTTCTCTCTCTTGATTTATTTTTGCCTTCTCGCCAGTAAGGGGGCTTTTTCTTTTCCAGACCCCCTTGTCCGTGAACTGCGCTGCACGTGTACACATTCTGGAGCACCAGACTGGTGTTCTGCTTGGCAGGGACCCGTTTTGCATCTCAGCTCGCCAAGTCGTCTGTGATCTTGAGCAAAAAGAACATTATCCGCCTAAGCCCAGTTTAAGAAAGGTAACTTGAGAGAGCGTGAATACAGGATTTGGGGAGAGTTGATGGCGTAATATTGCACGGTTTTATTAATATTTGATGAGAGAAGAAGCCAGGGCTGTGAAAGGAGAACGGGTGAAAACATTAAAGGCCAGGATATGTCAGAAGATATCCGGTGATGTCCCGCCTCTTGTGGTATCCATTCTGGGACCTGACTGAGGAACAGTCGCATACTTATATCAAGCATTATGTCTGCCTCCTGTCACATGCCCAGGGCTTTAAGTGGGCCGGGGCCTGCCGGTTCAAGTGCTGAGACGGGTCCCTGTTTGGCTCTCCATTTTTTCCCGCCCCTTCAGAGAGTAAAACGACATCTTAACTCTGCAGCAGTACCACCCTGCACTGCCTTTCATGTACCTTAAAAGCAGGCTCAGATTGGGAAGACGGGCGATCGGGCATTGGTCGATGGGTCGGTGTCCCAGGGTAACTTGTGGGCTGGTTTTTTGAGGCCACTGTAAACCGGCAAAGAGACTGACTTTCTTTCCTAGTCCCCGCCAGACCACTTTAATGAAGCGCCAGCATCTTGGTCACTTCCCTGCCGCGCTGTAAACCGAGGCTGGGGTCCAGGTGTTGCTTTAGCCTCTGGGGGATTCCCACCTTGGCACCCTGCCTCGCGTGCCCTTCCAGGAGCAGTGTTATCACCCGCAGGTCCATCACTTTTAGACCCTGGCTGGTACAGGAGGGGTGGGTTGTATGCAGAGGCCTTACAGCGGGGCACGTTATATTGGGGCATTCTCTCCTACCCCCCCTTGGGCAGCAGCAATGTGCTTTTGATATCTCCCTTGCCAGGTAAATGCTTGAAAATGCTTGAAGCTATAATAGACTAGTAGCCAGGTGTTGTGACCTCATCCCCAGTGTCTATTAGGACTTCTTGGGGGAGAGGAAAGGGTTTCATACAATTGTGCTATGGCAAGAGTTGCAGACCTTGAAACTAGGTTTGAGTCCCAGCATCAGCTCAACATCTTGTGATTGTGAGCAAATCATTTAATCGCCATACCAAAAATGAAAATGTATTTGATCTTGTGTAATGTAACTGGCGCTCTTGTGCATTGCTCCAATGACTTTGGGCCGAGTTTACACTATACAAAATTATAACAAAAAATAACCGGCCAGATTCCACCGAGATTGAACAGATGGTGATCCATGAAAAGGATGATCAGGGAATGTGGGCCACTTTTTAGGTCTCGCCTGACCCAGCGCATGCGCTGGTCTGGCGAGACTTATTGAGAGGGCTCCAAAAAGTGCTAACAGGCCAGGCTACAGCTACAGTGCATGTGCACGGGCGCGCTTGACCGCGATTACTTTCACTTTCGCGGCCACACGGCCGCTTTGATGTTTGATCGCGATCACCTTCACTTTCGCGGCCGCTTGGCATAGCCAATAGGTCTCGCTTTTGGGACCTTATAAGTATTTAGTTATGCAACTGTTGCATGGCTAAACACTTATAAGGCCCCAAAGGCAAGACCTATTGGTTATGCCAATGCTTTTTTTTAGAGTGCACTTGGCCTAATTGTGATCCCAATCCGACCCTGCTTCAAAGAGACTCATTATGCCTCTTTCACAGTCTCATCGTTTCAGAACTGAAGCATTTTCAATATTATATACAATGAAGCCATGGTTGTTGCTTATATATCATATGTAACTAACAGCCATTGACAAAGCCAATAGCCCTGGCCTGTTGTAGGCATAGGTACTTGTTGCATTATATGAGGAGTGCATTAAGGCCTAGAGCTGCCGACTTTGAAGCTTGAGAACAAGGATCGAGCCTCGTCATCGGCTCAATATCCTGTGATTGTGGGCAAATCACTTGATCTCCCTATGCCAACTAAACTATGGGGAAAATAATTATGGATGCAGTGACGAAAAAACTGCAAAATTCCAGTCGGGTCGCACACTATGCTAAGCACAGATTTTTAGCTTACGTGTTTTAAGCCACGCCTTTATTTACATCGGACCTGCCTCTTGGATTGGCACCTTCCCAGTTTTTTTATCCCACTTAAAGCCCTGCACATGCTTATTTCTATACCAGATCTACAGTTTAGCAACGGCAAAGGTCATAAGAAGACGAAAAAGAGCTTAAAGTAGTAGCCGAAGGTGGCAAGCCAGTAAAACAATTGTTGGAAAACCAGGCACCTGAGAGATGAATTTTCTAAATTGTATGGCAAAAAGCACTCAGAAAAAGTAAATCCCCTTTGAAAAACAACAGTTACATTTGACTTAGACATAGGTGTGATTTTGGGTCAGCTGCGATGGAGCAGAGGAAGCATACAAAGATTTAGGGGCTTATTTATGGGATTTTGGCATCGGACAGTGATAGGGAAGCAAGGCACCTTGATGCGCTGCCCTATACCAAAGTGAAATGAGTTGAATACACTTGGGCCCGATTCACAGAACTAACTTAAGACAAAATCCTAAACTTACTACTTTTGGTATTCACAGAAGTTAGGACAAACTTAAGACTGACTTAAGACAGACTTAAGACAGACTTAAGTTAGGATTTTGCCTTAAGTTTGTCTTAAGTTTGTCTTAAGTCTGTCTTAAGTCTGTCTTAAGTCTGTCTTAAGTTTGTCTTAAGTCTGTCTTAAGTCTGTCTTAAGTCTGTCTTAAGTCTGTCCTAAGTTTGTCTTAAGACAAACTTAAGACAAAATCCTAACTTCTGTGAATACCAAAAGTAGTAAGTTTAGGATTTTGTCTTAAGTTAGTTCTGTGAATCGGCCCCGCTGTATTTAAGCATTACGGTGCATTACAGTCCTTTCTGCCTGTGTCCTGGTGCTGTTTCGGCAGCCTAGCGCCAATGTAAGAACCATTGCACCATTGTGAAAGGTTGCCTCCGTTGCAGGAAGGATTGTTTTTGTGCAGTAAGAGTCACCTTCCTGCAAAAAAAATCCTAAGAGTCTGTACTCCAAGCACAGGCACTTTCAAAGAATGAGTGATAATGTGATCCAAGTATCTAAGGAGTCCATTCTCCTGGGTTGTCAGTGAAGCAGCCATATACTATATAGAGGGGCATCGCGTATTCGATTACCATCTCAAAACTGCTTGCAACAAACCCCATCATGTTTGGTATCAAACATGTTGGAATCATACACCCACACCATAAATGATTCCAAGCACTTGCAGAGGTCTCCGTTAGGCTCTCAGTGTTCCCGGTGGCACCTTTTAGTCCCGGACAGCACAAAAGTGTTGCAGCCGACCAGAGACACATTTCTGCCCCCCTGCTGCTGAGCCAAGCTCAAGCAGAGGAAGGTGGAACAATAGGCATTCTGTCACAGGGAGATGTGACTACCTCCTAGATATGATTTAGTGTATTGGAACCAGGTGGGTGCATGAGGGGCACATTTGGTGTCCCTGTGCATAGTCCAGTTCAAACTAGTTCTGGGAACCGTTGGCTACCGCTCTGGCACGAAACTGGACAAAGAAAATGGGAGTAACCTCCCCCCTGTCCAGACGCTCCCCTGGGAGGGTCCCCTGAATCTTCCCTACCCTTTCTTTGGGGTACTTAAGGACTTCCATGGGTGTAGGTCTCTAGATTCGTCATGGGATAAGATTCAGAACTGAAACCACTGCACTTCTACTGTCTGCACACTCTGGACTTTGCTGGACTTCGTATGGGCCGGACTACGTCTCCCTTTCAGTCTGCTGTATCGTCTGTGCCTGTGCACTATACAGGATCCATGCAGGACCTGTGGAGCTCCAAGACACTTGAAGGAATCTCCCTTGAAGTGAAGGAGCCACTTCCCTGCATTTGCAGGCACCTCAACACTGCTGACCGGTCTGCTGATCCGTACATAGGGTTCAACAACACAGGTGGTAGTTTTCTATGTCCCTCGTGGTCTGAGCTATCCTCTCACAGAGTTTGAGATCAGAATCCTTCGTGTGGACTGCATTAACCGAACCCCTGTGCCCCGCGTACTTTTGCAAGTGCAAATGCTTGTTGGCAACTTTGTGACAAGTGCATTGGGCTCCAAGTAGCCCCAACCTCCGGCAACTTCTTCCACCAAGAACTTTAGCCACACCTCCTTGTGGGCACCATGGCCTGCTCCTTTTGGTGAGCTGCTCGAGGTCCTTTCGCGACTCCTGTGCCTCCGGCCTGTGGATCCATTTGAGGGTCCCCCTTGTTTCCCTTAGGCTCCCCTGATTGCTCATGGTTTGTCTTGCTTGTGGTGAGTCTCCTGGACCTTGCTGGTCCCAACCGTGCACCTTCTTTACTTCCTGCATGGGTTGCATTAGCCAAGGCTTGTTGGTATTCCCCCACCGGACACCGACCCCTCAGCACTCGACAACCTTCAATGGACAACTTGTTTTCGGGTCCTGGTTTTCATCAGCGTCGCCTGCTCCTCACAGCTGCAGAATCAAGGTCACCGTCATCTTTCCTGAAGCACCTGACATCGGGGGGGGGGGGCATTCGTCTTCCAAGTATCCTGTTCACTCCTGAGTGAGATAGGCTCTGTCCTCTCTGCTTTGAGATACTTGTTGCATCTGCTGCTAAGCCAGTGTGACTGTGGTGTAAATGTTGGTGTGTGATGAGGTTGTGAATATTCAATGGGAAAAGTCAGTTGGAGAATGGGCTGAGCAGCAGGAAGGCTGATCCTGGTGAAGTTCTTTATTACATCTTGGATATTAACATCTTAATAAAGCAACTTACCTTTTCTACACTTGGACTACCGACATTCATTATTTGATTACAACAGTACTCCTCTTCAAGAATCCACATTTGGATTACCATGGACACTTTCTCCTCTTCCAGAAGTGACACTTTCCGGAAGTCCTCCAATGGATTCGACTGTGTTTTCTGACACCACTTCAAACATATGCACCATGGGTAACGTGGGTTTTAGGGTATCCACGGATAGGGGGGCTCTCCAACCTTCTGTCTTCCACAGGGTTTCTTCAGGGTTGACTGGGAAGGATCCTTAATCTTGAAAAATCCCACTGTGACTTGCACATAGACTTGTACGGGGCGTGCTGTCATGTTATCACACTTCACAAGCTCTCCATGGGGTCCCTATCTACTCACATTGGGTGGTTCCTTGGGGTCTCAGCAATTCTACGTCCTCTCGACACTGTCTTGACTCGACTTGACTTACTTAGTATATGGTTATGTCCCCCTCTGGGGCCACTGTGTATTTCGTGCTATTTACTGTGTTTCTTTGATAAAGTATCGCGTGCACTGTATTATCTCCATGTTGGAGATACTTGAACATTCTAGAGAGTACTATATAATAAATACATATTTTTATAAATACTTGATGTGGTTCTTTTTAATTAATCTATTCTATAAGATTGCATTCTGCTTTACACTCCTTTTGGACTAAGCCTGAAGGCTGCTCTCCACAGCTACCACTTAGAGAGCTTTCTAAGATTGTCAAAGACCTCTTAAAACACCATTGGGGTTATCTGGAGTGATGCAAGGTGTCCACTTACATAAGTGTACATCATATACCAGGCCAGCCTCTCACCTACACACACTGCATTGTTAAACAGCATTTTATTTTGTTTTGCATAAACATTCACAGTATTGTTGAACAGTGTTTTTTTTAATTTAGTTTGGCATATTTTGGACCATTTATAATTTAAATGTATTTTCAAATGCATTTTTACTGATCTGTTACATTATTATTTTTGGGTATGAGTCATTATTTTGACTTTAATCTCATTATTAAGGTCAATCTAATAAGATGCGATGCATGATGTCTAGTATTGCTCCACCATAACAAATGGGTGATCCTCCACTTGATTGGAAATTATGGCTTCCTGTGTTGATGTATTGGAAGGGGAATAATGAACTCCTTAAGGAAAATTAGCATTAGTAAAACAAACATTAGGTGGGGTGGGTCTCAAAGAAATAAAAAAAAAACATTACTCCTGTGGGAAATTGAGGTGGTTTGAATGCTTTTGAATATGCTGTAAAACAATTAAGCAATAGATATGGACAAAAAGTTAACAGTTATGGAAAGATTATAGTTTTATTCAAGGGCGCAAACAGAGGAATAAAGCATAGAAGAGTATATTGCTCTTAGGGCGTTAGCATTGTCATGCGAATCTGAAAGAGACACGTTAGTGATAGATTCCTTACCTGAGAATATCCCCAGGCGTCAGACTGGATCCGGAAAGTTTTGCTAGCAGTACCCCTGCACGTCAGTAGGTGGCGTTGTGCAGCTCCGTGTCCATCGCTGGCGTCGTAAGCGCCGAGACGACGTCACAGAGACTACTTAGGCACCACCCATGCACGCTGATGTCAGTTCTTTCTTTTTCCGCGCCAGCAAGCGCGGATCCGGTTAGAGCACGTACCTCAGTCACTTTTTGACTACCCTTTTTGAGACTTTTTATCTCCTTTTCTGCTTGGTGCACGTAGGGGTGCCTGGATATAAGTCTTGTGGGGCCTGCCGTCACAATATGTTGGTGGCGGACCCCCACGATGTTTGCCTCTACTGCCTGGAGACCGACCTCGACTCCCGGTCCTGCCGGAACTGTCGGGCCATGGCCCTAAAGGCCTTGGGGGAGCGGCGCTGGAAGCTGCTGGAGGTCCGGCACTCATCCCAGTGCTGTTCCAGGTCCAGGGACCGTTCCCGAGAACGCTCCCGGGGCCGCAGTCGTCGCTCCTCGGGCTCCAAGTTTTCGCCCTCGGATTCGGGTAAGCGATGACATAAAAAGAAGTCGAAGAAGCGAGTTCGCTCTCCGACGTCCCCCCGTCGGTCCTCGGATGCGGACGAGGGGGACAGGGGTTCTGCCCCTGCGGCTCCTTTGGAGCCTGGGAGTCCCGCAGCCTACCTGCCTTACCCGGGTCCGTCGGCGACTCCCGAACAGATGCAAGAATTTCTTGCTACCATGGACCGCCTTTTTAGGCCTCGGGCTCCCGCCGGCGTGACTTCGGGCCCCTCGGTCCTGTGACCGGATCCTGTGCGGCCACAGGCGCTGCCGTTGTTAAATGGTAGCGGCAGTTTCAGTCGATAACCTTTCAAGTATTTGCCCGGCGGTAATCGCCCCTCATACCACTCGATAATTTACCAATGAAAGAGGCAGGCGCCGGAGACTGGAAGGCAGGAAACAAAGTTTTATTCCGTCGGAGCAGAACACATCAGATCAGACAGCAAGGTATCGTCACGAGGTGCTCTAACTGCATCTCTGAGACCTGGTCTCTTATACACTGGTTTATTGGTTTATTACACATAGTACATTCTTGAGGTTCCCTTGATGTATGGGAGAATATCCCCTGAAGCCCCGGTTCAGATCCGATCCCACACATAGATACAGTAGAAGTTCCCACCCCACCCACAGTAGGAGATGGCTATTGCGCAGCAGGGTATTCCGCCAATTCCTGGGGGTGTGTGTGACCGGTCGGGTCTCAGGGGGTAGGGGCTTTGATCTACTGTAATCCCTTTGATGTGGGGTGTTTCCCTTACAGTAGGGGCAATAAACTGCATCCGCAGGGCTAGGTGATGGCCTGGGACCAGTTCAGACAATGGGGCGCAGAGGAAGGGGGTTATCAAAGGAGAGGCATGACCATGTATGGGATGTCGGTCGGATGTGGTTCCGTAGCAGGGTCGCGCAGAAAGAGAGGGTTTATGGCCTGTATGAGAGAGCGGGGGTGGCCAGCGTGCGGGGGATGCTCGCAGCGCCAAGGGGAACGCGCTGGCGATTGACAATGAGCGGGGAGAGAGTGGGGTGCCTAAAATGGCGGCCGTGCATTCGCTGTGCGTGGCGCTGGGGAGAGGCAAGATGGCGCAGATAATGTTCAGTTTGCAAGCTAAATTTCCACAGTCCTCCCTTTTAACATATCTCGCCAGCTTGTCTAGTTCGGATTTATCCCCATAATACTACGGACTTCCACCTCATAAAGGGCTTTCATCCGTTCTGTTTCAAAGTTCAAAGTCTTAGGGCAGATGCAGTTCATAAAAAGCGAACATAAAGGTGGCAGACACTGAATCCCCAAACAACATCCACATAGTACCACAATCGGTATTAGGATAAATGAAAACAGCCTCCATCCCCAACTTTTAATAGCGTCCCAAAACCAACTCCCCAGCGACCATTCTTCTTGCTCTTGATGGACCTCTGTGGACAGTCTGTGGAGGTGTTCAATTGCTTTGTAGACTGAGGGTGAGTTATCTGGTACGTAGGTACAACAGCTGGACCCAATGATGCGGCATGCTCCTCCACGATCTGCCAGAACCACGTCTAGAACGAGGCGGTTCTGAAGAGCCACTAAGCGGACGGCCTGGAGCTCGGCGGTGTTGTTGGCGAGGGCGCCAGCCGTAATGTTCATTGCCGTTTCGACTGCCTGGGTTAAGTGGCGGATGGCACGGCTGTTTGCCATTGGACCCCAGAGTGGAACAAGGCCTTTTACTGCGTCCATGAACTGCGCTCCGGTGGAGTCGGCTTGTACAATGTCTTTGGCACGTTTCTGTCGGTGATGGTTTGCTGGAGCCACATATGTCGGGGGAAGGACAAAGGCGATGTAGCAGGTGCCTCCCCAACCTTTCGGGAGCCAGGTGTAGGCCTTAGTACCACAGACGAAGTACATATTCGGGGAGGCAACAAAGGAGGGTGGGTCAACTGAGTCCAATGTTCAGGTGTTGAGGCAGGAGCTGTGGCCCACCAGCTGTGCCCCCAGGCCTTCGAGGCATACAGATCCAGTGATGTTGATGACGGACAGGGCCACTGTTAGGGTGGCGGCCGTCCGTTTTCGGAGGTAAGAGAAGGTGGGTCTGGCTGGATTGTTGAACACTTGCATTTCAACTCGTTCTTTGGCAGGGATGTCCATGTGAAAGGAAGTGTTCGATCTCAGAGGGCAGAAGAGGGCGGAAGTTCTACCAGTTTTGTTCAGCCAGAACCCATGGTAGAAGTGTGACATGGTTCTGCCGGAAGTGGCATTGTCCTTGTAGCTCTCCTGCAGGAGGATCAGCCAGGCGAGGCAGGAACCATGGACAGAAAAAGGTGAAGGGATGAAAGGGATTGAGTGCCCAGTGGCATGTGGTAGCAATCCACAGATCCAGCAGTTAGTGGCGTTGGTGGCAAGATTGTGTTGGTGGAGCAACTGCACAAAAGAGTTATTCCAGAACTCCTTACGCCTTTCTCGGAGTTGGGGTGAAAGTGAGATCAGATGGTGTTCCTTCGTGGTGGTAGGTTGAACGGTGGTCAGCAATGTCTTATGAGCGGGTGTGTTCTCCTCCATGATCCAGAAGGTGACCATGAGGAGAAGGCAAAAGAGAAGGGTAATGAAAAGTGTAATAGTCTTTAAGCTGTGCATTCGGTCAGTCTTTGGGTTTCTGTAGTGGATCTTCGGACGTCCGGTTGCTTCCATCATCTTCATGTTGGGCGCTTCCATCACCTTCAAGAGACTCGGTAGCGGGCAGAACCACAGACTTTGTTTAGTTTCTCTCCTGGTGGCCTTTGAGGTGACTAGGCTACCGCTCTGAGATTTCCACTTAGCCTGTGGTCTGCTTAGCCGAAGTTCTCTCCTTTCGTCGCAAGTTATACCCTTCTTTGGATGGCACAGTGGGATCGGGATATTCAATCAATTCAAGTGTCTCTGTATCCGGGCAGCGGCTCAGGGATGGTCGGTCTTTGTCCAGAAGTTCCTCTTGGGCGGTGACGTTGTCCGTGGTTGTCAGGGTCGGTGATACCTTCTTGCAGTGGTGTGCATGCAGCCAATTGCGTTTCCCCTCCACTCGAAGAGCTGTTCGGGTGGTGATCATGACTTGCAGGGGGCCCGTCCACCGGGGCTCCAGACTCTTGGTGCGCTGGAAGTTACGCACTAAGACGAAGTCACCAGGTTGGATGTCGTGCCCGGGGCCCCTGGAAACATCGGGAATGGCGTGCAGCACCTGCTGATGGATGATATACAACGTTTTAGTTAGATTGTACAGATAATCAGACATGAGGACGTCCGGGACGTCGTGGATGGATGTCGGTTTTGGTGCAGTCCAAAGGTTCATGGGCCGCCCGAAGACGACCTCGTAGGGGGTTAAGTGGTGTTTGGTGGGGGTGGAACGCATTGATAGCAATGCTAGTGGGAGAGCGTCTGGCCATCTTAGCCCTGTGGTGGCGACTATTTTTGCTATCTTAAGCTTCAATGTGGCATTGTGTCGCTCAACCAGGCCTGCAGATTGGGGATGGAAGACCGCATGGAATTTCTGTTTTACACCCAACCCTTTTAAGATGAGTTGGATAACTTCGGCTACGAAGTGGGGGCCGTTGTCGCTCCACAAAATTCGACAAAGGCCGTATCGGGGGAAGAATTCCTTCAGTAGTACTTTTGCGGTAGTCATAGCGGTGTTGTCATGGGTTGGGTAGGCTTCCACCCACTTGCTGAAGGCACACACAACGACAAGTACATACTTTAAACCTTGGCACCTTTCTAGCTGGACATAGTCCATTTGTAGGACTTCAAAGGGGTGATTGGGGACCCCAAACCCTCCCCGGGGTACAGCAGTTCCTTTCCCAGGGTTGTGTTGGAGGCATACTAGGCATTGTTGGACCAGACGTTTGGCTGAGTCTGGTATTCTGTCGTTGTGCCAGACTTTGGAGATGAGTTCGATCATGGGGGCAGACCATATGTGTGCGGGGGAGTGTGCCATGGTCAGCATGGGGATCAAGTATGAGTCGGGTAGCAACCACTTGTTCGAGTCTTTAGTTCGCCAACAACCGTCATCGTCCTTCAATCCCACCCGGGCCCATTCAGTTAATTCGTGTGGTGTGCTGGCTAGTTGGATATCCCTAATTGTTTCCCTAGCATCCTTCCATTTCTCAGTTTGTGACCTGGTCACGTACATACGGGTCGTGGGCCTATTCTCGGCTGTGGTTCGGGCAGTAATGTCAGCTAGTGCATTTCCCTGTCCTATAATGTCTGTCACCTTCTTGTGTGCCTGGCATTTGATCACAGCTAACCGTGTGGGGAGGAGGACCGCTTCGGTTAGGGCAGAGACTAGATCTCCATGCAGGATGGGTGTGCCATGAGAAGTCAAGAATCCCCTCTCTTTCCATAAGAGCCCAAAGTGGTGAACTACCCCAAAGGCGTACTGACTGTCTGTGTAAATGTTTGCGGTTGTCCCTGCTGCCAGGATGCAGGCTCGTGTGAGGGCAATTAGTTCCGCCGCTTGCGCGGATCGCTGTGTGATGCGGGCTGTCTCAACAACTGTTCGAGCTGTGGTGACTGCATAGGCAGCTGAGGTGGTGCCATCGGGGAGCTTGATGCATGAGCCATCCACCCACAGTTCTCCGTCAGGGTCCGGGAAGGCAGTATCCCGGAGGTCAACCCTACTCTTGGTTTGTTCGTCGGTGAGGGTCACGCAATCATGTATAGGGGATGCATTGGGGTCAGCGTCAGGGAGAGGCAGTAGTGTAGCTGGATTCAGAGTGGTGCATCGTTTCAATGTGATGTGGGGTGCAAGCAGAGTCAGTTCATAACCAGTCAGTCGTGCGCTAGTCAGGTGTTGAGTCTTGGTTTGGTTCAGGAGGGTATCAACAGCATGGGGTACCAATACTGTGAGGGGGTTCGAGAGCACGATCCCCTCACTTTGCCGGATAGAGACAGCAGCGGCGGCTACTGCTCGAAGGCAGGCGGGCAAAGCTCTGGCTACGGGGTCAAGAGTGGCAGAGAAGTAGGCACAAGGGCGTTGCTTAGGGCCTATGGACTGGGTTAGGACAGACAACGCACATCCCTCCCTTTCGTGGGTGTAGAGGGAGAAAGGTTTAGTGTAGTCTGGGGTTCCTAGGACTGGGGCCGAGCAGAGGGCGTCTCGTAATTCTTTGAAGGAGGATTGACATTCGGGTGTCCAGGGGAGGGGGAAGGGGGTATCTTTAGCCAGCAGGGAAAGCAGAGGTTTTACGATAAGACTGAAATTTGGCAACCACTGACGACAAAAGGAGGTGAGGCCCACTAGGGACCGCACTTGCTTCTGAGTTTTGGGAACAGGGGTTTCTAGGATGGTTTGAATTCGGTCAGGGGTAAGTTTCCTCCCGTCTTTGGATAGTAGGTGGCCTAGATACGTTACTTGGGGCTGGCAGAATTGCAATTTCTTTCTGGAGACCTTGTGACCGTTCTCCGCAAGGAAGCGGAGGAGGTGAATGGTGGCTGTGACGGCAAGTGGAGTGGTGTCGGCCGCCAAAAGAATGTCATCGACGTACTGTATCAACACCACTCCATCGGGTAGTTGGACTGCATCTAGTTGCCTCTTGAGGGCTTGGCTATAAATACTAGGACTCTCAGTGTAGCCTTGGGGTGCCCTGCAGAATCTGTACGAACGGGCTTTTAAAGTGAAGCCGAACAGGTAGCGGCTGTCTGGGTGGATGGGGATGGAAAAGAATGCGTTCTTGAGATCAATAACGGTAAAGATGGTGGCAGTGGATGGAATCAGGGTGAGGATGGTGGTGATGTCTGAGACCACGGGGTACTGGGGTACGACTACTTTGTTAACCTCTCGCAAGTCAACAATGAAACGGTAGGCTTTCTCATCCCCCTCGCCTTGCTTTTTTACAATGGGTAGGATAGGGCTGTTGCAAACATTACTGACTACTTCTTCTACCACTCCTGCCTCGACTAGGGACTCGATGATTTCCACCAATGCCTTCTCGCCTTCGGGTGATATCCGATACTGTGGAAGCTTTGGGAGCACTGCATCCGGTCGGACGGTCACGTGTACCGGGTCGATCACCATGCGCCCTACGTCTGAGTCGGTTTTAGCCCATAGATGTGAAGGTAATGTGTCGAGTAGGGACATATCAGCATCGGTTATAGAGAGCATACGCCGTGTGTGACAGGGTCTGGACAGATCTGGGTTATCGTGTAGGATGACTCGAACTCCGTCTGGGGAGCATCTGATGGTAGCTCGAAAATGTTTTAGCAAATCAAGTCCCATAATAGCATCGGGGGTGTTGGAGGAGAGCAGAAAGGTCGTGTCGGTGGTGTTATCTTCTAAGTCAAAGGGGATTGGTGCTGATAAGGGGTTAGTGGAGGGCGTTCCGTCAAAGCCTATTGAGGTTATGTGTGAGCCAGACAAGGGTGCCCTAGGAATCAGTCGTTTAGATAACGCACTACGTGTCGCCCCAGTATCTACCAGGAATGGAGATTTTGTGCCCAAGACCTTAGCGGTGACGTAAGGACCTTGCTGGTCAACACGGAGTTCGACTGGATCCCTCCCTTGCCCCTGGCGGTCCTATGCGAAGTCATGAGTGCTTTCGTAGTCGGACTGCTGACACTGGTTTTGTCGGGGGCGATCAAAGGTGTTTGGTCTGCCTGGCCTGTCGTTGATGGCGTCGTTCGTGTGCCCTCGTCCCCGTCCTCTATTTCTGGGGTCATATGCTGTGTCTCTGGGGTCCCTATTTTTGTTCATTTCCAGAAGGACCGGGCACTGGGATTTCCAGTGTCCGAACCCTCTACAGAACGCACATTGATTCCCATCTAAGTCTCTCCGTCCGTTGTAGGGTGTAGGTGTATGGTCTCTAGGGGGTGGCTTTCTAGGGGCGGTTGGTTGGTAATTCTCTTTCGGGGGTTCCCTTCCTATTGTCACCCCTTGCAACTGTGCTATCATCACCCTCTCCTTTAATTCCTTTTTCTTCTTCTCTGACGCCCTATCGTTCTCGTTCTTCTGGTTTTCGTAGTATTGGGCCATCTGGAGAATTGCTGCGGGCTTGGAGGCTGCCCAACTACTCTCGCTGGTCTGTAGCTTGTGGGAAACTTCTTGTGACAGACCCTTTACATAATTCTGGACAAAGAGGTGGTGTCCGGTTGCGGTGGTCATGTCTTGGCCACTGTAATCGGAAAACACAGTCTCGAATCGGGAGAAGTATTCAGACACATCTTCCTGGGGTTTCTGGCGGCAAGCCGTCACTATCGACCAGTCTACCTTTCTTTCTGGGATTAGAGTCTTCAGCTTTTGTACAATCTTGTCTGGGAGCTCTAAGATGGCTTTCGGGGGTTTCTGTCCTGGTTCTCGCTGTTTATCTATGGTATCGAGTTGTACCCAGGTATATCCGAACGGCTCAGCGTGGTCAACTTTCCGGATTTGTTTCCACACATCAGCCGGCAGGCATAGCCCAAAGAACAAGTCGATATCTGCTAACGTCATTATCGTTGAGCCTAAGGCTGTACCCAATTCTGTGTAGAAGGCAGTCGGGTTCTTTCTCAAGTCGGGTAGAGTCTTTCTAAAAGTCAAAATATCTTGCCGGTCCCATGGCTGATAGACCCAGTTATATACAACCCTTCCCTTCGCATCTTGGTGGTTGATGTCGTCGTGTGTTCCCTGACCCCGTGGGGGGACCCAGTAGGGGGCAGCTTCTTTAATGGGCATCATGGCATCAGCCCTTCCTCCCTGGGGTTTAGTTGCTATGGGGGTTTCTGTTTTGGTGGTCTGTCCATGTTCTTTAAGGTGTCGGTAGACCTCGAGTGTACGAGTGAAGAGGTTCGTTACATCGCCCTCTCTTTCTTCCCCAATGTCTACCTTCCTATATAGGGCCGCTAAGCCCTCGGGACCTTTATCGTGGTATCTGTCCTCATATGCATTCAGGGCGTGATAACAGAGCCGAACGACGAAGTGTCGTCTGCGGCTGTCGGCATACGAATTATACACGTCTGTTATATACTCCTCACTTTCTTTTCGCTCCACCAGCGTCCCTACTATCTTATCAATTCCTGCTCGTTCATCCTTAGTTAATCGATTCATTCTGGTGGAATCTTTCTTTCTCATCTCATGGTCATCTAGCGTTATAGCCGACGTTGGGTTCGGCACAAGAGGCTCAGCCGGCGCCGAGGCCGTGAGGGCCGAGGCCCCTGTACTGCTTTCGCTCGTGTTCGGGGGTTGTGGGTGTTGTACTACTGATTGGGAGGGTGCATACAGAGGGGGCATGTAAATGATCGGGGGACCTAACAGTAATTCGTCATTCGTTCGCTGCTTGGAGGACAACTCAGGGTAGAGCAGAGAAGGGGTCCTAACAGCGTACTAGCCTGAGGTTTCGGGCTCCTGTCTTAGTTTAGTTTCCCTTCTCTCCTTTATGTCTTCTTCTAACCTTCTAGCGGCAAGGTGAGCTGCCTTTCGTAATTCCTTTTCTGCATTTACTTCTTCCCTCTTCTTCCGTTGCGTTGCTTCTTTGCGCCACATGCCGATACTGTCAAGCATAGTAGGCGTCGTCTTATTGCTACGCAGAGCTATTTCTAGCGCTTCTATCTTATGGTCGTCGAAGGATCCCATCAGTGGCCACTGACTCTCGGGGTCCTTCTTTGTATATTTATGCCATAGCTTGGTATAAGCTACGGCGACTAGTCCATATTTAGTGAACATGTCCTTATTAGGGGTGCCCTCCAGTGGAGCCGGATGGTTCACCTCTAATAAGCGGTCCGGGCAGAACCAACTACCAATCAGTGGGGAGAAGATAGGCATGACGGGTTTCAACGGGGACAAAAGTCAGCACTACCTATCTTTTCACTGCTTGCAAAGACTAGATAGAATATCTCTATTCTTCGTTATTTGTAAGCAGAGAATACCTCTAAAGAACCAATATCGAACAACTAGTGTTCGGACAATCAATCAATCAATCAATCAATCAATGGGAGATAAAGATAGGCACGACGGGTTTCAACGGGGACAAAAGTCTGCGTTACCTACCCTTCACTATTTGCAAAGACTAGACAGAATATTCCTATTCTACGTTATTTGCAAACAGAGAATATCTCAAAAAGCACTATTCTCCAAAACAATCAATGTTCGGACAATCAATCAATGGGGAGATAAAGATAGGCACGACGGGTTTCAACGGGGACAAAAGTCTGCGTTACCTACCCTTCACTATCTGCAAAGGGAGAGAGAGAGAGTATTTCTACTCCTCCCCGTTTGTAGACAGCAAATATCTCAAAAAGAACAATCAATGAGCAATACTAGTATTTCCAAAGCTTTAAACAATCAATCAATTATTTCGCAATTTGTCGTGTATCACGACCTTACCCGGACCGCGTGGACAGTTTCTCGTCTTCCGCCTCCAGCGCCCGATCGTCCTCTACTCTCCGTATTTGCCGCGGCACTCCTGATGGTTCCCAGTCAGGACCGTAGATCACTCGAGAGAGGTCTGCTCGGAACCAGTGAAGTTCGGATGATCGGCTGCCAGACGAGGGTCTATTGGGCAGGAGCTCTCCCGATCGTTGCAGTCGTTCACTCTGTCGTCGGGACCTCTCCCACTGGATCCACGTGTCGCTGATGGGCCCCACGTTTGGGACGCCAATTGTTAAATGGTAGCGGCAGTTTCAGTCGATAACCTTTCAAGTATTTGCCCGGCGGTAATCGCCTCTCATACCATTCGATAATTTACCAATGAAAGAGGCAGGCGCCGGAGACTGGAAGGCAGGAAACAAAGTTTTATTCCGTCGGAGCAGAACACATCAGATAAGACAGCAAGGTATCGTCACGAGGTGCTCTAACTGCATCTCTGAGACCTGGTCTCTTATACACTGGTTTATTGCTTTATTACACATAGTACATTCTTGAGGTTCCCTTGATGTATGAGAGAATATCCCCTGAAGCCCCGGTTCAGATCCGATCCCACACATAGATACAGTAGAAGTTCCCACCCCACCCACAGTAGGAGATGGCTATTGCGCAGCAGGGTATTCCGCCAATTCCTGGGGGTGTGTGTGACCGGTCGGGTCTCAGGGGGTAGGGGCTTTGATCTACTGTAATCCCTTTGATGTGGGGTGTTTCCCTTACAGTAGGGGCAATAAACTGCATCCGCAGGGCTAGGTGATGGCCTGGGACCAGTTCAGACAATGGGGCGCAGAGGAAGGGGGTTATCAAAGGAGAGGCATGACCATGTATGGGATGTCGGTCGGATGTGGTTCCGTAGCAGGGTCGCGCAGAAAGAGAGGGTTTATGGCCTGTATGAGAGAGCGGGGGTGGCCAGCGCGCGGGGGATGCTCGCAGCGTCAAGGGGAACGCGCTGGCGATTGACAATGAGCGGGGAGAGAGTGGGGTGCCTAAAATGGCGGCCGTGCATTCGCTGTGCGTGGCGCTGGGGAGAGGCAAGATGGCGCAGATAATGTTCAGTTTGCAAGCTAAATTTCCACACCGTCAGATCCAGTTTCGGCGCCACCGGATCCTGCGTCGTTGGTTCCGGCCCCGGCGCCACAAAGTCCAGCGCTGCCGGCGCTAGCTCCGCCTCCGGCACTGCAGTGGGTGCCGTTTGTCCTGCCCACGCACTGGTTCCAGGACCATTTTGTTCCTACCTGGGATCCGCATTGGGACGCGGCGCCGGCTCGGCCCCGGCCAGTGCCATTCCCAGCGGCATTTCCGATGCCGTATGTTCCTTCTCCGGCTCCAGCTCTGCTGCCGCGGTCTGTTCCCCAAGCAACAGAGGTGGAGGATTACTGGGAGGGGTCTGAGGACCCTCTTGCTCGTCAGTGTGACTCCGATCAGGACTGGGTGGACGACTTGGAGGACGCCGGCGACCTCGACGTCTCTTCTGACCCGGGGTTTGCCTCTCTCCTGCCTACCATGGAGGAGGGCGCCTCCATCGGGCAGCTGAGGTCCTCAACCTCGATCTTCCTACGGTGGCCCTCAAAACTAATCTCCTCACTGAGGTGCTCCAGACGGCATCCACTTCGCCGGAGCCCCTGCTCCCCTTTAACGACGCCCTCACTGACGTCTTGTTGGGCACTTGGTCGTGGTCAGCCACAGGGGCTCCTGTGGATAAGAATGACGCCAGGCGTCATCGCCCGGCGCATGGCGACCCTGTGTTTCTGACCACTCATCCTACACCTGAGAGCCTGGTCATCCAAGCCTCGACGTCACAGAGTGCTTTTCCCACGGCCCCACCGGGTAAGGACTCTAAGAAACTGGAGCAGTTCAGTAAGAGGTTGTTCTCTTCGGCCAGCTTAGGGCTGCGGTCAGTGAACACCGCCTGCTTATTAGGCCGCTATTCCCACGCGGTGTGGGCTACAGTTGCGCAGGTGTTACCTCAGTGTCCTGAGGAGATCCACGCTGTGCTGTCCCAAGCTGTTGCTGAGGGTAAAGATGCGGCTAAGTTCGCCATTTGGTGTGGTTTGGACACCGCGGACTCACAGGGTAGGGTGATTTCTACGACTGTCGTGCTGCGTCGCCACGCCTGGTAGCGATCTACCGGGTTTTCGCCCGATGTCCAGGGCTCACTCATGGACATGCCCTTTGATGGCACTCACCTGTTTGGCGATAAGGCCGACAGTGCACTGGAGCGTTTTAAGGACTCACGAGCCATGGCCAAGTCCTTGGGTCTTTCTGTAAAGAGCCCAGCCACTCCTGGTTTTCGTTCTTTTCGTGGCCATGGCAGGGGCGCCCAGGTCTGGAAATCAGCGTGGGGGTCAGTCCACCTCCGCCCCCATTGCTTCTACCTCCGCCCCATCTTGGACCTCCGGAACGTCAATCGCTTCCTCCGGAAGGACAGAGTTCAAAATGCTGGCTCTGGCTCAGGTCCAGGCTGCCCTCTACCCTGGAGACTGGATGGTAGTGTTGGACTTGCAGGACGCATATTTTCATATCCCCGTCCAGCCGTCCCACCGGCGTTACCTGCGGTTCATGGTAGGCCAGGAGCATTTTCAGTTTGCCGTGCTCCCCTTCGGCCTTACCAGCGCCCCTTGGGTGTTCACGAAAGTGATGGCGGTGGTCGCAGCTCATCTGCGCAGGTCAGGGGTGTCAGTCTTCCCTTACCTCGACAACTGGTTGTTGAAGGCGGGCTCGCCCCAGGCAGTCGTCAACCAACTTCAGACTTCGGCCGACCTCCTGCATTTGCTGGGGTTCTCCATCAAAGTGCCGAAGTCACACCTGAGTCCCTCTCAGAAGCTCCCCTTCATCGGAGCGGTTCTGGATTCGACACTGTTTCGGGTTTATCCTCCCGAGCAGCGAGTCCGGGATATTCAGGCTATGATTCCAATCTTTCAGCCTCTGTCCCGGGTTTCAGTCAGGATGACCCTCCGGCTTCTGAGCCTGATGGCCTCCTGCATCCCGCTGGTGACACATGCCCGATGGCATATGCGGGCTCTGCAGTGGAACCTGAAGTTCCAGTGGGCAGAGCATTAGGGCAACCTGTCCGATCATATCCAGATCTCGGAGGGCACTGCACGGCAATTGCAGTGGTAGCTCATGAATTGTGATTGGGTCAATGGCAGATCCCTCTCCCTTCCCCAACCGGAGCATACAGTGGTGACGGATGCGTCCCTTCCGGGATGGGTAGGCCACTTGGGAGAGGCGGAGATCAGAGGCCTCTGGTCTTCGGCGGAGTCCCGGCTCCATATCAATCTGTTGGAGCTTCGGGCGATCCGACTTGCACTGAAGGCATTCCTTCCCTCTGTCCGGGGAAGTGTGGTGCAGGTGTTCACGGACAACACCACCGCCATGTGGTATTGCAACAAACAGGGCGGGGTGGGGTCCTGGACCCTATGTCAGGATGCTCTGCACCTCTGGACATAGCTGGAACATCAGGGCATCACCTTGATGGTTCAACACCTGGCAGTTTCTCTGAACGCCAGGGCGGACGATCTCAGCCGCCGGTGCTTGATGGATCACGAATGGCGTCTGAGCTCGGACGTGGTGCAAGGTCTCTTTCAGCAGTGGGGAGAGCCTTGGTTAGATCTATTCGCCACCGAAGAGAACGCGCAATGTCTTCAGTTCTGCGCATTGAAATTTCCAAGGCGGCACTCGCTAGGCGACGCTTTTCGGTGTGAGTGGAGTTGCGGTCTTTTGTACGCCTTTCCGCCTATACCACTTCTGCCCAGAGTGTTGAAGAAGATTCGGCGCGACCGGGCCCAAGTCATCCTTGTGGCTCCGGATTGGGCACAAAGATACTGGTATCCCGAGCTACTCAGCATGGCGATCGATCCCCCGATCCGACTGCCTCTTCGGGAGGATCTTCTGTCGCAGCAGCAGGGCACGGTCCTCCACCCGAACCTGTCCAGCCTCCACCTCCATGCATGAAGATTAAGCGGCGACAGTTGACAGCTTTCGATCTTCCTCCCGAAGTCTATGATGTCATTCTGGCAGCCAGGCGTCCCTCCACTAAGATGGTATACGCATGCAGGTGGAACAAGTTTGTGGCATGGTGCACAGCTAAGGCTGTGGATCCCCTCTCTGCCCCTCTTTCTGCAGTCCTTCTGTTCCTTCTTTCTTTGGCCCAGCAGGGCTCTGCTCTGGGCACTATCAAAGGTTATCTTTCAGCCATCTCTGCCTTTTTACGGCTTCCATATCAGCCTTCTCTTTTTAGTCCCCAGTTGTTAACCGTTTCCTAAAAGACTTTATGCACACGTTTCCTCTCATACCGTTTATAATGCCTCAATGGGACTTAAACCTTGTCTTGACATATCTGATGTGCGCTCCCTTTGAGCCTCTTCATACCTGTCCTTTGCGTCTTCTCACTCTCAAGACAGCCTTCCTGGTAGCTATCACCTCTGCCAGAAGAGTGAGTGAGCTCCAAGCTCTTTCTTCCAAACCTCCTTTCCTTTCTGTTCATCCGGACAAGGTGGTTTTAAGGACCCGTCCTTCTTTCTTGCCAAAGGTTGTCACGCCCTTCCACATCGGACAGACTATCACTTTGCCCACTTTCTTTCCGCCTCCGCATCCTTCAAAAGAGGAAGAGAGGCTTCACAGTCTGGACCCAAAACGTGCGCTGTCGTTCTACCTGCAGTGCACACGAGAGTTCCGGGTGGATGACCAGCTCTTTGTTGGCTATGTGGGCGCCAAAAGAGGTCGGACTGTGCACAAGCGGACCATCTCTCGGTGGGTCATTCTTTGCATCAAGTCCTGTTACTCGTTGGCTAAGAAGGAGCCTCCTGTGTGGCTGCGTGCCCATTCTACCAGGGCAACGGCAGCCACTACTGCCTTGGGACGCGGCGTTCCCTTGCAGGACATTTGTCAAGCAGCTACGAGGCCTCGCTGCATACGTTCACCAAGCATTACTGTCTTGACAGTCAGGTACCGAGAGATGGCTTCTTTGGCCGTTCTGTTCTCTGTGACTTTCTGGTGTAATCTTGTTCGCAGACCCACCACCGGGGTTGGTATTGCTGGGGTATCTATTCTAAGGTAAGGAATCTATCACTAACGTGTCTCTTTCAGATGCACAAGTTAATACTTGTGTAACGATATATCTGTAAGAGACATTAGCTAGTGATAGATTCCTTACCACCCCACCCATCCTCCCCATTCTGCGAACTGATTTCTAGGGTTAAGGTCATCCCCCTTTTTAGGGCCCTAGTTTCATGGCACCAGTGGTCAGTTTCTTGCTTGGCTCTGCGAAAGTCGTGTACAGAACTGACGTCAGTGCGCATGGGTGGCGTCTAAGTAGTCTCCGTGACGTCATCTCGGCGCTAACGACGCCAGCGACAGACGTGGAGCCGCACAACGCCACCTACTGACGCGCAGGGGTACTGCTAGCAAAACTTTCCGGATCCAGTCTGATGCCTGGGGATATTCTAACATAAGGAATCTATCACTAACTAATGTTTCTTACAGATATATCGTTACACAAGTAGTAACTTGTGCGTTTGAAACATTACCTATGATCACGTTTTAAGGGACCAGGTCATGATGAAGATTAGAAGCAAAAAATGTACAAGAAAGGCTTTCGGCAGGAACTGACATGACGCTGATTGTCACTGTTAGCATTGCTAAGAGTATTGAACAGCTAAAAATGTTTGTATGAGAAATTAGAGGGGTTAGTGAAAATGGTAGTGGAGATTGGAAAAGGTCTGAGTCTAATGCAACAGTAAATATGGTTAAAGGTGACAAAGAAGAAAATGGTTACTAACAAAACAAATCGTTTCACTAGTTGTTAAAGATGCAGTAGTGGTTTTCACTTGGGACATTTCAAAGAATGTGCTGATATTGACAAATCTTTTAAGCATTGTAGAAAAAAAGGACACTTTGGTGGAGTATGTAAGAGCAAACCAGAACAGAAACTAGTGTCAGTTGTGTGGTGAATGAAGAGGAGGATGACATGTTGAACCCTATTGTGATATTATGCATTAAGGGTGGAAATGTAAGCAGTTTTCCTAAGTGTCTGGTAGAAATAAAAGTGAAAATGTGAATGTGATGGTTGACTCTTGTGCATGGTACACCATTATCAACAAAGATGTCTGGGAACTGAACTGGCTGGATGAAAAGTTTAATGGAGCTTGATGTATGTCCTGGAGGCTATACCGGTCACAGGATCGATCTGCTTGGTTAATTTTGGGCAGACATATGCTTTAAGCAAAGATAAACTCGAGGGAAAGTGTATGTGGTTCCCAAAGGGGACTCCATTTTGGGATTGCCTCATCAACAGGAATTCAAAATGAAATTACATCCTAATGCAGTTCCACCGGTTTATACTGTAGGTAATGAGAAATTAGATAGGTTCATGGATGAATTAAGAGCTGAATTTCCTGCATTTTTTTTGCCTTTATTGGTTTCCAGTCAACATAACACAGATACAGTGATACATCTTCAAGATATGGTTACAGTTCTAAATAAATTGGCTATGCACAGTAGTACATAGGAATTAGAGCTACATGAATTAGCAAAGGTAATATGCATCGCAACAACTATCACCGTTATGTGAACAATGACAAGAAAGGCGATTACTTTATTGCTTTTTCTGAGTTATGCATGTGCTATGCCCCCTTTCCCTATTCCCATTGGACCAGCGCCTGAATTATCATCCCCCATACCCTGAGCTTTCCCCGTCTCTTTGCCTATCAGGTATTGTTGAAATAGTCCCCAACAGGACTTGGATCTACTCTGTGGAGGAAGAAGTTTGCTATATGTGTCTGCCTGAGTGTTGCAGTATACCATATCTTTGGTCCGTTCTTCTGTTGTTGGTATTAGGCCTCTGGTCTAATGCATAGCCACCCGTCTTTTGGGCAGGAACATGCCAATTGCTACTAGCCAGTGCTCACCCGTACTGACTCCCTTATTATAGCCCAGAAACGCAAGAAACGGGTCAGGGGTGAGTGAGAGACTAGTGATATCGTTAAGGATCTGGACGGCCTTTTCCAAAAACTTCAACATTTTAGGGCAGTACCATGCAACATGTAAAAAATTGGCTTCCGTCTCTGGGCAACGGTAATAGGCTGTTAAGTCCCTTAGGCCATCCTATTTATATATTTAAAATGGATAAGGCAGTGTCTGCCGTTTAATGAGATTCGTTTAGTCACTTTGCAGCAGTAGCGCCAACTGTCGCCATCTATCACCTGGGGGTTAAGTCTTCTTGCCAGTCTTGCAGCGTCTTTGAGAGTAGTGTCCTTCTATTTTCTTGTGCAATGCTGTATATTTTTGCAAGCAGTTTAGATGGGGAGGGAGTTCGAATAATATGGGTGAGAGTAAACATCCCCTCTGGCTCTTGCAGACTATCACCTAGCAGACCTTGCATCGTATGTTTGACTCTAAACAACTGGTACTGGTCTAACGGCGAATGCGCATGTGTCTCCTCTGCGATATCCTCCCACTTGCGCAGAGCACCCTCCCTGAACAGATCGACTACCTCAGCAATGTCCACCCTTTGCAGGGCTTTGGAAACTTCTCTGTCTTTCCCCGACGGGAGACAGGTACACCATTCTAGCAGAATCCAGGGGGAGTACACGAGGGTGCCCACTTGTCTATCTAATAAATTACGCCAGGCATGTATAGTAGGGTTCAGGGAATCTAAAGTGCTGTGCTTCCGAGTCGGTGTATTAAATATTACTTGCGGTAATGAGATCTGGTCAGCAGGGACGTTCTCTATGTGTAAATGTGATAGGTCCTGAGGGCCGTGTATCCATGTATGGGCATGCAAGCTTAGTACTGCCCTGTAATATAGTTCCAAGTCCCCTCATGGAGTATGGAAGATTGAGCGTTTCCCACTTAACCCAAGGTTGCTTACGAGCCCAGGCTAGCTTAATAATAAGCGATCTGATCTTGGCAAATATGTCCGCAGGGAGGAGCATGAGACTATTTTGAAAGAGAAATAAAAACCGTGGAAGGTTAACCATTTTCATTAGCAAGACTTGCCCCAGCAGCAACAGTGGCAATCTAATCCATTTAGCGATGTCTTCTTCGAGCTTGCCCATACCTTTGCCATAGTTGTCCATTAGAACTACTGCCACGTCAATGTGTATTTGTATACCCAAATAGCGAACCGACTCTGTGGTCCACTGCAGCTGGAATTCCAGATGCACTGGGACTGTCGCTGGGGTTAGTAGAAGAATTAATGATTTGACCCAATTAAACTTTACACCGGACAGCTGCCCCAAACCTGACCACCTCCGTGAGTACCTGTGTAAGAAATTGGGGATATAACTGTATTCCCTAACTTGATTCAGCTAGAAAGATCTAACAAACCCCAACGCGTCGCAGCACAGCTTCCATAAATGGCCATTCCACAGAGTCAAATGATTTCTCAGTGTCTAAAAACAAGGCCGCAGCTTTGACTTTGGGTTTATATGTTGAATAGTGCCCAAGAGGGTTCTGAGGTTAAGAGTTAAATTGCAACCCGGAACAAATCTGGCCTGTTCTGCGCCAACTAGCATCGGGATCAGGGGGGCTATGCGGTTAGCAAGTATTTTAGCAAACAGTTTTGTGTCCACATTCAAAAGGGACATAGATCTGTATGATGAGCAGTCAGTTGGGGATGTCCCTGGCTTGAGAATGGTGACGATTATAGACTCTCTCATCGACAGGGGCATCATTTTTTGTGTCACCATCTCCTCAAATAGAGTGACTAGATGAGGTATCATCAGGTCTGATTAGCTTTGTGAAAGGCTATGGTTAAACCATCTGCGTGAGGTGCAGATCCTGATCGCATGAAATCAAGCGTCTCCCGAATATCTCTAGGGTCTAGTGGGGCCATAAGGTGTTCTCTATGTGAATCAGTGAGCCATGCCATCTGTATATGTGCCATGCAGTCTTCTATGGTTTTATAATCTTGCGCGATCCTAGACCTATATAAATCTGCATAGTACCTGGTAAACCTCTCAGCTATCCCATTTGCATCGCAGACCAGCTCGCCATCCTTGCTCATAATTTTCAATAATAGCGTTGGCCTCCCGATTGGGGCGCTTCAGGTTTGCTAGTATGGCCTCTGGGCGCTTGCCGTCTCCATATATACGCGCGGTAGTATATTTGCCTAGGTGCTTGACTTCACTGTCTGCAGCATCATGATACTCCTCAAGAGTTTGTTTAATATCGTCTAGTCGCCCCATATCACCAGTTCGCAGGTGCTCCTGTTTCAGACTAGCTGTTTCTACCTCGAATCTTGCAAGTCTATCTCGGATGGAGCTCAGCACCCCTGCATGCGTTGAAATGGCCACCCCCCCTTATGTACACCTTGAAGGCTTCCCATACTGTCGCAACTGATCCTATAAGATCCTCATAGTGACACTCTATGGATGCAGCAAGTTCCGCGTGAAAGACCAGGTCTAGCAGAGAGAAAGGGGGAAACCTCAATGTAAAAGGAGCAAAGTGCACTGAATGTATCTCTAAGTCTAGCTGAGCACGAGAATGATCAGAGTAGGTTCTTGGGAGAGGTACACAGGAAGTAACCTGCGGAAGGGGACTTCTAGATATCAGCCAGTAGTCTTTTCTGGTGTGCGTGTCATGAGGTGCTGAATAGTGTGTGAATCCTGGGGCGGCGTTAGCACACTGCCTCCATATGTCTATCAGTACCAGCTGATCCATAATGTCTTTTATTGCTACTGCAGCCGCTGCAGGCCGTCTAGTCTGACCCTTTCACCTGTCACACGCAGGGTCTAATATGCAATTGGAATCCCTGCCCCAGATTTGTGGGAGGTAAGATACTTTGAGTAGGCGAGTGGCTAGCTCATGATAAAAGTGTGAGTCATTGTGGTTAGGGCCATACATGTTCACCAGCATCGCATTAAACCCATCTTTGCAGCATCAGGCAATGACAAACCTACCTTCGGTATCTATCTCTATATCTAGCAGTGTAAGGCCTGATTTAAGGTTTACCCATGTAAGGACGCCCCTTGCGTTCGAAGTGAAGCCCGCAACCCGGAACTGTCCCTGGATTCGTCTTGCAGATAACATCTTATTGTTTGGTGCTAAGTGAGTTTCCTGGATCATTGCTACGTCAACCTGGTGCCTTTTTAGAGAAACCACTACTTTGTGTAGTTTTCTATGGTGGTTAGACATCGGACATTCCACGTCCAGAGCCTAATTATTTTGGTTATTGTTCCCGAGATTTCAGTAGTGAACTTTTTGAATATTGATTGAGAGCACCTGCATCACGGGCAGCGTTCGGCCTGTGTCTAGTCTTATGTGCACGTACCCCTTGGTGTAGAATTTGAACGTGTCCCTAACCACATGTCCTCTAAATTATATAGCGACAAATTGAAGGCCATGCTGCAGGGTTTATGTAATAAGAGAATGATTCAGCCGATACAATCCTCATCATTGGTTTCTCCACTGGTCATTGCTTTGAAACGCTCAGGAGATATTTGCTTGTGTGTTGATCTCATAATGCTTCATAATGAAATATGGATTGATAAACATAATCTTCCTAATCTGCATGAACATATTTCAATGTTGGCTGGTACCACTCTTTTTTTCTACTTTATATCATGGCAGTGCCTACCATTGATTGAGCTACAAGAAGACTCACAACATTTGTCTGCATTTGTCACCCCGGAAGGTATTTTTAAATTTTGCAGAATGCCTTTTGGTTTGGCTAGGGCAGCATCAGTATTTCAAAGATTGATGAGATAACGTTTGAAGGAATACAAGGAGCCATAGCATTTCAAGATGATATCTTGTTATACGGAAAGAATGAGGAGGAACATTTGTTTAATCTAAGAAAAGATCCCCAATGTCTAGGAGAGAAGGGTTTGTCTTCCAAAGAGTCTAAGTGTTGATTGAAGTGTGAGGAATTAGAATATCTTGCTCATTGTATTACGAAATATGGTTTCAAACCAAAGCAAGATCATATCAAGGCAGTGGAAGATGCTCCTGTTCCGAGAACTAAGTAATATTTACTATAGTTTTGGGGTTTTACACAGTTCTTCTTTAAGTTCGGGGACAACTATGCCTCAATAGTTGAGTGTTTGCGCAATAAATTAAGAAAGAAAAATGAATGTATTTGTGAAGCTGAACAGAACAATGCATTTGGGGAACTAAAAAAAGAACTAGCAAAAGCCCCCCTTCTCAAATTGTTCGTATTGGGGAAAGAGTGTATTGTGGCGGTAGATGCCAGCAAATACATATTGGGTGCTACTTTGTTACCAAGAAAACATTATGAAGAGCATGTAGCATTCATTGTATGTATCTTGTGCGTTGAGAGAGTCAAAAAGGAATTACTCTGTGACTGAGAAAGAGTTATTGGCCTGTACCTGAGCAGCAGATCATTTCAGGCAGTTCGTATGGGGAACGAGGTCTGTGAATACAACAGATCACAAACCACTGGTTTATGTTCTTTCCCCAGGGTTTGGCAGCTGTCTAAAACTAGGCTGGCATGGTTGGCTGCAAAATTGCAATCGTATCAATTTAGAATTGAATATGTACCTGGAAGACTGAATGAACATGCAGATTTTTTGTCATGTGTACCTTTGAATGTAAAACCCACTGAAAGTGAAATAATGGATAATTGTGAAGTGGCTTATGCTATGGATTTAGGTGTAATTTCTAAAGAAGTTTGGGAAAGTCATTAGAGAAAAGATGTTGAGAGAACTTTAGTATGTGAGATTTGAGGAACGGTTGTCCAGAGGAGAGGAAGTTGAGTGGAGAAACAGCTATATTTTTTTCCAAGATAAGAAATGAGTTGATGTATGATGGGTTTTGTTTGTTTCGTGATGATTAAGTTGTACCACCTGTGAGTTTAAGGAAAGAGATTTTTATAATGGGACATGAAGGACCCATAAGAATGTCTGATACCAAGCGGTGTATTAGGAGTTCTACTGGTGGGCAAGTATTGACAGGATGGTAGATGAAAGGGTGAGAAGCTGCACACCATTGTGTTAACAGTGATAAATCTGTAAAGTAATGTATTACTGACTATTCAGTTGGCTCCAGTTCCTTGGAGAAAGTTGTGAGTGGATATTTTGGGTCCATTTCGTACGGTCCTTCAAGAAAGAAGCATTTGCCATAGTTTTGATTATTTTTTTATTCAGCCCGAAGTCAAGATGTGTGAAACAATAAATTCTGAGACTGTTATCGAGTTTTTGGAGGATGTTTTTTGCAGAGATGGGCTGCCTAAATAATTAATCTTTGATAATGGACCACAGTTTGTCAGTAAAGAATTTGAGGACTACTTGTCAAGATGTGCAGTACAACATATGAGAACAGCCAATTATTATCCTCAATTTAATGATTAGATGGAGCGATTTATTCATGTTATTTTAGAGTCTATACAATTGGCATGTAAAGGTGAAAGGCGTGGAGAAAGGCTTTGCAGGCCACTTTCATATCATATCACACTATGCCTAATTCTGTTACTGGTTGTTCACCTTTTGATTTGCTCCTGTGGAGAAAACCAGGAACCAAGTTGGCTCATTGGTGGTTGACGGATTGTAGAGGTGAATCTTATGTGAGCATTGATAACAAGAAGATAAGGAAACGCGTTGAAACGTATCAAAGTAAAGAAGAAAAGAGATGGATAAAAATAGAGGAAAGCCTTCAGGATTTAAAATTTGTTTGGGTAACTGTGTTTAGATCAAGAAGGCGATAGTTTTTGGAAAATAGTTACTCAAGTGGCGAGATCCTGTTAAGGTTGTGAAACTTAATGATAAAAATGTGAGGGTACAAGGAGTTAAAATTTGGAATTTGAGTAGAGTGTCAGTGTTTAGAGCTCCTTTATATATGGAATCTAATGGTGGTGAATTGGATCACAAGAAGAGTGGTGAAAGTAAGGTATGCCTGGATGTGCCTTCTGGTGATGACAGTAATGTCTTTATGGATGTGCCTTTGTGTGGAGAAAGTGTGGTGCTTAATGTTGCTTCTAAAACTAATTTACAATCTAATGAAATTAAAGATGTGTTAAGAAGACGAAAATGTGCACATGACAAATTCTTTGAATACATAAAATATTAACATGTAATTATGAAAAGTTTAAGAAGTTTCAATATCAGATTTACTTACATGTTGATTGATATACTGTATACATCTTATTATGGATTCTTGTTTCGTAGATATTTGAACATATAATTTATGTTATTTGTTTTAGATTTTTCTTTTTCAGGTTTATTTATTTCGTTGCTGTTTGTCCAAGGATTGAAGATGTGTTATGTTTTGTATTTTGTTCTTTGGGTAGTTGAACAGCATGTGAATGGAATATAGGGCTGGAATATTGTGAGGGGAAGTTTGGGACAGTCCAAGGGAAATCAGCTAGTGTAGGCAGAAACGTTCTTGTGTTGGCATTGATCGTTGGTTGCTCTTATTGAAGAAATAACCTTACCAGTTTTCAAGGAACCAGAGTTCTTGTTTCCCTACACTTCCAGGTGAAGAACCAGAGAGCTCCAGAAACAGATGTGGTAACAGAAGAATGTGAGCATGATAGATTCCCTGAAACTCACTCATTTACTTGTAGGATCGATAACCTAGTATTAATATTAGTATCATTATAATCTTGTGCAGTGACAGAGCTTTATTTCTACTTTCAATGTACAACAGTCAACATGATCTTTTCTAGAAGAGTAATTTTTTTTTTTTTTTTGCCGAGTTTTATATAGCGCGAACTTGACCCGAATCCAATCAGGTATCAGAGCGCTTTATATAGCACCAGTTATGTTACATGAGGACACACATTCATAATTTTTTGTTAGGCACGGGGAGATTACGTGATTTGCCCAGAATCACAGGATGTTCAGGGTCATTACCTAGACTCGAACCCAGTTCCCCAGGTCCGAGGTCGAGCGCCCTAGCCGTCAGGCCAACTCCTCTCCCCTGTTCTTCTCCAAAGTCACACATGGCAAATGCTGGCCAATAACCATTGCATTTGCACTTGAGAGACTAAGGGAGCCAATGGGTGAACATAGACATTCTTATTAGTTTGGCCACCTTTCACTCTCCTTCTAGACATTTTGGAACTTTTGACACCCCAGAATTCTTGGCATTAAGATGGAAGCGAACTAAAGTAGGAGCAAGAAGCTGTACTTGCAGCACTCAGATAAACACAGTACAATTTACCCTGTAACATACCGTACAGCTTGCAAGCGTAATGGCCCCGGGACGCCTTGCCAAATGGTCTTACAGTTCTATTGTAGACTTGAGTCTGATTCATTTCTCAAGGCTTTTGTTATTATCATCTACTAGAGGGGACCTTCATCAGTGTTTCCACCACCCAACTGAGTGTCTTCACAAATTCTCTCACACACAAGTGCTGAATGCTTTTCTCACGGGAAGCTGTACCTTAAACTTGCAATCACTCCCTATATGGCAGGCTGCATTTGTACAATCAGGATCACACCTACTTGCTAGTGTTCCCAGGCCTGATTCACAAACACGAGCAAAAGCTTCTTGTCATTGATTTCTGCCTACAGATTTGCAAAGATGTATTCATTTTTTTCGGATTCACAGAATCCCTAGGTGATGGCTCTGTAATACATGTTAACCTTGGATTTCCAGGCGTAATCCTTAGTCAATCTGATTACTCTTACAGATTGCCCACAAGAACCTGTACAGCAGAAATGAGAATTTTCGTCTCTTCCTTAAGTCTTTTTCTCCACATAAAGAACGTGTCTACATTTCAAGGGATGCCTTCCTCAAGCTCATTGAAAATATGGTGGATTGTGTACCTTCTCTTCACTGCACACGTATTTCAACCTCATTCAGATGTCAATGTGATTGTTTGTAATTAACCACAAATCTACAGCTTCGAAAATGTTTACCTAGCATCCAGATGACCCATTTCCTGCCACTT
The DNA here is from genome assembly GCF_964204655.1 of Triturus cristatus. Lineage (NCBI taxonomy): Eukaryota > Metazoa > Chordata > Amphibia > Caudata > Salamandridae > Triturus > Triturus cristatus. The sequence continues at coordinate 106,519,290 of NC_140583.1, read as the reverse complement.
TCTTAGACTGACTAATAATAGCTGTACCCACTCTGTAGATTGTCACCTTTAGTGCCAGGCATTGTGGGAGGAAGATTTAGCAAATACTGACTCTGCGACTCAATAATTGGAAGATAGATCTGCAAAAGAAGCCGTTCTTTGGGAGCGTAGGACCTTAAACCCTGAAATGCCTTAGATCTTCCACCGTGGAGCAGAACCGAACCACATAAGGTTCAGGAGAATGCTTAAGATGGACCTTTTCATGGGTTAGTTATACTGAAGATTGCCCCCTTTTGTCTGTGATCAGAAACAAGACAGATTGGGATGCTCTCTCCATCTGTTGGGCATTTATGGCCTGCCAACAATCTTTTGTTCCTTACTCATCATGTATACCTCGGTGCTCTTTAATTACCACAAGATGACGTGCTTCACAATAAACTTAAATATATAGCCTCTCACTCAAAATGTTTGGGCACAAACAGTACAATATGCCTTTGCAGGTTCAAAAACTCTCCTGGTCGTTTTGAGATCATATTAGGTGTGAGAAATTGAGCATTGTTCTCTGATGGCCACAGCAAGTAATAATGAAAACTCAAAGTTCAGACTGTTTTTAGAACCAGGTTAGTTTGGTTTACAAACCAAATGCAATGTTAAATAACTGATATGGGGTGGGTGGCTAAAGACCGAGCCCAGAGGGCTCAGAGACTAGATGAATCGGGCTCAGTGCATGGAGCGAGACCACTCTCTTCTCCCGGCCCCACTGACATGTCCACAGGCCGTGCACTATGGTCTTTGAGGCAGAGAGACTGGGAGATTTAACAGTTACACAATCATAATCCCTGCTTCCAAGCACTACTCACAATCTCAATAGAGTAACACTACATGTGGACGAAGATGACTCGAGCTGTGACATCTCCGGTGACAGCACATATTCCATCACAATCAGATACACATCTGTTGCTTAACGTAGCAATGCAGTCTTGGATCTATTCATTGGGAAGGTGTGTGTTGCAAATAGTAAGGGAATGTATAGTTATTTATTCAGATCAAAAATTGTTGCTATGGTTCCACACTGAAACCTAAAAAATACACTGAATGTCGTACCCGCCTAAAACCACTACTCATTCAATATAGACATGTGCTGTTCCTAGTACCCTGCATGCAGTACCCGCTGTGAACAGTGAGTCTCCGGTACCCCGCACAGAATACCTGCTGGTCATGGCTATTCCTTAAGGGCTGTGGGCACACAGCATGGTCTGACTGAGCGCCCTCAGACAAGTACCTTTGTACAGTGCTCCCCTAGACAGAGCATTACCTCATGGCCATTTCAAAGACAAAACCTGGACAGTATTCATTACACCAAACATTACTAAAGGTTTGCAACGTGACATTACCTTCAAAGCTATACGACGCTAGATCTACCAAAACCAATTATCTTTGCCCCGCACACTTCTCCGAGGTTTCTTCAAGGGCCTCCTCCAGACTAAACCCTGGAGCAAAGTGAAACGAAGAAAAAACTAAGCTTGTTGCCTCCCCTCACACTCTCTCCTAAACAGATGGCATGTAGGGTGGTGGAGATAGTGCTATGGGATCCCCGAACAGTGACAAATGTAATAAAATGTGTTTAACCAACGATTGAATGGGTGTGACAAGGCATGGTATCATGGCACCCTTCTAATGTTCTGTGACAACCATCGCTCATTTGATGAGTGTTTTGATAAATCCACCAGAGACATGCTAGATGTGGAACAGCACTTCAATCACAACTACATGAAAAACAGGCCGCCAGCTTCCCCAGTCAGACAACAACTGCCAGCGCTGGTAGGCAGCTTGTTCTTCAACTAATACATCACACATTCTAGGTTCATCCAATTCCAATGAATACTATAATTAAATCATCCACCCCTTCTCTCAAAAAACAGAAACACAAACACATATGGGTATTGCATGAGGTAAAAACCTGTAACTCAATTTGCAAAATAAATAAGAATAATTCCAAACATTTTATAGAGCTAGGATACTACAAAGATTGTTCTACCTTTGTGGATATTAGCGTCTCCTTTTTGTCATTTGAGGGTCGTTTGGGTGCCACCTTACCCACAAATTCACTGCTCATTACTCTAACTAAACCTGTGTTCTACATAATTTCCAAATGGTTACAGCATGTTATTTACCTACCATCTCAGACTACACCACTAACTAATACCATTGTGTTATCAAATGTTAGGTATGGAAGATAGGATTCTTCCCTGAAACAGAAAGAATTGGGATTCATCTACTGTAGAATGTAGGGTGGCCTGTAATTCCGCTTTTTGTCTCTCCTTCCCATTCCAGGGCTCTGTGCGATTAACTGTAAACATTAGCTCAGCAGTTAAAACACTCCACCAAACCACTTTCCTGTGGATGGTATAATGCCATACACAGGTCTACCACTCAGACAAACCATTGTCTATTGGATGGTATAGTGCCATTCTGCGATATTTAATTTCCTGAATCTTCGGAAATGCTTCTAAAAGTTCCGGTGTAAATTGTGGCCTGTTATCTGAAATTCTTTCAAACACATCAATCAAGAATGCCGTCATATCCTCTGGCCTAATATTGATGACAAATGTCACTTCTACCCACTTTCACCATCTATGACAACGAATCTTTCCAGACACACCCTTACCAACAAACGGTCCAGAAAAGTTTGTGACAACATTTTGCAGAGCCTACCTTCGATGTTCACAGGGCACAATCAGAGTTTCCTGAATCCGCTGGAACCTATCCTTCACAGTGCATGGTAAACAATTCCTGATACACCTCTCGAATTGGTGATACCTGACTGGCCACCAGAATTCACACCTTGCTTCTCTCTTCATAGAAACATCTTATAGTGGCCTTGATGCAACAGGGCATGAGGTGTAAGCCAACTTCCTTTTCATCCTAAGAATGCAGTATGCCACCATTTGTCCACCATTCATCACATACAATGTCTTTATATTTCTTGCGATGTTTACTTATCACTCGAACTACCTTGCAGGTCATCATTTACATTTATATCTAAAAATAATTGACCTTTGTAGAGCACAGACCAATGTCAATCACAGCCTAATGTACTCGAAAATCCATGTTTAAAATTAAACGTATTTTATACCAAAAAGGATGCAACTATGACAAACATGATGCATATTTCGATAAGATCAAGAGCTTCCCAAACAATGTCTTTGGTTTTGTTATGAGATTTCTCTACCCTCTAGGTACCCCCAGCTATTAGCCTTTTATACATTGTCATTCACTATTGTTGACCCTGCACACACCATTCTATCATAATTTAACAAAAACTCCTTATCAATAGTCCTTTTACAACTGCTTCCAAGGCAGTCCACCCCTCTACTAACCTCATCCAGCTCTGCATTTGATTTCCAATCTTCTTCACTGACGTCATCAGAGCAACTACACTCCACACTGGCCACCAGCCAATTCTCTTCTTCACTATGTCTACTTGTACTATCATCATCCTCCGGCAAACAAGAAAAATAATCTGCACAGACATTGCGCCTACCCCGTACATTCTTCAGATTAACTGTGAATTCCTCTAACATGCCCACTTGCCAAAGGAATAGTAGTTTTAACTCTACTTTCCTAGAATAAATATCTGCTTAAGACTTATGATCAGTTCACATTTCCAACTCAGTTCCTCCATATGAATGCTTTGAAATGCTTGACTGCCCACCATGACAGTGCCTCCTTCTGTGTTACTGACGCGCCTTTGAGGGAAAGCAAGCAGATCCAAGATCCACTCCCCTTACCGCCCTGCTCTGCAGGCCTCCCTGACTGCTGCTCGCAGCCGCCTCTGCTGCCCACATGCAGCACTGCTTTGCTTTCGCCGCTGTTTGTTTTCTTCTAGTCATGTCATTGCCTAATCGTTCCAACTTGTTCTGCCTCTCTAGTTTAATTGTTAACCCTCTGTTGTCAAGTTCACCGTCTTAGTCATTTAGTTGCCTGATTGCTTTCTATTTTGGTTCGCCTCTTTAGTCCAATTTTTAAACCCACCGCTGTCTAGTTCATTGTTTAGTCATTTTGTTGCCAATTGTTTTCTATTTTGTTTTACCTCTTTAGTTTAATTTTTAATCCCACTGTTGTCAAATGCACAGTTTGGCCTTTCTTTAGTGTACAGTGTTGTTTCTGCTGCAAGGAGCCGGCTCGCCCTGCCGCTCGCTTCTTTTCCCGCCTGTTCGCCACTTCCTGCCTCCCATCGCTCCCCTCTCCTGCCGGGTCCTACTTAATGGGGGTTGCAGTGGAGCTGCGCCGCCGAAGGCAAGACGGTCTGTGCCCGTCAGTGCCTGGACCGCACCCAGTGCCAGGAACCCCGGCTCTCCCACCACCTACTGATACTCTGCCACCGAGCACCAAGCCTTGAATCAGAGACAGCGAACTGCTGCTTCGCCTCTCCTCGATCAATGGTAGGGCCTTTCACATGACATTATTATCTATTCTCCTACAACTCAGGACCACTAGCCCACCCGATAATCTCCACCACACCCACTTCGCTGACCGTAAACACCCCAGAACCTCTCCACTGTCTCCTGCTCAAAATCCGATCACTCTGCAGGCATGCCACTGAAATGTGGGACACCATCCACATTATTGAAGGAGGTCTGTACAGTTTTACAGGTGAAAGTAACATCTTGCTCCAAGCAGATGTTAGGGAAAACCTTGTCTAAAACTGCACTCTTTCTCAACAACATTCTCATGTCAGTCATTGGTCTTTATACGTGGTAGAAAAACCTAGCATACTTCCCTATCCCCAAAAATAAGTGCAGCTTCCTTTATTTTAAGAACACAGTGTTTCTTCAATTGCTGTCATCAACTTTAATTTGTCTTTCATGTTGTCAGTGGAAATGGAGTAGCCTAAATATTGCACACCGCTCACTACAAACCTACAAACCTACACTTCCCAATTCTCACTTTAGCATCCTCGTCGCCACTGATATATCCACCAGAGACATGTTAGATGTGAACAGTACTTTGAGCACATCCTTATGACAAACAGGCCAGCAGCTCCCCCATTCAGACAGCAGCTGCTGGCGCTGGAATGCAGCGTGTCCTTCAAAGACCACATTCCACATTCTAATTTAGTTAGGATGCAAACCATAAATATATCATTCTTCAATACAGAGGCTGCAACTAAATGACAATGAAACTACCAGACGTCAGCAATAACTGGTCCCAGTACAATGCAATAGGCATTAAAACCACATGCCAGTCACTGGCTCCAGAAGAAAAACATTTATGACTGATGAACTGGAACTTCCACCAGGGCACCTGGACGATGATAACAAGTACCGTTACCCAATGGTACTCACTTGTTGATCCTAAGTGAGGGATATATGTAAGCTACAGAGTGCATACAATTATTTAAAGCTACTACATTAATTTAGTGACCGATTTTGCAAAGTCAAAGTAGAGTTTGAAAGGATATAACGAGTGTGGGGTAGCCGGGAGCTAAGCTCTTGCGTCTGCATACTTGTGCTGTCCCCAGTGAACTACACGCGTTAACACATAAGGTTCAGGAGTAGGACACGCATTGTAAAGGCAGCGCAGCAACAGTCTCCGTTAAATTAATTAATGTAGGCGCTACTGGCGGTGCAATTTCCTAGAAAACAGGCGTGTGCTCATGACGCAGCCGAAAGTTTTCAAGGACCAGGAACTAATGTGAAATCATTCCTAGCCCCTCGAGGGGCACGTCAGATACCGCTCACGCATGGAAGCCCCCACCTCGTCGCCACCGTGGGGTGAAAACAGGGGAAGCAATAACTTATCGCCTTTCTGTGCTTTCACAGCTGAAGAGTCAAGACCTCTGGCTTTAGGGAGACTTGTGCAGCTCTGGCCCAGCTTAAGGTGAGCAGAGTAATAACACATCTGCTTGGAGCTGGCTAAGAAGTGACGGGGAAGCGCGAGGGAGCCTGCCGCGCACAAAGAGCGTCTTTCTCTCCCCCTTCATCTGCTGTTCACAGTGTCTCTAAAGGCCGAGGTGAATTATTGGCTGGCGCCCTCACTGCCGCGCTGTCCTTGTAACACAAGTCTGCCCTCTCTGGGGGCCGGTTCCATAGATTCCATCCCGTCCCCCGCCTCTTCCTGGCCTCGTGTTTACAAAGGCCCATTCGCGCAAGAACCACACTCCACGCTGTTACTTGAAGCGTAAAAGGCCATTTTATTAGGACATGGTTGCAATCATTTAGACTTTATTCGACAGTACATAAATGCAATAAATATCCTTTCCCCAACCCATACCGACTCATTCTCCTTTCATCCACTCTCAAAACCATCTCACCTGTTAGACTCTTCCCCCATTCACTCGGTGACCTCCTTCCTCTCCCCATCACTTGCCCTCCAAGCATCCTCAGTGTAATTTCCTTCATTGGTCATTGCTTCCCGCGCCCGCTATCAGTCACCTGTGTACCGTTCTCCCCTCCCGAGGGGTGGATCCGCCCGTATGTGACTACCCACCCCTCCAAAGTACCGTGACGCCTCTACTCTGCAACCCTGCCCTAAACTGGCACGCTCAGCCCAAAATCTATCCCCACCCTTCGCCTAATGTCTGTAGGGTGGGTGGGCGGACAAACTTTTCCCTCCCCGGTGGTGCTCAGGTGTCAGGAAGAGGCCGGATACTCCTCTCCTGACACCTATATACCCTCCCAACTCCCGCCCCTCTCCTTCCTATGATCCCACCCCCACCATGTCCTTCCGGTCGTTGCGCGAATTCCCCGGGGGAAGACTGGTCTGCGACCTTCACTTCCCCCGGGGCCCGCCTCGTGCAAGAACCACACTCCACGCTGTTACTTGAAGCGTAAAAGGCCATTTTATTAGGACATGGTTGCAATCATTTAGACTTTATTCGACAGTACATAAATGCAATAAATATCCTTTCCCCAACCCATACCGACTCATTCTCCTTTCATCCACTCTCAAAACCATCTCACCTGTTAGACTCTTCCCCCATTCACTCGGTGACCTCCTTCCTCTCCCCATCACTTGCCCTCCAAGCATCCTCAGTGTAATTTCCTTCATTGGTCATTGCTTCCCGCGCCCGCTATCAGTCACCTGTGTACCGTTCTCCCCTCCCGAGGGGTGGATCCGCCCGTATGTGACTACCCACCCCTCCAAAGTACCGCCAACCAGGGAAACCCCCGGAGGGCGGTTCCCTGCCCCACCCCCAGCTCTAGTGCGCCTTTCGCCTCCATCCCGTCTACCGTGCGGCACCCCGTGGATGACCCCCCATCCCCTAAAACCTACATCCTGTCCAACATTCTCTCTCGCCAGGACACCCCAGACTGCGAAAGGCGCACCTGGTCGAAGTAGGACCACCGGTCCCCCCAGGTTGCCCAACTTAACGCTCCAGACAGCAGGTGGATGCCCATCCATCCCTGAAACTATGTCCTGCGGCCTCCAGCAGCCTTTCAACACGAAACCCCGCCCGTGCAAATCGTACCATCGCAAACAACCACCTCGCTGTATTCCCTCCGGCTCCTTAACCGTGGACCGTCCCCCTGTAATCCTGGTCCAACGCCCCCTAACTCCCTTCTTGGCAAGGCCCCGTCGGTGGATGACCATCCACCCGCACAGCCAATATCCGTTGTAATCCAGTAACCTTCCCGCCAAGCCCCCCAACCCCGAAGAGCATCCCAGCCCCCAACAAGACCGCCTGTGCCTCGTCCAATAGTCCCATTACCTGCGGGCCGTACCCCCGTAAGCAATTTCGACAGCCCTCAAAATCCGTCCTCTGCCAGGCACCCTCGGTGGCCTACCATGCACCCATACAGCCAGTGCAACTTTCTGACAAGGTACATTTCCATGGCAATCCAGCCATAACAAATGCTCCATCCCAAAAACCAACCGTCCCCTCAAACAGTCCCCCTGACCAGTGGGCTAGTAGCCGTAAAGCATGTTTAAACCGCCCCCACAAAAGTTGCTCCTCTACAATGCACCATCGGTGGATGCCCATCCACCCTTACTCCAGTGTCCCTCGTAAACCCAGAAACATGTCCAGGAGCCTCCCCATCCATGAAAGGGGCCCCCCTCCCCACCAGGCCAACAGCGTCCCCCAGACAGCCTCATCCATTGCAGCCTGACTCCTTGGAATCATGCTCGACGTCCCCCAGAGACCCTTCATTGCACTGCGCAGTGCTGCTTCCTAACCCGCTTCCCAAGTTCCTCGTCATCGAACCATTTCCCATGCCAAATCTCTTGGAATAAATCAGACCTGCCCTGTTCCGAAGAACCCTCTCCCCAATGTTTTTCGCTTGTAGTGGAGTCACTCCCCATATCGTATGGCACAGTCACCCACTGGCCGCCACGCTCACCCCGAGTCAATCCCCCCGTTCCCCCACAAGCAACATACATCCCAAATGACTACATTTCCCCTGCCAGATGACATCCGTACACCCGCCATGTCGCCTCTGTTGCTGCCCAACGTTCGGGAGAGTGTCCGCCAGTCCATGCGACCACACTGGCTCCCAGGCCACTCCCCCCACCTGCAGTAGAAAAAGAATAATTAGTCCCGCAGTATCATGTTCCTGTCCTTTCCATCCCCAAACTCTCCCAAACCCTCGCCCAAAACCCTTCTATTCCCTCAACAGGCGTAAGATTCGTGCCACTCCGCAAAGGAGCCACTTCCCCTCGGCCCCAGTCCTCGTACGGAGCTCGTACTGTGAAAATATCAGGTACTAATCCTGACGAAGTCCATCTGAATTGCCATTGGAACTTCTACATGTAATTGATAAAAAATATATTATTTTTTTTTTTTTAATTTTCTTTATTCACCTGAGGTCCTGAAGAAAGCTCCCTGACCCTCCTCTGGGCCTTACAAGAGCTGAAACATGTCGACCGATCACTATGTTTAATATCGCAGAGGATTCATTACACATCCTATCTGCAAGTTGACCTTTTCACGCTTCCCCAGCACCTATCAGAATAAAGACTGTTTTATAGGCAGCATGAGGAACACTTCTTTTTAACCACTCACTTGAGCACTCCTCACTTTTTTATTTTATCATTTTTTCCCCGATCACTACTGGAGAATTCAGTGGTTCCCTCCGGGTTGGAGGATGCATGGAATAAACCCAATGATGATGCTATCACGTATTTAAAGGCGGAGAACCAAGATATACCGCCCATACATATCTTGACGTGAGTGAGGGTTTTTAACCTATATCAGATACAACCACCTGAACCCTGGTGCCAGCAACAAGTGATCCATTCTCCCTCGATTATTTATGACTAGCTGGAAGCCGTTTGGATCACAGCTTCTTTTTCCCTACTTTGATTGTATCATCACCACAACTACCTCCACCAGTCCCCCTGCAAGTCCCCATCCGCAGAAAGCTGCCCTCGTCACGCCTCGCGACGCTCGCGCGCCAGATACTGAGGCCCTCAGGCCCCTGTCTAACCCCGCATGTATCACCCCCGAACTCCCCTGCCGCCTCCGCTGCGCGTCAGTCGGGCCCCGAGTTCACCAGGCCCCCAGCATCGTCCCCACCTTACCGAAGGACTACCCTTGCAGACCCTGAGGAATGAGCACCCGGTGCCAACCAGGGCGTGAAACCTAAGCTTCCAAGTGCAACTCCAAGACCTTCAACCACCCAATTCATTTACCTGAGCATCCGTCCAGGACCTCCTTCGCCAAAACGGAGACGCCTTTGGATCTCCTTGTCCCCCGCTCCGACTGCGGCCACACTCGCCTGAAACAAACAACAAAATGGACTGGTTACCTGCCCACACCCCCCCCCCCCTTTCAGGGCAGTCCCCCCCTCCACGGTCCATTGGCGACATACCAACCCTTGCATGTATCACCCCCGACCATCCCTGCGGACCAGCTATGAGTCACGTGGGCCCCGGGTTCCCCAGGCCTCCAGCATTGTCCTTACCTCATTGTAGGAAATACCATTGCGTAACCTGAGAAATGGAGCACCCGGTGCCAACCAGGGCGTGGACACGGTATCGGCCAAGTACGACACCAAGGCTGAAAACCCCCCCCAGACATTTACCTGAGCGTCCGTCCAGGACCTCCACCTCCAGCCCGGGGCTCCTTGCCCCCGCCCCATCCGAGGCCGCATTCGCCTGAAACAAACAACAGAATGGACTGGTTACCTGCACACCCCCCCCCCCCCTCCAGGGCAATCCCCCGCTCCCAGGCCCCATTGGCGCCGTACCAATCCTTGTATGCATCACCACCGAACTCCCCCGCTGACCAGCTGTGCGTCACGTGGGCCCTGGGTTCCCCAGGCCTCCAGCATTGTCCTTACCTCATTGTAGGAAATACCCTTGCATAAACTGAGAAATGGAGCACCCGGTGCCCACCAGGGCGTAGACACGTTATCGGCCAAGTACGACACCAAGGCTAAAAACCCCCCCCAGTCATTTACCTGAGCGTCCCTCCAGGACCTCCCCTTCCAGACCAGAGCTCCTTGCCCCTGCGCCGTCGAAAGGCCACACTCGCCTGAAACAAATAAATGGACTGGTTACCTTGCTCCCCCCTCCCTCCAGAGCAATTCCCCACTCCAAGGCCCCATTGGCGACGTACCAATCCTTGCAGGTATCACCACTGATTGCATAACTCAGAAATTGAGCACCCGGTGACAACCAGGGCATGGACCGGTATCGGCAAAGTACGACACCAAGATTTAAAAACCCCCCCCACAGTCATGTACCTGAGCGTCCGTCCAGGACCTCCTCTTCCAGACCGGAGCTCCTTGTCCCTGCGCCGTCTGAGGCCGCAATCGCCTGAAACAAATAACACAATGGACCGGTTACCTGCACTCCCTCCCCCCCCCGCCCCTGGCAATCCCCCTCTCCAAAACCCCATTGGAGACGCCAGTCGCTCCTTGCACCGACCTAAACATTAGCACCCGGTGCCCACCAGGGCGTGAATCACCTAAACCTCACAATATAACGCCACGCCATAGGACACCCTGCCCATCGCACTGCATCCGGCACACCAACACCTCTACCGTCGCACTCCGTCACAGGCTTCCATCCGCACCCCCAGCCCCAGTCATACCACCCATCACACCGCACATAATCGGAACTCGGTAGTATTCACAAAATTGCGATGCTCAATGCGCGAATCCCTCGAAGGAGGGCAGGCCGCCGCGGACCCCCCTACTGCTTCTGGCCAGCGTCTCAGAGCCGTCGTGCGCCCCGCTGGCAACACCCCTCATCTGCCGGCCTTCTCCGCCGGTCCTGGATCCCCCCCCCACTCGGTTGCTAAACTGAGTGGGTCCCCAGCACCACCGGGTCTCATGCCGTCCTGGCAGTCCCTCATCTGGACTCCGATGACCCCCGCCACCACTGCCCGCTGCTCCCTGCCTCCCCTTGCACCGCCTACCCCCGCTGCAGCACCTACGCAACACCCTGCCTCACTGCGCCTCCACTGCCCCTGCCCCCGCCTCCCCCCCCCGGAACCAGTGCCGAACCCTGCCTAGCTGTGGGTGTGAATTGCAGCGCCCCACACAGGCAATGTAACTAACAGAATACTCTTCCAAAGGCCAGCAAGTAGCAGCGCCGCAACCGCCCACTAGAAGAAAAAGAATTGGAGCAAGTAAAGGAGCCACTTGAAATGACCGTTTGTCGCGCCGCTCACCTTTTAAAAGCGGCGGCGCGAACGGTCTCAATGCGCTTTGTGTGGTATGTGCGCGCTAAAATTGGGCCCCCGCTTGCTTGTGGGGACATTGGGGCCCGCGCGCCGTATTGGGAACAGTGCCTGGGACGCGTAGTCCGGACCTGCTCCCGACAGAGTACCGAGGGCAGTGACGGCAACGTCCCGATGAGCTTCAATCGATGCCTTACATGCCCTATGCTGACCCCGGTTATGGATAGACAGCTTCTGCCTGATGGGACCTACGTCAAAGCGCTCTATGTGAAGTCGGCAAGTGCTAAGCAGGGGGGGGGGGGGGGGTCGCGACCGCGAGGCTCGAACCCAAGAGGACCGCGCGCCGGGCGACACACGCATACCCCGCCGTCCCGCGCCTCAGTCCCGCCATGCGCCGCCTGACCAGGTCGCGCAGCCGAGCGAGCCGTCCCAGCCCCCAAACCCCCTCCCGCATGGGCCGCAAAGCACGCACGCGCAGACGACAGGCGCACCCGCATGCAGGGCCCTCCCCCGCCACCCCGCATCCCGGACACCGCAATCGGGCAGCCCCCCCTCCCCCCTACCTGAAGCGAACGGTCGCCTCCGCCAGCCACGCCGCCTCAGGACGTATAGTATCCGCCCGGCCGGCCCAGCCAAGCCTCCATGCCGCTCCAACGTCCGCCGCACCGAAATCACCATGCCGTCAAGACAGTTGTGGAAAAACTTCACGGTCCCCCCAGTGTCAGCCCCCCCGCCGATCGACAAAGCGGCAGATGGCCTAACCCTACAATAATCTCCACAAACTTTTCCCTCCCCGGTGGTGCTCAGGTGTCAGGAAGAGGCCGGATACTCCTCTCCTGACACCTATATACCCTCCCAACTCCCGCCCCTCTCCTTCCTATGATCCCACCCCCACCATGTCCTTCCGGTCGTTGCGCGAATTCCCCGGGGGAAGACTGGTCTGCGACCTTCACTTCCCCCGGGGCCCGCCGTGAGGCGGAATGTGGCGCCCGCCATCTTTAATTACACTTGTTTGAAGCCTACGGACCATGGGAAATATTACTTCTTTTCGAAAAAGACATCGGGAACAAAAAGAAGAAAAAAATGCAATTATCCAATATATTAATCGCCTGCTTTTAATGCCCTGTAAGAGGGCATCTGAGACCTGCATCCCCGAGATGATGTTGCAACGAGACACTTTTCCAGCGATAATCACTGCTCCCCACAAAGGCCTGATCCGCTAATAGACCCATTTTGTCTAAGTGGATATTTGCGACCTTGGAGCGGAATGTCTGGGAGAAAATGGCGCCCGACCTCGGGGCGCAGAGTGTCAGAGATGGAGAAATGTAACTGGATGCGCAGCTCTTCCTGTGAGCTCGCGCTAAGGGAGGTTCACAAGGAGCTGAAATTGGTTCCGCATAGGTCACGACCCTTTCTAATGCGAGGCGGGTCTGCAGAAGAGGGACGGGGGATAGTAAATATGGTGATGAAATATTTACATAAAATATATCAAGGAAAAATTAATTGGACTCTAGCTATTGGGCCTCAGTTGAGATAGGTCATTTAGAGTAGATTGTAGGTTAATAGGGTGCTTTTGGACACATTGACCTTAATGTGACAGAAGTAAATAAACGCCCTAAGACAGCTAATTGGTGTGTCGAGACCACCTTCAAATATCTGTGCTTTTAAACTACAGTTCCGTGCTTTTATTTTATTTATTTCATTTATAAAGTTTTATATAGCACTAGCTACACCCATGGGTATCCGATACCCAAAGAAAAAGAAAAGAATTGCATAACATCGCAGGACATGAGGATGCATAAAGATAAAAGCAAAGACATAATACTTATGTATCCAGTGCGGGAGAAGAAATTTGAATTTGGGGAATCTAGGGTTTTCTAAAACCTCTCCTTTTTGGTACTTCCTTGCAGTGAAGTAGTAGTGGGTGCCTTCTGGGCGTTCTTGGCGGTTCTAGTGGCTCAGAGGACCTATGCATCCTGCATAGTCTGTGGTTACTGGTTCAAATCCCGGGGTCTACTCATACTTTCTGAGGCCCAAGTACTGTTGGGCAACAACAAACGTCTGTTATTCAGCGCCAAGATGCCCCTTTGGTGTAAAGGTGTGCTTTACAAATATACATGGTATATTAATGCATGCGGAGAACTCCTGTTACCTCTTCAATGTCTATGTAGCAGGCTTGCTCTTTGCCAAACCGTGGGACTTCTATCCTTTTCGGGTTCATGGACTACGTTTATTTTCCACCCTTTTTGGGTGGAGTGAGATAGTGCTCACTCTGCAAGTCACTAAAGCTACTAGAGTGTGCTTTGATAGACTAATCAGACCCCCCACCACCACCCCCACCCAGGATGTGCTATATTCAGTGCTTAATTTCAAAAGAAGTAGTAAGGGCCTGGACCCTTGTCAAGAAGCCGCTGCAGCTTGCATCATCCAGTGCCCCCCAAAGCAATATGAATGGCTTGGGCAGCAGGTATTAATTATTTTTAATGTGTATTAAATGAATAAACAACTGTTGTTGTGTTCATCTCCAATTTGGAAAAACAGTTCAACCATGTGGCATACTGTTATGTGCCAGTCTAGATATTACCGAGCACCGGAAAACACCTGCTAAAATTAAGCATTGGCTTTATTCCTCCACATGACTTTAAATATCAGCCAGATTGAGCTGGAGCCGTGTGCCTGGATGCACGCACACTCAGAGTGTGACAGGGGAAGTGAGGGGTGGGAGAGAGAAGTGAAAACAGATTCAAGGAAGGGTCGAGGTCGAAAGGTGGCTAAAAAAGCCCACAAAGTTCCCAAGCCATCACCGGCCACTGGAATCACTGAATGGCGCCAACAGCGGGGAAAGGGCACTCAGCTTCTGTTGCTGCTAGCTTTCATTGGTTGCTATGGGGTGCACATGCTCAGGCAGTGGGCCTTAGCATCATTTGGACCAAGTTGCAGCCCATGTTATTTATTTTCTCTAGATTCCCAAACATTCCCATGTGTTTAGTTGGAGAGTGTAACATAAAGGAGAAATCCTACAAAAAGTTTATTTGGAAAGGAAGTGAAACGCACAGAAATACTTGCCGACTAGCCAGAAACGTGAATCTAGAGGATTCACTTCAGCATATGAAGTTTTAGCACATTACAATGTCCATCTAAATACAAACCGAGAAATGATGCTGGTTAAGCAAATACCAACTGAAACCCACAGCCATGGTTAGAAACTGTTTCAAAGACAGACAGATTCTCCAAAGCAGCTAACCAGACGTCAAAAGACCAGGACACATAATTTGCAACTGCTTGAGTGAAAGTTGTGTGCATAATAATTCGTATTTTTGTTTCAAAGATGATTTTAAAGTGGAGTCATAGTATTTGAGCGATTCATAACATGCAAACACCAACTACTCAATACCAGCAAAAGCACAAACCAAGCCTAGGTCTGAACTATTAGCAGGACAAGCGGCTGCTGGTGACAACACAGGGATAGACACCCACATGGCACCGTGAATCATAAATGAAAGCACAAATTGAAACACGTTTCACAATTCAACAAATGTGGATGCTCAAAGCCAGAAACTCAAAAGACCCTAAAATCAATATAACCAATTTCGTGAAAATCACCCATGCAATTTAAATCGGCTCAGCTCGATCAATGCCACATTTTGTGTGTAAGGCTCTGATAGCTTATCAGTCACATGCAGGTGACATGTCGCACTGCACACTAGATCAACATCTTGCCTTTTTGGTGATCAATAAGGCACAAAATCCTGAAAGAATTTTCCTAATCTTAAAAAACACAGTTTCACCTCGGAGCGGTACACTTTGAGCCACATTTTCTGAAAAGCAGAGGTTCATGTACATGAAAAGACTACAAACAGTAGAGAGAGAGCACCATGTCGCATGAACCAGCACACACAGGTTATGGACCTGCGTGGGAGTGCATGGAGTGCTGTATTTTAATTTGCTGCACACGCATTAATGTGACATCTCTTATTATAAATCCAGGAACGCAAGCAAGAAAGAGAACAGGCAATCTTCCTGACTCCTGGGCTAAGTTTGCTCTGAAACAGTATTAGTAACATGTTTTTGGAAGACAAGTAAGCCTCGCATTAGCCATAAGCCATCTGGTGATAGTTGCTGGCCAAAGGGCAAAAGATAATGAATTAAGGAACACACTAGAGTGGGAACCCTGGACACTGCTTACATTCCAAGGTTCCATTTGCTTCTGGAAGAGAGCAATTAATGCATCCACGTCGCCAATGCGTGGATGCTACAAACCAGACTTTCTTTGGACCAGCTCTTCTTTCATGTTGCATCACAGCATCATTTTACACATCTGTCCATCCACGCCGTTAGATACGCATTTTGAGTAGGGTGCACTTTGAAACGTAAACTACAGACCTTATGGAATCCTTTGAAGATGAACAATATCACTTCTAAACAAGAGTGCAGTCAGACTCTTGTCTCAGGCAAAATATGGCATTTAGAACAATGGGGTAGAACTAGGAGTTTTATAAACCTAAAATTAAGACAATCTAGAGACAGGTGGACAGGACGGTTTGTCTCTCCACCAAACTCATGGGCTTTATTTAGGGTTAGAGATATTGAAATATCCTCCAGCGCGTGTGCGAAGTGCTCTAACTGGACAAGTATCTGCTGAGATGCAATTTCCTCCACCATAAGCACAGTCTGCCGGAGGAAATTCCACTTGCGGATTCCTCTGGATTTAACACCTCCTTCAGAAATTGGAAGACGTTTAATTATGTTGCAGCTCTAATATAGGCCCTAAGTTGTACACATTGTCCCTCGGGACCCGTGTTGCTACATTTGGTATTTTATGTCTATTAGACCCCGTTGTCATCGTTTCTTGACAATTCAATCCAATGCAGATGATATTTTTTTTGTATTTAGCAGTCTGCCATTTCAGAGTGATACTCAGCTGTTGCTGAAAATACCTTCATAGCAGAGGTATTTCTAACCAATGGCTGAAACTTTAGAGACTACCCAAGACTGGATATAGTCGTGCTCACTCATCACAAAAATGAAAGTGGCAGATTTCATATTTCATAGGAAATAGTGGGAGAAAGTTCCCTCTTTCTTGCATGGTATGCCCCAAATTTTTGCTGAATAGCTGATGTACTTTGACTGAGTGTGCCCTGGGCTCCTGCCAATCAGGTACCTAGGGCCTGTGTTCCTTCCCTAAAACTGCATTGAAGCCTAAACCCAATTGGCATCTCTGGCCACATGTCAGCCCCTGGGTAAATGGTACCATAGGTACCCAGGGCACTTTGACCAGAAAAGGCCCCTAAGGGCTGGAGCACTTATTGTGCCATCCTTAGAGGCCCTGTACCCTGACACACACACACTGCCTTTGCAGGCTGGGTGTCTAGGTGCAGAACAAAACAAAGAGTCGACATGGCACACATCCCTGTGTGCCATGCAAACAAACCACTGCCCTGGCATACATCAGTCACCCCTCTAGCTGGGTGTCCTATGCCAGTGGTGAGGGTACAGGTACATGAGCCCTGTACCCCTACAGTACCCAGGTCCATTCCTGGGACCTGTAAGTGCAGTGCTGCCATTAACAGTATATGGTACTGGGAAGTTGTCATTACAAACTCTAAAATAAAGCTCTGAGTGTTAGTGAGACAAAATCAATCTGATATTAAAATAAAACCCTCACTCACCAACATAGTTGGTGACATGCTTCATCATGGGGTTTTGCCAGTGGTGCCTTGTGCGCCTCTGGTGTGCTTCGACGCCTTTAGTATAGCGGAGCAGCTGTATTCAGATTAGAAAGTGTAGTGTGTGATAAATCAAGAGTGAGTTAAAAGTCATATGGCGTCTGCCAGAAAATTTTAATGATGGCGTCATATGAACAGATTAAAAGGTGGTGGATATCAATTCCTGAACTTTAAATTGGTCAGGTCAATCCTGCTTATGATCAAATGGTCAACATGTTTCAGCTTATTATTGTGTTTCACCAAGCTTTCATCAGGACCTAATCATGAGAAAAAACACCTTGGCGGTATAAGCACGCTAAGGCTTATCCAAACCTCAGGTGTGATTGAACCGATACACTCACGGTTACATCAGGGGTCTTCCGCTAATTCGAGGGCAACCTCGTCTATCTGAAAAAAATGTATGTACATTAGAATCCACATACAGATGTTAAGTATACTGTGTATATCAGAAAACAAGATCAAGTATCAGACAAACACTCATTCATATTGTCCCTATGTTTTTACATGGCTCATAATATAACACGGGGCAGTCCGTGCGGACAAGAACTCAGTTTCTTTTAGATCATCCAGACAAGTCTGCAACCAATTAGGAGCAAACAAACATTTGAGCGATTCGCTCAAGAGTCTGGGTATGTAAAAATTACTTATTAACTATGCGGTGATCTCTTTTAAAATTTTGGCACATGCAAATATATGTCGTTTGGAAGGGGCAATGGATAATCCCCATTATTTCGGCATAATTTGAAAAGACGGAATCAAAACAACAATAAAAATTGTTTTAAATGAGGCTTACGTAAATGAAGACGAGGAAGTGCTCCTTGGGCAAACGAACGGGTGGCGGGACTACAGAACAACTGTGGTAGAGACAGACAAAGGGGTAAATGTCAAACTCCTATAGTCCGTTAACCCATTAAATATCAAAGTTCCGTTTCGAAGGAGACCATAGATCGTTTCACAGCGGTACTTACATCGTCCAAGTCCTCCGCCAGGCAAATTCACCTACAAATGACCGCCGAGCCCGGAGTCAAGGTGAAAGCAAGTATTCGCATTTAAATAGTAGCAGCCATGGCGGGAAACCAGGAGGAGTCTGCCCCTGCCGGTATGCGCACGTATCCATGCTATAGACATGGAAAACGGACTGTAACGCTAGTCCTAGAGTGAAAGGAAGGACTAAGTCTCAATTAGCCTTCGTTCAAAACTTTATCGACAACCTCGATTAAGCGCAGACAAAACCCAAAGTTGGATTAAAAATGATCCGGAAATAATCAGAAATGTCCCCGCACCCCAGGTCAAAGCAGTAAGTAACGTCCCTACTCAGGCCGAAATTAAATACCCTCTTAGTGACAAAATAGTCGATATAAGAAAAATCGGGTAGTGAGGTAAGGTGAATAGGGACTATTCTGCTTTTTCTGGGAAATAGTACTAGGGCAGTAGAATCCAGACGTCCAGACACCATTAATTAGTTCGTCTCAAAACAGATCCCCAAGGGATCATATCATTGAGTCCCCGGAGATGTGTCGATAGGCGGTAAACCCACCGCTGTTCTTTTTCAAACAGTATGGAGGGTTTAGATTGCTCTATGATGGTCCAGTGCAGATCATCCGCAGTGTGTTGGAATCGCAAGAAATGTTCCGTTAATTTCGTCATGCTTTTTCTGCACCGAATGTTGCTTCGATGCTCCCCAATGCGTAACTTGACCTTGCGTGTGGTCATGCCCACATATTTCAAATCACAAGGGCATGTGATTAAATAGACCACATCGGTCGTGTTACAGTTGGTGTGACTATGTTGAGTCCACACCTTGCCCGTTTCCAGTAGTAGGGTTTTTGTAGGTGACGTGAGGTGACACACACTGCATGACCCACAAGGATAGTGGCCATATACAGGTGGTAACCCCCAAGTGTCAAGAACAGAGGAAACAGTAGGTTTTCTTGGGGTCCTCGGTCTTGTATGAACAAGAGAGTCTTTAATGCTTGTGGCTTTCTTATATGCAAACAGGGGTCTTTCCCAATTCTTGTTGTTGCTCGTCAGAATCCTCCAATGCTTTTTAACTGATTTTGCAACAGCATTGGATGCAACGTTGTAAGTGGTTACACACGTCAGTGGTGGATCCGTGGATTCTTTATGGAAGGTTTGCAAGAGGACCTCTCTGGGTTGATTTCTGGATCTTTTGTAGCTTTTCGTTAGAATTTTATCAGGATAGCCCCTCTGTTTGAGTTTTTGTGTCAAATCACTGGCCTGTTTCCGGAAGTCCTCCACCTTACTACAGTTCCGCCTGATGCGGAGATACTGACCATAAGGGAGATTTTCCCGGAGTGGTCGAGGGTGAAAACTGGAGAAAGCCAGAAGATTGTTTTTGGCTGTCGGTTTATGGTAAGTTTTAGTTACCAAAATCCCGTCCATTTTAGTGACTACCACGTCCAGAAAAATGATCTCATCTTTATGGAAAGAGTTGGTAAATAACAGATGAGGATCGCAGGTGTTTATCCATAATAGAAAATCATGAAGAATATTTTCAGGGCCCTGCCAGATGATGAAAATATCATCAATATATCTTTTCCAAAAGGAAAGATAAGAAGAAAAAGGATTTTGTGGACTTAGAATGAATTTACGTTCGAAGTCAAAAACATAAAGTCCTGCCACACTAGGCGCAAAAGTGCTGCCCATCGAAGTACCAGTTGACTGGAGGTACAGTGTTCCTTGATATTCAAAAAAATTCTTCTTGAGGGCCAAAGTGGCACAGTCGATGATAAAGCCTTTGGGTGTTTGAAACGGCCAGTCAACGGAGTCAAGAGCTTCCCCAATAACCTGGATGGTGTTGTCTTGTGGGATGCTCGTATAGAGACTCTCGATATCCAGAGAGACTAGTATAGTATTGTCAGGGTCTATCCTTAGCTCCTGTAATGCTGCCAGAAAACTCTTAGTATCTTTTAGGTAAGTTGGTGTGTCCTGTATTATAGGTTTTAGAAAGAAGTCGCAAAAGATCGACAGGGGCTCTAAAAGAGAGCCAATGCCCGATACAATTGGACGGCCCGGAGGAGGTGACTTATTTTTATGGATTTTCGGCAAAGTATAGAAATATGGAATAATGCCTTTTCCTTTTGTCAAAAAATCCGCCTCTTGCTTGCTTATAAAACCACTTGACTCAGCATGTTCAACAAGATTACATATAGTGATTTTCAAAGTCACAGAGGGATCGGTAGTTAAAGGGATGTAGTTCTTGGCATCGTTAAGCAAACGTCTGCATTCAAGGTCGTAGTCAGCTGCATTCTGAATTACAATCCCTCCACCCTTGTCCGCGGGTTTTATTACAATGGCAGAGTTATTTTGCAGCGATTGAAGAGCCTGGAACTCCTGGGCATTCATGTTTTTATATGCTCCATGATCCTGAAAGGCTTCAACATCGTTGATTACTGCTTGTTTGAATGCAATAATTTCTGCTGGGACCATGTGGGGGGGAGGTGTAAATGTGGACTTCAAGCGTAAGGCAGTGTCACTGGGATGATCTACACGGACATCAGATTGAGTCTTTTCAAAAAAAGATTTCAATTTTAATTTTCTGAAAAATTCAGAGAGTTCACATTGTAAGCGAAAGCGGTCCAAGCGTGCCAATGGCACAAAACCTAGTCCTCTCTCGAGTACTTTACTCTCTGTCTCTGTCAATGTGACTGAGGAAAGGTTGAACACTAGACTCTCTGGTTGCTGGTTCCCGCCTTGCTCCGTGTATTGTTCCCCATCCCTTCTTCCTGTTCCCAGTGTACTTGACTGTTTCCCCTTCTTCGCCCTCGTCCTCGTCGGCCTCTGTCTAAAAAAGGAGGGCGGAACGTGTTGGGTGGAAAGGGAGGCATTTGGGCGTAACCAGGGTTCCAACCCATCATAGGGAACTGTGGTGGTTGGAATTGATTGTAATATCCCTGACCCCCTTGGTTGGGAAACGGTTGCCAGTTAGATTGGAAGTGGTAAGGTCTATTTCTGCCTCTACCTCGCTGTCTGGATTTAGTACTCTCGTTACTTGATCCGCTAGAAAAGGAATCATTGTCGTCAGCACTATGTGTCTGCTCATTGCTGTCAGTTGGAGGGACAAAATCCGGATTGACATAAGGGTAAATTTTGTTGAATGAGAAGCGTTTAAGATCTTTCTGAAATTTCTGAGCTTTAGACTGTGTTAAAGAGTCCTTATATTCATTGATCTCTTTATTAAGCTCATCCAATTTCTTTTTGTAACCAGTCAAAACTGTCCGAAAGTGTGTTTCGGTTAATTGAATTTCAACCATCAAGGCCTCTGATAACCTGAGAGCAGTTTTTATAATTAACACAAGCCAATCGCGGGTGCAGTGCCACGCGATTTGGGCCCAGTCCCTACGAAAAGTTGGATCATCGAGAAAAATGCGAGGGGCATTAGTGACCAGTAGACCCTTTGGCGCTACATTGTTGCGTAGGTACTCTGTTAGTATAGTACCGTGTAAAATGGTACGAATTCGATTTCGTTTCTGTTCGGTCAGTTTCTCCCACTCACTTGTCTGTGATATTGTTTGCGCTATCGAGGAGTCAGCAAAGAGTGAGGAATCGGCTAGTAATGCATCGACCTCTGCGTCAGTATACGTAAGCCCCGGGTTTTCCATCTTGGTGCCAGAAAAAATGTCTATCAAAATGAGATCAGATCACTAAGTCAAATAAGGGACTCTCGCAGCTGTGCGCTGCCTAAGTAATTAGGAACAACAAGAGAGAGAGGGTAGAGTTACACTCTTATTCCCCCGAGTTTAAGTACAAAAAACAACGTAAGAGTGTATATGGAAAGAGGTACAACCAGCTGGTTGGACTCTAAAATAAAGCTCTGAGTGTTAGTGAGACAAAATCAATCTGATATTAAAATAAAACCCTCACTCACCAACATAGTTGGTGACATGCTTCATCATGGGGTTTTGCCAGTGGTGCCTTGTGCGCCTCTGGTGTGCTTCGACGCCTTTAGTATAGCGGAGCAGCTGTATTCAGATTAGAAAGTGTAGTGTGTGATAAATCAAGAGTGAGTTAAAAGTCATATGGCGTCTGCCAGAAAATTTTAATGATGGCGTCATATGAACAGATTAAAAAGGTGGTGGATATCAATTCCTGAACTTTAAATTGGTCAGGTCTATCCTGCTTATGATCAAATGGTCAACATGTTTCAGCTTATTATTGTGTTTCACCAAGCTTTCATCAGGACCTAATCATGAGAAAAAACACCTTGGCGGTATAAGCACGCTAAGGCTTATCCAAACCTCAGGTGTGATTGAACCGATACACTCACGGTTACATCAGGGGTCTTCCGCTAATTCGAGGGCAACCTCGTCTATCTGAAAAAAATGTATGTACATTAGAATCCACATACAGATGTTAAGTATACTGTGTATATCAGAAAACAAGATCAAGTATCAGACAAACACTCATTCATATTGTCCCTATGTTTTTACATGGCTCATAATATAACACGGGGCAGTCCGTGCGGACAAGAACTCAGTTTCTTTTAGATCATCCAGACAAGTCTGCAACCAATTAGGAGCAAACAAACATTTGAGCGATTCGCTCAAGAGTCTGGGTATGTAAAAATTACTTATTAACTATGCGGTGATCTCTTTTAAAATTTTGGCACATGCAAATATATGTCGTTTGGAAGGGGCAATGGATAATCCCCATTATTTCGGCATAATTTGAAAAGACGGAATCAAAACAACAATAAAAATTGTTTTAAATGAGGCTTACGTAAATGAAGACGAGGAAGTGCTCCTTGGGCAAACGAACGGGTGGCGGGACTACAGAACAACTGTGGTAGAGACAGACAAAGGGGTAAATGTCAAACTCCTATAGTCCGTTAACCCATTAAATATCAAAGTTCCGTTTCGAAGGAGACCATAGATCGTTTCACAGCGGTACTTACATCGTCCAAGTCCTCCGCCAGGCAAATTCACCTACAAATGACCGCCGAGCCCGGTGTCTCTACCACAGTTGTTCTGTAGTCCCGCCACCCGTTCGTTTGCCCAAGGAGCACTTCCTCGTCTTCATTTACGTAAGCCTCATTTAAAACAATTTTTATTGTTGTTTTGATTCCGTCTTTTCAAATTATGCCGAAATAATGGGGATTATCCATTGCCCCTTCCAAACGACATATATTTGCATGTGCCAAAATTTTAAAAGAGATCACCGCATAGTTAATAAGTAATTTTTACATACCCAGACTCTTGAGCGAATCGCTCAAATGTTTGTTTGCTCCTAATTGGTTGCAGACTTGTCTGGATGATCTAAAAGAAACTGAGTTCTTGTCCGCGCGGACTGCCCCGTGTTATATTATGAGCCATGTAAAAACATAGGGACAATATGAATGAGTGTTTGTCTGATACTTGATCTTGTTTTCTGATATACACAGTATACTTAACATCTGTATGTGGATTCTAATGTACATACATTTTTTTCAGATAGACGAGGTTGCCCTCGAATTAGCGGAAGACCCCTGATGTAACCGTGAGTGT
The DNA here is from genome assembly GCF_964204655.1 of Triturus cristatus. NCBI lineage: Eukaryota > Metazoa > Chordata > Amphibia > Caudata > Salamandridae > Triturus > Triturus cristatus. The sequence goes on along the minus strand of NC_140583.1, from coordinate 106,495,450 downwards.
ATCGGTTCAATCACACCTGAGGTTTGGATAAGCCTTAGCGTGCTTATACCGCCAAGGTGTTTTTTCTCATGATTAGGTCCTGATGAAAGCTTGGTGAAACACAATAATAAGCTGAAACATGTTGACCATTTGATCATAAGCAGGATTGACCTGACCAATTTAAAGTTCAGGAATTGATATCCACCACCTTTTTAATCTGTTCATATGACGCCATCATTAAAATTTTCTGGCAGACGCCATATGACTTTTAACTCACTCTTGATTTATCACACACTACACTTTCTAATCTGAATACAGCTGCTCCGCTATACTAAAGGCGTCGAAGCACACCAGAGGCGCACAAGGCACCACTGGCAAAACCCCATGATGAAGCATGTCACCAACTATGTTGGTGAGTGAGGGTTTTATTTTAATATCAGATTGATTTTGTCTCACTAACACTCAGAGCTTTATTTTAGAGTCCAACCAGCTGGTTGTACCTCTTTCCATATACACTCTTACGTTGTTTTTTGTACTTAAACTCGGGGGAATAGGAGTGTAACTCTACCCTCTCTCTCTTGTTGTTCCTAATTATGTCATTACAAACTCCACCGCACCATAATGGCTACACTGAAGACTGGGAAGTTTGGTATCAAACTTCTCAGCACATTAAACCCACACTGATGACAGTGTGGGATGTAATGTAAAATGCACGACAGAGGGCATCTTAGAGATACCCCCTGAAACTCGACCAACTCCCAGTGAACTGACTGAGTGGCTGCGCAGGCTGCCACCATCAGACATGTTTCTGAACCCCTGGGTCGAGAGCTTGCTGCTCTCGGGGGCCTGAAACAATGCACATCCTGGGACGAGGTGCCAAGCCTCCTCCCCCAGGATGGTCAGGGTTCACGAAGGAGAAGCTTCAAAGGCATGCTGCCTTTGTGAGCTTCTCCAGACCATTTGTTGCTTTCAGCAACTGGTCCCCACTGGTTCTACCCCCTCTTTGGGTGGGAGAACCGGCAGGAAAAACAAGTGAGGAAGAGAGGTGTGCCCACCTCTGCCAACTCCACCCCTAAGGTGGGGGAGGCAAGAAGAAACACATACTCGAGTCCCCGCCATCTTGAGGATGGGGGGGACCCAGCCAACCAGGGACAACCTCCTGCCACCCTCCCACTGGAGAGTGGCAGAATAGGGGGTGTACCCACTCCAGGGAAGGGACCCATTGGTCCCTACCCTTTACCTACATGTAACACCCCTAAATGTAGTATTTAGGGGCACCCTGAACCTTCCTTCCTCAGATCCAGCAACCACAAGAAAAGAAGAAGAAGGACGAGAATCCGTGCAGAGCTAACAAGAGGACCACGCCCACTGACTTGACCCCAGCCCTACAGGCCTGTCTCCCCTCGATCCTGCTCCTGCAAAACCCCGGCGTGTCCAGCGGCCAGCAGCCTCAAACACCCCGGAGGACCTGCCTGCATTCACTTTCCCAGCTGCTTCTCCCGTGAACACCAGACGTGTTTGAACTCCAGTTTCTGGTGTCAGCCAGAAACCGGGAATCCAGTACACTCTGCACCCGCCGAGCCCGGCCCGTGTTTGCGTGAACCGACACCACAAGGAGGTCCCCCCGGCGATCCTGACCCGCGGTCCGGTGACTCCTGACCTGCCTCAAGCCTCCAGACGACGCCTGCAGCATCAATCCAGAAGACCCCCCCTACCGCGACCAGAGCACGTAAGAAAATCCGACGTCCAAAGGCACCCCTGCATCCGACGCCCCACGGCCTTGTGTGCCCAACCCAGTGGTGCCTAACCATCCCTCTACATACCAACTTACCCCTCGAAGTGGTGTTCACTCCTGGAAGATCTTTGTCCCTGAGCCTGCAGTGTTTCTTTGTCCCGGAGACTCTCCATTGAACTCAATAGGGCACCCGACCTCAAAACTGCACCCTGCACCCAGCTTCCCTAGCGCTGCTGATGGTGCCCCTTTGGTGCTAACTTGGTCCCCAACTTGCCCTGAGCTTAACCCTAGGAGCCTTGCTCCCACAACCCTCTGGCCTGCTTGCCAGCCGCCACCAACCGAGTCCCCCTATCCCCCATAGGATAACATCGGGCCTCAACATTCTGCACCCGGCCACCCCAGTGCCGCTGAGGGTGCAACAACAGTGCATCACTGACCCTGAGAGACCCCTGAGTCTAACCCCAGAACACTAACTGAAAAGACCGATTACTTAGCTTGAAACCGTTAACTCATTTCTCCTCATAGGATAACATTGACACTTTTTCTCCTATGTGTCGACTTTTGAAAACTACAAATATTCCTTAAAAATCAGCCGATTAACCAAAACGCATTTACTCAACTGTTTTCAGGAAATGTCCCAGTGCTAAATCCAGGATCCAGCACTGAGTTAGAAAAAGTAACAATAACCTAACTTACCTGCTAAGTGAATTTACTCCCATAGGATAACATTGGTGATTCTATGTGAACATTTTTGCTAAGTGTCAAATTTTGAAATGCAATAATGTTCCTTAAAAATCGTACCTTTAACCAAAACGAATTTACTCACCTGTTTTCAGGAAATGTCCCAGGACTGAATCTAGGATCCAGTCCTGTGTTAGCAAAAGTAATCTGAAAAGTAATTAACTGCATTTTACTTAAACAGCCCATTCAATTGAATGTACTATACCTGCAATGTGTTGCAAACTGCTTTCTTAAAACTGTAACCAAAACCAGTACAAGTTATACTGCAATTCTGAACTGTGTTCATACAATTAAATTACTACTGCAAAGTATTTTAAATGCTTACCTGTACCAGGCTTGCTTGGTTCTAGAAATAAAACAACAGTATATTTGTTTATACAAAACAATTGGCCTAGAGTTCAGTTCTTGAGAGTGTGGGACCATTTGCTGACTGAGTGTGTAGATCAAATGCTTTACACTGTCCTCTGATACTGCCTTACTGCTCGACCAAGCTACCACTTTAGAGAGTAAGGTTCTATCTAACTTTAACCTCTGCCAAACCTCTGGACACTCTTGGGCTCTATACACACTATACCTCACTTTGGTTCAGTATATATAGAGCCAGTTTCTTACAAATAGCAAAGAAATCCTGCACTTTTGCACTTCTATAAAAATGATGATAGGCAACATAATCATAATCCTCAGAGTGAAAAAAATGTCTTTCAACAATTTCAGTCCAAAGTTTTCATTTTGAACCAGATGTCTTTTATTCTTCTTCTTCTCTTCAAAATTCATAATTCTTCAAATATACAGACACAGCCAAAGCGTTTCGCCCAAATACAAGAACTTCTTCAGGACTGCAAATGCATATTGCAACTGACAGCAAGAAATGACAAAACACGAATAGATACAAGATGGAAAAATCATGAAACAGCAAAGACATAAGACAGATAACATCATAAGTTATACACCAAACAGTGAAATACAGTAATGACATGATAAAACACACATGTATGTATTTAAGTGAAAAGACTCAAAAATTTATATACATGCATTCACAAATATAGGGGCATATTATCAAGCCAGGCGATACAATTATTTGCGCTTTAGCGGCAGAAAATTGCCGATAAAACGGCGATAATGGGCTTGATAATATGCTCTATGGAATTCCAATTGAAGCCCATGTTAGCTGTGAAGGACATCTAACATGGGCTTCAATTGGAATTCCATAGAGCATATTATCAAGCCCATTATCGCCGTTTTAGCGGCAGTTTTCTGCCGCTAAAGCGGCGATAATTTTATCACCTAGCTTGATAATATGCCCTTAAGTCCCCAAAGGTCCTGTAATTCCATCCTTAAAATTCAGAAAAGACATAAGACAGATAACATCATAAATTATACACCAAACAGTGAAATACAGTATTGACGTGACAAAACACACATGTATGTATTTAAGTGAAAAGACCCAAAAATGTATATACATGCAAGAGTATTTCACAAATATAGTCCCCAAAGGTCCTGTAATTCCATCCTTAAAATTCAGAAAAATGAACAAGTTAATGTGAAGAATTGATCATAAAAAGGAGCAGAAAACAGTAGGTAGTGGTCTGTGTGTTAACACTTAGAATACATAGAGAACTTCTTCACTTCAGATAAGTCAAATGATAAATTATCCGAGCAGGGTCAACCCAAGCGCAATAAAACAATACAAGATTCATCGACACCATATAGCCCGAGTGGTCCCAGAAACTGTACACGATTTATAATGCAAATTGGCTTACCACTAATTCAACAGAGTATGAGTCAAGCCAAGAAGGAACACGCCAAATTCCAGCCAAAACTCCCAAAAAGCTTCTTCAATTTTCTAAGTAGATTATCTTTCCATAGTTGCAAATGCACCTAACGCTGGAATTAAAGAAGGAGCTACATCAGGACCAGCAAGGTCCAGGGGACTCATCACAAGGAGGGGAGTCAGGGCAGGGCTGACCAATCAGGGGAGCCCAAAGAAAACAAAGGTGACCCTCAAATGGACCCGCAGGCCGGAGGCACTGAAGTCGAGAAAAGACCTCAAGCAGCGCACCAAAATATGCAGGCCATGATGCGCACAATGTGGTCTGGCTGAGGATTCTGGTCACTGGAGGAGCTCCAGGTTGGGGCTACTTGGATCCCAAAATCTTCTTTGAAGGAAGCCAACAAGCCTTTTCAACTGCAAGTTGGACGCAGTGCACAGGGGTTTGGTTATTGCAACACCCCATGAGGGATACTGGTCTCAAACTTGGTAAGAGGGTAGGGCAGGCCTCAAGAGCTGTGAAAAACTACCACCTGTATTGCAAAGCCCACGGAGTCCGGAGGAGCACAGGATCTGCAGACCAGTTAACTTAGTTGCGGTGCCTGTGAATGCAGGGCAGTGACTCCTTCACTCCAAGTGAGATTTCTTCAAGTGTCTTTGATGCTTCACAGGGTTTGGAAGGTTCCTGTATGATGCACAGGCACAGACGATGGAGTAGACTGGAAGGGAGACGCAGTCAGGCCCTAACGAAGTCCAGCGTAGTCCAGAGAGCCCAGACGGTAGACGTAGAAGTGGTGTCTTATCTTCATCTTATCCCACGACAAATCTAGAGACCTACACCCAGGTAAGCCCTTAAATACCCTAGGGAGAAGGTTGGGAACATTCAGGGGACCCACCTAGGGGAGGGTCTGGACAGGGGGGAGGTTACTCCCATGTCCTTTGTCCAGGTTCGTGCCAGAGCGGGAGCTAACGGCTCCCAGGACTGGTTTGAACTCGACTATGCACAGGGACACTGTTAGAAGGCGACCCCAGGGGAGACAGGGAGGTTACCTGAACACCCTGAGACCTACCCTTGGGGTAACGTAGCCGGGCACTGGCGGGAGACTCCTCAGGGGAAGAGTCTCGTATCTAGGGTCGCACACACGGCACCACACGACAAAGAGACACCACACGGTAGGTTCTTGGGAACAGATCTTTTATCTACTCAACTTCGTCGGATCTTTATGATCACCAAGGTGGATATGTACAAATAGAGCATGGGCTCAGAGAGTCTCGGTAGGGAAAGGGGGTAGCGGGACAGTCTTTGGGGATCCGGTTCAATGCAGGGGCGTACCCAACGCACAGCTCACAATCCTCGAGCTGGGGGATACGCTGCGGTCCAGCCGGACCGAGGGAGTCGTTAGGAGCCGCGAGTCACTCAGCAGGGCTCAAGCACAAGGTCGGAGGTCTTACGATCTTCAGGGGAGCCGCGAGTCACTCAGCAGGGCTCAAGCACAAGTTCGGAGGTCTTACGATCTTCAGGAGAGCCGCGAGTCACTCAGCAGGGCTCAAGTACAAGTTCGGAGGTCTTACGATCTTCAGGGGAGCCGCGAGTCACTCAGCAGGGCTCAAGCACAAGTTCGGAGGTCTTACGATCTTCAGGGGAGCCGCGAGTCACTCAGCAGGGCTCAAGCACAAGTTCGGAGGTCTTACGATCTTCAGGGGAGCCGCGAGTCACTCAGCAGGGCTCAGAGGCTCCAAGGTTGCAAGGGAGCCGCGACCACGTCAGCAGGGCTCTCGTCGTTCCAGAGTCGAATCTCCCCGATAGTCCCAGAGCACCCCTTGTTATAGGTCAACTCCTCTTTGATGTCTGGGGTCCGTGTAGGCAGGGGTCTTAGCGCCTGGGGGCCGCTCGTTGGAGTTTCCTGCCATGTTGTCCTTTGATCCTTTCAGGGCCGGGTCGGGAGGAGTCCCAGACACCCAGCAGGCATGGAGCCAGCCCTCAGGGAGGCCGGAGGGCCGATCGAAACCCATCTCCCGAGGGGAGGCCAGAGGTGCGATGGAAACTGCTCCTCCCTCTCTCACTCCATGGGAGCGTGAAGTTCCCCAGCCGGGGCGGCGCCTCTAGGCCTGGGTTTTGCTGGGGCCGGGCGGCCATCGTAGATGCATGAAGTGGGCACGCGGGCACTGTGGTGCTGGGAAGATGGAGGGCACGGACCGGCTAGGCCGTGTACTGAGGGACTGAATGAGGTGTACGGGTCAGGGGGTGTGGCTAGGGGTCAGGGATGGCCATGCCACAAGGCCGGGTCTAACACGCGTCCCCCCAGCTGAAAGCCGGAGAGAACTACCCATCCTCTTGGGGGTTCTCTTCGCTGAGGCGGAAGAACCGGGAGAGGCCGTCAGCGTTGGCGTGGTCAGTACCAGGGCGGTGCTCTACGGTGAAATCCATCCCCTGGAGGGAGATTGACCACCGCAATAGTTTGGGGTTTTCCCCTCGCATCTGCATGAGCCATCGCAGGGGGCGATGGTCGGTTTGGACTTTGAAGTGGGTGCCGAACAGATAGGGTTGTAATTTCTTGAGGGCCCAGACTACGGCGAACGCCTCGCGCTCAATGGTGCTCCATTTCTGTTCTCTGGGTAACAGCCTTCGGCTGAGGAAGGCTACGGGCTGGTCTAGGCCTTGGTCATTCACCTGTGACAGGACTGCCCCAATGCCATGCTCGGAGGCATCAGTTTGTACCACAAACTCCTTGGAGTAGTCGGGGGCCCGGAGCACGGGGGCAGTACACATGGCCGCTTTCAGGGCATCGAACGCCTCCTGGCAGGCAGAGGTCCACTGCACTTTCTTGGGCTGTTTCTTGGATGTGAGTTCCGTGAGGGGACCGACAAGGCTGCCGTACCCCCGGATGAATCTCCGGTAGTAGCCGGTGAGGCCTAGAAAGGCTCGGACCTCCGTTTGGGTAGTGGGTGGTTCCCAGGCTAGGATGGCGTCGATCTTAGGCTGCAGAGGGGCGACCTGCCCGCTTCCGACTCGGTGCCCTAGGTAGACCACCGAACCTTGCCCAATCTGACACTTGCTGGCTTTTACTGTGAGGCCTACCTGGCGCAGGGCCGTTAGCACCCTCCGGAGGACCTGGAGGTGCTCACTCCATTCGGAACTGAAAACCGCGATATTGTCTAGATATGCGGCGCTGAACTTTTCTAGCCCGGCCAGGACTCTATTTACCAGTCGCTGGAATGTGGCCGGGGCATTTTTCATCCCGAAGGGCATCACGCGAAAGCGATAGTGCCCATCCGGGGTGGAGAAGGCGGACCGCTCCTTGGCTCCTTCTGTGAGCGCAATTTGCCAGTACCTGCAGGTTAGATCGAATGTGCTGAGGAAATGAGCCGACCCGAGATGGTCAATGAGCTGGTCTGCTCGGGGAATGGGGTGAGCGTCGGCTCGGGTGACTTCATTGAGTCCCCGGTAGTCCACACAGAATCGGAGTTCTGGGGCAACACCGGGGGCCGCTGCTTTCGGGACCAGTACCACGGGGCTGGCCCAGGGGCTGTCTGAGGGTTCGATCACCCCCAAGGTCAACATCTTCGAGACTTCGGCCTGAATGCAGGACCGGACTCGATCAGGGACTCGGTAGGCTCGATGCTTCACCGGCGGGCTGTCTCCGGTGTCCACGTCATAGACACACTAGTCGGTGATTTTGGGGACGAGAGAGAATAAGTCGGGGAACTGCCCTAAGAGCTGGCGGCAGTCCTCGCGTTGCTGGGAAGTGAGGGATGGAGAGAGGTTCACTCCTTCCACGGAGCCATCCTTCTCCTTGGTACCCAGGAGGTCAGGGAGGGGATCTGACTCCTCCTCGGCCCCGTCATCGGTGGCCAGCAGCAGACTCAGCTCCGTCCGCACGAAGTGGGGCTTGAGGCGGTTCACGTGAAGGACCCGAAGGGGGTCCCGAGGTGACTGGACGTCCACCAAGTACGTGACCTGGCTCTTCCGCTCAACGACTTTGAAGGGCCCGGTCCATTTATCCTGGAGGGCGCAAGGTTTCACGGGGGCCATGACCCATACCTGCTGGCTCGGCTGGAACTCGACCAGAGTGGCATTCTGGTCGTACCAGCGCTTCATTTCTTCCTGGCTCGCCTCCAGGTTGGCCTCGGCCATTTCTCGAAACTTCCTAGTCTGGTTTCGGAGGGTCAGAACGTATCGGAACACATCTCGGGGGGGGCCTCAGGGCGCCGCCTCCCACCCTTCCTTGACCAGGCTGAGGGGCCCCCGGACGGGGTGCCCGTAGAGTAACTCAAAGGGGCTGAACCCCAAGAATTTCTGGGGAACTTCCCGGTAGGCGAACAAAAGGCAGGGGAGCAGGATGTCCCACTTGCGCCGGAGGGGCTCTTCCAGGCCCGCGATCATCCCCTTCAGAGTCCGGTTAAACCGCTCTACTAGGCCATTTCCTTGGGGGTGGTACGGTGTGGTGAACTTATAGGACACTCCACATTGTTGCCACAGGGACATCATGTATTTGGAGATGAAGTTCGTTCCACGATCGCTTACGACCTCGCGGGGAAAACCCACACGGGAAAAGATCCCCATCAACGCCCGGCCCACCACGGGGGCGGTGATGGTGCGTAGGGGAATGGCCTCCGGGTATCGGGTGGCATGGTCCACTAGGACGAGGATGAAGCGGTGACCTTGTGAGGTTGGGGGGGTCCAGGGGCCCCACGATGTCGATCCCGACCCGTTCGAACAGGGTATTGACGACAGGGAAGGGTTGGAGGGGAGCCTTGCGCTTTCCTCCACTTTCCCACTAGCCTGGCACGTGGGACAGGACTTGCAGTGGGTTTCTACATCTGCTTTCATTTTAGGCCAGTAAAAGTGAGTCACTAGGCGACTGTAGGTTTTGTCTTGGCCCAAGTGGCCTGCGAGGGGGACATCGTGGGCCAGGCCCAGAAGGAAGTCTCGGAAGCGTAGGGGTACCACCAGCACCCGGGCTGATCCTAGCTCCACCGACTTCTGCTCGCTGTACAAAAGGTCCTTTTCCCAATATAGCCGGTGTGTTCCAGATTGGTCGCCCGCGGCTTGGGCCTCTGCTTGCTGCCGGGGTCCGACCAGGGAGGGACAGGTAGCTTGCTCCTGGCAGAACTCCTCTCGGGAGGGGCCCCCCTCGTGGCGCCACTGGGCCAACTCGGGCAGATCGCCTAACTCTGCGATCTGTGCGGGGTCGGACGGTAGGGGTTCGTCGCTGGCGACAGATTCTCCACGTGGGGAGATGTGGGAGACCTCGGCTGGGACAATCCTGTCCTCGTTGGCAGGTGCGTCCTCAACTTCCCCAAGGGGGGGGCAGTTGGGCCGCCGTAGATCGGGTGGTGGCGCACACCCACTCGGGGAGACCCATCATCCCTAGGTGGGCCTTGCGCTCGACTTGCTGCCAGGGGGAACTTTCCAGGTTGTTCCCCAGGAGACAGTCGACCGGCTGGGAGGTTCTTACTGCTACTTTCAATTTACCGACCACTCCGCCCCATTCAAAAGGCACCAGGGCTACCTTACAGAGACTCTCAGTGTTGTCAGCTGCAATTACAGGGCCAAATATATTGGGGAGGATCTGGTCTTCGTGGACTAAGTGGCTGAGGACACCGGTGATGCTCGCCCCGGTGTCACGAAGGGCCTCTACCTGTTGGCCATTGATCGTCACTAGCTGCCCGTATTTCTTTGTGTTGGAGGGCAGAAGGCTCCCAGGGACCATTACTCTGTCTCCTAATGATACCAAGGCCATGGCGGCGGGTTCCCATTCTACGGTCTCCTCAATCTCCTCCCCTAGGGCTACATTGGCTATCTGTCTGGCTGGGGGGGCTGTAGTGGGGACGCGCAGGGCCATGGGGCATTCGGGGTCATTGGCGTAATGCCCGGGCTTCTGGCAACGGAAACAAGTGATGGTCACCCGGTGCCCCCGTCTCACGGGTGGACCGGACACAGCTGGTGGGGGTGCTGGGAAGTGCGGAGGTTGGCTTTTCGGAGGACTGGACTGGGATTCCCTCTGCCCTCCCTGGTTCCCCCCCCCTCTGGCGGGGTGGTCCCTGACTGGCTCGGGGGTATTCTCCTACAGGGCCCCGGGAGACCCGGGTGTTGGTCCAGCGATCCGCCTCGACAGCCAGCTTCCTGGGATCCGTGAGCTTGCTGTCGAGCAGATGCTGGCGTAGCTCCACAAAGCAGTTCGCTGCCAGGTGTTCCCATAACATAAGGTCGGTTCGTTCGTCCAGGGTGGTTACTTTGCTGCCCTTAATCCACACGTCGAATGCACGGCTGAAAAAGTTCACATACTCCACCCACGTGGTGACGGGGATCTTCTTGCAGTCCCGGAACCGCTGGCGGTACATCTCTGGGGTGAGGCCGTACCTTGTGAGGAGGGCCTCCTTCATGTGGCTGTAGGAGGTCTGCATGGAGGATGGTAGGTCGAGCAGGGTGTCTCTCCCCTCGCTCAAAAATCGCCCCCACAACCCGGCCCCCCAATCTTTCTGCGGGACTCGGTGGGAGGTCATGGCGACCTCGTAGACCTTGAACCATTGTTGGATGTCATCGTTTTTGTAATATTCCTTGACCACATCTTTGGGGATGTGGACCTTCTGTTCCGCCGGTGGTGGCGCCCCCCGGTTCTCCGGGGGTGAAGCTTCTTCGCTCCTTGCCTTGAGCTCGATTTCTTTCAAGCTGCGTTCGTGCTCCAGTTGAAGTCTTCGTCCTTCGTGCTCTCGTGGGAGTTTCTTCTCTTCCAGTTCGCCTTGTACTCGCATCTGTTCCACTGCTAGCTTCTTCTCAGCTAATTTCAACTCGCCCTCAATTTTCAGTTTGGCCAGTTCGAGTTTGTGATTACGACTTCTCTCTCTGTCTGCGAGTTCTTCCTGGGATAGACCCCCGTCTGGTACGAAGCTTCATACCTGGTTGCTGCTGCTTTCTCTTGGGGAGAGTCCAGCTTCGTCGCGGAGCTCCACCGCTCCTTCTGGGCTCCGGATTCCACCCAAGCTTTCAGTGCCTTCTGCATATCTTCTTTGGTGTTGAGACCAGTGGTAGCGATTTTTAGTTCTTTGCAGAATTGCTTCAGTTCTTTGTGCGTGTACTCTTCCAGTTGTTCCGCCTGGAACACAGCACTCGCGTTGGTTTCTGTGAGACTCATGGCCTTTTCTTCTGCCGTCTTTGCCGGTAGTGCGTCTGCCGCTTACGGTACGATCTCTAGATGATGGGCCCGAATCCCGTCGCTTGCCACCAATGTTAGAGGGAGACCCCAGGGGAGACAGGAAGGTTACCTGAACACCCTGAGACCTACCCTCGGGGTAACGTAGCCGGGCACTGGCGGGAGACTCCTCAGGGGAAGAGTCTCGTATCTAGGGTCGCACACACGGCACCACACGACAAAGAGACACCACACGGTAGGTTCTTGGGAACAGATCTTTTATCTACTCAACTTCGTCGGATCTTTATGATCACCAAGGTGGATATGTACAAATAGAGCACGGGCTCAGAGCGTCTCGGTAGGGAAAGGGGGTAGCGGGACAGTCTTTGGGGTTGATCCGGATCAATGCAGGGGCGGACCAGACGCACAGCTCACAATCCTCGAGCTGGGGGATACTCTGCGGTCCAGCCGGACCGAGGGAGTCGTTAGGAGCCGCGAGTCACTCAGCAGGGCTCAAGCACAAGGTTGGAGGTCTTACGATCTTCAGGGGAGCCGCGAGTCACTCAGCAGGGCTCAAGCACAAGTTCGGAGGTCTTACGATCTTCAGGAGAGCCGCGAGTCACTCAGCAGGGCTCAAGTACAAGTTCGGAGGTCTTTACGATCTTCAGGGGAGCCGCGAGTCACTCAGCAGGGCTCAAGCACAAGTTCGGAGGTCTTACGATCTTCAGGGGAGCCGCGAGTCACTCAGCAGGGCTCAAGCACAAGTTCGGAGGTCTTACGATCTTCAGGGGAGCTGCGAGTCACTCAGCAGGGCTCAGAGGGTCCAAGGTTGCAAGGGAGCCGCGACCACGTCAGCAGGGCTCTCGTCGTTCCAGAGTCGAATCTCCCCGATAGTCCCAGAGCACCCCTTGTTATAGGTCAACTCCTCTTTGATGTCCGTGGTCCGTGTAGGCAGGGGTCTTAGCGCCTGGGGGCCGCTCGTTGGAGTTTCCTGCCATGTTGTCCTTTGATCCTTTCAGGGCCGGGTCGGGAGGAGTCCCAGACACCCAGCAGGCGTGGAGCCAGCCCTCAGGGAGGCCGGAGGGCTGATCAAAACCCATCTCCCGAGGGGAGGCCAGAGGTGCGATGGGAACTGCTCCTCCCTCTCTCACTCCATGGGAGCGCAATGTTCCCCAGCCGGGGCGGCGCCTCTAGGCCTGGGTTGTGCTGGGGCCGGGCGGCCATCGTAGGTGTATGAAGTGGGCACGCGGGCCCTGTGGTGCTGGGAAGATGGAGTGCACGGACAGGGAAGTCCGGGTCGGGTGTGTGTGGGTCCTGGCGGGCAGGACCGGCTAGGCCGTGTACTGAGGGACAGAATGAGGTGTACGGGTCAGGGGGTGTGGCTAGGGGTCAGGGATGGCCATGCCACAAGGCCGGGTCTAACAGACACCAAATGTGCTCCACATGCAGATGTTGTGGCGCTGGCAAGCGCATTCACCCTGTTCCAATAAACTAAATGCCTATTGTTCTGCCTTCCCCTGCTCGAGCTTGGCTCAGCAGTAGGAGGGCAGAAATGTGTCTCTGGTCGGCAGCAACCATTTTGTGCTGTCTGGGTCGAGAAGGCTGGTATTGGGAACACTGAGAGCCTAACGGAGGGCTCTTCCAGTGCTTGGAATCACATCTCCCACACCGTTTATGGTGTGGAGGTATGATTCCAACACATTTGATATTAAAAATGGTAGGTTCTGTTGCAGCCAGTTTTGAGATGGTCATCACATAATTACGTGGTGCCCCTCTATATGGTATATGGGTGCTTCACTGACAACCCGGTAAAATGGATGTCCTGCCCATGCAGTGGCACCCTCTCACTTAGAGACAAGCAAACTGCCTTCAGGATAGCAAAGGCCTGCTACAGGGGTGACTTAAGTGTAGGGACCCTAGTTATAGGAAACCTATATCTTTAGTAAGTGGTGCTAGTACCAGCGTACACAGGCTGAATACATAAATCAGCCCATGGGAGACCTCTGTGGTACCTATTCCCTGGGCACCTTGGTACCATATACTAGGGACTAATAAGTGTACCCTAGTATATGTACCTAGGTACTTTTCACAACAATGTAAAGAAGAAAGCAGAGAGTCTGAGGTCCTGATTAGCAGGATCCTAGTCAGACTTGTCCAAAAACTGTTTAGCAGCAGACAAAAAGTGGGAGTAACCATGCAGAAGGATCTTACCTTCCTACACATTGTGAAACATGAACTATATTTAGAAACAACCATGCAGCAATGGAAGTATGGGGTAGAAACACAGAGGTTCACCGTGGTCATGGGGTCCCACGACACCATTGTAATCCTAAAATTAATTTCCTTGGGATGCACAACTGCTGCCTGATGAAGGAGAATCCACTTGAGGATGTCACACTTATGCAGGGAATTCTTTGGAGAGGTTTTAGCCCATCAGAGAAGGTAATATATGTGATTACCATGGTGCCTGTGGTCATGGAGTGATGGCACTAAGGTAGCTCAGGGCTCACCTGAAAATGCTGTGCATGCCATGAGAGAATCCCAGAGCATCACAATGGAGAGACAGAAGTTGGAACCAACTCTGAAGTGGCGGTCCCCTCCTCCACCTTCATGCTGTGTCAGGCCCTGTAAACAGTGGGGGATGCTGCCACACGATTGTTACCTGTTGGGTGTTTGGTGATGACTGGCCGTTGAGGGAGTTTCCACCTTGCTACGAGCACTGTCCTTGCGTCCTTCTTTTAAGTGATGGCTGGATGGTGGCGCGTTGGCCTCTCCTGCCAATGTTAGTCCGGTGACCAAAGAACCATCGGAAATAGTTGTAATTTCTCAACTTCAACACCCAGATAGCTCAATACTTGAGTACATTGGAAAAGCTTCAAGACTTTTATTCACTTTCTAAAGTGCCATTTTCCTTCCACTCACCTAGAACACACACCAACTTTCTATCCCCCAATCCGCGTTTAACTTCCTTTCCTCATATCATGTCTTTTAGTAAGTTGCACCTCAGTGACTGTCATCATCATCATCATCAACAGTCCTTTTTTTGCTATTTCATCTATTGCATAAAAAGTATAACACAAAGCCAGGAGCACAATATGAAAAAAAGCTAAAATACTCTCTTAGTTAAATCCATGGCTATGTACATTTCATAAAACATACGTTAAAAAGTATAGACTTGCTTACAAATAGGTCTAAGTAAATAATGTTTGCCAGTATATACAAATAAATACATAGAAATCTATTTTAAATAAAAATATTCGTGACCCCATGATGTTAAACTGTCAGGCAATCAATGCTAAAGATGCCGCCTCCTTCTTTTCATTGCAGACCATAAGAATGACACCAGGGCATAACAAGTTAAATGGTCAAGTAACATCTGCAAAACATAGAGAGCTGGGCAGCACTGTGCAAACTTCATCCTGCCCAAAAGTGGGGCAATGCATCTTTTTCTTTCATCAATGTACAGTTTGCAAAAAAATAAAAAATGCAGATTAGACTGGTGGGGTTCACCATCGCAGGGACAAGCGGGAAGGGCCTCAACAGAATATGTCTTAGTGGGGTAGCCTAACATGAGCAGGATTATGATTCAGCCGAAATCTTGCAAGAATGAAAATACCTTGATGGTTAGAGACAAAGGTTAGATACAAACAGATGTTAGTGGATATGCTAGGAGCTAACTGATATTGGATGACTGTCATCTTACTATGATTAAGCTCCACCTATAACTTTCCAGCTTGACTAACAATTGTCCACTCAATTTGGTCCTCGAGAAGCTAAGGTGACAGTGATTGTCAGCAAAACTGGTGCTCACAACCTAACTGACCATGATATGCCCCTTAATGTTAGATTTCAACATGTTCTATAGTTCTCTAGCACCTTTTGTCATGCAATAATACAGTCTTACTCAAAATTAATGGTGAAGAAAGAAATATATTGTAAAATCATTGCCACATCTTTGATGAATTACTACACCTTTCTAAATGAGTGTGTAGGTGTGACAGGGAATGATTACAACTGCATACCTGCATAGCTATTTTTTAAAACAGGTCACAGTCTTCTCTCACCTGTGACCTTCTTCAGTCCTGAGAGTTTGCTCACTTTGCTCCTATATGGCTCTGTATTCTTTTCTCACTCTGCATATTGAAAAAAAAGTCCCCTGGTCATCTTGTCTTCTGTTGATGGAATTTGATCTGGAGTTCCATAAGGTCTTGGTTGGTGAGTGCCGCAGGGAGGCGTAGCTACCAGTGGTGCAGCAGGGGCAGTGGCACTGGGGCCCAAAGCCCTGAGGGGCCCATTGAAGACTGATAGTTGATGTATTTTAATATGCCAAACAGCAGTTAAAGGGACCATTTTAATTTTTTGCACTAGGGTCCATGGCATCCAATCTATGCTACTGTTGAGCCACTGCGCTCTGGCCCGGGTTTCATACCCTTCTTCTCAACTGTCACACTCTAGCTATGGCCATGGCAGGGTATGGTGTGCCATTCGCAACCCTATTTTACTCAAAGATGTGTAACAACCAGAACTGCGGCATGGCCTCCCACTTCACATCAGAGCCTCATCTTCTTTTCTTGAATTCTGCAAGAAGCTGAAGACCAGGCTTTTCAATTACCAAAAGTACCAAAGGAAAGCCCAGGCACACGCTGCTCAGCGCCAGGATTCCCTCGTGGGTGATAGTGTGCTTTACAAATGCAAATAACATAACAAATGCACATAACATCTGACAGCAAGCCCTGTTTGCCACTGTGTGAGTGTCTCCATTACTGATCACCCTGCAATACATAAGGGAGATAGAGCAAGGGGCTGCTGGTATCTCCCTGGTATCATGGTAGCAGCCATGACACCAGTATAGCAGTCTGCTGCCACCACAGGGCGCACAGGAAATTAGGAGGCATGTAAACCCTCCCTGAACTTCTACTACGCAGCTCAGTGCTAAATTTGTCAAAACATAAGTGCCAAGGCCTTCTACAGGAGGTCATTGCAGCTTGCACCACCCATTGCCCTGCCAACACTGCCAATAACAGTACCAACACAATTACTAACCATCACAAAGTGTGACTATTCTGTCTATTCCAATCCCCCAAAAGCTATGAGAATGGCCTGGGTGGCAGGTATTATTCATTTTTAACGTATATTGAATTAATTAATAACTGTTGTTGTGCAAATCCCTAAATTAGATAAACAATGCCACCATGTGGCAGACTGACATAAGTGCCGATGTTGACAATTAAGTGCCGGTGCCCAGCATCGGAAACCATTGGTTCAAATTAAGCACTGAATTACGCTTCTAAGAGGAACAAAAGGGACACATTGCTATGCGGGGCTTGGGATCCTCAGGAGTATTACAAATAAAAACAAACAAAGTAAAGAAAGTCTTTCTTTGTCTTAACTCTTTATGTGGCCACGGCTATGGAAATGGACTGAAAAACAGCAGGAAGCACTGTTGAGAGTGCTGAACTATGACACTATAAAAACTGCAATGCAAGAACCGTAATCTTTGGTCTCAAACCAGCATCTCCTCAAATGTTCACATAAGTAAGGGGAAAAAAGCAAAACAGGTCTTTTTCTGAAGTGTAATTGTTTGCTGTCATTAATGTCCGTAACCCAGGCTTTTGATGCTCATTGCCACTTTTTTATTTGAGGGTCATTGGTCACTGGGGCTATTGAGACATAATACTGCCTGAGCCATTGATACTCTGCATGCCTGGGTCCATGGCTGCGGATTACTGCCTGGTGCCATTGTAATTATTAATGCATTGCAGTTCTTCATTGTGTTGTGCAACTGATCAAGAATAATGCCTGGAAAGGGAAATGAAGAGTCTAATGGGGGTCAATTATTTAGCTAATAATTTAGAATTTTACTTCAGGTGACATACTATAGCACTCATGCATATGTAGTTGCTAAAAGCAAATTAATTGGATTTTAGAAGGAGGAGTAACAAGACCAAAATTTGATGACGTAAAGTCTGATATGTATTTTGTATGACAGGAATGTAAAAGACCATTCCACAGTGTACAGCAATTGTACATAGTTTCAAAATACAAGCAACCATAACTCCTTTAAAAAACTGTTGAGTCCTATTTAAGAACATACTAGAATGAGTTTAGGTTAAATGGAAATGTATTTATTTATTTAATTTATTTATTTTTCAAATTGTGTATAGCACCAACTTGACCCAAAGGTATCAGAGTGCTCTAAAGAGTTGGCATAGCAACAAATACATGAGTTACGTTTATAGTAAATATAAATACAAAGTGATAGTGTGTAAACAAAGTATACGCTAGACATGCAGATATGTTGACGATACGATTTTGAGGTATGTACAGTATATATGTATATAATAATCCACATTTTGTAAAGCGCGAACAATCATCCATAAGGGTCTCTAGGCGCTGGGGCCCGTCGGGAAGATTAAGCAAGCTATTGCCTAGAGTCACATGGTGCTGGGCTAATCTGCCGCCGGCGCCGATGATCAAACCGTGATCCCCAGATTCCGGAGTCAGTCGCCCTGGCCGCGGCGCCACACCTGTTTTACTAAGTTGTCAAGCAGCAAATGCATAGATTACATGAGGAGTAAATACAATAATACACAATGACAATATATAAAGAAAATTTCTGATGAAATAGTAGTATATATAGACTATAATAGAGGTAGAAACGGTATATACAAATAAGGCGGCATTTGGGGTAGGTGAAGTCTAAATATATATAGCGCTTTACAGAGTTAGCACATCAGTAGGTGCACAAGCTAGATTTGGGGTAAATAAAAAAAATAAAAACAATATATAAAGGAAATTTGTGACAGACATTTATATCGATGGACGGTACACATTCGGAGGTAGCTAAAGAAGGGTGTTGTGTAGGTGAGGAGGGTAGAGGCACAGTTCTCCCCATGATATTGATGTTTACAATTCATAGGGTGTGTAGTGGGAGCAAACAGTCCCGTCAGATATTTCACGGTGGAGGGTTTAGATATTTGATGAAGAGAAGAAGTTTCAGTTTCTTCTTGAATTAATGTAATGGCTTATTGTCATGTAAATCCTGAGGCACTGAGTTCCAGATTCTGGTAGCATTCCTGTAGAAGATACTGGTGCGAGATTTCCCTTTCTTAAATTTTGGTGGAATCAGGAGTAGGCTGTGAGAACTTTGGACAGGCCGCTTTTGATCAGCTGGTGATTATTTATTTGTGAGGAAGACCGTGTAGAGACCTTTGTGAGTTATGCAAGCAGATTTTGAGTATAGCTCTCGCCTCGATTGGTGAGCTGATGAGTTTCCTGAGAGTGGGAGTGATGAGGTCAGCTCCCCACCGGAAGTAGTCTAGTCGCTATGTGAAGTGTAGCTTTCAAAGGGGATAGGTTTTTTTTAGTGGGCGTCTGTGATCATTGTGTTACCGTAGTCCAACTTGGGAAGGACTAAGGATTGCACCACAGTCTTTAGGTCTTCAATGGGGATGAAGGGTTTGACTTTTAAAGGTGTTTCAGCGTGTAGTAGGCTCTTTTAGCAGAGGCATTAATATGCTCTTTCATGTTTCGGTGACTGTTGAGTGTAATTCCCAGAGATTTAACAGAGTTGGAGATGGATAGTTTGCAGTTTAAAGCAGTGAGATTGTTGAGCCAGATATCTATGGGAAAGAGTTTCCTTAGGTTTGGATGCAAAGGAGTTCGGTTTTGTATAGGTTCAGCTTAAGACGGTTGCTGGACAGCTAGGTATGAACCATGGAGAGAGGGCTATTTAAGTGCTGGATGTCTTTGACTGACAAGATTGGCCAACCTGGTAGATTGTTCTACCAAAATGTCTGCATATGAGTCATGTTACAAAATGTTAAATCATATATGATTATCTAAATTATTATATAAAAAAGCACATGCCCTCAGACCTGATTCCAGAGCGCATGATGTTTGTGTCCTGGAGTTACTAAGGCCACACCCCATTCCCACAAGTTACTGCCCATGCTCAGAGCCCGTAAGCAGTGGTTTTTGAGGACATGGGAACTGGGTGCAGGCGTCCTCCTGATTTTAATGGTTTAGGCGTGCCCACAGTACAATCTTACTTCGTCAAGAGACCTTAGTATATTATTTTAAAAACAAGAATTCACTGAATAAACGTTGGCAAAGGGAAGTAGTGGCTCTTTACTCAGAAGAAAAATTATTGTGTCTTATTAAGTACAACTTTAGTGAAGAGGCAGTTTGGCTGTGTTACATTCCTTGAACTACAGAAATTCCCCTGTTATGGTGTGCAATGTGAACACAACTCCCCGGTAACATGTCTATAGGGATCTTAGCTTTGGGGGATTTTATATGTCAGAAATGAACTCCATTGTGCCATGGCCCGCATTTTGCCATGGATGCCACATATGCCATGGGTGCTTCCAAAATGCCAGTGCCAGAATTGTACTTTCTCCTGACCTATCACACCAATTTGTTACGCCTACACTTAACCAGGTTTATCAGCCTGACCAACCTGTTCCCCCGTTGCAAAGGGGCACCGCATAACACACCCCCTGTCATTCGCACTACTGCAGTGGGCAAACCGAGTCACCCTATGGGCTGCTCACAACTTCCAAAACCTGAGCCAGGCCTTTGACCTTGTCACAACTGACAATCACTAGTATATTCTTAAATAAGATTTACTTGAGCCTTCCCATCTAATCTAATTATAAATACACAATCAATGCTTACCTACACCTCTAAACAAATGTTTCATACCGTAGTCAGTCCAGTTACATATTCACCCAGCCCAGCAGTTGAAGTGTCAGTTGAGTTGAGCCTTGGGTTTATAAGAGTTTGTGATTCATTAGTTTAAGCGTTGCACAGGGGATTTAAGTATTGGACTTACTGTGAATAAATGGTCAATGGATACTAATTTAAAATACTAGTAGGTGCGAGTCGCGTCTATTTCAGGAGTAGGACTACTCACAGAGAAAACTTGAAGGATCAGGTCCACTGTGTCCATGTGCCCTGAGCTGCCCATACAATGGCCATGGTCCCCTATCTACCTACCAATGTTTGACTGTGAGCAAGACCTTTCTCCGACTGTCTCTCCATGTGTCCAGACCTACCCATGTGGTGATAAGCGGCTGTGATAGGTATCCTGACAAGCAGTAAAAGTAATTCCTCTCTC
The DNA here is from genome assembly GCF_964204655.1 of Triturus cristatus. Lineage (NCBI taxonomy): Eukaryota > Metazoa > Chordata > Amphibia > Caudata > Salamandridae > Triturus > Triturus cristatus. The sequence goes on along the minus strand of NC_140583.1, from coordinate 106,474,973 downwards.
CCAGACTTCCGAATTCACTCAGCACATGGGTTCCTGAGGAGACAAGCCTGAAAGGGGTAGGTTTGCGAGTCTTGGATGTTAGATCTAGTCTATTAGCTATATTCCTCATTTGCAGCTAGATTTGAGGAGACCCATGGATTACTCAGGGAGAGGGCCAGGAAGCGGCTTTCGGCTTTGGTTTTCTTTCAAAGCTAATTATGTTGGCAGGGCAACTCAATAAAATATATATATTTGACCCCCAGTGGAGTTCACCCAGGTTGAACTCCTGGCTCTCCTTTAAAATGATGTTCAACATTAGTAAGCGACCCTCTTGTAGCGGTTACAAAGCTCAGACCTTCGTGCTTGTCTGCAAAATCACCTCAGCTATTGGAGACTAGTTAGGACAAATTTCTTTAAAAAAAAACAATATTGGTGCTTTCCTTATGAGAATACGCTATGCCAGCCTAGAACGACAGACATTGAGAAAAGACTGCCTTCTCCAGCTTCCAAGCGTAGACTCATGAGTTAGAAGGCCCAATTACCTTGAGCTAACCTAGAAACTATAGACACGCTGCACTGAAGATCCTTGGAGCTAAAAGTATCTGCAACCAAAGTGCTTTAGGCAATTTTTGAAAACTTGAAAAAAAGTCCAATGTTTTCTTCAAAAGCTCATAAAACTCAACAGAATAACCAAAGGCAGAGTAATTTGGTCTTTGCTAAGAATATTTCCCACTCATTCACTAAGTACGTACAGACCATTTTTCAAACAGGAGCAACAATTAGACGTGGGTGGCATCGGTGCTGTCTAACCTGGAGGACTCATGGCCCCAAGCATCAGTGCCCGTGTGCTTCAGCCGCCATGCCAGACAAATGATTTTTTTACCGGGTGCATCTGCTGTAAAGATCTTCATCTACAAAATCCTCCTGCTTGGTTCCAGTCAAAGCCCCATATTTGACTTCTGGCTTTTCAGTTTTTTTTTCAGTGCTCCATATATAAAGCGCTTCAAAACCCCATCAGGGGTAACAGGTGTTATATAAATGCAAACCTTTTCTATCCCTCTCCAATCCCTTCTCAATCTCAATCCAAATAACTGACTAACATATCCACCGCTCAAATTACTTTCATATTTCACTATACTAATGTTCAACACTAATCCTTTATGGGTTTCGGCATAGTGTGCTACTCGCCAAAAAAGCGTTTCAACACCCCATCAGGGGTATCAAGCGCTATATAAATGCAAACCTTTTTTTCACTCTTCTATCGCTCCGCTATCCTTCTCACTCCAAATAACTGACTAATATCCACCACTCAAATTACTTTCATATTTCACGATACTAATTCACCACTAATCCTTTATGGGTTTCCAGAGTAGCGTGCTACTCGCCCCCCCAAAAAGCGCTTTAACACCCCATCAGGAGTAACAAGCGGTATATAAATAAAAAACCTTTTTTCCCTCTTCTACCCTTCCGCGATCCTTCTGAATCGAAATAATTGACTAACCTATCCACCACTTAAATCACGTTCCTATTTCACTATAATAATTCAACACTAATCCTTTATGGGTTCCGGAGTAGTGTGCTACTCGCTGAAAAAGCGCTTTGACGCCTCGTCAGAGGTAGTAAGCGCTATATAAATGCAATTACAATACAATATAGGCTGCCCATATTTCATAGGAGACCATTATTTTAAAAATTACCTCTGCCTGTCAGGGTCACAATTTTGTCATGGTTACCACACTCAAATATGTCAGGTTGACGACCTTTATACCAATGTGCTAGTTCCAACATTTTGCCATGGATTACCCCATGCCAAGAATTTCCACAAGTATGCCATCATTTTTCAATGGGTGTCCCATATGTCATAATTACCTCTAGTATGCCACTAGCAGTATTTTACATTGGTCGCAGCAGTAATCCCAAAATGAGGTTCATGAATGAGGTCATATGTGGCCCGGCACTTGCGGTACGGAAGCGCTGTTGTTGTGAGACGTTCTGTGGCTAACCCAGGGTATTTAAATTTAATAAGTGCTTCTGTGAGCATAAACTTCAGTGCTTCCATTGCTTGACTACCAGAACTCAGACTCACCGTAAACTATTCAGCTTTGCTTTGTAGGGCTCGGAGCTTGTTTACTATGATGGTCGGCAGATCAATATAAAGGGATTTGCATGGCCAGACTCATTCACACGACAACTCTTCGCGAGGAGGCCTTCAGATGCAAAGACAGGAACTATGGAGGAGGTGTTAGTTGCACATCCGATTAGCTGGTTTATATGTGTTTTGAAGGATAAGTTGGCACCAGACCAGGGTCACCTTAACTGGAGGCCTTTGAAGGAGTCAGTCCAGGAGAATGGTTACTCATTAAAATCAGTCATTCTCTTTTGTCTCATTGAGGAAGAGTTGCTTTGCAATATCCATCCTTTGATTGCTATGAGGTATCCAGCGATGGGTAATGTTTAGGGGTGTGTGAAGTTTGTGTAATTTCCTTTTGTGTATTTTATGTAAAAATTCTGGACAATTATGCAAAATTACAAGTAATTACAAAAAATGAGGACACACTTTGTGCTAAAAAATTGCACAGAAAAACACAATTGCTGCAAACAACAGCCGTTTGCAGTGTTCTCACGGTTTGGTGCTAATAATTCTACTGTGAATGGCATTGTAGTCACGCAAATTGCAGTAATGCCATAATTTCTGAAATTTTCCAATTCCAAGTGTAACTTGAGATTCCCAAAATTACACAATTTATGAGGGCATAGTTTAAATTTCGTCCAGGCCCAGTGAAGATGGTGCCATCTGGATTCTCTAGGAACCTGGGTCCTTATTATACAAAGGACACACTTTTCCTGTTTGCGCCATGGCACCTCTTTAAATAGGTGCTCAGTGTGCAGACAGGGAAAGTGCACTCTATTACTGTGAATGCACTGCACTCAGGGCAGCTGCGAATTTGTGCTTCCTTGGAGGCAGCACATTGAAGTGAAATACGGAGCCAGTGCTACAAAGCTGATCCATGTTTCACTTTGCAGACTGCATCCTGCCTTCACTTTAAAGAGGGATTAGAGATCCCTTTGCAGGCAGGTGCAGTGAGTGTCTGCACCCGCATGCAAGGGGATATACGGGGGTCTATGGGACCCCCTTTCTCCCTTCCTGAGGGCTGCCATCAGGGAATACAGTGGCAGTAGGCCAACTTTTTATGGCTCCCTCTGACAGCTTTTTTTGCCTTTGAGCACTCGTCCATAACATGGTGCAGGCGCCGTGTCAGAGATACACTCATTTGCATGAGACCACGCCCCCATGCAAATGAGGGAATGTCCTCTTGAGATAGGGTGGCGCTACATGTGCGCCCGCACTATCAGTATTACAGAAAGGGTTGCACAAGCAAGTTTGGCACCTTCTGTAATACCATAGTGCCACTGGGGTGCACAAAAGCGTGTGTACATGCCCACTGTGTCACCGGGGCACTTCCTGTAATGCGGCCCCTGGTGCGTACCCCAGCTGAGCATCATCAACATGCATTTGGTGTTCAAACTGGTATGTAGCAGAACAAAATAAGGAAATTTAAGTAATTCGTGATCACAACATGAGCCTTTAAGTGCCAGGTGAACTACAGGCTGATATGCTCAGTATAGATACTGGTAGTGTGAGATAAAAGAGAAATGTAATTCATGACATAGTAGATGTAGATGGTCTCTTCAATGAAAGACTGTGCAGTAATGGACACATGACCATTCCAAGAAATTGAAGGAGAAATATAGGGCCCTATTCAGAAATCACATTTTGTAGTGTGTTTAGTAGAACTACAGTAGTCCTACAAAATTGTATTCACTATGCTTTTCTGTGCGGAGATCTCCAAAAACGTATGCCTATGATTTAGTATTAAATTTGGGAGGGACAGGAGTAGTGCCTGGAAATTGGTAAATACTTACTACATAATGGAGGGATAAAGGAAGAAGTACTGAGGTGTTGCGAGGGTTAAAAAGGCTGAGGGAAGGACATGCACCTACCCACAAAACAGGAAACCCATTGCTATTCACAAACTGCACTTCTACAGTTGTGTTGCGTATCAATGGGGAGACCCGAAAATCTACCAGACCCGGGTTAGTAGTTCAGTACAATAAATAATAGTCAGGTAGTGTGCAACAATTTTAGATATACAGAGTCATTCACATCCACAATAACAAGTTTTTCAAAAGATGATAAATCACCGATTTATTGTGCTGTTGTTGTAGATCACAACAGTACTAATGAACTGGTGTTTGTTATTTATACAAATATTGACACATTATGGTGCTCAGGATGGAGGAGAAGGGAAAGGAGTGTTTGTGACCATTGTGGGTTTGTGAGGGTAGTGGACACGGACAGAGTGGTGTGACATAGATACATCACATTAACATTGTAATAAAAAATCCGGCCTAATCAATAGGTCAGTTGTTCCACATAATCCACATAGCTCAATCTGGACACTGTTAGTTTTACACAATTGTCCTAGCTTGTAATTTAATGGATATTTGTTGACGTTTCGACCCCTATAACTAGAACTAGGTGAGTCCAGCCTTAGGTTAGAGTCTTCATCAGGACTGTGGTAGAGCACCTAGAGATAATGAAATATCGTGTGTCAGGGTGGTTGTATACTTGGCTGATGAAGGATGTGATGAGAAACTGTAAAATCAGTTACCTATTTATGCTTCCAACTAAAGACTTTGTGCTGGGCGAATTAGAGAGTGGGCTCGGTCGAGCGCCTGTATGAAGAGAGAGGTGGATGTCAGTGAGTAGCCCAGGGTTGCAGCATAATAAAAACTCCTGGTGGTCTAAAAAGAAAGAACTTACTTGTGTTGTTGAACGGCCTTGCATGCACGTTACTTTGGAAGAGTGGCAGGTCATCCGATCTCTGTCATCTCAAGAGTAAATCTGTGTGGGACAAGGACAATGAAAAACCATGAGTCCCCCTGATGCGTGCTGGTTCCCATCTGCATGATCACCTTCTTGAATAAGGTTCCTCGCTCACGAAAGGCCGTAAATGCACTTAAAAAGAAAAATGCCCCGCATAGTGGAACGTGGACGTTCACAGGTATCAGGGCAAAATCCTGCTATGAGTCAGCGTGAATGTGGGGATGACGAGGCCTGAAATCTATTCGGCGAGGGATGTGTCTCAGATTGGTCCCGAAGGAGCGGGTACTCGGTCGGGCAGGAGGTGCCGAATAAAGTGCATTCCTCCGCCAAAACTATTCAGCGGGGGGGGTGTCTCAGATTAGTCCTGAAGAAACAGGTACTCAGTCAGGCAGGAGGTGCTGAATAAAATGCATACCTCCGCCAAACATGCTGATTTACAAAGTAAATGGCGAAACATGTGGTTTAAAAAAAATTGGTTTCTCGTGTAGGCCAGATAAACAAAAATGCTCATCGTAAAAACGGAGAAGTGAAAACGCAAGCCATGTGAAGTTAGGCATCTTTAGGTTGCACTGAAGGGCCATGTAAGACTAGATGGATCCAGGTGAATGAGAAAGCGTTGGCGTCCCTTAACTGCTGTGTATTTCAACCTAGCCGTCTCTGTATCCGGCGGTATAGTGAGATCGCCTGGAACCGGTTGTAGTATATACGTGGCGGTGTGGGAGTGTACGTAACCGGTGGTGTACATGGGAGACCTAACTGCGTCGGTGTTAGTTCTGACGTGGGGCACCTGACTTGCGTAGTGAATATTGGTATACTCACGAATGCCACTTTCCAATTGTGGAGATGCAAAACGTATTACATACCACTTAAAACGCATATGGTTCTCATAATGTAAAACGTATCGAAACAAATATGAATATAAAGTTTAACGCAGTATAGGAGACCTAATTACTCAGCAGTTTATACACCTATGGTTTTTGGAATAAACTTCTTGAATTAAAGAATGTGAAACTGACACAGGATAAATATCCAACATTAAGGTACAATTTCCATCGGCATTGGGATATGCAGCGGTGGCAAATAAAAAGAACACAAGTTCCATAGCATATGATTAGACACAGTTGTTCTGTATACACGTGGTCTAAGTTCATTCACATGGTAGCAAATGCTATGGCATATGGACAGTAATGAAAAACACATTCAAGTGAGAGACATATTAAGGTAAACACATGAGGGACACAAAAATGACATCAAACTGAAAAGACCAAAAATGTTCAGTGTATTATTCACTAGTGAGGGTCGACATTTGGGCATAAGTACCCTCAAGTTCATTGAGGCCGTTATTCACAGTATCAAGTCTATGCATCTATTTGCATTCCCTTGTATTTAGAATGGCATTGATGTCTCCTCCCCTGTCACCCAGCGTGACTCTCTCGATGACCACCCATCTGAGCGACTCAGGTTTATGTTGTTTGGTAGTAAAGTGTTCAACTAATGATGCCCCCACTGTTCCTGCTACAATGTTGTAGGATTCTGGTTTTCACCTTTTGTCTCGTCTGGCCAATGTAAAGTTCCTCGCATGGGCATAATATCCCATATATCACATCGCTTATGTTGCAGTTTGAGTGCACTTTGAGATCGATGGTATGATGTTTGTGGCAGAATTGTTTTGTTTCAATAGTGAGCTTGCAAGCCTTGCATTTCGTACACTTGAAATGTCCTATTATCTCAGGAAGGTTCCATAACGTTTGAATGGTAGGTTGTGACGGTGTGTCCAGTAGTGACCTGATGACATGGTCTCTCACATTCTTCGCTTTTTTGAAATTGTGTAGAGGGGGTTCTGCAATCTGTATGTTGTCTGAGACTAGGTTGCAATGTTTGTTCATGATCTTTTTAATTTCGTTGCTTCTAGTGCAAAACGTGGTTACGCTTATCATTCTTGAAATCTCTGATGGGCGATTTTTGGGTGTGAGGATGGTTTCACGATCGTTGTACCAGGCCCGTTTTCTTGCCCGTTTGACCAGTCTTTTGGGGTACCCTCGCTCGATCAGGTGGATGATCAAGTCTTCAGATTCGTTGAAGAAATCCTCCTTCCTGGAATAATTTCTGCGAATCTTCAGAAATTGTCCGAATGGCAAATTATCCCAGAGCCCTCCGATGTGGTGGCTGGAGTATCTCAATAAGGTGTCCCTCTCTGCTGGTTTTCTGTACAGTGTTGTGTACAGGTGGTCTTGGTCCACTTTCAAAGTGATATCCAGGAAATCCATGGTATGTTTATGCCATTTTATGGTAAACCTCATGTCCACTGATCTTGTGTTTACCCATTCAAAGAAAGTTTGGAGTTCCTCCTCGTTACCAGTCCAGATCAGCAGGACATCATCTATGTAACGACGCCATTCCGTTATTTTGTCTCTGAAGGGGTTGGTTAGATGAAATATTAATTTTTCTTCAAATTCGGCCATAAACAGGATTGCCAAATCCGGCGCAAATGCTGCCCCCATGGCTACTCCCTTGGTTTGGACAAAGAACTCGTTCTGAAATACGAAGAAGTTCTTCATCATCGCTATTTTCAGAAATTCTATGATGAAATCTGTTGGGACAAACGCCGGTTGTGGTCTTTCTTTTATGCGCTCTTGTCATGGAGTCTAGTGCTGGCTGTTGGGAGATGCTAGTGTATAGTGACACTATATCCAGTGTCACTAGTAGTTGTGTTTCTTCATTAAAAGGCATGTTGTCCACCATATTGATTACTTGCATAGTGTCCCTCAAATATGCATTGGTTAATTCTGCCAGTAGTTTGAGAAAAAAGTCTATGTATTTACATATAGGTTCCAGAAGCGAGCCACACCCGGAGATGATCGGTCTCCCTGGAGGTTTCTCTTGATTCGTATGTACTTTGGGCTGTGTATATATTGTTGGCAAGCGTGGTTGTTTGGTGTTGAGGTATTGGAATTCGTTTTCTAATAGATATCCCGCTGTCCTTCCTTTTTCTGTGATTTCATGAATCAGGTTCCTGATGTTGTAAGTAGGATCCTTATTCAATCTGTTGTAGCTCACTCCGTCTCGGAGTTGGGAGTAGATTTCAGCCTTGTAGTCTTGTGTGTCTTGCACCACTATCGCTCCACCCTTTTAGGCTGGTTTGATTACTATTGTTCGATTATCTTTCAGAGTTGTCAGGGCTTCGTGTTTCCCTTTGGATATATTGTGTTTGGTATATTGCCTGGTCGAGCATATCTTAACTACGTCTCGTAGGACCACTCTTTCGTATGCAAGAATTCTATGTGGCATTATGTAGGCCGGTGGTATGAATGTCGATGGAGGTCGAAATCCGGTTTGTGAAGTTGGTGAAATGGGTGAGGAGTGTTTGAAATAGTGCCTCAATCTTATTTTACGAAAAAAACGATGTAGTTCAGATTTGATGGTGAACAAATTCGGGTGGGTGGTAGGTACGAAAGACAAGCCTTTCTTCAAAATACTGACCTCATTGTCAGAGAGTACATAAGTGGAAAGATTCATGATGGGATTCTTTGTTCTGGTCACCATCTGTACGTTCGTCTGCGAGTCTGGATCTCTCCGTGTGGTTCCTGTGGGAACCTCACCTGTTTCTGTGTTTGTCCCTGGGGGCGGCCTGTATTCCAATTCTGCTGGTTCTGGCCGCGGCGTGGGGTTCTGTTCCAGTTGTGGTTTCTGCCTAGTGGGGGCCGCCATTGTCCTTCTTCTAAAAAAGACGGTTGTGCCTGTGGTGGTTGGTACCAGGAGTCTTGGTATTGGTACCCACTGCTAGTTCCTGCCTGTTCGGTATCGCTCCCCGTGCTGGTGGAAGCCGAGGACTCAGAGAAGGTGGTGTATCGCTTGTTTCCTCTGTATCCGCCTCTTCCTCGGTTGAAGAAGCGTCCTTGATGGTCCTGTTTAAAGTAATCTTCTTGTAGATAGGGGTATGTGATCTTTTTATCGTAATATTTAGCCAACTTTTCCAATTTCCTAGCTTGTGTATTGATGTCAAAGTGTTTGATTGTTTTCTCCAATTTTTCTAGAGCTTCTTTGGCATTTATAAGGGCGGAGTCTCAACTGATTTAAAGTTTAAGCTTGTTGATTTCTTTTAGGAGTTTTTCCACCTGTTCTATTGCTGTCTCTATGCCCAACACCATCCAGTGGCGTGAGCAGTTATTTGCCACAAAGCTGAAGCCTTCGGTGAATTTTGGCACATCAACAAAAATGGCCAGGTCGTTTCTTACCTGAAGTCCAGACGGGATAATGTTTGCCTGCAAATACTTGGTGAGTAGGTGTCCATGCAGACGTGTGCGAATTAGTTTTTTCTCCAGACGTTCCAGTTTGTTGATTTTTTCATTGAGGGAGAAATCAATGTTTTGTGTATCTGCAGATAGGAAATCAGGCCTGGATTGTCCTTGAATTAGACTATTTATATAGTCTTCAGTATATGACAATGTCTCTCTCTCTGACATATTCGGACCCAAATGATTCCAGAAAAAGAAGAAAAAGAAAACCCTCGCAGGCTAGTGCCTGCACAAAGAGTGTTGCGTATCAATGGGGAGACCCGAAAATCTACCAGACCCGGGTTAGTAGTTCAGTACAATAAATAATGGTCAGGTAGTATGCAACAATTTTAGATATACAGAGTCATTCACAGCCACAATAACAAGTTTTTCAAAAAATTATAAATCACCGATTTACTAATCAACTGGTGTTTGTTATTTATACAAATATTTACACATTATGGTGCTCAGGATGGAGGAGAAGGGAAAGGAGTGTTTGTGACCATTGTTGGTTTGTGTGGGTAGTGGACACGGACAGAGTGGTGTGACATAGATACATCACATTAACATTGTTATAAAAAATCCGGCCTAATCAATAGGTCAGTTGTTCCACATAATCCACATAGCTCAATCTGGACACTGTTAGTTTTACACAATTGTCCTAGCTTGTAATTTAATGGATATTTGTCGACGTTTCGACCCCTATAACTAGAACTAGGTGAGTCCAGCCTTAGGTTAGAGTCTTCATCAGGACTGTGGTAGAGCACCTAGAGATAATGAAATATCGTGTGTTAGGGTGGTTGTATACTTGGCTGATGAAGGATGTGATGAGAAACTGTAAAATCAGTTACCTATTTATGCTTCCAGCTTAAGACTTTGTGCTGGGCGAATTAGAGAGTGGGCTCGGTCGAGCGCCTGTATGACGAGAGAGGTGGATGTCAGTGAGTAGCCCAGGGTTGCAGCATAATAAAAACTCCTGGTGGTCTAAAAAGAAAGAACTTACTCGTGTTGTTGAACGGCCTTGCATGCACGTTACTTTGGAAGAGTGGCAGGTCATCCGATCTCTGTCATCTCAAGAGTAAATCTGTGTGGGACAAGGACAATGAAAAACCATGAGTCTCCCTGATGCGTGCTGGTTCCCATCTGCATGATCACCTTCTTGAATAAGGTTCCTCGCTCACGAAAGGCCGTAAATGCACTTAAAAAGAAAAATGCCCCGCATAGTGGAACGTGGACGTTCACAGGTATCAGGGCAAAATCCTGCTATGAGTCAGCGTGAATGTGGGGATGACGAGGACTGAAATCTATTCGGCGAGGGATGTGTCTCAGATTGGTCCCGAAGGAGCGGGTACTCGGTCGGGCAGGAGGTGCCGAATAAAGTGCATTCCTCCGCCAAAACTATTCAGCGGGGGGGGTGTCTCAGATTAGTGCTGAAGAAACAGGTACTCAGTCAGGCAGGAGGTGCTGAAAAAAATGCATACCTCCGCCAAACATGCTGATTTACAAAGTAAATGGCGAAACATGTGGTTTAAAAAAAATTGGTTTCTCGTGTAGGCCAGATAAACAAAAATGCTCATCGTAAAAACGGAGAAGTGAAAACGCAAGCCATGTGAAGTTAGGCATCTTTAGGTTGCACTGAAGGGCCATGTAAGACTAGATGGATCCAGGTGAATGAGAAAGAGTTGGCGTCCCTTAACTGCTGTGTATTTCAACCTAGCCGTCTCTGTATCCGGCGGTATAGTGAGATCGCCTGGAACCGGTTGTAGTATATACGTGGCGGTGTGGGCGTGTACGTAACCGGTGGTGTACGTGGGAGACCTAACTGCGTCGGTGTTAGTTCTGACGTGGGGCACCTGACTTGCGTAGTGAATATTGGTATACTCACGAATGCCACTTTCCAATTGTGGAGATGCAAAACGTGTTACATACCACTTAAAACGCATATGGTTCTCATAATGTAAAACGTATCGAAACAAATATGAATATAAAGTTTAACGCAGTATAGGAGACCTAATTACTCAGCAGTTTATACACCTATGGTTTTTGGAATAAACTTCTTGAATTAAAGAATGTGAAACTGACACAGGATAAATATCCAACATTAAGGTACAATTTCCATCGGCATTGGGATATGCAGCGGTGGCAAATAAAAAGAACACAAGTTCCATAGCATATGATTAGACACAGTTGTTCTGTATACACGTGGTCTAAGTTCATTCACATGGTAGCAAATGCTATGGCATATGGACAGTAATGAAAAACACATTCAAGTGAGAGACATATTAAGGTAAACACATGAGGGACACAAAAATGACATCAAACTGAAAAGACCAAAAATGTTCAGTGTATTATTCACTAGTGAGGGTCGACATTTGGGCATAAGTACCCTCAAGTTCATTGAGGCCGTTATTCACAGTATCAAGTCTATGCATCTATTTGCATTCCCTTGTATTTAGAATGGCATTGATGTCTCCTCCCCTGTCACCCAGCGTGACTCTCTCGATGACCACCCATCTGAGCGACTCAGGTTTATGTTGTTTGGTAGTAAAGTGTTCAACTAATGGTGCCCCCACTGTTCCTGCTACAATGTTGTAGGATTCTGGTTTTCACCTTTTGTCTCGTCTGGCCAATGTAAAGTTCCTCGCATGGGCATAATATCCCATATATCACATCGCTTATGTTGCAGTTTGAGTGCACTTTGAGATCGATGGTATGATGTTTGTGGCAGAATTGTTTTGTTTCAATAGTGAGCTTGCAAGCCTTGCATTTCGTACACTTGAAATGTCCTATTATCTCAGGAAGGTTCCATAACATTTGAATGGTAGGTTGTGACGGTGTGTCCAGTAGTGACCTGATGACATGGTCTCTCACATTCTTCGCTTTTTTGAAATTGTGTAGAGGGGGTTCTGCAATCTATATGTTGTCTGAGACTAGGTTGCAATGTTTGTTCATGATCTTTTTAATTTTGTTGCTTCTAGTGTAAAACGTGGTTATGCTTATCATTCTTGAAATCTCTGATGGGCGATTTTTGGGTGTGAGGATGGTTTCACGATCGTTGTACCAGGCCCGTTTTCTTGTCCGTTTGACCAGTCTTTTGGGGTACCCTCGCTCGATCAGGCGGATGATCAAGTCTTCAGATTCGTTGAAGAAATCCTCCTTCCTGGAATAATTTCTGCGAATCTTCAGAAATTGTCCAAATGGCAAATTATCCCAGAGCCCTCCGATGTGGTGGCTGGAGTATCTCAATAAGGTGTTCCTCTCTGCTGGTTTTCTGTACAGTGTTGTGTATAGGTGGTCTTGGTCCACTTTCAAAGTGATATCCAGGAAATCCATGGTATTTTTATGCCATTTTATGGTAAACCTCATGTCCACTGATCTTGTGTTTACCCATTCAAAGAAAGTTTGGAGTTCCTCCTCGTTACCAGTCCAGATCAGCAGGACATCATCTATGTAACGACGCCATTCCGTTATTTTGTCTCTGAAGGGGTTGGTTAGATGAAATATGAATTTTTCTTCAAATTCGGCCATAAACAGGATTGCCAAATCCGGCGCAAATGCTGCCCCCATGGCTACTCCCTTGGTTTGGACAAAGAACTCGTTCTGAAATACGAAGAAGTTCTTCATCATCGCTATTTTCAGAAATTCTATGATGAAATCTGTTGGGACAAACGCCGGTTGTGGTCTTTCTTTTATGCGCTCTTGTCATGGAGTCTAGTGCTGGCTGTTGGGGGATGCTAGTGTATAGTGACACTATATCCAGTGTCACTAGTAGTTGTGTTTCTTCATTAAAAGGCATGTTGTCCACCATATTGATTACTTGCATAGTGTCCCTCAAATATACATTGGTTAATTCTGCCAGTGGTTTGAGAAAAAAGTCTATGTATTTACATATAGATTCCAGAAGCGAGCCACACCCGGAGATGATCGGTCTCCCTGGAGGTTTCTCTTGATTCTTATGTACTTTGGGCAGTGCATATATTGTTGTCAAGCGTGGTTGTTTGGTGTTGAGGTATTGGAATTCGTTTTCTGATAGATATCCCGCTGTCCTTCCTTTTTCCGTGATTTCATGAATCAGGTTCCTGATGTTGTAAGTAGGATCCTTATTCAATCTGTTGTAGCTGACTCCGTCTCGGAGTTGGGAGTAGATTTCAGCCTTGTAGTCTTGTGTGTCTTGCACCACTATCGCTCCACCATTTTAGGCTGGTTTGATTACTATTGTTCGATTATCTTTCAGAGTTGTCAGGGCTTCGTGTTTCCCTTTGGATATATTGTGTTTGGTATATTGCCTGGTCGAGCATATCTTAACTACGTCTCGTAGGACCACTCTTTCGTATGCAAGAATTCTATGTGGCATCATGTAGGTCGGTGGTATGAATGTCGATGGAGGTCGAAATCCGGTTTGTGAAGTTGGTGAAATGGGTGAGGAGTGTTTGAAATAGTGCCTCAATCTTATTTTACGAACAAAACGATGTAGTTCAGATTTGATGGTGAACAAATTCGGGTGGGTGGTAGGTACGAAAGACAAGCCTTTCTTCAAAATACTGACCTCATTGTCAGAGAGTACATAAGTGGAAAGATTCATGATGGGATTCTTTGTTCTGGTCACCATCTGTACGTTCGTCTGCGAGTCTGGATCTCTCCGTGTGGTTCCTGTGGGAACCTCACCTGTTTCTGTGTTTGTCCCTGGGGGCGGCCTGTATTCCAATTCTGCTGGTTCTGGCTGCGGCGTGGGGTTCTGTTCCAGTTGTGGTTTCTGCCTAGTGGGGGCCGCCATTGTCCTTCTTCTAAAAAAGACGGTTGTGCCTGTGGTGGTTGGTACCAGGAGTCTTGGTATTGGTACCCACTGCTAGTTCCTGCCTGTTCGGTGTCGCTCCCCGTGCTGGTGGAAGCCGAGGACTCAGAGAAGGTGGTGTATCGCTTGTTTCCTCTGTATCCGCCTCTTCCTCGGTTGAAGAAGCGTCCTTGATGGTCCTGTTTGAAGTAATCTTCTTGTAGATAGGGGTATGTGATCTTTTTATCGTAATATTTAGCCAACTTTTCCAATTTCCTAGCTTGTGTATTGATGTCAAAGTCTTTGATTGTTTTCTCCAATTTTTCTAGAGCTTCTTTGGCATTTATAAGGGCGGAGTCTCAACTGATTTAAAGTTTAAGCTTGTTGATTTCTTTTAGGAGTTTTTCCACCTGTTCTATTGCTGTCTCTATGCCCAACACCATCCAGTGGCGTGAGCAGTTATTTGCCACAAAGCTGAAGCCTTCGGTGAATTTTGGCACATCAACAAAAATGGCCAGGTCGTTTCTTACCTGAAGTCCAGACGGGATAATGTTTGCCTGCAAATACTTGGTGAGTAGGTGTCCATGCAGACGTGTGCGAATTAGTTTTTTCTCCAGACGTTCCAGTTTGTTGATTTTTTCATTGAGGGAGAAATCAATGTTTGGTGTATCTGCAGATAGGAAATCAGGCCTGGATTGTCCTTGTATTAGACTATTTATATAGTCTTCAGTATATGACAATGTCTCTCTCTCTGACATATTCGGACCCAAATGATTCCAGAAAAAGAAGAAAAAGAAAACCCTCGCAGGCTAGTGCCTGCATAAAGAGTGTTGCGTATCAATGGGGAGACCCGAAAACCTACCAGACCCGGGTTAGTAGTTCAGTACAATAAATAATGGTCAGGTAGTATGCAACAATTTTAGATATACAGAGTCATTCACAGCCACAATAACAAGTTTTTCAAAAAATGATAAATCACCGATTTATTGTGCTGTTGTTGTAGATCACAACAGTACTAATCAACTGGTGTTTGTTATTTATACAAATATTTACACATTATGGTGCTCAGGAGGGAGGAGAAGGGATAAGGAGTGTTTGTGACCATTGTTGGTTTGTGTGGGTAGTGGACACGGACAGAGTGGTGTGACATAGATACATCACATTAACATTGTAATAAAAAATCCGGCCTAATCAATAGGTCAGTTGTTCCACATAATATACATAGCTCAATCTGGACACTGTTAGTTTTACACAATTGTCCTAGCTTGTAATTTAATGGATATTTGTCGACGTTTCGACCCCTATAACTAGAACTAGGTGAGTCCAGCCTTAGGTGAGGGTCTTCATCAGGACTGTGGTAGAGCACCTAGAGATAATGAAATATCGTGTGTTAGGGTGGTTGTATACTTGGCTGATGAAGGATGTGATGAGAAACTGTAAAATCAGTTACCTATTTATGCTTCCAGCTAAAGACTTTGTGCTGGGCGAAGTAGAGAGTGGGCTTGGTTGAGCGCCTGTATGAAGAGAGAGGTGGATGTCAGTGAGTAGCCCAGGGTTGCAGCATAATAAAAACTCCTGGTGGTCTAAAAAGAAAGAACTTACTT
Source organism: Triturus cristatus (assembly GCF_964204655.1). NCBI lineage: Eukaryota > Metazoa > Chordata > Amphibia > Caudata > Salamandridae > Triturus > Triturus cristatus. The sequence continues at coordinate 106,459,457 of NC_140583.1, read as the reverse complement.
GTGTTGTTGAACTGCCTTGCATGCACGTTACTTTGGAAGAGTGGCAGGTCATCCGATCTCTGTCATTTCAAGAGTAAATCTGTGTGGGACAAGGACAATGAAAAACCATGAGTCCCCCTGATGCGTGCTGGTTCCCATCTGCATGATCACCTGCTTGAATAAGGTTCCTCGCTCACGAAAGGCCGTAAAAGGACTTAAAAAGAAAAATTCCCCGCATAGTGGAACGTGGACGTTCACAGGTATCAGGGCAAAATCCCGCTATGAGTCAGCGTGAATGTGGGAATGACGAGGCCTGAAAACTATTCGGCGGGGCATGTGTCTCAGATTGGTTCCGAAGGAGCGGGTACTCGGTCAGGCACGGAGTGCCTAACAGTAACTTCACACTCGTAAACAAGGCTCCATCCCTTTAATGCAGGGGCTGGAGATATTTAAGTGTACATGCTATAGCAAATTTACACATGAAATGCAAGCAGCATAATTACTACAAATGGCCCAATTATGATGCAGGCTGGAACGGCTCTGACTGTCGATCTTTCGGCAGTCTCTCGGTGGCCTCACCACCCTGAGTGTAATCGGGCGGTGGGACCACCAACCAACGGTACGGCGGTCTTGTGACCGCCGGTATCGTATTCAGGCCCTTAATCACATGGGCTACACCTACATCCTGCATCAACAGAAACTATAAACTGGAAATGTACTAAATATTATTCTAATGCATGCTATAGAAGGGCAACTAAAAAAGATGATGCTGTAAATCATGTAAGAGATCGCAAAAACCCTCAAATGTACCAGAAACAGAAGCGATTTCAAGATATAAGACAGGCAAGCACTAGCTGCCAAGAACCCACAAGCAAAATTCTTACAGAAATATTACCTAAAGTCCCTGAACATATAGCAGGCCATTGACCACCTATCCCCACTTTAAAATGTTTAAATACACAAGCTAAAAGAATCACCAGTGAAATCCCATCTGTCTCTAGAAGACACCAAGACATACACACACCTGAACACTTAACATTATTATGTTATGTTATTTAACTTTGTAGCGCGCGCAGCTACTCCGAAGAGTGTCCCGGTATGAGGGGTTAGCAGATTAACACTAGACAAAAAGACAAGTTTATAGTTTTTTCTTAAAGGCCAAGGGGTCTTGGGTATTGTGAAGCGCAAAAGTAAGGGTATTCCAAGCCTGAGCAGCTTTCATTGCGAGCGAGACCCGCCCAGCCTGTGACGAATGAAGCAGGGAACTTGTGCTAGAAGCTGTGCTGATGAGCGCAATTGTCTCAGCAAGACATAGAAGGTGAACCGCATCGGCAGTTAGGAGGGGTCTCGGAGATTAAGGGCGCGGTGAGTGATGACTAGGGATTTGAACTTAACCTGTTCAGCCACGGGAAGCCAATGTAATGAGCGCAGGTGATGTTGCACACTTCTCCTAGTGGAAATTTCAAGGGAAAGCCTAGCTGCTGCATTTTGGACAACCTTAAGCTTATTCAGCAGGTATCCTGGGAATGGGATGCCCACATACAGCGCATTGGCATAGTCCAAATGAGAAAGGATCAAAGCACGAATAACTGTTTCTTTTGCGGGCCTAAGGAGAAGAGGAAGAAATTTCCTCAAGGTTTTAAGAAGTCCAAAGCAATTCACTGCCAGGTTCATAATCTGAGTAGAGAAGGATAGAGTATCCTCGAACCACACTCCCAAGTTCGTGGCGGAGTTCCCTTTAGATGTCGGTAGAGGGAACCCTGGAAGCCAGAACATGTCGTTGAAGCTGGGGGGGGAAATTACCGTAAAGGAGAATCTCCGACTTGTCTTGATTGCACTTGAGTTGAGCGGCGGCAAGCCACATAAAGACAGAAGACAAGCAGTGCTGAGCCGAGGAAACGGAGTCCGCATCCTTTCCCCATGTAAAAAGAAGCTGGGTGTGATCCGCGTAGGCAATGACATTAGCCCCCAGGTCCTTGGCCAAATAGAACAGAGGAGTGACGTAGATGTTAAAGAGAAGGGGGCTAAGAGATGACCCCTGCGGGACCCCTGTGGTAACCGGCTGAGGGGCTGATGCAGCCGGCGGCAGCCAGACCTGTTGCACCCGCCCTTCCAAGAAGGACCTAAGACAGCCCCAGACAGAGCCCAGACACCAATCTTAGCGAGACGAGAAAGCAGCAGTGAGTGTGACACCGTATCAAACGCTGCCAACAGGTCGAGCATGACTAGAGCTGCTCTCCCGCTGGCGTCTATTGACACATAGGGCCCTATTTTGATGTTGGTCGTATAGCCTCCAACCTGCGTTTGGAGGCTTTCCGATCGACTTCTTCGGGTTCACTTTCAGCCTCCGTATTACAGTGCCAGCGGTCGGTAGTGAAACCGGCGGATCATTCCGTCCACCTGTCGGAACTGGCACATAATTCCCTAAGGATGGCGTTTCAGCCGTCGGGAATTCGATGTCGGATTCCCACAGGCTTTTCATGTTAGGCTTTCCGACATGAAAAGCCTGTCAGAAAGTGACTTTGGGGTCCTAGCAAGGCCCCCTTGCAAAGCAGACTCTGGTTGGTGGCCTGGGGGGGCTCATATGGTCCCCCCCTGTCAATCCCTGCACCGAGTGGCAGGTACTGTGTGGGGATTAACAAAACCCCCCCATTTCCCTATGGGAGCTTGTGCTGCGGCGGTTGCATTGTAATAGGGGTGTCGGGACCATTGACCGGCTGTCTGTCAGTTCCAAAACCGCAATGGTGTTGGGCAACGGTGTCTGTCCGACATCGTAATGAGGCACATAATGAGGAACCTTTCTTTTTAGATGACAACCAAAAACAAACCCTAACACTCTCTACAGCAGATAACTTACTAAAACTAAGACAATGTGATACACCGGTGATGGATGGGACCTTCAAATGTGTCCCTAACCATTCACTCAGCTATACAACATGCATGGTGAATATCAAATCACAAATATCCCTTGTATATATGCTGTACTAAAAAATAAACTAAGCCGCACCACTATGAGCTCCTAAACAGTATCAAACACAAAGCAAATATTTACTAGCCCGAAAAAACAATAGACTTTGATCAAGCCATGATTCAAACCATTCTAAAGATTTACTCTCACACAGCCATATAAGACTATAATTTCAATCACATTTTATAGAGACACTTCCAAATGTCTGCACCAAGTGTAGAATATTCCACATAGAGCCAATTTGCCTTCAAAATTAAAAAAATGATAGCACTAGCCCATGTCCCTGAGGTAGCCAACCACTACAATCTGCTAATAGAAAGCCCTTTCAAACAACATAATGAAGACAAACTTAGCCCACTAATGGACTATTTTGTTGATACATGGATTGACAGACTGCATCCCTCAGAACACAGACACCAACCCAAATTCCAAATACTATGGTGGAATGTCTATGACAGAGTGTTGGCACATGAAGCCAAAACAAACCAAACAGTGTAAGGATGGCACAATGCCTTCCAATCCACATTAGGCAGAATCCAACCTACACTTTATATATATATTTATAGAAACATTACACAAAGAGCAAAGCTACCAACAAATAAGTATTGAACATTACCCAAATTAGCCCTAAATTTAGCATACAAACCCAAAAAATGTGCGATATGCTGCATCTTAAAGTCAAACTCTTCATAAATAATATAGGAGGTCATTACTTAGGGCCTAATTACGAGTTTGGTGGTCCATTGGACTGACAAACCCGCGGTGAAGGTGCGGTGGCAGTTAGGGACTGCCGCACTGGTGATCTGACCCCCGTATTACGACTACGGTGGTTGGACTGCCATAGGACTGCCGCAACTTCTGCGGATCCACGAACCCTGGCAGTGGCGCAGCAGTCTGAGGCCTGAATATGCTTGGCAGTGCCACTGCATCAACGCCAAGCATATTACAAGTTTCTTCTCTGCCAGCGGTCTCATGGCAGTGCTCACACCATGAAAATGCTAGTGGTGAGGAACCTAAGGTAGGATTCCCTGTAGCCTCTGGGCCTGAGGATGAATGCAGGGGGGCACACAATGTGCCCCGCTGTGTGCATGCACTCCCTACCCTGCACGGCATGTACTGTACGGTCCATGCCATGCAGGAACAGCCTTTGGCACTCCCATTGTGGTACCTTTCTAATTGGCACCACCAGGTGGCACCAATTGGGGTGGAGGGGCAGCAGGGGGGGTGAGGGTAAATAAAAAAGATTATTTAACATACCTGCTTGCCGTGTCCTCCTTGCCGCTCATCCTGGTCGCGTCTCTCCTCCTCCACAGCCAGGAACCGGAAGCAGTCTGGAAGCACCCAGGCTCCCCAGATCCAATCACAATGTGTGATTGTGATTGGTCTCAGATAGGGTATGGGGACCTGGGCATGTTCTCCACCCAGGCTGTAATGCAGCCTGGGTGTAGAAGAGGGAAAGTGTGCATGACTGTTATGGTCGGCCTGAGAGGGCCGGTCAAATAGTCATTGGGGACATGGAAGTGGGGGCAAACTACTCCTCGGCTGCTCTGTTGGCCCCAACCGTCTTGTCAAGCTGCTTCACAAAAAGAAAAAAAGAAAACGATAATAACTGAGTTATAACCATTTTATTTCTTTCCGATACTGCTGTAAAAAAACAGTGGGTAGACGCTCCTCCGCCTTAGCAGAGGAACCACCACTGGGCACTGCTGTGGGACCACCCGCAAGACCACGAGAAAGCTCGTCAACTGTCAGACGGCCAGCAGTAGAGTTTGGCAGTGAGGGAGCAGGGCGCTGGCGTGGCGGCCCGCACCCACACTGCCAAACTCATAATCAGGCCCTTAGAAATGATTGCTAAAAGAATATTTTAAAATAAAGAATGTCCTAACAAAATCCTCATAAACTATCATAAATTCTAAACCAACAAACCAAATGCTTTATTATTTTCGATAATAAATATAATATTTTATTATTTTAGTCAAAAAAATGCGATTAAATGCCAAAATTAATAAAGACAATATAATAAAATTATAAATCAATTATTTAAAATAAAATGGAACAATCACCAACTAAAATTAAAAAATGAATTCAAAACATCACATAAAATAAATACAACACATAAACCAAACAATTCCACATAACAATAAAATGAATAATATTTACTGTTCCGAAGCTGCAGATTATTTTGTATCAAAGTATTAGAAAATAGTAGGCCACAAAAAATAGGAAAAGTATTGTCCAAATAAATATGCTGGTTGGTTTACTATGAACCAAAAATGATTTCCTTAACAAAATAGTAATTAAACTCCCAATTGCCATAGCACACGATCATAGACAAAAACCTGTAAAGTAAAATAAACAACCCACCCCCAAAAACACATTACATTCACAAAACTACATATGCATAACAGTTAATCATCAAAACATATCTAAAATAACTTAATTTAACTATTACCAAAATAGTATACAAAAACGCAAACCTACAAACTACTGAAAAACAACAACAGTAATTCATCTAAAAATACAAGATACCCCCAACCAACACTATACCTACCTTTTAGACCTACCCCCTAAAGGACTTACGTGTTCTGATGAACAGCAGCACATTACCACAACCTTGTTGTGGAAAAATAGACTAGAAATAATGTGAATGGATTACTGTTGGACTTGGCCCTTTTTCCCTCATTTTTTTCGTTTTTGTAATGGTAAGGTGCAGGTGCTTACTTCGCCCAAGATGGCTGCCACAGACCCCTGCTACTGCAGGGTGGTCGTTTTTCATAGTAGCACCCTAGCTGCCAGGAGCTGGCTGGGACCCACAACAATGTTGCGATACCAGCCCGCCTTTTTGTCCCATAGTTAGAGTGGGGAAGCTCCTGGAAGAAGCTGGAACCTTCTAGAAGGGAGGTGGGGTTTTACTTTTGCCGCCTTGGCTAGAGGTCACCTGACCTAGGGCTACTTAAGAGTGGGAGGGAAGCTTTTGTGGTGAGTTGGCCATTGGGGTGAAGCAGAGCTGGAAGAATCCACCAGGAGTGTAGGCGGTAGGGCCTAGCCAGGGACTTATGCCTCTGAGAGTGACAGGATTTAGGTACTGCCTCTTAAGTGAGTGAGGTGCCCTGTGAATCCCACTGATCTTGCCCAGTAGTAGGAGGACCCAGAGACTCTCTGCCAGCCTGACTAGGAAGGACCTAGTCGCCCTCTCCATCCCTACCCCTGTAACAGAACCCCTTAAGGGCGCCAGATACATCTGCGCCAAAAGACTTCATCTGTCAACTGAGAACTGAAACCTAACTTTAAGAACTGAGACTGCATGACAAGAGTGAGCTGTAAGCCTTGAATGCCAGAGCTGAGACTGCGTGTCCAAGCTACCCTAGTGAACAAAATACTAAGCCGATTGCCAAGCCACCGGGGATCGACCAGGTACTAGCGCTGTGACCCCCGCGCTCCCTGCCCTGGTCTGGGACCCCCGGCAGCGTGCTCCGCTGAGCACCATATCCCCATCCTTAATTTGAGCCCCCCCCTGCAACGACGAAGCCAGCGCGCTCACCGCCGCGGCCTGGAGGCCTGGGAGAGTGCCCTGCTGTGTCGCGAGGCCCAGGCGAAGTCCGGGGCCCCGTCGCTTCCGTCGCAGCCGTGTGAGGAGAAGCGCAAGGTCGGGGCCGAGTTCCCCCAACGTCGTGAGGACGGACGCCTGCTGACGCCGAGACGGAGGTAAGCCCGGAGGCCGAGATCCCCCCTGGTGCGCCCCCTGCTGGTCTGGAAACCACACCGCACTTGGCCCGGGTTGTCCCCTCCGTGGGAATCCCCTCCCCTGCCTGCGCGACGGAGAGACCCCGCCGAGGGATCCTGTCCGTGTCCCCCCTCCTGTGTTACTGAGCGCGGTGCTCTGTGAACTGCACCGGAGCATAGGGACTCGCTCCTCAAGTCCAGTAATCTTCCCCGCTGGAAGCCGTTCAAAGTACTGACAGACATTACTCTCGGGTGGCGCTTCACGCCACCGACTCTGCTTCCTCAGCCGGAGGGACCGGGACGGCGAGTAACCCCATGTGGTATATGCACTGCTCGAAAGTAACTATATGCCAAGGAATGCGAGTAGCGCATTGTGTTATATGCTCTGCTCGAAAGTAATTACATGCCAAGGAATGCGAGTAGCGCATTGTGTTATATGCTCTGCTCGAAAGTAATTACATGCCAAGGAATGCGAGTAGCGCATTGTGTTATATGCTCTGCTCGAAGGTAATTACATGCTAAGGAATGCGAGTAGCGCACTGTGTTACATGTTCTGCTCGAAAGTAATTACATGCCAAGGAATGGGAGTAGCGCATTGTGTTATATGCTCTGCTCGAAAGTAGTTACCTGCCCAGGAATGCGAGTAGCGCACTGTGTTATATGCTCTGCTCAAAGGTAATGACATGCGACTGATTACGAGTCACGCGATGTATTAAATGTTCTACGCAAACGTATCCACATGCAACTGATTGCGCGTAGCGCTATGTTTATATGCCTTGCTTCACAGTACTAGGGGCCCTTGATCACGAGGAGCGCTCAGTTCTACAGGCGCCATGTTAAGTGAACCCAATGTGTCCCCTTTCAAGTATCACGCTTAGTTAGACGGCCGGTTCAGGGAAAGACTTTACGTAAGCGCGCACGGCGCTAGAACAAGGTTAGGCACTGCATAGATATCACCCAGAGTGTCGAATGTAATGTCACAATGGTATTATGATTCATGTATTACCTTGTTATTTCCTGAACTGCATCTGACCAGCTATACTTGGATAAACTTGAAGTATTTGCATAAATTAAACGGTGTGGCGTCCCTTATTGTGTGTGACTCTAGTCCATGAGAAGCGTGTGGTGTATGGTTGCTTAACACATAGCCCTCTGGTTGCCCGACCGGCTCGCGCCACGCTACCGCCTATAGGGCCTGGTGACCCCAGGTTCCTACATTGTTGGCCAGCGGTGGGATCCTTGGGACTTGTGACCATACAGCACCCTTCCGTGAGGCGAAGGGCGCCACAATTAAACGCCTATCCTACATTTTTTTTGTTCCACAGCTCAGAAACCATTGTTGCTGGATCATTAGTTCCACTGTCCAGGTAGAGAGTGCAAGAAGCCTGGTTAGCTATTGACTGTTGCCTACACCCTAGGAATTTTCTCCTTAGTGTCTAGGTCCCCATCTGCCGGAATGGAATCCCGGTTAGCTGACCTCGAGGGGTACACAGCGAAGCAACTAAGGGAGTTCGCGCAGGAGTTGGGGGTGCCTGGGATGCGGAGGGCCAAAGGGCCGGAACTCCGTACCGCCATTAGGGCATGGGTAGAAGCCCACCCAGACGGGAGAGGGGATGAGGGACAGGGGGCGCCAGATGCACCTCAGGAGGAGAGCGCCCAAGAAGTCCTAGACATCGTAAACATAGAGGAGTCTGAAAATATGCCCCCAGGGAGACGTTCTGGGGCCAGTAGTAGGACAGGGTCTAGGAGGAGCGCGTCTTCAAAGGAGTACGAGGACAGAAGGGAAGAGAGGCAATTAAGATGGGAAAGAGCCAGATTGGAACAGGAAAGAGAAAATAGGAAATGGGCAATGGAGGAGAGGAGGATGGCGCACGAGCTTCGAATGAAGGAGTTGGAGCTGCGTGCCCTCCAGATGAATGTGTCCAGTGAGGACACTGGTGGCAGCATACCGGAAGCTCCACAGGAGCTAGAATTTTATTTACCCCAGGATGACATCACCAGGGTGTCTGAGGAGGCATTGGGGTGTGAACCTGAAGGGGGTGGTGCAGGGATCTCCCAACCCAGCGAGGTGGGAGGAGTGGCAGATAGCCCAGCTAGGTCCCAGGGAGAGAGGGTTGTAGGGCCTCACGACCTATCTGTAGGAAGGCGTGAGACGGGGAGGTGTCCCGAGGTGCCCCAACCGAAGTCTCAGGGCCTGGAGAGTTCCGCAAGGGAGCCCCAGGTTGGGAGCCTAGGCTGTCCCGATGTGCCATCCAGTGCAGGGGAGCCCCTAGTGTCAGGAGAACCCAGGGCGACTGTAACCAGTGCTCCTGAGGTTCTGGGGTTGGACCAGTCGCAGGGTTTAGATCCTGTGCTGGGATGCCAGGCTCAGGGGTTGCCTGACCTGGCGGGTGGGGCCTCTGCTAACAGGGTCCCCCCCGAAATTGACTTCCAGGAGTACCTTTCCAGGTGGGAGGGTGCGGAACTCTGGGAGGGGGTGCAGAGGGAGGAAGGTCTCGCCTCGGGCACCGGCTCAGCCTAAGGGTTTAGACCCTAGGTTGAGGGATCAGTTGAAGAGTCAAGGCCCTAGACTGAGGAGGAAGTGGTGGTCTGAGGGTGCCTCGCAGGGTAGGGTGAGGAACCCCAGAAGGAGAGTTAGGGGGAGGAGAGCCTCGCCCCTGAAGGCTGGTCAGCCTAAGGGTGTGAACCCCAGGAGGAAGGACCAGAGGCAGTTTAGGACTGCAAGGAGGAGGACCGGAGTGGTCAACAGGCACTACAGGCCTGGGGCTACTGCCCCCCACTCCGCGAGATCACCCGGGCCAGAGACATCTGGACGGCCCAGGGGCCGGTCCTGGCCACAACTAGCTAGGGAGCCCCAGTGGGGTGGTTTCGTTGGTCCAGGGAGGTTTGTTAGGGAACCATTGGGTTCCAGAGCGGCGGAGAACCTGCGGGTGCTCCTGCCGTTGCGGGCCTGCGTCCACCTTTTCTCGCCCCAAGCAGGGAAGACCATCAAGGCATTGATCGGTCTACCCTGGCTTTCGGCTGGAAGGGGGTTATGTTGGACTTGGCCCTTTTTCCCTCATTTTTTTTGTTTTTGTAATGGTAAGGTGCAGGTGCTTACTTCGCCCAAGATGGCTGCCACAGACCCCTGCTACTGCAGGGTGGTCGTTTTTCATAGTAGCACCCTAGCTGCCAGGAGCTGGCTGGGACCCACAACAATGTTGCGATACCAGCCCGCCTTTTTGTCCCATAGTTAGAGTGGGGAAGCTCCTGGAAGAAGCTGGAACCTTCTAGAAGGGAGGTGGGGTTTTACTTTTGCCGCCTTGGCTAGAGGTCACCTGACCTAGGGCTACTTAAGAGTGGGAGGGAAGCTTTTGTGGTGAGTTGGCCATTGGGGTGAAGCAGAGCTGGAAGAATCCACCAGGAGTGTAGGCGGTAGGGCCTAGCCAGGGACTTATGCCTCTGAGAGTGACAGGATTTAGGTACTGCCTCTCAAGTGAGTGAGGTGCCCTGTGAATCCCACTGATCTTGCCCAGTAGTAGGAGGACCCAGAGACTCTCTGCCAGCCTGACTAGGAAGGACCTAGTCGCCCTCTCCATCCCTACCCCTGTAACAGAACCCCATAAGGGCGCCAGATACATCTGCGCCAAAAGACTTCATCTGTCAACTGAGAACTGAAACCTAACTTTAAGAACTGAGACTGCATGACAAGAGCGAGCTGTAAGCCTTGAATGCCAGAGCTGAGACTGCGTGTCCGAGCTACCCTAGTGAACAAAATACTAAGCCGATTGCCAAGCCACCGGGGATCGACCAGGTACTAGCGCTGTGACCCCCGCGCTCCCTGCCCTGGTCTGGGACCCCCGGCAGCGTGCTCCGCTGAGCACCATATCCCCATCCTTAATTTGAGCCCCCCCCCCTGCGACGACGAAGCCAGCGCGCTCACCGCCGCGGCCTGGAGGCCTGGGAGAGTGCCCTGCTGTGTCGCGAGGCCCAGGCGAAGTCTGGGGCCCCGTCGCTGCCGTCGCAGCCGTGTGAGGAGAAGCGCAAGGTCGGGGCCGAGTTCCCCCAACGTCGTGACGACGGACGCCTGCTGACGCCGAGACGGAGGTAAGCCCGGAGGCCGAGATCCCCCCTGGTGCGCCCCCTGCTGGTCTGGAAACCACACCGCACTTGGCCCGGGTTGTCCCCTCCGTGGGAATCCCCTCCCCTGCCTGCGCGACGGAGAGACCCCGCCGAGGGATCCTGTCCGTGTCCCCCCTCCTGTGTTACTGAGCGCGGTGCTCTGTGAACTGCACCGGAGCATAGGGACTCGCTCCTCAAGTCCAGTAATCTTCCCCGCTGGAAGCCGTTCAAAGTACTGACAGACATTACTCTCGGGTGGCGCTTCACGCCACCGACTCTGCTTCCTCAGCCGGAGGGACCGGGACGGCGAGTAACCCCATGTGGTATATGCACTGCTCGAAAGTAACTATATGCCAAGGAATGCGAGTAGCGCATTGTGTTATATGCTCTGCTCGAAAGTAATTACATGCCAAGGAATGCGAGTAGCGCATTGTGTTATATGCTCTGCTCGAAAGTAATTACATGCCAAGGAATGCGAGTAGCGCATTGTGTTATATGCTCTGCTCGAAGGTAATTACATGCTAAGGAATGCGAGTAGCGCACTGTGTTACATGTTCTGCTCGAAAGTAATTACATGCCAAGGAATGGGAGTAGCGCATTGTGTTATATGCTCTGCTCGAAAGTAGTTACCTGCCCAGGAATGCGAGTAGCGCACTGTGTTATATGCTCTGCTCAAAGGTAATGACATGCGACTGATTACGAGTCACGCGATGTATTAAATGTTCTACGCAAACGTATCCACATGCAACTGATTGCGCGTAGCGCTATGTTTATATGCCTTGCTTCACAGTACTAGGGGCCCTTGATCACGAGGAGCGCTCAGTTCTACAGGCACCATGTTAAGTGAACCCAATGTGTCCCCTTTCAAGTATTACGCTTAGTTAGACGGCCGGTTCAGGGAAAGACTTTACGTAAGCGCGCACGGCGCTAGAACAAGGTTAGGCACTGCATAGATATCACCCAGAGTGTCGAATGTAATGTCACAATGGTATTATGATTCATGTATTACCTTGTTATTTCCTGAACTGCATCTGACCAGCTATACTTGGATAAACTTGAAGTATTTGCATAATTTAAACGGTGTGGCGTCCCTTATTGTGTGTGACTCTAGTCCATGAGAAGCGTGTGGTGTATGGTTGCTTAACACATAGCCCTCTGGTTGCCCGACCGGCTCGCGCCACGCTACCGCCTATAGGGCCTGGTGACCCCAGGTTCCTACAATTACAAAATAGAAGGTAGCAGTAAAAACAAAATGGCCGCTTAATGAAACAAATAAAAGACTATCTCCCCATAGAAATGAAAGAGAAATATTGTAAAAATGTTGAATAAATGTATACAAAATGTTTAAAAATATTGAAAATGTATAACATGCCAAAATAAGTTACTCTAAAGTTTTTAAATTGTATAAAGTATAAATAGTATGAAATATCTACAATTATTTAATATATATTTTTACAAAATTAGATGAAATAATATTAAAAATATGTATATTAAAAAAGTTAGAACATCACAATAAACTGTTAAACAATGTAAAATAATAATGGAAAATGTATAACATACAATAATGTGTATACATAATTTATATTTTTAAATGTATTAAAAAATAAAAATAAATGCTTTATTTACTTATATTTAAGTAAATAAAGCATTTATTTTTATTTTTTAATAAACCGAATCATACAGCCTTTCAACCCGATCATTAAGACGTCTGGAAACCGTTGGAGCAGTCCGAATCAGTTCTGAAAGGCATTTACACAATCCGATCCTTTCAGAACCGAGTCGTACAGCGCTATGGACACGGTTGCCGGATGAGCGATTGCGATGACCGATTGGGACAGCCATTCCGAATCGGTTTACCCCAGACAAAATGACTGCCAGAATCGGTCTTTGGGGGCCCGTAGCAGGCTTCCCCTGCATCCGGAGACGTATGGATGTAGCCCTTGGGGGGACCTACGGGACCCCTCTTCCCAGCCATGCACAAAGTGGTAGGCACCATGGGGTGCCCGCCACAGGGTGCAAGGTTTTCCCAAACCACCCATATTTTCAATGGGAGCCTGTGTTCTCGTTCTGAACACAGGCTCCCATTGAAATCAATGCTAGTCCAACCGAACGTTGCTGGGAAGCATCGTAATCGGTCGTCTGGACTCACAGGACCCGGTTAGTTTGGATACTAATCCGGGCCTGATTTGGTTGGGACAGTTTCCAAACGACATCGTAAACGGGCACCAAATACGTGACATTTACCCACTCCAATCCAACTATTCCATGGAAGGCGTTAGCCTTTAAAGGGGTTACATATGCTATTCCCACTCCCATGTAAACCAATTTGGGGAAAGTGTTGGGTGCTAAAGGGATTACATTTAATATTCCCACACCAGTCTAAACCTATTTGTGGAAGGCATTGGTCACTAAAAGGCTGATGATTACTATTCCCACTCCAATTTATACCAATTTGGGGAAGGTATTAGACACTGAGAGGGTGACTTTCTGAAAATCTCACTCCAATTCAAGCCATTCTGAAGAACATATAGGACAATAAAGATGTATATTTTACAATAGGCTCTACAAATTAAATAATTTTTTTACAATATACATAGTACAGGACTAATTTGCTTTACTATCAAATACATTTTTAAATAATCTAAAAAAAACTAAAAACATATATATACAAATTTAAATATAAAAAAATATATGTTTGTTACTATTAATAATTAAAATACTTTCATTTTTTTCTAACATTCCTAAACTTTAAACCATAAAATAATAAACTCATTATCACAATTTTAAAACCATAGAATGTAAAAATATATTTTATAATTTTATGAATATAAAATATAATTCTTTCATACAATTATACATTTAAAAAAATTCGACATTTAATCTTTTTTTTAACATAAAAAAATTACAAACAAGTGAATTTTTTAATTTTAATAATGAAAATTCAGCGACCACTCTCCGTACTCCCCAATCATCACGCCTTCTGGCAACACCAGTCAGTCCACCATCGCTACTTGGACATTGGTGACGTCCGAAGAGACCACCGTGACCATGAAAGGCATCCACTCAGGGGCCCCCACCGACCCGTACGCACCACACATCTACCACAGAGCCGCCGCCACCATCGCATCAGAACTGCGACGCATCATCAACACCCCTTTCACAACCGACACCTTCCCCGACAACTGGAAACGCGCAAAAGTAAGGCCCCTGCTCAAGAAACACTCAGCAGATCCCATGGAGCTCAAGAACTACCGGCCCGTCTCTCTCCTCCCCTTCACGGCAAAGGTTGCGCAGAAGACCATCAACGCACATCTAACAAAGTTCATCGAAGACAACTCCATCCTCAACCCCTCCCAATCTGGATTCAGCAGCAACCACAGCACCGAGACCACCCTACTCGCCATCACAGACGACATCCGCACCCTTCTCGACCAATGCCACACCGCAGCCCTGATCCTGCTGGACCTGTTAGCAGCTTTTGACACTGTCTCCCACTGCACACTCACCACCAGACTTCACAACGCTGGCATACAAGGAACTGCCATCGACTGTATCCGCTCGCTCCTTACCAGCAGAAGCCAAAGAATCAAACTGCCAACCTTGCTCTCCTAACCAATGGAAATCAACTGTGGAGTGCCCCAAGGATTATCATTCAGCCCCAACCTCTTCAACATCAACATGGCCTCCCTCGCCGCCATTGTTAGAAAGCACGGCTTCAGAATAGTATCCTATGCCAACGACAACCAGCTCATCCTTTCTCTCACCAAGGACACCACCAGACTCAACTTCCAAGAAGCATCCTGGATGAACAACAGCTGCCTGAAGATCAATGCGGAGAAGACGGAAGTCCTCATACTAGGAAACACCCCATCAGCATGGGATAGCACCTGGTGGCTCACCGCCCTCGGCAGCCCCTGACCTCCACGGACCACTCCAGAAACCTCAGCATCGTACTGTACTCCTCCATCTCCATGAACAAGCAGTTCAACGCCGTCATTTCCAGCTGCTTCAACACTCTCCACTACCTCTGAAAGACCATCAAATGGATCTCCCCTGAGTCAAGGAAAACGGTCACCCACACACTCATAACTAGCAGACTGGACTACGGAAATGCCCTCTACGCTGGTATCATCAAGTCCCTACTCCGCAAGTGCCTGATGATACAGAACACCTCAGGAATACTCGTCCTCGGCATCCCCGACATGAACACATCAGCCAACACCTACAGAACACAGGACTGCATACCTCAATGAGAGAATCACCTTCCACGCACCCAACAGAAACCTCCGCTACGCCAACCTCGCCCTCGCTGAAACCCCGCGCATCCGCTGAGCCAGAACAGGGGTAAGAGCCTTCTCCTACGTCGCGGCCAAGACCTGGAACAAGCTCCCTATCAACATCAGACACCCCTCCTCCCTGAACTCCTTCAGGAAGGTTCTCAAGACCTGGCTCTTTTTCTGAACAGAACTGCTGCCTCCCCCACCCCAGTGCTTTAAGACAGTCCCGGGTGAGTAGTGCGCTTACAATTCCCCTGATTGATTGATTTATTGATATGTTTTGATTTTTATTTGAAAAAATACCATTAATATATTTGTTTATTAAAATGAAAATAATTTGTAAAAAATATTAACATTGCAAACTAAATTAAAACATCTAAATGCTTCGTTTGCATATCTTTAATTAAATTTAAAATATCAATTTAAAAAACAAATCCCCACCCTTATCCCCTAAAAACCCAATATCCTGCTGCTAAAAAGTATTATTAAACATCTACATATACAAATGTGAACAATTTCATTGCTAAAAAACACAAATATAAAGAAACAAATACAATAAAATACAGTACAATAAATTACATATTAATTAACACTTACAAACAATAGTCCATACAACAATATTTCCTACATCAACATTTTTTTACAATATTAAAATGACACAAAAAAACTATATTTTTACCTTCGATATTTCTATCAACTGTATAAACCTGACACAATATTTTTTCACAATATATACATTTTTTTATTCTGCCCAAACATCTTTTCCGTTTAGCGTGAGCCGACTCACTGAAGCCTACATTTACTATGGCTAATTTAAAGTGGACATCATTAACTCTCGTCAACCTTGACATGAAAATCACACTATGAGGGATATTTATGAGAGGTTTGTGTCATGCTTGCGCCATGCTATGTAGTACATGCACGACACAACGCTCTTAGTTTTATGAAGCCACATAAAGTCACTGTGCGTGGCTCTAAATGGCTTCATAAATCTGGACTAAGTCAATGCAGAGCAAACTGCTGCGTTACTTACTCTGCCCTGGGTACGTATTCCATGGGCGTTGGAGTGGGTGTTCACGCAACCATGAATTATGACGTATTCCCAGATTTACAAGTACTTGTTAACCTGGGAATATGCCAAAATCTTACGCCTTCCCAGTGGAAGCGTAATGAGGAGAAATATCGTAGTTTCTCCTCGTTTTTTATTCTTTCTATATGTGCTGCATTCTGCAGCAAACATAGAAAGAGGAAAGTGCCTCTCAGAATTGTTTTTTACAGGAAGGTGCCCCCTCCTGCACAAAAAGTCTTTCTACAGAATATGCACCCTCGCACCATGGTGCAAGGGTGCCCGCGTTGGCGCAAGACTACCAACAGTGCCAACGCATGGGGAGAGGACAGGAATCTGCCGTATTGGATAAATACAGCGCATTCCTGCCCTTTCCTTGTGACGCAGCGCAGCGCAGCAAGAGGACCTGCTGCGCTGCCCTGCGCCACACTATTTACAAATATACCCCTATGCGTGTATGTTGTGCAGATTAGTATATATGTAATATGGAAAATAGTGACAGTGTGTCACCGCTTGTGTGAGGGAAAGGTTCCCTGGTGGCTCTACTGTCCCCGTTCTGAGTTCCTAAAGATGCTCCTGGATGCAGTTTTCCTTGGCAAACCCCAAAGCTGCTGGCTTTGTCCGCGGTGGTCTCCCCTGTCCCAGCTGCCCTGAACACCTTCTGGCGTTGCTCAGAACTGAATTCAAGTGACGTCTGGCGGCAGCGCTCAAGGAGGGCGGGCAAAGATGGCGCATTCCTGTGCTGTAAACTGATATTACTACAGTGACTGAGGCAGAAGGCGACACGCCAAAGCTTTCAGCGGCAGTCTATCAAACGACTGACCTCAACTCAGAGCAGCAGGTAAGTCTCATAAATCAGAGAGATACAATTTCATGAAAACGAATTCCTCTGCGACAACTTCTCACTGAAATGAGCAATTCTGGGGCCTCGGCTGATGATGACAGACTGCACAAGGAAGGGAACCAAACCCTCAGCAAGTGAAACCCAACAGATATGGCCACTCTGTGTAAAAGAATCTGCTCGAACCTTGAACAGAACCACAAGTGCAGGAGAATGACCTCTGACCTCTCTATATATGAGTGATTCTGGATTTCCATTACTAATTGTGGAGTTCTAGCCCCACCGGTATTCATGTGTTGACCTACAGCAGGGCACGTGCACTTCGGATGAAAGGATTACATTAAGGATGTTGGACATGAGCAGCTACGTTCCCATCTGTTTTAAATCGCTGTCGAAGTGTAACTATAGTCAGATGTCCCGCCTAGCAATGGCGGCATTTCCTGCTGAAAGGAAATTAGAACATTCTCCTCTACAGCTTAGGGATCCAAATACCCTCCAGTGGAAGTCAGTAAACCCCCCACTGCAGGCTGACTGTGCACTGCAGCTCATTATTCAATGTATCCGGCACAACTGCTACTGTAAGGGGTCCTAGTTCTGGTCGCTGCCACTCAACATCCTGCATCATAGAGGGTTGGATTTCTGATGGGACATCCTTGAAATACACAGCTGTCACTGGTGCTCGCCCATTCGACATCTAGTGCAGGAGGGAGAGCGTTTTCCTGCTGTCATGCACTGCCCCTTTTTATTAGCTTTAGCTGTGTGTTATCCAGACCTTTTGTTTACAAATCACTATATGTAGGGGGTTGGGTCAGACCCATTCTTCATGATTGGATGGCTTTGTTGTCTATCTCACTTCTCTGCTTGTCTCATCCAGGCAGGGCCGGACTGGGAACAGAAACCGGCCCTGTCAAACTGCTCAGCTGCCCCCCCCCCCTCCCTGGGGTGAGGGGGAGTGCAGCCGAGCAGTTTGCGAGGTACGGTTTCGGTCTATGTTGTAACTGGGGGCTGATATTGCCGACCCCCGGTAACAAAAACGGCCCCCAGGGGGCCAAAACCGGCCCCCACCCTAGCGGCCTACCGGGGAAACGCCCGGTGCCCGCTATGGTCAGTCCGGCCCTGCATCCAGGAGAATTCTGATCACATTTGTTTTTACAAATCCCATTCAAAGAAGTCTTCCATGAATGTGTCCATCCATGGCGGCCATCTTTGAACATAATTCATAAACATTTTTGTGCTCTAGAGAAGCCAGTTGCAGGGCACAGTATGAGAGAGAAGATCCAATCTGATTAATTTCCCTTCTGGCTATGACCCCGACTAAAGTCTTGCAGCCATTGAACTACTCAAGTTGGATGGCACAGTGACTACTCAGAAGACAGTGGTTCAAGCAGTTGCTCCAGCCATATGCAATATCATTAATCTGTGATCAACACCTTTCTCAAGAAATTATGTACTTGATGGATGCATCTTGAAGAACTACAGGCCCACTACCCTTGTCCCAGTAGTTTTGACAGTCATAGATAATCACGGCTTATTACAGTTTTTGAAGATAATTGCCGCTTGATAGGTCATTCGGGGGCATACTCACATTGCATGGTACAAAGACAATGCTCCTGGCTGCCTTGGAAGAACTGTGACTGTCTCAAGATGAGCTTCTTCAATGGCACTTCGGCTGCTGGACCAGACCCCTGCTTTTGATATGGCAGATAGTCCATCTTGGTCAGATGTCTCTCCAGTGCTAAGTTTGTAAAAATAGAAGTGCCTGTGCCCACATTTTCCATAGGGCGTCACTACCCAGTTCCAATATTGTTGTTGCATGCTTCCTCTTACTGCAGTGCTTAATTCGAGCCAGTGCTGGCCGGTGGGGACCGCTGACACTCATTTTCCTCAACAGACCTTGACCTAGAGCAGAGCAAGAGAATGGAAAACAAACGCAGGGCAAAGGAGGAAGAGAAAGACGGTAAAACTGCCACAAAGAAAGAAAGCGCCAACATGCAAGAGAGAGATAAAGGGACAGGGAGTGTCTGGTAGTGGCTTACAGAGGCATTAGGAGGGTTCAATACATCGCATTCGCCCTCCCACATATAATAGCAATGGCTGGGCTTCTGATCACAGCTTTGGGCACCAGCATACAAATTAAGCACTGCCCAACTGTATATGCAGAGCATTGTACGACCCGTTCTGTGCATTAGAATCCTTCCATGCACACATGAAACAGGGATTTCTCTGAGGTAGGAACAGTGGGGCTTGCAGTAGGTAACTGCAATTGACCCTCCTTACTTTTCCTTATAGGCCCACTAGAGTGCGGTTCTGGAGTTGCCTGGCTCCTCTGACACATTACAAGTGCCATCTTGAAAAGGCTTTAGAGTCTGTTGCTCCTTGTTTTTAGTTTATGATTTGCTTACCTTTAAACCGTATTATTTCAGTTTGTATTGTTTTTGCCAGTAGTGTTTGCCTGCAAGGGAGCTTGTGACAGAACCATTGGGGTTACTGGACCTCAGTTTGACCTTTTATTTTACACTCATCATTTTTAGCCAAGTCACAATGTGCCATGTCACCACGCCCCCACCTTGAACACTGGCCTTGAAATTGACTGCCACAGCACGTCTGCACAGCTCCTTTCTTTTCCAACTCCAATAACTTCAACAGTAGGAAAAGTATTGGATTGCGGAGAGGTAAAATGTACTATTCCCACTCCAATAAGTGCAATGGTAGAGAAAGTGTCAGATTGCGGAGGGGTAAAATGTAATATCCCCACTCCAAAGAGTGCAACAGTTGAGAAAGTGTTGGATTGTAGAGGGTTAAAACTTACTATTCCCACTACAATCAGTGCAACAGTAGGAAAAGTGTTAGATTGTGGAGAGGTAAAATTTACTATTCCCACTCTAGTCAGTGCAATGGTAGGGAAAGTGTTGGATTGAGATGGGATGACATTTACTATTTCCACTCCAATGAGTACAACAGTAGGGAAAGTGTTGGATTGTGGAGGAATAAAATTACTATTCCAACTTCAGTTAGTGCAACAGTAGGGAAAGTGTTGGATTGCTCAGAGGTAAAATTAACTATTTCCACTCCAGTCTGAGCAACTGTAGGGAAAGTGTTATATTGCAGAGGGGTAACCGTTACTATTCCAACTCCAGTCAGTGCAACAGTAGAGAAAGTGTCAGATTGCGGAGGGGTAAAATGTAATATTGCCACTCCAATGAGTGCAACAGTAGAGAAAGTGTTGGATTGCAGAGGGTTAACACTTACTATTCCCACTACAATGAGTGCAACAGTAGGGAAAGTGTTAGATTGCGGAGGGGTAACATTTGCTATTCCAACTCCATTCAGTGAAACATTAGAAACAAACAAATTCTCTGCAACACAATAAAATATTTCCAAAAACATAGTAAACAAATACAAATATATTTTTATATTAATAATCAAATAAACTTACTACACATTACAATGTTAAATATATTTCATAACTACAAATATTATAATTAAAATGCAAAAATACTTTTCATTTAAATAAAAAAAAAAAAAAATCATTTATTTACAAAAGGTATTTATTAAATAATTTTATTTTAGGTCATTGCCACCTTATGCCCTTACAAAACTCTCAACCCACACCTAAAATGTAAGAAAAACAATTATTGCACAATTAACATAATGAATTGTTCATTAAATAATAATTATTAATTAAAAGCTAAATATTAATTACGGATAATTAATCTTCTTCCCACCCTGTACCCTTATAGACCCCACAGCATGCATATAAAATAAAAATAAAAACAATAATTGCACATTTAACATAATTACCAGTTGAATAATAAATATTAATAACTAATTATTAATTGATTAGATTTCATTTACTTCTAGCCCTTTAAACCCCACAACCCACACCTAAAGTTAAAAAAATATATTTACTCAATAAACATAATTAATTATCAATTAAATAAATAATATTAATTAAAAACTAATTATTTATTACAAATAAATGACTTCCCACCTGTACCCCTGAAAACCTCACAACTCACACCTAAATTTTAACTGATTATTATTAAATTTTGAATGGACATAGACTGTGACGATCTCACGGGTATACTTGCAGCTTCTGAGTAATGATTGAGGTGGAAACACTAAAAGGAATTTTGGAGTGGTACTAGGGATGCGGCGTGTGTCATTCTAAATAGTTTTCATTAGACATTATTTATAGTGCCCTGAAGAATACTTTGTGATGGACTAAACGCGTTGGCTGCACCTTTTTTATTTAATCCAGAAGAAAATGAATAAAGAATTTCCTGTTTACATTGGGAACCATAGAAACTGGATTTTTTTTATTTTTAATTCCTTAACTGTAGTGTTATTATATTTCCTCTCATACTGTGCAACTTTGTAGAAAATGTTCAAAACAATGATGCCATCCAGCTTCTAGAAGTGATGGTTAGCATAGGCTCAGTTCTACTTGTTAAGGGAGCCACCCTTACAGCAGGCCATCCGCTAGATGGAATTTCCTCTGACAACCCCTTTCTTCAAACTCTCCCTTTCCTTCTTCTAGATTGATCAAACCATCCTGCAGTCAGGTTCATGCTTAAACTCCACTCAGACGTACCTGCCCCTGTTTGGTCAAACTCTTCTAAATTCTCACCCTTGTCATACCATCTCATCTGAATCCTTGGAATCATCTTTACCACAAACCCCCCGCTACCTCACAAGGACCTCGATGAGGCTGCCAACTATTATCATCACTGGATTGACTCACCCTTAATCTTATAACATCTGCCAAAAATCACAAGAGCCATAGAAGCACGCTCATTGAGCCATAGTTCTCAGAAAGTTTTAGACTCCAGAAGCAGACCTGTCACAGGCTGGAAAGAAAATGGAGGCTAAACTATGGCCCCACAGAGGGGGAATTGTACAAGCGCTCACTAGCAGTCTGCAAAGAACGTATCCTCAAGGAGAAAACCTGCTTCTAGACCCACAAAATTGAAGCCTCTAAAAATTAATCCAAAGAATTGTCTGCCAAGGTTAAAAAACTTACAAAGCCCCCAAAAACAAAGATACTAAAATCAGACTAGCCTTTTGCAATTCCTTAGCATCCTTCTTTCAGAATTAGGTGAAGGCAGTCTATAGCCATTTCTCAGCAAGTCACATATCCTGTCATGCCTCTGCTGTAGATACTCCATCAGGGAACTCTTGCTTGCATTCCTCCAGTACACCTCTCAAGCTCACTGATCCCGCAAGAAATGTAACCTCCCATGAGCCCGCTTCTGCTGAGTCTTCTTCTACACTGTCTACTTCCGCACCTCTTGACAGTACAGACACAATATTTATTTTCCCATCTCTCGCATAAATCTCTCATTTCCTGCCAAAATTGTTGAAAAGGCCAGAATGCAGAACTAACATCCTTTATTGAGAAATTCGTACACCTTGACTCTACCCAGTTCAGCTTCAGAAGCCACCATAGTATGGAACTTGCTCTCATCACAGCATCCGAGCATCAGAGCAAATCAGGCAGACTGTCGATGCAGGAGGCAATGCGTCTCTAGTTCTTTTTGATCTCTCTGCAGCTTTCGACACGGTCAATCATAACATTCTCATAGACCGTCTTGCCTCCATTGAGATCCAGGGTCAAACACTCACTCTCCTTAAATGAACAGTTTGTTGCTCTTGAAGATTTTAACTCACCTACCTTCACACTCCCTTGCCTGGGGTCATCCCTGAGCCCTTCCCATTTCAACATTTATGTCACCCCTCTAGCCAAATTGATCCAGTCTTCTGGGTTCTCAGTAGTGTCCTATGCTGATGATACCCAAATTGTCCTAATGATGGCTGGCGAACCACCTGACACAGCTACTCACTTTCACGACTGTCTGCTTCCTGTAAAAAATGGATGTCTCTGAACTACCTACAACTCAACTCCAGTAAAATAGAGGTCCTAATTTTTGTCAAAACAGTCTCCTCCTGGTCCCCAGTCTGGTGGCCGCAAGAACTTGGCTCTCTTCCTACACCTGTTAATAAAATGAAAAACGTTTGCGACAGCAAACTCTCCTTTGAGGGCCATGTCAGCACTAATACTTCTGCCACTTTCTATACTTTCACCCTCCTCAGAAAAAGCTTTACGTTTATTTAACCTATCTTGCAGAAAAACATGCTTCAGCTCTTGTACTATCTAAAGTTGACAACTGTAATATCCTATTTGTCAACATCCAGCAAGAAATGCCTCTACAAAATCCAGATCCTACAGAATGCTGCTGTCTGCCTATGTTTTTTATATGGCTGGGTTCAAACTGGAATGGCATGGTGAGCAGAAAAACGATGGATTGAGGCCCAGATCTCTGTACTGGGGTGAATGTATGACATTGTTCTGCATTCTGCCCATCAATTGTTGTTTTGCAATTGTCACCCAGAGGGGGATGGGTATGCCCAGACGTGGGTCCCGTGCTCTCTATACAACTGGAGTCAAGCTAGCCTGGCTGATGAGGGGTGAAACTCCGAAACCGGTCCTATGATGCTTGTTTCCAGTCTAGGGTGCCGGGAGGACCAGGCCTGGCAGATCGGGCTGGGCTGTTCCCATTGGGCACAGGGTCAAGACTGATTTGCATATGGCTGGGTTCAAACTGGAATGGCATGGAGAGCAAAAAAAACGATGGATTTAAGTACAGATCTCTGTACGGGGGTGAATGTATGACTTTGTTCTGCATTCTGTCCATCAATTGTTTCTTTTGCATTTATCACTCCAAGTGGGACGGGTATGCCAAGACGTGAGTCCCGTGCTCTATATGCCACTGGAGTCAAGCTATCCTGGCTGAAGAGGGGTGAAACCCCGAATCCGTTCCTAGGATGCTTGTTTCCAGTCCAGGGAAGAACTGGCCTGGCAGTTCGTGCTGGACTGTTACCATTGGGCACAGGGTCAAGACTAATTTGCCTATGGCTGGGTTCAAACTGGAATGGCATGGTGAGCAAAAAAACATTGGATTTAGGCCCAGATCTCTGTACGGGGGTGAATGTATGAAATTGTTCTGTAATCTGTACATCAATTGTTGTTTTTGCACCCGCCTACTTTTAGGCATTCCTAAATATGAGTCTGTCTCCTCTCCACTGAATCTTCTCCATTGGCTTTCAGTCAAGAAGCTCATTGATTTTAAAGCCCCATGCGTTGCCTTTAGGGCACTTCATGGCACTGGCCCGGATTTCTTCAAGCAAGGTTTCCAATGGAACATGCCATCTAGACCACTTCGTTCGGCCTCAGCTTACAGTCTCATAGTCCTTAAATTCAAAAAGTCTTGCTGGGGCGGAATAAACTTTGTCGTGGGCACAGCCAGACTCTGGAATTCTCTCCCCTGGGAACTGAGAAGAAAAACAGATCTGTTGGATTTCAGAAAAGCCCTCAAAACATGGCTTTTCCACCAATAACTATTTATTTTCCCGTCAGCAGTTTACCTTCAGTGAGATTAGAGCTTAGGCACCTCCGGGTATGAGTGCGCTGTACAAATCCTATTTTCTTTTTATTGGTTTAATTTAAATTAATTTCAGTACAGGGGAAAGGGCAGAGAGAGTTTAATACTCTGGCTACTATGTATGTGTATGCAAGGGAAGAGGACCAACAGGTTCTAGAAATAAGGATGATTTGAATGCCTTGGGAGAGTACGGGATTCTCGCATTAGAAGGGCATGAATGGAAGAGCATGCGTTTCAACATTAAGAGCAGTGCACATGCATGTGTGTTTGATATGTGTGAAGGCCCTTGTATGTGAGAGGAGCAGAGGTTGTCGGCATTTAGAAAGGCATACTTACATTTGTAGAGCACAAGGGTTCCCTGTATTAGGTCATCGGCCATGCAGGACAAAGGATAATGGGCCACTCTAATAAATACCAGGCCTGAAGAGGCTCTGGGTCATTGTTTCCTACTGTAATAAGTGTGTGTGTCCACCATGGGACTAAAAAACTGCTGAAAGTGGGGACCCCCCTCTGTTTTGATATCTTTCCTTTAAAATAACGAGACAAGGTGAAAAATATAATGTCTCTGACCTCTTAAGTCTGATTGGATCCAGTGCCAAAAACAAAACAGCCCTGGCAATTCAGTTTTGCCGGCAGCTCTGGGGGTTGCTATTGAGAAGCACTGGCCCAAGAGAGGGGAGGCGGGTAGTGTGAAACACTGCTGCCGCTTTTGTTACAGAGGGCCAATATTACAGCACCGCTGCAAAACCATCCCCCTGTAACAAAAGCAGTCCTCACTCCTCCAAAGCCGCGCCCCATCCTTCCAGCCCACCGGGAAAACGTCTAATGCCTGCTACGGTCGGTCCGGTCCAGTTTGGATACCTTGAGTAAACACTTCATCTCCTCATAGGGGCCTTATTTATGAGGCATTGCAACAGTTTTGCGCCGCCGTTGCGTCACTTTTTGTGACGTATCAGCGGTGTAAAACATGCGTCATGTTGCGACATATTTACGTAGTGACGCATTCAGGCAGATGTGTGACTTTGTAAACCCCTGCGCTACATTATACTTGCGTCCGGTATAATGTATGGAAGGTGGGCATGAGATTTCGCTGCGCCACTTCTAGGACGCCAATGCATCAAAACCTTCCTCCTGCCTCATGGCAGGCATAAGGGTGACGCAGGCCCTTTCACATGGGACTTGCCCCATGTGAACGGAACATTGCTGGAGTTGTGTCACGCTTCCGGCACAACTCCAGCAGTGCGCCACTTATGCACTGACAGATATGTCAGTAATACTGATGTATACTGACGTATCTGTCATTCCTTGCGACATGATGCGTCATATTTTAAATATGACGCATCATTGTAAATATGACGCATCATTGGTGTCGCAAGGAGGGCGTAGTGAGAAGTGTCACATTGCTGCTTTCACGCAGCGATGCACCACTTCTCATAAATGAGGCATAGGATGTTTTGCGTGTCAAATCTGCATAGCACCTTACACCATAAAAGAGAGAACGAAGGGAGGGGAAAAGACAGAGTGAATGATAAAGCAACCGAGAGAGAGAATGCGAGGGAATGGCCGAGAGAAGGACAGCAAGAAAAGAGAGAGAAACAAAAAAGTGAAAAAGAGAGATAATTGAGTGAGATTTCTTTGTAGTCTCGTGGCCTGCTGTGTGCATCAACCTTCTACTCCCTAAGGAGGGAAGAATCTTCCAAGCAGAGGAAACCTGGGGATGTTTATAAAAGGGTCACATTGTTGAAATAAATAATGATGAAGTCACTAAGCACAGTTTTGGCCTCTTAGAACCACTGAGAAAAAGAGTAACATTGTGCCGGATGTAGGAAACACTAGTTGTAAAATACTGGCAAATAGCGACCAGTGTGGTATTTTACAAACCAATCTATAAACTAAAAGGTTGGTTCACAAAACACCAGTTCGTAATGGGTCGAATTCAACCGACGGCATGAATATTAATGAAGTAGGTTACAAATTGCGGCTCACAATGAACTGCAGACATCACAGGGAGTGTGGCCTGTGAGGCGAGCTGAACTTTCATGACAATAATTGCTTTTACATAAAGCAAACTCTTTTTTTTAAATGCAACCCATTTCCCTTAAAAGGAAATGGCATGCCTTTTAAACAACAAAATAAAGTGTAAAGAAAATTTGTAAAAGTAGGCATTGATCCCAAATATTTTTTTCAACATTCTCAAAGGTGAAGAGGTCCCACGGCAATCCCTTCCTGTTTGAAAATGGCATACTACTGCCTTTGAGTAGTCGATAATATAGTAACGTTTTTCCGACAGATTTTGGTCACAAAACATTAATACATATCGGACCTGATGTATAACTCTTCCATTAGTGGAGAAGTGTGGCTCAATGATTAGAGCGGCAGACCCTGATGCAGAAGTTTAGCCTGGGACCAGGGTTCAATTCCCCACCTCAGCGGGTCTTGGGCTCAAAAATTCCACGGACCTGATAATTCTTGCCTCGGTGCCATTGCAATCATGGAGTCCCACTCTGCAACTCTGGGCAATAGCTTGCTTAATCTCCACAATGCTAAGGATGCCTGGCCTCCACCTTGGGGAGTGCCCAGGAGTGGATGCCTCACAGGGAAAGCCGGGATGGGTTCCACAGTGGTATTCGTACAAGCGCCTTGAGACCCTTGTGGGTGAGTAGTGCGCTATACAAGTATCAATTTTCATTTTTTTACATTAGCAAAAAGTGGTTGCAGGTTGTTCTCTGAATTTTTGTGAATGGAAAGGGATTTTGCGCACGGACCAATCTATTAACAGATTGCTGCCCAAAATTCCAACTCGTAGTGGGTCGCTATTCGACCTACTACATTCATATGCATGATGCAGGTCACATATTGCAACCCACTACGATTGGTGAGAGTCAAAGGCATAGTGGCCTGCTGGGGTCAGCAGACCAGCATGTTCGTGATTGCATTTTAAATAAAGCAATCTTTTATATTTTGAACAGCAGCCTGTTTTTCTAAAACGAAAACAGGATGCATTTTTTTAAAAAGAGGAAAAGTTAAACAAGCCTATTTTAGTAGCAGGCTCTGGTCCCATGGTACATTGCTCACCCCTAACAACGTGTTGTCAACAATCTCAAGGGAGAAGAGATCGCCTGGGAACCCTTTCATGTTTGCAAATAGCTTACCATCAATTTTGAATCAATGGTTAGATATTAATGTTTTTCGACCGGATTTCGGTCTCAAAATATTAATACATACCGTCAGAAATCAGTATTTGGAAGGGACGCCCTTTGAAATTGCAGTTCCTTAATGTATATTTAATCCATTTCACGATTTGGAACACCTTTTCTGAATCAGTAATTAGGTTTAGCACATTATAAAAAATGTTTTAACTTTCGCAAATCTTCAAATTTACCGAATCTGAGCGTTTGCAACCATTAAAACACTTTGAACATCAGGCCCATCATTCTGAATCGGTATTTGAAGATGATGCTCTAAACACGCGCCTTCCATATATAATTCAGCATGTAGTTGCAAAACCAAATTGCCATTCGGTAACATGTTACTGAATCATAATTTGGGTTTGTTACTAACCGAAAGGCCATTTTGCAGTTGCAAACAGCAAGATTCTGTAAAATCAGACCTTTTATGAATGCAAAAAAGTATTTTTACATCTTGTGTAATGTATGGCCTACTATGGACTCTGGTAAACAGCATGTAGCTTAGCACATTTCCTTATGTTGTAGCAGGCCCTGCCTTCCAACACATACTCTATAGCCGCACATTTAGTGCTTCCTATCTGTAAGCCAGTGACAAGGTGAACGGGGCTGTTAAAAACAGCCAACGTTATGCCATATCGATGGTTTGTGTATCGTCCATCATTAATTTGTTAAAAAATTAAGTGCCGGGGCTCTCGTCAGAAAGCCGCTTGCACCAGTCCATTTCTCCTGTTAGCGCCGCCTAAAACACAACCAACTACTAACCATGAAAGTGGGAAGAGGATGTGGTGTAATGGCCAAAGCTGCTGACTTTGGAGCTGGGCATCCAGGTTTGAGTCTCGGTGATGGCTCAACATTCTGTGATTCTGGGCGAATCAATGTCCCCATGCCTATCAGAAATTAATGTGTCCTAAATTGGTACTCATGAAAAGTGCCGGTGTTGTTGATTAAGTGCCGGTGCTGAGCACCGGAATTCACAGGCTCAAATTAAGCACTTGTTACGTCACCATAGATATGCTTTAAAGCACTAAGGGCAATTCATACCAATAATGTAAGCACTACAACATGGTGTATAGTCAAAATACAGCTATTACATGGCAAATACCCTTCAATTTACACTTACATCACGCAGCCTCTCTTCCAGTGGCTCCTCCCAGATGCTGCAGTGCTTACACTATCAACACACCAGGCAGCATTTATGTATTTCTTGACTGCCTCTTTGATGGTATAAATGACTGGTTTGCCTGATTCTAACTTTAATATTAGACCTGTAAGGAAAGTAGTTTCATGGCAGCTCTCTGGCTGCTGCTGGACATGGACAGGGGTGCGGGACAGTGACACAGGGTAAAATGGTGGGTACTCTCTGCCGAATGATGTGTTGACGGGGGCCCTAAGACTCCCAAATGTCAGAGAACTTCATAGTCCTCAACCTGAATGGGGAAGCCGCTGCACCACAGAGGCTGCCGGGGTCTGTGTTATGCCCCTGGTGAGGGGTGTTGGGGTATATCTATGAAGGGGTCAGGTAGGTGGATGGCTGGCATCCATAGGGTCATTTAGAGTCTGCCACCCATCAGGAATTGATATCTAGGGTTGCACATTAAGCACCAGGCAGCATGCAGGAGGCCAGACAGGCACCACTGATGTGTTATGTCAAGGTCCCTGTGCCCCCACACATCTTACCCCATGCTCATCTCTGTATCTCTGTGCAGCCTTTCTGTGTCCCCATGTGAGGGTATCTATGCCCTCACATTCCATTGCTCAGCTTCCCCTTTACCTGTTTTAACTCTAGCACTGCACACCTGTGGCCTCCATTCAGCTATTGGGAGCAGGAGAAAGCCCACATTAGGTGACTGAGAGGCTTGGACTGGGTGGGTTCCTCAGAAGGACTCACTCTGCAGATGCCCCTGCTCAACCCTGACTGCGATGCATCTCAGCTACTATTAAAATATTTCAAACAATCCTTTATAGGAATTTTGTAGCCAAAAAATACCCAGCTGGGTCAAGAGCACTATAATGGCATTCTCGAAAGTGGACATGATATTAAAACAATGAAAGAGTAAATTAGCAAACTACAATATAACTAAGTTTCTTCACATCTCAGATGTAACAAAATGAAAATCGTTGATAGAAAGACATATGGACAACAGTGCTATGGAGGCCACCCACCCTGGAGAAATTACAATATGGAGTGAGGTTTGGAGTTAAAATTAAGATGCAGTGAGAAGAGGAAAGAATAGAAGAAGAGCAGAGGGTGGGAGGATATAGGGAAGGAGAGGGCGAGGTAGTCGGAGCGAGGAGCAAGCTTTACGTAGGCTAGGCTTAGACTGCCTGAGTATTGGAACTCTCTGGTTGGGTCTTCCAGGTGTCAATGTGTATATTTAAATCTTTGCCAACAACAGAACTTCAGGGCTCCTCTATACAGCGTGTGTTCTATGGACCAAGACAAGTTTGACCTGAAGGACCAGTTCTCACCCCATCGGTGGTGGGAGTGACCTCCCACCCAAATTGTTGATACCAAAATGGGGAATGAAAGAGATATAATGTAGAGCAGAAAAAACACAGGCACAAGTGTGAAGATTAATTATGCATTAGGTAATGGTATGGTGTGTCAGTTCCATACTGGAAGTCAAGACACTAGACAGTCAGGTCAGCCGATTACCAAGCTGTGGATCAGCCACTCATTATACCCTGCCAGTATGGGGGTAAAATATGGACAAGGAGAAACAGGGACAGTTTGACGAAGGGAATCAGTTCTAAGTGGCCCATCAAGCCCAAGAATGCCCACATTTTGTTAAAAGTGGGGAAAACGAAACGCGATGGGTGGATTCCTTGAATTAATCTCACAAACTGGTAATACGTTTGGGCTGCAATCCAGTGCATCTTTTTTTATTCAGCCTGCCACCTAAGACATGGACCAGTCATATACAAATCAGCAATGGTCCTGCTCCAATAGGAAGAGTCTAGCCCAAGCTGTCAGACCATGTCCCCTCTGTACTGGAACACAAGCAACGTCAGACCAATTACAGTCAAATTAGGATTCACTAGTAGGGTGCAGCTTGAGTCCATATTAAAATCAGCCTTGGTCCTGCTCAAATAGAAACCATCAACTGCTAGGTCAGATCACCTCGGAACAGGTACACAAGAAACCGCAGACCCATTTCAGCATCTTTGGGCCTTGTCAATAGGCTTCAGCCTGAGTTCTATGGTACAGAGGAGACAACTCACAGATGCACACAGCTGTAGCTCTTTGGATATTGCACTGTAGGAAAAAAGTGATGGGAGGATTACACAAATTCATCTGCCACTGGTATTTACTCTGGGCTGCAATCCAGTCCCTTGTTTGTTTCCCAGCATGAAAGCCCAGGCAACAACAAGCCATCTGCAAACCAGGTCCACTTATAGAGCTAGTCCTGTCCCCTCTGACCAGATTCGGCCCATCTGGGCCTCGTCAGAAGAGGACACTATGGCACTTAGCACAGGACCCACATCTGGTAAACAAATGCTACAGGCGAACCTTAAATATAAATAAAATAAATAAATATGTGTCTCCACACAGGAGCCGCTCTGGGGGGAGTCGGGTAGACTGATATATATCGACTGAGTGTCACAGTCCAGACAGAGCCTTTTTTTAGTTGTAGTGTACTTCGCAGAGCAGGACAGAACAATAGGAGGTTACATTATAGAAGGAGAGGCAGGGGGATTGGAACAGAAGGCTCTAGGGGGCAGGCTTGGGGCTTCACAGATCAAAGGGTTTGGGGGGGCAGAACTGAGGAAGAATCAGGCCATGGTTGAGGTGAGCAACTCATATAGTTGAGGTGGATGACTACTGTGTTTATTAGTCATATATAACCAGGCTGCTCAATTACAAGGCAGCAAATAGAAGTCACAAATAAGTCAACGAATGGTATAGAATGGGCCAGCTGCAAGCCCCTGGTTACACACTATACAAGCCTGAGCTCATGTGCTTCCAGGGCCCACACTGTCCCCGAGAAACCTAAAAAAGAAGCAGTAAGTCGGAATGCGTCTGATTCACAGCAGAAGCGTATTCAATAGAGTGGGAGCATGAAATGTAAATCAATGATTCCTCCCCCTTTAAATTCCAATTTAGCAATGATCAGTAGATTATTCAAGAACTGGCCTCGCCTACAGGTGGGCTCAACAGAACATTGTTCAATATTTGGCAGATATCTCGTCTGTCCACCTCTGAATTCACGCACCCCATTTAGAATTCAAGAAGTGGTGGACATTGGCAGCTGTGGCTTTGTGGACACTCTCTAGGAGTTCCTGGCACTGACTGGAAAAATGAGATGAGAGAATAGCTCAATTAAGGGGACCCCTTGTACATAATCTAGAGATCACTGTGGTCCCTACTGAACCCAGTGTACCACACGTGTGGGGTCAACTCCAGTCAACCACAACAGTGGAGGTCTAGCTCCAGAAATTACGTAGGTAGTGAACCATCTGCTATTCCTCCATGACATTGCGTTGTTGTTTTCCCCAAAGCGGCAGGAGTTGTTTCAAGGAAAAATGCTCCCTGTAAGGTCAACAATTCTAAATTCGTAGGCTCAGCTTCAGCAGGTCTGGCAGGAGTGTGGTATCCACCACAGTGTTGGCTTGCTTGCCTGGGCGCCAAATGATAAACGAGGTCAAAAGAATTAAGTATAAGGATCTGAAAAGACGCAAATGTGAGCATTTATTTCTGCAATCTCAAAAGGACCAGGTCCCCAAGAGGATTTTGAACTTCCTGCAGTCAGTGTAGCTATAAGGTGGCAGATCAAAATAGAGGAATTTCTTCTTTTTTTTCACCGCAACTCTACAATGTTTTGTGGGTATGTATGGGTGGGCTTTGCCCAACTATAGTAGTATTCAGACCCCGACCTGAGAAGTCATACCTAAAACAGCATTGTATGTTTCCTCACACTTTTAATTTTTTCCAATAAATTGTCATGCTGCAGACTGGTTTGTGTTCAGGTTTATTCAGATATGTTGGTGGTGAGTGGGTCCGGAGAGGAGGGGGCCAACTTTATTTTGGTGAATTTTCAAAATAAGAAACTCGCTTTTGATTAAACATTTTTAGGTATGTCAGCAGAAAATCCCAGAAAAAGAGGAATCAGGAGAAGGCAAACAGCACAAGAAAAGCAGCTGAAGAGAAAAGGATGCAAAAGGAGTGGGGTATGAACTGTCGTTGTAGGCTGTTGTAGTGGCAGATCTACTAGAGCGTATATAGGAGTAGTGGTAGACATACTAGCTTGTGTAAACAGAGGAAGAGGTGCTAAGGTATATTGACGGATAGCTTTCTAGGTTATATACATGGACGTACAGGTACTAGGGATATATAGACACAAGAGGTTAATGTACCATGGCATAGTGAAAAGAACTAAGGTATGGCTAGGGGTAGATGTTCCCAGGTATATGCAAGACTAGAAGAAACGGTGTGGAGATTTTAAGAAGTAACCAGCGGCAGAGATACCTGGGTACGAATCACTGACATAATATTGAAAACAAAAATATGGATGTCAAAATATCGATGTAAAAATATCGATCGTCAAAATATCGACATTCTGGTGCCGATTCGGATCCTGGAAAAATTTCCCCCGTCCGAATTGAATCTGGACTTTTTTCCATCCGAATCGTACAAGAAGCGTACAAACTGCCAAGTACGATTCGCATGGGAAAAACTCCATACGAATCACATCCGGAAAAGTTCCCCACACGTCCTCGGGTCGGAAATTGTGTCCGACACATCCCCGGACGATTTACCGTACTATTCGGAAAAATGAAGTCCGACCGCGCAAGTCCGATCACTCCCGTCCTTTCGATTTCACAACTGTATGGAAAAAACACCGTACAGACCGAACTCCCATAGCAACCATGGAGACACGTGCCCGCATACGCGCCGAACATCCCACCACAGACCCCGCATGTACGCGCAAAATGCCCCCCAGCCGCGGATGTACGTGCCGAACCCCCACCAGTGTATGCATGGAACGTACCCCCACCCATGTATGCATGGAGCGTATCAACTCCCCACCCGTGTATGTACGGACCGTACCCCCACCCCAGCCGTGTATGTACGGACCGTACCCCCACCCCAGCTGTGTATGTACGGACCGTACCCCCACCCCACCAGTGTATGTACGGACCGTACCCCCACCCCAGCCGTGTATGTACGGACCGTACCCCCACCCGTGTATGCATGCAGCGTGCCAACTCCCCACCCGTGTATGTACGGACCGTACCCCCACCCCAGCCATGTATGTACGGACCGTACCCCCACCCCAGCCGTGTATGTACGGACCGTACCCCCACCCCACCAGTGTATGTACGGACCGTACCCCCACCCCACCAGTGTATGTACGGACCGTACCCCCACCCCAGCCGTGTATGTACGGACCGTACCCCCACCCGTGTATGTACGGACCATACCCCCACCCCACCAGTGTATGTACGGACCGTACCCCCACCCGTGTATGCATGCAGCGTACCAACTCCCCACCCGTGTATGTACAGACCGTACCCCCACCCCACCAGTGTATGTACGGACCGTACCTCCACCCCAGCCGTGTATGTACGGACCGTACCCCCACCCGTGTATGTACGGACCGTACCCCCACCCCAGCCGTGTATGTATGGACCGTACCCCCACCCGTGTATGTACGGACCGTACCCCCACCCCACCAGTGTATGTACGGACCGTACCCCCACCCGTGTATGCATGCAGCGTACCAACTCCCCACCCGTGTATGTACAGACCGTACCCCCACCCCACCAGTGTATGTACGGACCGTACCTCCACCCCAGTCGTGTATGTATGGACCGTACCCCCACCCGTGTATGTACGGACCGTACCCCCACCCCACCAGTGTATGTACGGACCGTACCCCCACCCCACCAGTGTATGTATGGACCGTACCCCCACCCGTGTATGCATGCAGCGTACCAACTCCCCACCCGTGTATGTACGGACCGTACCCCCACCCCACCAGTGTATGTACGGACCGTACCCTTACCCCAGCCGTGTATGTACGGACCGTACCCCCACCCGTGTATGTACGGACCGCACCCCCACCCGTGTATGCATGCAGCGTACCAACTCCCCACCCGTGTATGTACAGACCCTACACCCAGCCCCCCCTGTATGTACGGTGCGAAACACCACCACCGATGGACGGTGTGGACCAACACCCTGCCCGTGTTCGTACGCACCCTACCCCAGGCCCACACACCAGCACCCTCACCCAACATCGGGCATGTACGAGTCGTACTAAGCCATAGCAAAGGACAGCACTGTACAACAACATGGCCCATGTACGCACCGTACAGACGCTAAAAACACTCCTACTGAACCAGGACAAACAAAAAAAACACAAGGAGAGTCAATCCGAGGCACACAACACCACAAAACATATCCAACAAGGCCAAATACATCCTATACACTGACCTGCAACTGACAAACAGAGAAACAGAGGCCCAAACCACTACCACTCATTATAACACACCCACCCAAAGTTCAAACACAGCCACACCCACAAATGGACCAATAAAAAGGCCCAACACACACAAACCATGATCCTTTGCAACAGATCCACTGCTGCCAGACCCCAGAGACAACGCACTGCACCATACTTCAACCATCAATACACCTTACACTTGCACTCCTTCACACAACCACCATCACAAACACACCCTCATCACATTCACACACACACACCTGCACACCCACAACCATCCACACCCACACCCATCCACACCCCCACCCCCACAACCATCCACACCCACACCCCACACCATGCCTACCAACAAGAATCCAAAGTTCACAAAGGACGAGCTGGAATCCCTTGTCGACGAAATCATCAGAGTCGAGCCACAGCTCTTTGGAACATTGGTCAGATGGACCAGCATATCAGAAAAAACTGCCATGTGGGAGAGGATAGTCAATTCCGTGAATGCTGTTGGGGCCACCAGAAGGACCAGGCATGAGTGCCAAGCCAGGTGGTACGATCTGCAGAGGACGGTCCGCCGCAAAATGACGGACGAGCACAACCAGGCCAACATCACTGGAGGAGGGCCGCCCCGCAGACCGCGGACAGAGGGAGGAGGCTGATAGAGGGAGGGAGAAAGGGAGACGGACAGAGGGAGGAGGCTGACAGAGGGAGGGAGAAAGGGAGATAGAGAAAGACGGACAGTGGGAGGAGGCTGACAGAGGGAGGGAGAAAGGGAGACAGAGGGAGACCAAATCACCCTTGGGGGTGTGGCCATGTCCGCTCGTCAGCAGGTGGACTGTGTGCATGTAGACAAGGTTTGGCAGTGCCTTAACCCCCCCTTCAACCTTTGATAAACACTAGGCCATGTGTCAATCTGTGCACGAGTACATCCGTGCTGCAGGCACAAACAGGACCTTACACCCAGTATACCTACCCACTGTGTTCGTCAGAACCCTGTCACAAATTGTTAAGTTACCTACCTGCATTCTCAAATACCATGGAATAAACACCATTTGGCCACGTACAGTGCAACACGTAAGGCGGCTCTGCATGGCTTGCTACGCCCGCTCATTACACTGCTGACTGCGTTCCCAAAATATGCATCAACTAAGATTGTGTCACACATAGGTAAAGTGTTGAAAGCTGTGGCCAATGGACATACCCATGCACAAGTGCACTGTGTGAGGAATGCTAGCCAAATCCAACCACCCAGAGGAACTGTGCCAAATCAAAAATGAATGAAACATGGATGTCGCATGTAACACAATTAACACTGTCTCTCTCACACACAGGTCAACGTCATCGATCTCCCCCCAACACTGTGGGGGAAGACTCACAGGACCAGGCTCTGCGTGAAGAGGACACCACCGGCAGCGACGACTCTCACCACTCCGTGGATGACCCAGACCAACCTGGCCCCTCTGGTGTCCAACCACCTGCAGCACCTGCGTCAGGTACAACTGTGCCAACCACCACCCCCATTCCTGCCACATCCCAGGAGACACCCAGGAGCCCTGCCCGCACACAACAACACAGCCAGTCTGTCCAGGAGGGACAAGGTTCTCCGGGCACCCAGGAGGAGGCAGGCGACACCGCAAATGCCATCCCTCAGGGGTCCCGGAGACCCGATGTGCCCACAACGGCAGGCCAGGCGCAAGTGGGCAGGGGTGGTGGGAGTGGAGGACGGCGGAGGCGCGAACCTGACCAGTTGGCTGAGGACCCAGCTATGGCACACATCAGAACCATCCTGGATGCATACCGGCGTGACTCCAGAGGCATCACCCAGGTAGTGGGGACCCTCAATGAGATGAAGGCCCCGCAGGTTGAGCATCATGCCAGGATGGAGGCAAGACTTGCAGAGCTCTTGGCGGTGCACAGGGACGTGAGCCAATCCCTCCATCAGATCGCCCAAAGCCTGGCAAACCCTCCCTGTGCCACCAGGCGTAGAGCAGCACCAGACACAGGGAGGGAGGAGGAGGAGGATACATCTGATGGAGCGTCCCTTGCATCGTCAAGGCAGGCGTCTGAGGGTCCCCGCAGGAAGGTGGGTCGTCCACGAAAAAGACCGTGAGAGTCAGCGGAACATCACCATCTCCCAGGTCACCTGGCCTGGCACCTGGCCCTCTGGCCCAACAGCAGCACAGCAGCAAAGGACATTCTCTGCCACATGGCCTTGCTGGTCACTGTCTGACCAATGTTGACAAAGACTGTGGCACAGACTCTGATGACTGTCAATGGCAAGGACACCAACTCCCCCTGTGAACTTTGGATTCTACACTCCCGCCAAGCACATCTTGTCACTCCCCCAAACACGTACCCCAGCACTAATAAAATTCATCACAATCACAAGATGATGCCGTCATTTTGCATTATTCCACTACATGTGTGTGTTGTAAAGTCAAACCATGCCTGATTTCTGAATTAACTCCAAACATCCATACCCTGGGGTCTGAGTCTGGCACAGGACACACATGGGTCACAACGAACCATCCAAGACAGACATGGAGCACCATACTCACCCGTGATGGGCCCAACCAGCTGAGGGGGTGCCTGCACAACTGTGCCTACAGACCTATTTAGAAGAGCAACAGTTATGCGCAGAGGTCAGGGATCATGTGGAGTGTCCTGGGGTGGGAGTCCCAGGTATGTGTAGACACGTGGCAGAACCATGTCCTGCATGCTTGAGTCAGGTGGATGTGGAGAATGGTGGGCCAGCCAAGGTTGGATACATGGAGATGGCACAATTGGGTGTTGGATCACAGTGCCACAAGGTTGTGTTGTGGTTGTGGGCTGCATTCTGAGTGTGTGTGTGGATTGAGGAGGTCATCCTGCAGCTGGCAGTGATCCACTCCCCCATCTCTGTTGGACGTTGATGTGGCCTGGTCGCCGGATGTAGTAGCAGAGCTGTGCAGATACACCCTGGATGTGGACAAGTATCATGGGATTTCTAACGCACATGTCCGTAGAGTGCAGGGTAGGAGTAGACACGGATGTCATAGTTGACCTGGGGGATGGTCTCCCTCTTGCCTTGAGGTGGATGGAACTGGGGATCTTGGGCATAATGCAGAGTGTGCTGCCGCATGAGGCACAGATGCTGCTGATCAGCATAGCACATGTCAGCAAGCAATCCATGATGAACACCAGCTCGTTTGCGTGGACACTGGGTGCCCTTGCAGCAGGGCCTGCAGCAGCATGCGCCATGTCAAGGAAACAATGCCCCAAGTAGCACACAGAGACAAGGATCTCAGGAAGGAACCATGCAAAAGGTGTATGTCAAGGAAGGAATGTCTGGTTCAACATGGCACACACACACACAATGGATTCACATGCGGCACAGTGGCCGTCGTGGAGACTGACATGCCACAAAACCTACACAGCCATGGACATCATGCACAATACAGAATCTAATCCCTGACAAACAGCTTGCATCTTGCTACTCTACACATAGACTTATATGCACCATCTCTGAGAACAATGCCAGACATGCCGAATGCACAGTGGCAACAGACCACCATTGACAGAGATGAGGCACCTTGGAGGCAGAGGGACAACTTTATTACTCATGTGTGTCGGAATGCTAATGCAACTCTGTCAACACATACACAGGTCATGTGGATGAACACGTGGGACCAACACTGGCACCCCCCTTACCACCACAGATGCTGGAAATCCATGGCACTGGCACACAAGTGACGGATTACAGCTAAACACCCCCTGCTGCTCACGGAGAGCCTGCTATACACCATTGAGCCCCTAATGGGGAATTCACACACCATGTCAACCCGGTGCAACCCGTATGTTTCCGAGGCCAGTGTTACACACATTAATGGCCCCATCACAATTCCATTACAGATGACTGTCACCAAGTCTGACCATCAATTCAGGTGAATTCTGCTCCAGGTCATGTGCCCCATGGTGAATCTACATGTATGTGAAGTATCCAAACATGAACAGGAGCAGTGCACACACATCCAAAACAAATAACACTCCCAAAAAGCCGTGCTGCATCCCTTACCCGAAGGAGATTTTCGAACTTGTCCGTGCATGTAACGCTGATTCAGCACATGTTGCTGTGTTCATGAGGAATAGGAGGAGCACAACAATGCCACCAGCAGACAGCATGCGCAAGTACCTGTGGATGGGAGACACACCAGAAGTCATCCAAAAGAAGCACATCCGCAAGCATGTGCATGTACTCGACACGTATTAGGTAGTCAACATGGGAGGTGACAATGACATTCTTCTATTGCACCATCACTCGAGTGACACATCCAAACACACCTCTGACTCACTTGGAAGACATGCAGATGGACACACACATTGCAACACATACCACACACAGCCAAATGCGTGCACACTCAGACACTGGAACTCACCACTAAGCAAAGAAGTCGCGTATGAGCCGACTCCGCAAGTCCTCTACCGCCTCCTCCTCCTCCACATCACTTGCCTCGTGCCCAAGCCCTTCATCCTCCACGGGTGGATGGTCCTGCTCATCTGGATCCAGGATGAGTGGCACAGCTTTCTCCACTGCCATGTTGTGCAGCATGCAGCACACGAGGAATATCTTGCAGACCTTCACCGGTGCATATGGGAGTGCGCCACCGGTCTTGTGGAGGCAACGGAATCGGCTCTTCAGGAGGCCAAACGTCCTCTCTATCACTCGCCTGGTCCGCCCATGGGCGTTGTTGTAGCGGTGATCGGCAGCCGTGCTGGGGTTGCGGAGATGCGTGATCAGCCATGGCATGTTGGGATAGCCAGCGTCCCCTACATGGAAACATCATGGACAACAGTGGGTCAGGAGAAGCAGTAAGACAGGAAGATGACGTTAAATACAGGACTGCCAGAGTATACCCACCAACAATACATGCTCGTTCGTTGCGCAGCTGCAGCATCATTTCAGGCACCCTGCTACGCCTCATGATGTACGCATCATGTGCTGATCCTGGGAAACGAGCACAGACATGTGAAATCACCATGTTGGCAAGACACACCACAAGGGTATTAATGGAGTGGTAATGCTTGCGGTTACGGAAGGCTACCTCCTGTGCCTGTGGTGGTACCAAAGCCACATGTGTTCCATCTATGGACCCAATGACATGGGGCATCCCTCCCTGGGCATAGAACTCACGCTTGACAGCTGTCAACTGCTCAGGAGTTGGGAATTTAATGAACTCATCAAGGTGCTCCAACATGGCCTCTAAATAATCATGCAGAACACGGCTTAACATGGTTTGGGACATCCCACCGACATGGGCAATTGTATGTTGAAAGGTACCCGTGGCCAAGAAATGTAGGGCTGCCATCACCTTCATCTTGGGTGTCAGTGCACCAGGATACCTGTGTAGCGGTTGGAGGTGTGCTGCCAGCCGTGTCGTCAAGTCCACAATCAAACGTTTGGGGAAGCGGTAGCGGCGTATACAGTCATTTTCCCGCATGTCAGCCAAGTCCGGAATTGCTCGAGGGAGAGGCGGAGCCCTGCAGTGAATTAGAAGGGACAACGAAGAGTGAGTACAGTACACCACCAATGTCAATGTACAGAGCACATGCTCAACAGGCAATACACATATGCTACATACAGAGTCAGGTCTGTGCAATATGCCCTGGACACGTTTGCCAGGCATGTGACACTCCTACCAAGAGCCAGCTCCAAATGTTGATTCTCAATCTCATTATGCCATGCCATGAAACTAGCTGTGGGCCAGTGTAAGTGAGCAGGCAGACGCATTACAGGAGTTACAGACATCCAAATATGTGCAGAAGAAGGATGTTTATTGTACAGATAGGTTGCGGAACACTAGAGGCACAGGTCACATGTAATAGAAAAAGGACAGACCACACACCTTGCCATGAAGGATTACATGTCAAGACTGATCACACATACATTGAGAGTATGCAGATATGTCCTTGTTTTGAAACTCTGTGTCGATGCATACATACACACCTTACGTCGGATTACACATGTGTGCTGGTTTGCGTAACAGTGTGCCATGCCCATCTACACACAGACACATGTTGGCTGCAGCAACAGCAGATGCATTTGACCAAACACCTACAGCAAACCTATGGGAACACATGACACACACATGACATAGCTACAGCGTGCAACGCGGGCATTCACTTGTCAGGGGTAACATTCTGTGTACCTGGCATCAGGGGACATTTGCGGGTGTCGGTGACTGTGCCATGCCAGTGACGCATTGGCCCACCAAGTCAGTACTACATGTACACATGTCAAAGGAGTGAAGGGGATGTGTGGCACATAGGGCGCCGTCATACGTGACATGTGTACACAGCCCATTATACTGTAATTAGCTTCACTCCTCAGGAGTATGGTGCCACATCACAGCCTGACCCACCTGTGCCCGACACATGTAGTACTGCACAGACGATGCCTTGATGTCCAGCCTTGGCCATGTATGAGAGCTCAATTCATTCCTGTGTGCCGCCTGTCACCACTGTCAGGTGTGAATCCCACCGTACATACGCTCCGAGGGCGTGTGTGGGGTCCCTATCACTATGGTGGTGCTAGCGTATGCGTACGCCATAGTGATAGGGACCGTACACACGCGTGTGTATGGTCCGGATTACTAAGGCGTACACGTACGCGAGCACCCCTATAGTGATAGGGACCGTACACACGCGTGTGTACGGTCCGGACTACTAAGGCGTACACGTACGCGAGCACCCCTATAGTGATAGGGACCGTACACACGCGTGTACGGTCCGTATCACTATGGTGGTGCTGGCGTATGCGTACGCCTCAGTAGTCCGGACCGTACATACGCGTGTGTACGGTCCCTATCACTATGGGGGTGCTTGCGTACGTGTACGCCTTAGTAGTCCGGACCGTACACACGCGTGTACGGTCCGTATCACTATGGTGGTGCTGGCGTATGCGTACGCCATAGTGATAGGGACTGTACACACGCGTGTGTACGGTCCGGACTACTAAGGCGTACACGTACGCGAGCACCCCCATAGTGATAGGGACCGTACACACGCGTGTACGGTCCGTATCACTATGGTGGTGCTGGCGTATGCGTACGCCATAGTGATAGGGACCGTACACATGCGTGTGTACAGTCCGGACTACTAAGGCGTACACGTACGCGAGCATCCCCATAGTGATAGGGACCGTACACACGCGTGTACGGTCCGTATCACTATGGTGGTGCTGGTGTATGCGTACGCCATAGTGATAGGGACCATACACAGGCATGTGTACGGTCCGGACTACTAAGGCGTACACGTACGCGAGCACCCCCATAGTGATAGGGACCGTACACACGCGTGTACGGTCCGTATCACTATGGTGGTGCTGGCGTATGCGTACGCCATAGTGATAGGGACCATACACATGCGTGTGTTCGGTCCGGACTACTAAGGCGTACACGTACGCCAGCACCACCATAGTGATAGGGACCGTACACACGCGTGTACGGTCCGTGGCAATG
This sequence comes from Triturus cristatus, assembly GCF_964204655.1. NCBI lineage: Eukaryota > Metazoa > Chordata > Amphibia > Caudata > Salamandridae > Triturus > Triturus cristatus. The sequence goes on along the minus strand of NC_140583.1, from coordinate 106,416,934 downwards.
CATTTGGGGTGCCCTAGGGCTGTGGGACGCACCGTACCTGTGTTGTGACATAGGATTGCCATAGGGGACACATGAGGGACAAGTATAGGGGCCTAAATGCATGCTGGTTGTCATGGAGACCGAGTTTCAGGTTTGAATTTTGCATCATGTGCCCAGCAGAAGTCGGTTGGAGACAATTTACTTTGTTGCAATGTGGTTGTTGACATTACATCATGCTCAATTTTAAGACCATGCAAAGCCTGTCACTGGGGTAGTTTTAAAATGATTGGACGACACGTAGGATGCAAATGTGACTGAGCCAATCACTCTGTACTCCTGTAAATGACACAGGCCAGCAAGGAAGATATAAGGCAGCCAGGTCCCTTGAGAGAGCACTTGCCTGCACATCCTAGCATTACACACCACTGCTGCTGCTTGTGATTCCTCTGGCACCATGTCCAGGTCTGTGGAGAGGGCCCAGCCATTCACCATGGAGGACAATATGGCGTTGGTGGATGTGACCCTCCCACAGTACACCATGCTGTATGGTCGACCAGGGGAGCAGGTGAGTGCAGACTCCACTAGCTTCAACTGTGCCCCTTTTAGTGACTGTGACTTCTGGCATTGTGTCCAGGTGTGACAGACATGCAGGGTTCTTCATAGTGGGTCCCAGGGGGGGGAAGGGCTCATGTCTCCCATGCAGAGCATGCTGTAGTTCCTGTGTGCACAACGCACTAGCATGGTGCTTACTGTGACGATCACTGCATGGTGCATGCCGCTTTCGGACTGCCTCATCCTCCTGAAAATGTTGTTTCTACAGTCCTGATGTGAGTCTGTGCTCCCCCCAGGGTGATAGGTGCCAGAACCTACTGGTGTGTGTCTGTTCAGTGTACCTGTGGTGAGAGTGTGCAAATGATGTGGTCGTCCCCTGGACATTGGTGTGTGTGTGTGAGTCCCCTGTCATGTGGGTGTGTGCATATGTGGAGTGTTGCACCCCAGCTGCATGTGGGATGGATACACCCTGGCCATCTGATGTGAGCAGGGAGCTGTGCTGGATGTCTGCCGTGCTGAGACAGCCCCACATCTGTGACACCCCCAGTCTAGTGGCACATGTGCAGAGTGAGGTTTGTAGCGGCAGTTGCCTATGCCAGGTGATTGTTCTGTGCCTGTGTGTGTCTGTGTACTCTGCTGAGGTAGCGTAAGTGGGCTGGGGCATGTGACTGCTTAGGGGTACTGTTCAGATTCCTGTTGTAGCTTGGGATGCACAGTGTGAGCCTGCATCATTGATTGTGTTGCACCCCTCATGCCACCTGTGTACTTTCTATGGCACCTACTGCATTCGCCCATTCCCAGGAGGATGATATCACTATGGCAAAGGTGCAATGAGTTGGCTGCATACTATGGCCAGTTCAAACATGCATAATTTGTAATATGTGTGTCTCTGTCTCATTGATAAGGTGGATTGATGTATTGTCACTTTTGCATCCTCACAGGTAGGCGTCTGTGCCAAGGGGGAGATCTGGAAGCAAGCCGTCAGTGCCGTGAGGAGGACGGAGGGTCGGAAGTGGCGCCTAGACCAGGTAAGGAAACGCTGGCAGGACATCCGGTGCTGGACGCGGAGGATCGCACGGGTCCTGCTGGGGGACTCACCTGTGAGCCAGAAAAACCGTGGGCGCCGGCGTCTGACCCACATCCAGAAGCGTGTGCTGGCGGTGGTCTTTCCCGACTTGGACAGGCGCTTACTGGAGAAGCAGCAGCAGGAAGGGGGTAGGTACATGTGTGTTTGTTGTGTGTGACCAGCTCATGGAAGTGCGCAGTTGCATGGATACACTGCCAGGGTTTAAATGTGCAGTGCATATCCTGTTCCACAAAGTAAAGCGGTGCTGTTCTTCCTCCCTTCCCCTCCTTGCCATGTGTTCCCTGGTCTGTGTGTAGTCACTCTTGCACAAGGTCATCTAGGCTGGCAGTTACTCCAAGTGCCCAATGCTTGCAGCATCATGTGTGGGGGTGGTGTGTAACAGGTTTTTGCATGTTGCCTGTGCCCTGGCCAGTTCTGTCATTGTGGGGTCCAAGTTAGTTGGCACTGATGCTGAGTCCCGACATGGGAGTGTGTGTTTCATGTGTACTGCCTTACTGCCTGCATGTCGAATGTTGTGTTCTCTGACATGATGTGCTTGAGCGTGAGATGTGCATAGTGCAGGGATGGTGGCTTGTGTTCCAGTCATATCCATCCAGGGCCATGGAGTAGTGTGGCCACTACAGTCCCCTGGGGCACCTTTTCCTAGGTATCATGTGTGTCATCAGACAATGTGGACATTCTCTGTGTCTTCAGCATGGTTTGGGCCCTGTGGCATAGTACCATGGCCTCATTTGTATTCACGTATACTGTGCTACATGTGTCCACTGTACAGGGTGACCTAAATTAGCTGGTGCATACTCACAGGGGCCAGTGCCTGTGTGTCTTGGTACAACTATCTGATGATGGTTGTTTGTCAGTGATATATGTGGACAGGCGCACCAGGGGTAGTTTGTGTGCGATCAGGATTAATTGCAGGCCATGTGTTTTACTCCCAGACTAAGAGGTGTAAGTACTTCCTCTGTCTCAATCACATTGTCTCAGGTAGGGGGGGGGGGGTTGGTGCGGCCAAGGCCTACATGTCCAAACCTGAAGTCTCCTTGCTTGGTCTGGCCAGTGTGTGATGTTTGTGTGGCCAAACACTCAAGGTGCTGTGCCCCAGTCATGTTGGCCATGTTTTTCAGTATTACCTTTGCAGCATGTCCCAAGAGTTGCTAGAAATGGTTCCTGCTCATCCCTTTCTTGGCTACGCTGTGTGTCGCTGATGCTGTGCTAGATTGTCCCCAGAGCCTGACTCCTCTGTACAATTTGATATCAAGTATTTGCTATTGTGTCATGCTCTCCATATTTTAACAGTGACATGGGGGGTCAACAAACTGTGGGTTGCAGGGACTACATAGGTACCATGTATTGTAGATGTTACTCTTGTAGCTTTTCAGGCTATGCACTGTGACCTATGTAGAGTTGACTCATGTGACATATGTATACAGGTGTCTGATTTCTCCTGTCTCTTCACCTTGCCCACAGCATCGTCGGGGGACTACGAGGGAGACACTGGCACGGACCGTGAGGAGGGAGCGAGCACCAGTGCCAGCAGTGCAGAGTTGTCTGGCACATCGAGTGGCATGGAGGCCGACGGGAGTGCAGCGGAGGACCTGTTCAGTCAAACCACCACCGACTATGACGCAGACGGGTCCGAGGCTGAGCACTCCGAGGGGGCGGAGGCTGCTCCCACAGCTGACACCAGCAATCCATCACTACCCGCCCCCTCCATTCCGATCACCGGCCTCCCACTTGCTCGTATCCCTTCCCGCCGTGCTCGGTCACCACGTGTCTCCTTCTTGCCAGGCACCGCACCCCCTGCCCCTGTCTCCACTGCTGCCACCAATGCCGAGTCTGTGGACATCCTGCGGCAGTTGCAGGTTGGTCAGACTGCGATGCTTAATGTCCTCCATGGCCACAGCCAAGAGCTCAACCAGATGGAGGCATACATGGAGGGCTTTTCAGCTGCGCAGTCTGACCAACGCAACTTTCTGCGGTCCATAGACTCAACACTGACTGCAGCATTGGGTCTCCTGCAGCGCTAGGTGTCCCCCCTACCCCTGCAGCATCCACACTTCCCACTTCCATGCCTGTCCAAAGCACACCCAGACGTAGCCATGCACGCACACCACCAGACATAGGCACCACACCACCAGGGAAGGTAAAGCGCACACCTCCTGGCACGCACACACAGGGTGAAGTAGGCATACCCACTGGGTCGGGGGGAAACGGAAGACACGCAGCCAGAGTGGGAGTCCACATTCCTCACGACCACCACCCTCCAAATCCACTCCCCTCAGCTCTCCTGGCCAAGTGTCGGACACAGGGTTAATCCTGCCCAGTGTGTCCATCAGCCCCAGTGTGGCACCACCCCGCAAGCGGTGGAGACAGGACACCGGCAGGGGAGTTGAGCCCCACCTGGTGTCTTCAACCTCCCCCGGTAGCGCTGCGACCCATCCCTGCGCCCCCCCCTCCTTGGGGCCTGTGGTTCCTTCGGGTGCAGGGGAGACGCTGGGCGACCTGGCAGTAGTGTGCAGCGCCGTGCTCGAATCCACCTTTGGCGCTGCCCCACCCCCTGTGTTGGAGTCGTCCGTCCCTGCACCCACACCACCTACCCTTGCCCCTCCTGTCCCTGCCGGTGCCTGGTCCTTCCCCCCCACATGATGCCCCCCCCCGTGGATGACAAGGTAGTCTGAACTGTGCAGGCAAGCTAGGGGACACGCATCCCAATGTGTCCCCACCTGGATTGGAACAATGGACTGCCCTATGTGCCTTGTGCATTTTGAACTCTTCATACAAATCATTTTGGGACATTGCTGAATAAAGCTATTTTATTTTCCTTGGCACACTACTGCTTTTCTGGCATTGCTGTTGGTGGTGCTGCTCCATGATTTGGGGTGGCAATAATGTGTTAGGTGTCTGGGATATGTTGTAGTGTGCTGTTCGTGGGGTGGACCCTGGTATCTGTGTGCCATCACACGGTATTTGCTATCAAACGTTGCTCATGTAAGCTGTTACTGCATGGTGACATTGTCCCAAGGTGTGTACCTTCCTCTGTGGACCCTGACATCTTCCCTGCAGGGTGTTGTGAAGACATTTGTGCAGTGCTGTGTCTACATTTGCTGGGTGTGTGACGGACCCCTTCAACTTTGGCCATGCATGCTGGCCAAGGTCTCCACCTGCATCATTTGTGTCATACTTGGGGGTCACTGTACTTGTGAGTGGAGTATATTGACAGGACTTCATGTGTAGATGGTCCCTTTTCCGCACTTTGCATGTGTGTACTCCCAGCCTCGCACACATGTGTTTTGTGTTCTGCTGGGTCTTTGAGCACCTGACTGCCAATTGTGGCCATTGTATCTGTGTGTACTCAACCCCTTTCTTTCCATGGGCACAGCTGGGGGGACTCTGCACACACCCCTCCTGTGTCTGGGCACTGCTGGGGGGACTCTGCACACACCTCTCCTATGTCTGGGCACTGCAGGGAGGACTCTGCACACACCCCTCCTGTGTCTGGGCACTGCTGGGAGGACTCTGCACACACCCCTCCTGTGTCTGGGCACTGCTGGGAGGACTCTGCACACACCCCTCCTGTGTCTGGGCACTGCTGGGAGGACTCTGCACACACCCCTCCTGTGTCTGGGCACTGCTGGGAGGACTCTGCACACACCCCTCCTATGTCTGGGCACTGCTGGGAGTGATAGGCACACACCCCTCCTGTGTCTGGGCACTGCTGGGGGGACTCTGCACACACCCCTCCTATGTCTGGGCACTGCTGGGAGCGATAGGCACACACCCCTCCTGTGTCTGGGCACTGCTGGGAGGACTCTGCACACACCCCTCCTGTGTCTGGGCACTTATGGGAGGACTCTGCACACACCCCTCCTGTGTCTGGGCACTGCTGGGGGGACTCTGCACACACCCCTCCTATGTCTGGGCACTGCTGGGGGGACTCTACACACACCCCTCCTATGTCTGGGCACTGCTGGGAGTGATAGGCACACACCCCTCCTGTGTCTGGGCACTGCTGGGGGGACTCTGCACACACCCCTCCTATGTCTGGGCACTGCTGGGAGGACTCTGCACACACCCCTCCTATGTCTGGGCACTGCTGGGAGTGATAGGCACACGCCCCTCCTGTGTCTGGGCACTGCTGGGAGGACTCTGCACACCCCCCTCCTGTGTCTGGGCACTGCTGGGAGGACTCTGCACACACCCCTCCTATATCTGGGCACTGCTGGGAGTGATAGGCACACACCCCTCCTGTGTCTGGGCACTGATGGGAGGACTCTGCACACACCCCTCCTGTGTCTGGGCATGTACGGTCGGGACATACACAGGTGTGGGTACGCTCCATTCATACACGGGTGTGGGTACGTTCCGTACATACACGGGCGGGGAGTTGGTACGCTGCATGCATACACGGGTCGGGGTACGGTCCGTACATACACTGGTGGGGTGGGGGTACGCTCCATTCATACACGGGTGGGGGTACGCTACATTCATACACGGGTGTGGGTACGCTCCGTACATACACGGGTGGGGAATTGGTACGCTGCATGCATACACGGGTGGGGGTACGGTCCGTACATACACTGGTGGGGTGTGGGTACGCTCCGTACATACACTGGTGGGGTGGGGGTACGCTCCATTCATACACGGGTGTGGGTACGCTCCATTCATACACGGGTGTGGGTACGCTCCGTACATACACGGGTGGGGAGTTGGTACGCTGCATGCATAGAAGGGTGGGGGTACGGTCCGTACATACACTGGTGGGGTAGGGGTACGCTCCATTCATACACTGGTGTGGGTACGCTCCGTACATACACTGGTGGGGTGGGGGTACGCTCCATTCCTACACGGGTGGGGGTACACTCCATTCATACACGGGTGTGGGTACGCTCCGTACATACACGGGTGGGGAGTTGGTACGCTGCATGCATACACGGGTGGGGGTACGGTCCGTACATACACTGGTGGGGTGGGGGTACGGTCCGTACATACACTGGTGGGGTGTGGGTACGCTCCATTCATACACGGGAGGGGGTACGCTCCGTGCATTCCTGTACCCACGGTTTGCAGGCCTGGGTACGTACCGTCCCCTGGCCTTAAGAGCGTGGGTACGACTCCTACATAATTGACACAATTAACATATTTAACAATTAATTAATTATAATAAAACAATTATTTAATTAATTAATAATAAATAAATTACCACAAACAACACTATAAAATCAAAATATAAAATACTATTAAGTAAAAATTATTAATTACTTTATTCAAAATAAAGTACTTCCCACCCTATTCCCCTATACATCCACAACACACTCCTAAAAAAATAACACAATTTACACAATTAATTAATTAATTAATTAAGTAATACAATTTAATAACCAATTAATATTTAATTAATAAAAATGTAATTATAAATACTGATCAATAAAAATGATTAATTACTTTATTAAATTTAAATTACTTCCCACCTAATTCCCCTATAAACCCACAACCCGTTCCCAAAAAAATAACACAATTTACATAATTATCAATTAATTAATTAATAGAATTTGATAACCAATTAATAATTATTAATACAAAATTAATTTTAAGTATTAATAAATTAAAATTATTAATTACTTTATTATAATTAAATTACTTCCCACCCTATCCCCCTATAAACCCACAACTCGCTCCTAAAATACTTACACAATTTACATAATTATCAATTAATTAATTAATAAAAAATAAGCACCAATTAATAATTCATGTATACAAAATTAATTATAAATACTAATACATTAAAATATTAATTACTTTATTATAATTAAATTACTTCCCACCCTATTCCCCTAGTCCCCTATAAACCCACAAACTGCTCCTTAAACCAAAATACGCACATTTTAATTAACACAAAATTAATCACTTCTACAAATTTCACACATACATTGCAAAAAACAACTATACAGCTAACAAAAAACATTAGATCACATACTTTTAACATACACACTAAAATACAGAAGGCTAATATAAATATCGATATTATTAACAACGATATTTTGACAAATGATATTACTAGCTTCGATATTACAGAAAACAATATTTCTTACCTTCAAGTCGATATTCTAGTCCCCGATATTCTTGAAGTCGATATTCTGCCACTTCGATTTTTCCAACACAATATTCTGGTACTTCGATATTCCAGACTCGATATTCTGTCTGTGCACCCCTGGGTACATATAATGGTAGGGACAGAGGTACTAGGATGTATAAGAAGGATTAAAGTGATAAGGGAAAGTTATGGTAGAAGTACAAGAGTTTATTGACTAATGTCCGCAATTTATGAATCCTCCACCCGTTTTGTTTCAATGACGATGGTCTAGCAGAGATATTGGGTTTGGTTATAATCGTGTGGAATTAGCATTGACACACTACAAAATAGCTGCTGTTGTTACAGGTCTATATAGGGGCCTAGTGAGTGTCTATTTGGCCACCATTTTGGTGTAGTATTGGCATTTCCCATTTCAACATGAACAAGAGTTATGTAGCCATTTCATAGATTATGGGCACATAAAGACCTGTGACTATATGGGAGTAATGATATACTTAAAAGGGGAGATTTTTGTAACTCCTCATGCGGCCAAAGCACAGTGATACAGTAACGAGAATGAGCATATAGTATATCTAATAGTGACACCGTCTGAAATGTCAGAATATTGTTTACTGTGCATTTGGCAAGATATACAGAGTGGCTCATGATACATGGAATAAGATAACATGTGGATTTTGGCACCATTTAGTACGACTTTCGAGTGACTTACGATGTATACTACCGGACGGGATGTAAGATTTAGCACTTCGATTTGTATTCTGCTGTACGGAGAAATAATGATAATCGAATGGAGGGCGGGAGTTTAGATATTTGCTAATTACTTAGTTATAGTATAGTCATTTAGACATATGAATCTGGTTTACTTAAGGCATAGTAAATTCTTTATTTAAAAAACAACCTAGAATACTCAGATTAGTTTACAGTGCAGTTACGTGACCTGATAATTTTGACCTACAGGATATTATTTTCATGGCATATGAATTTTGAAACTCTATGATATACTTTGCTGATCTGCCATTAAGATACACTTGGTGAGTGTTTTTAGAGGCAACTTTATGAGAATATAATATTATAACTACTAGCATTTATTGAATTCATTTCCGTTCGCTTACAGATGAGTGCGGACGATATATAGAGCGAATTGGATATGTTTTTTTGATGATTAGGACTCTTGTATAGGTGAGCTTGTATACATAAATTAGGACACAATATTCATTTAAAGCATGATTAAGTACAACCAAGGTTGCTATACGCAAGAGTGCACTCTGCCGATCGGAGCACTTATATAATGCTAAATCATTTGAAATACACCGTGACATCGCACTGAATCTTTAATAGCATGAAAATGGCAGTACTGGCCACTTGTCTTGACTTTGGAAGGACCACAATCTATTGGTGGCAACTGCAAAAAAGAAAACACTTTCCTGAACCCGATCTCTCCTTAGGTCGGGTCTTCCAATCTTAAATAATATGGAGCTTGATATGTGGTAATGCCTTTTAACTGGTGGTTTAGAAACATAATGCTCTTTATGCGAGTTACATTAGACAAAAGTTTGGTTTATCTCTTTTGTAGCCCTGATGAAGTTAGTATGGTTCATGTACCTATGATGAAACACGTGTTGGCTATGAATTGTTACTGGCTACGAATTACGACTGAAGCATAGTCTGAGAACTCTAGAGGAGAATTAAAACTTTCTGTGACAATGGAAGAATAAAGAAGTAATTAATTACAACCAAAGAACACAGACACTTATTTGTACCTACGTTTGAATGTTATGTTGCTCACGGACCATATAGCTTTATTCTGGATGTGGACTTTGTCCACTCCACATTCGAGGGTATAGGTGGCTACTCTTTCCCCTTGGAGCACCATAGAATTATTCACAAATTGCATGGGGTACTGTTAAGCTTGCGCTATTGATACCCTTGCCACTGCCCTTGCCACTGATAATTCTTTACAGTACAAGGGTATCGGGTTAGGGGTACAGGTACTAGTTGACAGGTAGAATGGGGGAAGAAGGATTAAGGGTATCAGGGTACAGCGAGAAGCACTATGGGATATGTAGAGGCACATGTGCCATGGTATAAGCAAGGGTGGAAGACATGGGATACAGGCATTATGAATTGATGAGTGATAGGAGCACGAGGGTGTAGCTAGTGGAATGGCAAGCACGACTTCCAGGAATAGAGAAAAGGGTTAAAGGGAAAAGTGGAAGGAACCAGCCACAGTACAGACACTGAAATGAAGTGTGGAAGAAGTAAAACGATGGCCTCTAGCCCCGTCACCCTGCTTAAGGTGTTAGGGGCTGATTTAAATCTTGGTGATTGGTTACTCTGGCACAACGGGGACGGATACACCGTCAGCCGAAATATAAATCCCATAGGACATAATGAGATTGATATTCCATTGGATGGGATATCCCGCACTGTTGTGTAACCCTTTGTCTTGCTTCCCCCTCCCAAAATACCACTCCCACACAGTGGCTCAAACACGATGAAGTAAGAGACATATAACACAACAACACCTAGAAAGGGGTTCCACTTTACAAAATGAAACACATCAAAGACTCTCTTTTCAGAATAAGGCTTGTGTTTTATTTATGCAATGATCTCCAACTGAAAGTCTTTCCCAGATGTCAAATGAACAACATTCAAATGTATACATACAGAGATATATATTTATATGCAAGCAATAATAACACACTTGGCAAATGCAACAGTGAAATAAATGAATAATCATATGAATAAACAAGCAGCAAATAATACTGGATGTCCTGCAAGAAATCAGAAAGATATATACAGTAAAAACACCAAATGATAACTTTGGATGTGCGCTCTGACTCACACATACATCACAAAGAAAACACCTCAAATAATAATAGTCACTGGCCATGCATCATAATGGCACTAATCAAAAATCAAACACCTCACCTGGTGCAGTCTTCATCCTGACCTACTCCAGACTGGGGGACTTACAGCCGTAGCGAGGAGATTCAGCGACCAGATGCCTGCACTGAAGATACGTCCATCGATCAGGCTCAAACAATCCCGGTTTTTAAGTCAACAACCCTCAGCTTTATAGTCTCAAAACACACTAGGAGGATCGAGACTCTTTCCTTCCGCGCCAAGGAATCCTACTGGAATTGGCACCTTTCATGCAAGCATTCCAAAGGCAAAAGGAGTTCCCACGTTCCCTCTGAATTCTCACATATTCCAGCCTTTATCTTAACGAAGCTTACGAAACACTCAGAGGGTACATTCAACAACCTCTTCTTCCCCCAAAAAATAACCTTGAACGTGAATAACCCAAATAACTTGAGCACTCTGTGCGCGCAAGAAGCTCAAGCAAGACAGAGTCAGAATTTGGGATGCCATGAGGCCATGTCAAAGCCAATAGTAAGAACTTCATACTACTTCCCAATGTACAACACAATGCACATTTGTGCACCACTGCCTATAGCATCACATACTTCATCTCTCAATGAACAACACAGTGCACATGTGTGCACCACTGCTAATAGCATCACACACGTCATCTCTCAATGTACAACACAGTGCACATTTGTGCACCACTGCTCAACACTGCACTTGGAGACCAAAAAGTACTTTCCACACCTCTATCTCTCTCTCATGCTTTAAAATGCACACCGACACGTTCTGTACTAGGCAAGGCTGTTTTACTATGTGACAACTCCCACTCTAAGACTGCAAGATTACACGAAAGAAATCCTCAAGGAAAACAAGGCATATGCAGGACGTACATTCATGCTAGAGTAAAGTAAAACACCAAATGACAATTAAAATGATGGTAGTCAAAGTTCATCACGTGGTGTCAAAGCAAAGGAGTGCCTCTAGCACTACACCCCTCAGGCCCTAAGTCAGGATATTGCTGTGCCTTGTGGATGTGCCATTCAGATAACCGAAGCCAAACACTTTCGTTTGTGTACTATGCACTGAGGCTGGCATGCTGCTGTGTATGCAGGATGCATTCATGACAGAAATAAAAATCACCTTGTACCGGAAAAAACTAGAAGAGGCTAATAAAGAAATTAACGAACATAAAGACTTCCTGATGCAAAGCAAAATCAGTAAATTACAGAAGGCCTTGAAGAAATTTGCACACGAGAAGGTATACCCCTATATTAGAGAGGATTATGTACACCAGGAAAAGACAGATTCAGGTTCATCCTACCAAGGTGATTTGAGTCGTTCGGAATCAGAACAAGACAGTTAGTCCAGTGACGGGTCAGAAAAGAGCCGGAGAGGTAAATCGAGAAGACCAAGAAGAGGCAACTTCAACCGAGGCTACCAGCACCCACAGATGTACCCCTGGCCAGGACCCTATGGACCGATACCTTTTCAGGGACCACCACCTCCATTTCAAGGACAACAACTTTTTCAGCCGGGACCTTTCTTCCAGCCAAGTTTTAACCAGAATCGTTTTTTAGGACAGGGCGGAAGAAGAGGGAGACACGGCAGGAGAAACAATACGAACAAACAAGTCCAATGGGAAGACAGCAACACACCAGTGAATACACGAAGCACATCGAAGGGGCCCAATGCAGGGACAAGCAACCAACGGGACTAGTAGTTAACTTACAGATATCCCCCTGACGAAAGAGGAAACAGATGTCCTTAACAAAGGACTTGGTTTTGTACCAACAACCTACATGGATAAGTTCCAGATGAGATGTGAACTTAGCGAGTTCTTTCGTAAGATTCGTGTTAAGGCATTTTTTATGGACAAAGAGAAACCTGATGAAGATGACACACATACACCACTGAGGTTAAAATCAAATTTCTTTCCTCCAGCGTCTCTAATGCCACCAGAAATATTGGCTTTTGAAGAGAGCGTTACGAAAGAGATCGAGGAGCTCCCCATCAGGAGAGACACATACAACAATATGAGTAAAAAAGAAAGAGAAGCTGTGAAGAATCTAAGCTCAAGGACTGACATTATAATAAAACCAGCAGAAAAAGGGTGGGCAACGGTCATTCAGAGCACCACAGCCTACCGTACAACATGCCTGAACCTCTTGGCTGATACTAAATTTTACCAACCTCTCGCTAGAGACCCCACCCCATGGCTTAAGAAAACCATAATCTCTATAACCGCCGAAGCAATGAGAGAAGGATGGATTTACACGAGCATCCCTCAAGAAGAAAGCATTGAGGTGATCCAGACCGTTTTGAGCAAGGAGAACTGGACCTGGGAAGCTCCGGTGAGCTGGGTCATCACCCTATTACGTTTGGCACTGAAAGAAAACCTCTTTAGATTTGACGATCAGCTCTATTTACAAGTCCACGGAACATCTATGGGCAGCACTTTTGCGCCGAGCATAGCATGCCTGTATATGGGGCAATTTGAAGATGAATGCATATGGACCCCCAATCCATTCTCAAACAACATAAAGAAATGGTGGCGTTATATTGATGACATCCTTGTCATATGGGAAGGAGATACAACCACACTAGGACAGTTTCATTCATGGCTTAATAATCGGAACCCACATCTAAAATTCACAATGACCCATGATCAAGATCACATATCTTTTCTTGACGTCACTATTAGTGCTAGGAACAATGGCATTGTCAGTTCCCTATACACTAAACCCACAGACAAAAACAGTCTGTTACATTTCTACAGCGCCCATCCACGTGCGTTGAGAGAAAATGTACCTGTGGGTCAGTTCCTACGAATACATAGAAATTGTTCAGATTTGACTGAGTATAAATTAGAGGCCCAAGTCCTGACTAAGAAACTGGCGGAAAGATCATACCCAAAAAGAATCATTGAAAAGGCACAAAAACGATCCCGGAATACCCCACGTGATGTTTTACTTGAGACTCATCGGAAGGAGGAACTTAACACCCTCATCTGCGTAACTACTTTTAATGCATCATCCAATGAGTTTAAGAAGATTATCAACAAAAAATGGTCGATATTAACTTCGAACAAGTTGAAATTTGAAAAACCCATGTTTTCCTTCAAAAGGAATAAAAGCCTGAGAGACACATTAATCCACACGGATTTACAGAAAGTGAAAACCACCTATCAGAGTACCCTATGGAATCAGCCACAGGTTGTGGGTCATTATCCGTGTGGATGCTGTGTGGCATGTGCATTTACGGAACACACCAAAGAAATTGACCTGGGTATGCATTACAAATGGGAACAGAGGTCCCATACCAATTGCAACTCGGAGAGAGTTATCTATGTAATTAAATGCCCATGCCAGCTTATGTATATAGGGATGACAGGGAGGAAAATAAAAGTACGTATCAACGAACACAGAAGCACGATCAGAAGATCCATAACAGCAACCAGACTCACTGCGCATTACTTAGAGAAAAAACACTCAGACAGCGATCTTTGGTGGTCTGTGATTGAGAAAGTCAAAGGGGATGGCAACATGTCAAAAGCCCTCTTGGAACGAGAACAAAGATGGGCCCATAGATTGAAAACTCACATAACCGGTCTTAACGCCACATTCCTTGGAATCAATTAAACAAGAGAAATTGGTCCAAAATCATCCCTGTGAGTTATCTGTGAAAAATCCCCAATACAAGGTTTACGTAAAGGTCTCACGTCATTGATAAAAAACCCTGACTCTTTGAGGAATTTAATTTGGGGTTATTATTAATCTGTGCAAAAAAAGTTGTTATGCAATCTCTGTTATTGGAGCATTTGAAATCTTATAGACTAAGCCCCAACATACCATACATTGCGAGTCTGGGAGAGAGAGATATATATGTATATACACTCTTATATATATATATGTACCCCAGTTGGGATGGTCAATACATCGTTTATGGATAAGCAACCATTGCGTTTTATTTATGGAATCCATTCTCTAAATAAAATGATTCCCACCACACAAATTCCTATGATGTTGGAATTAAATAAAGTATCCCCACTACACATTTTCCAGTGATGTTGGTAGATGTACATTCCCTACTCCGGAAAGACCGTAACCTCACGTTGGAGAGAATATGCATTTTTGACATAGTCAATAGTAGCATATACACGAGCCCCTAATAATGAAGATAGAGCGGGTGACACGTTGTTCCTTCCCCTACTCTTTAACGTTGACAGAAATACAAAGAACTTAAAATAATAAGTCCGCGCCTTTAAAACTACCCAAGTCTTTAATAAAACTACAAGTCCCACGTTCCCCGGGACGGCGCATGCGCAATATCCACTTCCGCGCAGGGGCGTGGTTTCGAGACTCCGGAAAGAGACGGGATCATCAATCAAGGGCCGCATATGAGCTTAAATACCATGGCTACGAGAACGAGAGTGATTCCAAGCTGTGGGAACCAGTACCAAATAGGTGTCTACACGGGGCAGGACCATTGGTGGCGTGAGTAACATGAGAGTGTGCGTTGGACGAAGATGGGACAGCGAGTTGAGATACAGAGTGATTACGAGTGAATGCGCGATCATTGTGCCTCATGTTCGTTTCCTTTTTCTGTTTTCTTTCATATTTCGTCCACTATATGTGGGATGGGATTCTCTCACGATGAACGATTAATGTCCAAAACCTCGGTCGTTTGATCGGGGACACACCGGTCTGAATGTAATTTTTATGGTACGAATACACAGAGTGTGACTACAGGGCTACCTCATATGTAGCGGTCCCACAAGATGTTTATCCTTTCATAAATTGGGGTAAGAAAAACCATATGACCTTTATGAGAATAGTTGAGTGTATTCATACATATGAATGATTAAGGATTGGATTCGTTTTAAACTCGTGTTGGTGCACTGGAAGTTCGACTGGTAAGACTGTTGTCTTACAAACACACGCAAATGGATGTGTGTGAATAGGATGCGGTATAGTACCGCCACTTTAATAATCGCACGCCACAATTGTGAGTGATAATAGGATGCGGAAAATTTACGCCACCTAATTAGATACACGCAAAATTGCTGTGTGTCACTTAAACGAGTGGTTATGCCTTGATCACGCGCACATTCTATTTTTTGGTTTCACGTATGATGATGTGGAATGGATAGAGACAGTCACATTGTTAATGTTGGAGTGTCTCCTTTGCCAAAAGATATTGACACGCTATATATGTTGTTTGTCATCTTTTTTGTTTTTCACAGATGGAGTGAATTAATTTACGGAACGACACATTTTAATAAGGAGCAGCTATCTGCCCTTACTGCATGTTAGTATAGGGAACTTCTCCCCCCTTTTTTTCCTATCTTACAGGGGGTACAAGCCCTGATGAATGTCCGTGCACCCTTTATGGGGCATTAGGGACAGAAACATGTTGGCAATAGGGTCCTAGGAACATAATACCCCTAGAAACACTCTTTTCTATTTTTTAACATCAGTGCCAAACCCAAGAATAAAGGGAAACTGGGGTTTGACGCCGATTTTTAATCTTTAAACCCCCTGGCCAAAAATCATCTCATTAAGTGCTCCC
This sequence comes from Triturus cristatus, assembly GCF_964204655.1. NCBI lineage: Eukaryota > Metazoa > Chordata > Amphibia > Caudata > Salamandridae > Triturus > Triturus cristatus. Next base: position 106,400,789 of record NC_140583.1, on the reverse strand, counting down.
TGAAATATTGGTCGAGCCCACCCTGACCTGTAGGCGTCGGGGTGTCCCGATGATGAAGCATGACACCACTAGGGTGTGTGAGGGAATATAATACCAAAAGGACTTGCTTCCTTCCCCACGCCTAGGTGGTGTTATTCACTTCAAATAGGGCATACCATCATCTGAGTTAGCAGCAGAGTCTTCATTGCTGACCGGTCCATCGTGGGAGTACTCATAGTGATTTAGTGTTTACTCACGGGAGGGTGTACTCCCTTACAGAGTTCCTCTCGGCCCCTTGCCTTACTAGGGATCTTTCCTAATATAGGTTTGTGTATTGTGTTATGCTGCTGTGTATGCCACACCGATTACATAAATCAGCTCAGATCCACTGTTCTCGTATAATAATCACACACTGTGATTACACACTCGGTGTGCCACCCAGTTACTTGAACCAGGGCCAGCATCCTTTGACTATGGACTGCACTCAGGGCATGTCTGATGTACTTAGATGTACACACAGTGCATAATCTATGCCTGTGCACTGTGCATGTTTCTCTGAAGAGGCAGACTTCCAGATTTTTAGCATTCTCTGATCAATGGCCTGTGTGGGGTAATGGAAAAGTCAACAGAGCCTTTGGGTATAGCCCCCTTTTTCACTCTTTACTGCTCTTTCTTCCCACTCTTAACTTCTGTCTATTGGTCAATTTTCTAGGATCCAGTTCTATCTGCTACATTCCAATAGTAGCATGCATGTCTTTGGTGAAACCTCGTTGGCTTTTCATCATGTCAATAATGCGTTGCTACTGTCCCTTGCACAGTTTTCAGATCCATAGTGGTAATAACTACCATGTAGGAAGCGCTCGTCATCGTCCTCAATTCCAACTCGGAGAAGACTTATCTGCAACCCATCTGCACCCTTACGTCCAGGATGAGCCCCGCCAGTGCTGGCAATAACAGTCTGCAGCAGCCCTTTTATTTATTGGCTGGTTGTCTCTTGTCTTCTTTCTCACTGTGTGGTGCCAAATGTCAGTTTTACTGACCCTTAGTAAATTGGTCAATTCAAGGCACACTCTTCTTAGGAGCACCATCTCTGTTGAGATGTCGGAAAAAGCTTTCTGTCGACAGAGCCAGCAGGGGTTCCCTCGATGGAAAGCTACTAGTCCTCCCAGCTATAAACAGGGCAAGCGGAACGTTAGTGTCGTAGACGGTAATTCTGTTGCATTTGTGATGGAATACCCTATCCGCCAATCTATAAACTTCCACTGCAGAAACGATTACATTCTCCCAGTTTTGCTTTATGTTCCAATAGTTTTCATCAAGAAGGCTTCACTAGTACGTTCCATAGGGCAGACTGTAAGAAGAATCAAAATGGAGACCGATTAAATGTACGTCTTCAATGGAGTGGGAGTCTGGAACGTTGACAGATACCTAGGTGGGCTGCCATTTTAATTATTAAAACTGGTTTTGTTTTTGTTGTTAGCTGGGCCAGGAGTCACGTATTTAGTTTCAGACATCACGAGGCGACAGAAAGGAGGGTGCTTCATCTTTAAATATTGTAAAATTCTGGGAGATATTTTTCACTTCCTTAGAACCTGAATAACAAGATTAAGAAGGAATCTTCTTCCGCCTTTGAGTGAGGCAGACAGAGAAGTCTTTTTTTGTCCTTTTCCATGCTGCAGGTTATAATTATTGGCAGGGAGGAGGCAGCAGCTCGCGACGCATTTTCCAGCTTCTTCCAGTTTTCAGTAATTTGGCCTTGAAATGTTTAAACAGGGCTGAAGGGACTGTAAACACTGCTGCTTTGTGACGGCCACGTGCGCTTCAGGCCTCGCTTCCATTAGTCATCCCTGGACCCGAGGAGCACCCGTTCATTTTGCTGTTGGTTTGAAAATTGTGTGTGTGTGGGGGGGGGGGGGGGAGTGGGACTCTTATTCCTAAGAGAGTGTGTATTTATTTCTATGCATATTTATGGCGATTTACACTGCGTACACGTGTTTACATTGAGTGTGTCAGTAATGCTCTTTGCTGGGGACTCCCTAGTCAGAGGGCTCAGATTGACAGCAGTTTTGAGACTTTATTAGGTCTGGCTTGAAGCGCAGAGGTCTTCCGTTCTATTGTTATCAAGGGGCAGATTTATGTTTCCTGGCGCATCCCTGCAAATCAGCAGGGATGCGCCAGGAAAGATGCGTCACGCAAGTTTACCCTTGCGCCACCACGGATGCGCCGCATTTACAATGCAGCGCATCGTGGCGCAAGGATAAACAGATGCGTGACGCATCTGATGGCGAAAGGGCGGCGCATTGCTGGAGTCGTGTTGCAAGCACGACGCAACTCCAACAATGTTTAGGGGCTGCCCATTCCTAACATGCTGCGTCATGCCTTACGCCTGCTTCAAGCAGGCGCAAGGTTTTGACGCAGCAGCGTCGGAAAAGTGACTGAGTGAAATCTTGCAGATTTCACTGCGTCACTTTTCTGAGGCTTTTTCCGATGGAACGCCCACCCTGCATACACTAAACCTGACACAGGTTTAATGTAGCGCAGGGCTTTACAACGTGACGCATCTCCCTAGATGCGTCACGTTGTAAATAAGGCGCAACATGGCGCATGGTTTACGCCACCGCTGCGTCACAAAAGTGACGCAACGGCGGCGTAAAAGTGGCGCAAGTCTCACATAAATCTGCCCCCAAGTCTTTAAATATATCCATAGAATAGGCTTCGCCCAGAGAAGAAGGCATCTGGGCCCTCCTGCTGTCAGCTGTTGGGGTTTCCTTCCAGCTCTCGAGTGGTGTTTACTTCACCCTGCAGAAGATACTATTTTGTATCTCAAAAGTACACTGAACATCAAACATTCGGGGGAGTTTTATTAAGATTTTACGCCGCGCTTGTGTCACAAAAGGGACAAAAATTGGCAGAAAATCCTATTGTCTGATTTACTTTCCTGCGCTAAACTTGTTTAGTGCTGGAAATACTGTGAAAGTAACGCAGAGCAGCATCATGGTGCTGAGTTGCATTACTTACCACCAAGGGGTGTGCCATGGATGGAGGGCGGGTGTTCCCATGCAACCACCAAAGGTTTCTGACGCTAAACCCTATTTACTAAATAAAAAGACAGGGTTTTAGCATCAGAAAACTACACCCTTACAAAGTAGGCGCAATGAAGAAGAAATGCTTTCATTTCTCCTTCTTTTTCTGACTTTGTACATGTGCTGCACTTCGCAGCACACATAAAAAAAGGAAATAGGGTTAAAGTCAGTCTTTGCATAGTATTTTGTACTGGAAGGGCTCCTTCCAGTACAAAGCCTATGCTAGACTCGCTGAGACACCTTGCACCATGACGCAAAGGTGTCTCCATGGCGCTCTGTGAGTGTGTGGTAAACCTGGCCCTAAATTCTTTATCCCTTTGATGCCTTCTATACAAAAGGCATTATTTTTGCTGTGTTTTCAATAGAACGTTTTAGATGCTTTAATCAGAACTTAAAAAGCAAGGTCGACCTATTGTTTATGCCAATGCTTGGTAAAAGTCAGGTAGGGAAGGAGGTGTTCCTAACCCATCTCATTTTATTTTTGTAGGTCATGAACCTACATTTACAGCTTGATCATTACACAACATTCTATTTTTGTAAGTTGTGAATCAGTATATACATTATAAATATTTTAAATTAAAATACTGCCGCTAGATTAAGGATATTTATAGGAGCAAAAGTTAAGTGCAGTAACTTGCTACATGTCGGTCTATCTAAAAAAGTGATTCCAAGCTGCAGCACACCTGGAGCATTTAAAGGCGGCTCCTCTACCCTACCACCTAGTCACAGGGGTGTAGCTTCAAGGAGTTGTTTGGGGTGTGACATTCCCTAAATAAATGCATTCTCGGCTTGGAAGTTTCGACTGGGGTCTCTGAGTTGAGTCTGCTACTTCTGTGCTGGCTTTTCTTTGTCATCCGGATTTCACTGGGAGGTTTTAACCTACTGACCTTTTGGGTCAGAAACTTAAATAAAAATAGTGACCAGTTTACCAAAAAAGTAGCAAATCTGCACCCATGGAAGTCAGTGGCGTAACTATTCCTTATGCCGCTCGTGCCAGTCTCAGCCTTTGCTGCCCCGCGGCAGCCGTACGAGAGAGGGGGATAGGGTGCGGGGGAACGAATTCTTCATTTGCTACCCCACTCAGCTGCAGTTAAAACCGGGGAGGGGGGGGCACTGCCCCCAAAACTCGTGCTGCCCGGGGTGGACCGCATCACGTTCCTCCTAATACGCCACTAATAGAAGTACTCCTAAGATGGATGAAAATTCAGTACTCTTTAGAATTAACAAATATTGGCAGTAGTGGGCTTGGAAAGCTGCTCCAGTCTCAGGATTCTAGGCATAGCACAGGCAATCAAACACTCAAAAGGTGATAGGATGAATGCTTTTGAATGGTCTTACCAGTGGCAAACCCTTGGAGTAGCAATCCAAACCATCGTTTTTGTGCACTGTGCCACGCTAGACAGAGGACCACATTTAGGGTTTGGCAGATGGAGTAAAAGCAGAGGACTTTATTGCCTTTACTCAGCCCGCCAAATTTAGAGATTCCAACCAACTCCGCGGACATCTCTCTCTACATTAGCAGGACCCGTTGTCATGTCGGTTCTTGTCAATGCAGATAAAGATTGACGGACAGCTCAGTCAAGCATGATGGCTGTCCATCAATCTTTCCCATAGTTTTTTATTTTTCAACGCTCAAGGTTGGATTTTATTTTTGAAACATAAAAATAATGAATGACTTCCACACCATTAGAGTTTTCTCCCCTGGGTTAGGTACTGGGGATGTAATGGAACTAGAAGGTTTGAGGGTGGAATGTAGCTGGTTCTATGGGAGAGCAGTGAGACCAATGCAGGTGTGGAGGAGCTTTGCAAGGGGTCACTGGGGGTGAATGGTGATAGTATTTAATAAATCATAAGCCACATAGGAGTTGGAGCATGTCATTTGAGTGTGATCTCAATATTCCTGGCAATGAACCCTGTGTGGGGGGCACAACTGTCATAAGCCCTTTCTGTGGGCCGTAGGACAAACTGAAGTTACTGGGCCCACCCGTGGTGGCTGAAGCGTTTTACTCTCCATGTCCCGGCGCCCGACTTACTATGGATCCTGCCCAACTAGGCCAAGCACCCCTTCTGCACCTAACTCTCAGTTAGGTAGCGTTGTAGGAGCAGTCAGGGCTCCTTCGGGGAGTGCAGATACAGATCAGTGTTTATGACTCATAACTCAACGTGCAAGCAGTGCAGTCAATAAATCAATGTCAAATACTTGTTTTTATATGAAAAGAAGCACTTTAATTCTACACATGCAAAAGCTAATGATATTGAAAAGCAATAACACAATCTCCTTTGAAGTTGGGGCTCTAGTAGTTGTCAGGTCACTCCTTGTCCCACTAACTTTAGTGCAACGGTTTGATATTATTCCCTATTCACTGATGGCTACATCAAGGGAATGTTAACTATTATGTGGTAATCAAGAGTTCTCCCTTCTGACTTCTTTTTGGAAGTTCACTTACAAGAGTATTCATGATTTCATGGCTTACCTGCTCCGGCGGTATAGAACACCTCAGCAGTGCAGTGAAGTCCTGCTCCGGGTCAACAAAGTCGGGATGCATAAGGTCACATGCGACATCAACCAGCCGCTGGTTCTAGTGATCGGGGTTGGTCCTGCTCCAGTGATCGAAAAGTAAGTCACACTTCCATTTGCCAGGGGGTTAATCTCCTTCCTTCTACAGGGCCCCGGCGATGTCCTTTCATCCTGGGGCTTCTTTTGGTGCAGTTCGCATAATGCAGGCCGGTCCCACCTTAGTCACAGCAGCAGTTTCTCAGTCCCAGGCGATGACCCCAACCATTGGCTTTAGTGTCTCCAGTGGCCCGTCCTAGCATACATGGTCACTGTCACGGCACTCACAAGTTTGATCACGCTGACCTGCACTGATGTTCACGGTGGCCCCCTCAGTGGCATACAGGGCCACCCACCATGAGGTTATGCAGGCCTGGTGCCCCCCACACAATCCTCGCTCCTCTGCTCAGGCCGAGGCAGTCCCTCCTGACACACAGGGGTTGCAGAATCAATCTACCACACACGCTATGGCACAATCTATGCAAGAGCAGATTCATAACACAGGGAGTACTCAAGATAGGGCACCCCCCTGGACCTTGCTCCTTCCAACACTCTTCTCTTCTTCACAGGGCTCACTGGTCTTGGCGAGAAGGCAGACGCTGGTGCTCCAGGCTCCAGGACAGGTGGTCTTGGTTTCCCCGAGTGATGTCCCCAACGGGCCCAGCAGTGAGACTAGCAGGCCTGGGCCCTCAGTACTGGTCACAGGCAGAAGTCTTGCAAACTTACCATGCTCACACAGCCCATCTGGCTGCTCGGCAGATGATAACATTTGGGGCCTCAAACTCTCCTACTTATAGACCTTTTCCAAACACAAAATATCATTTAGTGTTTTATTCTTTGAAGCTTCATGTCGGGGTTCTGCTTCTATGGAATGGACATCTTTCCCCTTTCTTCTTCCCCCTGAAGTATGTCTGTCACAGCAGACAGAACTCCAAAGCTGATTAACCCCCCACAAGATTAATGAGAATGACCAGATTTCACACCTGGATGTCAGTCCCAGTGATATGTGCATCAAAGAGTTAATAATGGCTTCCCAGACCTACTTTTTATGATTCCCTCATCAGCAACATCTCTCTCTTCCTCAGATGTGTCCAGGCCCCTTCCTTGTGATCAATCACTGAATCAAAGAGCCCTTTGAAATGCAGAGAGTCTGGCTCTCACATCCTCCAGTACATGCCCCGCCCAGCTTACAGGAATACAGCAATAAATCTTTCTCGAGGGAATCCTCCACTCATCCTGTTTTCCACCAGGCAGGCCTGGCTTCACAAAAGGGAACCCAAGAGCCTGATGTAATGTACCAGTGCAGGCAAACTTGCAGTTAGTGGACATCCGCAGCAAACTTACTCCACATCACGGTTATCCTCATGTATCAATGCACCACAAGCATAACTACATGCATCAAACACATTCAGCCTGCAGACACTTGACAGTACTGCAGCCTTTCTGTATTGTACTAGAGTGTGTTTTTTTGAAAAACACACACTAGCAGCATACACACATTTACCATGCGTGCACTGTGCCACACTTCACCCCTTGTGTAGTATACTTCATGCGAGCACACACGCGCTCAGCACGTTTCCATCTCGCACGTACTTCCACATCCTCCTGATGTAGTCCAGAGTGAGTTACACACACAGCAGTGGAGGTTTCAAAAATTTGATTAAGATTGTAGACCTCACTCCAGGTACCCTGGGTAAATAGGTCCTGTTCACTACCACTGATCACTACACGGTACGCTGCCAGCACCTGGCTCTTGCTGCTCAACTCCTGGTGAAGGAGGTAGCCTTCCACCACTATGAGGGAAGCATTTTGGGCGACGCTCCCATTCCACCAGGACCACAACCCCCGAAACAGGCCTATGTCATGGGAAACACACATGATCCATGTTCACCCATGCCAAATATCAGCATTAGGGATCCAGACGGCAGTACAGCTGGATACCCAGGACAGGAGGACACGTCTCTTACCATGCAGAGAACTTTTCCATTCCTACAACAACCATTCACTGTAAACTGTGAATATTCTAGAAAAGTCATTCTTCATGTGTGAGGATTATATGTCTTAGAAGGTGATGGCATGTGTGATATTGGTCCAGTGAAAATGCCAGAATATAAGGTTGTACTTGATGACAACGAGATGAACATATTGACTGACTCAGGTTCACCGTTTACCCTCATTGATGATGAAAATTGTGAGAGACATTTTGGCGAAGAGCAAATTGTTCTGAGGAAACCCTGCATTAATCTAGTGTATTATGATTGGAAAACTGTTGATTTAATTGGCTTGAATTAACTTCAAAGTAAGAGAAACAAATGGAAAAGTGTATGAGAAGAGAGGAGATACTAACTTATTGGGTTGGTACCATCAACGTGATCTTGGAATAGTATTGAATCCAAATTCTCCTGATCAGCTCATGATGATTTCACATATCATTGAGGATGTGGATGTTGTTAAACTCTTTCCTGAAGTTTTTGAGAATAAATTGGGTTTGTTATGACATTTTGAGCATAAAGTTTTGCATAAATATGGAGCTTACCCTGTTGTGCAAAAGGTTAAACAGGTGCCTCTACTTATGTTTCAACTGCTGAGAGTGGAATTGAAAAGATTGAAACCACTTGTAGTTGCTGAGGATATTTATTGTTTGTAGTGAATAGCCCTGGTCATTTTGGCGCCCAAGGATAGAGGAAAGAACATTTGTATGTGTGCAGATTTACCTGACCCAAATAAATGCATCTGATTTGATAGATAGCCTCCACCAAATATTTCTGGGGAAATATTTCTCTGAAGGGTGCAGAGGTGTTCAGTGTGATGGACCAGTCATCAGCGTATTATCAGGTTGCTTAAAATGGAGAATAAAATCCCTACACATTGTTTGTGACACCACTTGGAGCATATTGTTTGTGTGAACGCCATTTGGGTTGGCTTTTGCGGCAGCCTGCTTCCAAAGGGTTGTGGCAAGGGTTTTTGAAAATGTCTAGGGTTAATTTTTTTCAAGAAGATATTCTGATATATGAAAAGGACAGAGAGAAGCATGATGAAACCTTGCTGGAAGTTTTACAAAGGTTGAATGGGTTGACTGTTAAGAGGGAGAATTGTCTATTCAGGTTTGGCACTGTGAAGTATTTAGGCCGTACCATTTCAGGGGAAGGTATCAACGCCAAAAAGGATCTGGCTGAATCTATTATCCTGGCACCTTTCCCACAAGGCAAAGAACAGGGGAGATCGTACCCGGGTTTATCAGCATATTATTCTAAATCCTTCAATTGGTTTTGCCTCTTTGGTTTCCTCTTTGAGACCTCTCTTGAAAAAGGGAGTGGAGTATGTATGGTGAAAGGTCTGTGCCACAGCTGTTCGCCAAATAAAAGGTTCAATTGGGAAGCATGCCAACACTAGGACATGTTGGTATGCAGAATAAGACAATTGTTACCATGGATACCAGTCTAAAAGGGCTGGGGATGGTCCTAACTCATGATGATGGTGGAAATCAAAAGGTAATAGCTTTTCCTTCAAGACCTCTCAAAGGGGCTGAAGTGAATTATTCAGTGCTAGCGAGTGAAGCATTGGGTTGCTCTTGAGCTATACAGAAGTTTATGTTTTTCTTTTGGAGTATACCATTTGTGCTAAGGAGTGATCATAAGCCGTCAAGGCTGATTTTTTTCATGTAAGGAAAATCAGGGTATTTCCCCCAGGAGTGCTAGATGGATGGAAGGGGTCAGTAAGTACAATTTTGAAGTGCAGTATTTGTCAGGATTAAGGAACATGTTGGCAGATTGTTTGTCTGGGTTACCTGTTAGAGATTGTAATGAGGAGGACGTTTCTAGTAGTGACAGTGTGAGAGAGTCTCAGCTAACCATTTTTTGGGTACTGGAAGAAGGGCTAAGTAAAGAAGAATGGTAGGCTGCTGTGGTAGCTGATTCAGAGTATAGCATGATCAAGGATTACAAAGTCAATGGTCGACCATTAATTAAGAGGGAGGACATTGATGTTGAGAGCTATGGTGTTGTAAAGGGCGAGATGTACTTGTTGAATGGTAAAACATGCCGTAGTAATAGTAGGATTCCTCCTGTTGGTGTTAGAAAGAAACTTGTCGAATTGGCCCACAAAGGACATCTGGGACAAAATTTGACCAAGGCCAGGTTGGGAGAAATATGTTGGTGGCCTTACATGGACGGGATACATGAGAAGGTTATGAAAGATTGTTTTCCATGTGCCCAAATACATACGTCCAGGATGGTTAGGCAGGCACCTCTGTCACTAGTATTGGTTCCAGATGAACTTTGAAAGGAACTTGGTGTAGATATCGTGGGACCTTTTGCTCTGTTGCAACCACGTCAGAGATTTGTCATTGGTTTGGTAGATTATGCGACTAAATGGATTAGTGCCATGTGTGTCAATTCTGTAAACATTTCGATTATGATTGATTTTCGTAAAAGAAGTAATTTTCTAAGGATGGCATACCTCAAACTATTGTTATGGATAATGGTGTACAGGTCGTCCATAAGGAGATATGTAAGTTTAACATGGAGATGGGTGTAACACATTGGTGTACGGTGTTATAGGTGACGGGAAGTGTGTTAAAGATGTGTGGAGACATCGTGCAAGGGAGCACCAAAGGAAGTGTAAGAAGTGACATCATGATACTCACAAAACCAAATTGGTTTCATGGGTTGTGGGTGATTGTGTGCTTGTGAAGAAACCCTGATATATAAATAAAAAAAGTTTTCAAATAGTTTTATGGGTCCTTTCAGAATCAAAGAAGTCAGAAGAAAGGTTGTTGTTTTAGATTTCAGGAGTTTTGGAGCATGTCTAGTTTGGGGAGGTGTTTGGAGGGTGGTGAGTGTGGAAAGGATGATACATGAAAGGTGAGTTGTGCTACTGCTGTGTCATACCTTGAGTGATGAAAGTACCGCTACTGTTTCTTATGAGGTGCAATACATTGCACCATAGATTGTTTTGGGGGTTACATGTAGTTTGGTTATATGTTGGTTTAATTAGATCTCTTCCTTTAAACTTGCCCTGCTCTTGCACCATTCAATGAGGTGCACGGGTAACGTGAACCTTATATGTGACTTAAGAAATCACGCAAGGCCACTTTGAGTGGTACTGGGTGGCTCTATAAATCTGGAGGAAGGCAATGCAGTGCAAATGCCTGCGCTGCCTTTTTCTTCCATAGTAAGGTGTTCCATGGGCCTTGCGTAGGTGTTCCTAGACGTAGTGAGAAGAAACATCTCTATTTCTCCTTGTTCCTCTTCATTCTGCATCACACACAGAAGGAGGAATATGCCTCTAAAGAGTGTTTTTGTACAGGAAGGTGTCCTTTCCTGCACAAAAACAGTAATGCATGCAACGGAGGCACCCTTGCCCCATTGTGCAAGTGTGCCTGCATTGGTGCTAGAGTGCCAAAGGGGCGCAAGAGCAGAGCAAAAGGCAGGAATGTGCCGTATTGCCTTAAATATGGCACATTCCTGCCCTTTCCCTACCACGCAGCACAGGAAGGTGACTTGCTGAGCTGCACTGCGTGACATTCTTGTAATTAGGCCCCATAATGTATAGTTGTTCTTTCCCATAATGGTTTAACCGTGTTTGCATTCTTATGTAGGAATTCATGTTTTTTTCCCCTTTTCTCCCCGTTCATCTTATTGTACAGTATTTTTGGGGTAGAGAGGGAGATGTGTAGTGGCTAGGTACTGGGGGTATATTGGAACTAGACCGCTTAAGAGTGGAAGGGGGTTCTTAATATTCCATTTTCTTTTTAAGCTTAAATAGATATCAAAGAAAGAAGGACTCCAAATGACCTGAAAACATGTGCATATTACCACAGAATGTTTGAGACCACACTAGAACAGAAAAAAAAACTCTTCAGGTAATACCGTTTTCCTAAAAATATAAAATGGCAAACAACTTTCCATCCGCAGAAAGCAACTCTAATAAAATCTTAATTTTCCCTCAGTTTCAACAGGAGCAATAAATATTTTCCCCAAAAACAGTGCATAACTAACCATACAAATATTTTCCAACAGCAAACAGAATTTCCTCAACAAAAATAAATCATACTTTTATTACATTGCACTCATAAATTCTTTTTTCTCTTTTTTCCAACAGAAAAGTAAAACAAGAAGAATCAAAAACATTCAGCCTGCATCATTCAAGACATGAGAACAGGCTGCTAAAGAATGGTGGATACATTTATTGTGTGGAGAGATTAACTAAGCGCAGGAGTCATTGAAGGAGTGTTGAGTATTTTTCATCCCATTGCAAAGTCAGAGCGGTTACTCTGGGGGACACTGTTGAAAGGACCACAGTCCATAACCACCCTGCCTCTGAAATGGAAATTGACGTTAGGGAGAACATCAAACAAACAAAATTACTTGCAGCCACCTCCAATGAACCCTGTGGCTCGGTTTTGAGGAAGGTAGCCCATAACATCCCCATGCACGTTGCTAGTAGTATGCCCACAACACCTAATTTAAGCAGAATGGTTTAGAGACAAAACCAGGTGAGTAATCCTCAAAAAATAACATCACAATCGTACACTGACATTAACACACCCCCTGTACTCACAGGGCCTTATTTACGAGAAAGTAACGCAGTGCGGTGCCCCAAGCCATTAGGTTGCGCTGTGTTATGTTACTTTCAGAGCACAGGAATGTGTCATATTTACAACAATATATATCTGCTGTCCCCTGCGCTGCACCTGTACCATGGTATAAGAGTGCTTACGTTGCGGGGATGATTGTTTTTGGGCAAGAACGGACACCTTTCTTCACAAAAACAATCACAAGAAGTATTTTCCTCTTTCCACGCATGCTGCAGAATGCAGCACGCATGGAAAGAGGAAAAACTGAATAAATTAAAGTATTTCTTGTTGCGCCTCTTTACGCCTCCCCTGGAAAGGCGCAGGATTCTGATGCATTCCCAGGTTTACGAAACCTTGTTAATCATGGAATGCCGCGGAATCCATGGGGGGATATTCACAAGAATGTATGATAACTACCGCAAGAGTAGCGTAACGCAACTCTCAACATTGCAGCCTATCGCGGGAAAACAACGCAGTGTCAACGTTGAATTCACAACAAGGCAGCCCCATGCAATAGTTTACCGAAACCGCTGCCAAAACCCGCGATACAACAAACTGACCAACACCCAAGCACCATGGAGGCAGACGGAACAGGCGCAGAGAACGAGCATAACACCACAAGCACCCCGGACGACCAGCCCGGGACCTCGGGGACAGGGAAGGGCAAGAAGAAGAGGAAGACGAAGTTCAGTCCGCAGGCGAACAGGATCATAGTCACGGAGGTGATGGAACACCATCAACAACTGTTCATCACCTCCAATGTGTCATTGGGCACCAAAACTGGAATATGGCGAGACATCATGCACAAGGTTAATGCCGTCAGAGAGCACAAGAGGACAATGGACGAGGTCAAGAGATGATGGAATAACATCAAGAGAAAGACCAAGGAGAAACTCGCAGCCAACCAGAAGGCAGCAATGCAGACTGGAGGTGGGGGGCCCAGCACCACAGCTCGTGCTGGATGACATGGAGGAGCTGGTGTCGACAGTCATCAGTGTGGATACTGTGGCCGGAGTCGGGGGACCGGACGCTGCTCGACAGGACACAACACAACCAGGTACTGGGGGGACGGTTGAAGATGGCCACGATGGCACACATGCACAATCAAGCACAGCACAGTGCACAACCTCAATGACTTTGGGTCATCGCCCAGATCTATAGACTGTCACAATGTACAATGCCTTGCTGTTTGAATGTCAACATGTACTATGCAGCTACATACATGTGGACACATTGCAATACACCATCTCCCCTTCACATTGCGGGGCCACCTTCAACACCCCCTGCAGAGTAGTCCCAGCCACTCTTCACTGATGACAAGGAGGACAACCCCAGCATCTACGCACAAGCCCTCCTTAACATCATTGACATCATCCGCGACTCACCTCCAGGATCAGAGCCAGCTGCATCGAGGAGACCCCACCTACCACCCAAACCACCCAGCAGGAGGCACCCACGGTCCCAACAGTCTCCCAAGACCCCCAGGAACAACACACGGCCTTCCAACACCGTGTGCTGGAGGCCCAGAGGGAGACGGCTGAGCAGGTGCGGGTGGGGTTCGACCTCATGGCCACCGAACTGGACGCCATCCATGGGTATCTAGGCCCGCTCCATGGTCTCCAACGAGCCCTGACTGACATTGCTGGAGTCCTGATGTGGAGAGAAGAACACCTGTCCGCTCAGAGGGGCACCAGCGATACCAGCCGTGAGCTGGCACACATGCGGAGGCTCATGGAGGACATGGTACGGATGGAGGTGGATAGGATGGCAGCCACCGCTTTAAATCAGCAAAATGTAGCTGGGATCTACCATGCCCTACAGATCACCATCATGGCATTGCTGTCACAAGACGTGGCGCAGATGAATGCTGCTGACCCCACACCATCCACATCTCCGCCCACTGGTGTGCCATTGTCTCACAGTGCGGCAGAAGTATCCACTCCGGCACCTGATGTGTCAGTGGCACACAGTGACTCAGACGGTACTGCAACACACACACAGGTGGGGCACAGCACACATCTGGGGGCTAGGACGTGGATGGGTTTGTGATCAGGAGGCACTAGCATTCATTTCCGCCACCTGGCTTGTTTCTGCTTGGTGCCGCACATGGCCTCATGACCGTCTACTGACCCCCGAAACACTCCGATGCACTCACCTTGGACAGCGACATGGAATGCCATATCCTGTTTGATGACCAACGACATGGCGACCAGACTTCGGACTCTACCCTCCCTCTTCCTCAGTATTTGTCATCCCTGGATAGACTCTGGCTGGCCCTCCACGGGCCCATATTGTGTAGTGTGCTCGGCATTGCCCTGTACCTCTCCAGCTGCTGAACTGCACTGGATGTGCAATAAACATCCAGTGATGCACTGCTGTGTCATGTCTTTCATCATTTCCCTCGCGTCAATTATGCTCATCCTCTGGGATGCCAGTCAGAGGTTGCCACATTGCATATTGTGTACCGGGTCCTGTAAACACTACAACAGGGACACACGCATCAGTCACTTCCATGTCCGGTCATGGACTGAACCACACCCAGAGCCCACAAGTCATTTTTGCAGGCCCTGCGCTGGTCCGGCATACGGCAGGCCAGACCACTCTGCTTACGCTCCGAGGGGGGCCCTCATTGCTACCCGTCACAGGCGTACACGCTGGTGGTGTGCAGGTCACTAGTCTAGTTGTCTGCATGTCACAGCCACTCCCTGAGGGCAGGTTTGCACGCACACTACACCCATCCGGCACAGGCATCACAGGCCATGTGACTCCACCAACATAAGGGGCCGACGACGTCACATTCCCCTCTGCCGTTGCTGACTGTATGACGGATGCTCCACGGTTCTGAATCATAAAGGCCACATGAGTTGTTGCGCACAAGGTTAGTGGCACCCGAGGCCTGGCAGCCGGCATGGCCCTGCCACAACGTGGCGCTGACTGTTGTTGCACAGGGTTAGTGGTACCCGGAACATTGCGGCCGGTACAGGCACCCCTCCACGGGACGGTGACTTTGGGTGCACTGAATCAGTGGCACCTTAAGCTGCTGAGCGGGTGTGCAGCCTGTGATGATGCCCTATCCCGGCGGTCCGGACAGCTCAGGTTTTGTGTGCCCTGCTGGACCGCAGTGTAGGCCAGAGCCAGCGGGCTGCGTGGGCCTACCACCACGTGGCGTCGCTTCCGGGTTCCCAGAGTTAGTAGCACCCACTGGGCTGAGCGGGTGTGCAGCCTGCGATAAGGCCGGGTGCACTGGTATGTCCTATGCCATGGAGTAATCAAGACCCAGCACCAAATGTGAGACCTGGTGGACTGCTGAGCGGGGATGCATGGTGTTGAGGGTGCCATGCCTGCGGGCCCCGGGCTTGTGGCTTGCTGCGGCACGTGGTGGGACCTCCTGTCTACGCGCCGGTGGCAGAAGGTGAGCAGTGAGGCCTGGGTGTGCATGGGCAGTAATGCTCCGATGGGCTGCGGGAGGGGCTGGGGTGCCTCTGCCTGGGTGTGCATGGGCGGGCAGGCAATTTAGTCTTGTGCAATTGTGTGTACTGTGCCAATCGTGTATCTGGATTCTGTTTCAGATGACGGGTCTGTCTCAGATGTGTGACCTGGTGAACTGCTATACATACCGGCAAGTCGTTGGAGACACACCGTTGGCAGCAGGTGAGCAGTGTGGCCTGGGTGTGCAGGGGCGACACTCTCTCTCCCCCTCTCTTTTTCTCTCTCTCTCCCCCTCACTTCTTCTCTCTCTCTCCCCTCTCTTCTTCTCTCAGTCTCCCCCTCTCTTCTTCTCTCTCTCTCTCTCCCCCTCTCTTCTTATCTGTCTCTCCCCCTCTTCTTATCTCTCTCTCCCTCTTTTTCTGTCTCTCTTCTTCGCTCTCTCTCTCTGTCCTTTGATGTGCACAGGACACACCTTCTCATCATGATTTTTGTCTTGCAGGCTGTGACCTACGGATTGTCCCGCAGGGAGCCGCCATGTGTCTTCATTTCATTTCGGTGTTCATGTTAATAAAGTTTTATGTGAATGTGTGATGCTCATTTTTGTGACGACACATGCTTGTCACCAGTTGTGATTGTGCAACATCCACCGGATTATTTTGGACGTGTTTAGGTGTAGCTGATGTGGCATGTCTTTTATTGGGGGGTGCGGGGAGGCGGGTCCTGGGGGTGGTGACGGCGGGTGTTGTTGCTCTTTCGGGCCTCCGGGCTGCATGTTCAGTTGCATGGGTGCATCTGTTGCCCTTCCGATATGGCTTTGGGCTGTGCTCCCTTTTGTGCTGCAGGCTGTGGTCCGACTTTGCACCAGGTCAGAGCAGGAGTTGTTTTCCTGCTGCTAACACGCCTTATCACCTGTTTTCTGTTCTTATCGCAATTCTGTCTGGTTGTTGTGAATGTTGTGGAGTGGTGTTGTCGCGGCTTTTGGCACGGTAACGCCTACTCTGCATCTCATTAGCGATAGTTGCGGGGGTCATCGATGGCGATGTTTTTTACTGCTCCTATCCCAGGTAAACTGGTGATGTGGGCTGTTTGCACCAGCTTGTGAATGGGGAGGTAAATTTATCACGACTTTGGCTGTGCTAAAGTACCGTTAAATCGGAGATAGATCCTTGTGAATATCCCCCATGGATGCTGTGTGAGAACACCCATGGCATACCCCTTTCATGCAAAGTGCTGCGTGTAAAGGGGATGTATTTTCCCAGGACACCAAAAGACACAAACGGTGGCTTTACGTGTCCTTGTAAATATGGAGCACCAAATTGCGCCGCCAGTGCGTCACAAAAGTGAAGCATCGGCGGTGCAAGGAGCATGTAAATATGCCCCACACTTCATTTTACTATTGAACCCATCCTAATGTATGACAATGAGAATACTCTCAAACAAATGCTAATCTTTAGTACAGTTCATAGCTTAGTAACCCTAGAAAATACTGAACTTCAGATGATGGATGGAAATTTTAAGTCATATAAATATATATTTACTCCATTTATTTGAGATGAACAAAGGGTTCCCTGTCATAGACCGAGGCAGATAGATCCTGAGTGAGGTCCTGAGTCCAGAGTCCTCAAGGATGCACAGCTCTTGGTCAGCAGAGACCATCAGGGCTGAGGCATCTCCTTCAATGCTAAGTGTCCATTTTATAGAAAATGGCACTTCCTGAAGGACGCGATCCCCCGCATCTGCTAGAACCTCACATTACCCAGACAACATCCCACATGTCTGCTCTGGGAAAAATAGAGGACTTGAGTTTTTCTAAATGCAAATATTAAATGTTTTATCAAATTCGTAATATCGCTGTTGATCTTGTTTCTAGGCATTCTCGCTGTTAGTAAATTGTGAGATAAATATCTTTTTTCCAGAACACAAGACTGGTCATAAGAAGCAGCCAAAATTAGGTCATATATATTACTGAGTCCAAATGTAATTCACTGTATTTCAGACACAATGTCATACTTTAAAGTGTCTTAATCCAACTCTTTGCAAGAAGACAACTCTCAAATGCAATATTAACAAAATCTGGAACCAGTACAGATGCTTAATCCCTTAGCTGCTGACTAAGTACAGACAGACATTGTGCAGATGTGGCTCATAAACTAGTTTCTGTAGAAACTTTCATGGCTGATAAGGTCCTGTATATCTCCCTGATCTTGCACAATCTGTTACATTTGCTGCACGTGTATCTAGGATGTGCCTCGGTCTGTGTCATTGACCATAAACAGGAACTGTTGCCATGGTTTCTGGATACACTGTGGTCATACAACATCCTTTTTTATTGGCAGATATTTAACACTAGTGCTTCCGCCCGGATTAAGCCTCAGCTAACCCCTGTCTGCCCTGCAGATCAGTTTTCACATATATGTCTGTCGGCCTGTGGATGGAGGGTCCGGCCCTTTGCTGTAGAAATGTCCTATTTTTCACCCATGATTTTCCTGAATATATATTTTTTGTCTGTTTTTATCCATGCCTCTTTTTTTTATTTTACATAACAATTATAGGGGCTTTCAGACAACCTCCTTCACCCATTGGTCGGTTGATGTGTCATTCACATTTTTCTTCCAACCGCTACAGCAAACAGCATAGGACAATGGGTCTTCCCACTGCAGGGTCTTCCCACTGCACTGTCAGTAACAGCATTCTGCTCTTTCACAGGGAGCACAACCATACACAAAGTAGTTCCCATCTGTGTCAGGGGCTACCATGGCATGGTGTGTTCATTGAGACAAAAGATATATTTTTGCTTTCAGACAATGTTTTCTTTTTTATACTGCTGAGTGCCCCCATAGCTCTCCTAACAATAAAGATTTACAAAAAAAATAAAGAAATAATAAACACTGACAAAGCTCAAAGGAATGTAGACAATACTAGTTCTAACGAGTTTGCCAAAGCTTGTTTCTAATGTATTGCTAT
Source organism: Triturus cristatus (assembly GCF_964204655.1). NCBI lineage: Eukaryota > Metazoa > Chordata > Amphibia > Caudata > Salamandridae > Triturus > Triturus cristatus. Next base: position 106,382,203 of record NC_140583.1, on the reverse strand, counting down.
TGAAATTTTAGGCCTCACTCATGTCATTGGAATTTGTTCCTCATCCCAGAACTAAGGACTGCCATTTGTGTATTTCTATGTGATACATTTCATTGTGAGTTAGTGTAGTAAAGCCTTGTTGCAAATTTGGTATAATGAAGGCAGTACAGCAACAGTGCCAATTGGGCACATGTGCTTCAGTCCATGATGGGTGAGAGGTCAATATTTGGAGTTGATAGACCTGTTGTTGTGGCACAATAAATGGGCAGGGCCATCACATGTCAGATTATTGTGTGACAATCTCTGCCTTCCCTCTATTTAATTTAATTTAATTTAATTTAATTTAATTGTGGGTTTATATAGCGCTAGAATCGACTCCCGTAGGAGTATCTCCGCGCTTCGACCGCTGGGGAACCCGTCCTGGCTCACCATGAGAGATGGTCCCTAATGGGTATCTCTAAGGTGCAACCAAGCATCCCCGGCAGTCTGGGGGGGCCGTTGTGAAGATGAGGCAAGCTAATGGCCAGAGTTGCCGAGTGTGGTCCCTGACTGGAGTAGGCACCGAGGCGAGAATTATCGAGCCCGCTGACCCTGGTCCACGACCCTGCCGCGTCGGGAATCAAACCCTGGTCCCGGGCTGTCCTCTGCTTACGGGTCTGCCGCCTCTAACCAGTGAGCCACACCTCTCTATCATTCTACGTGAGCCAATGCTATAGCTGTTTTGCCACGATAGTCATAAATTAGAACTCATGCAGGCCCATGCAACCTGCCATCTTTCTGAGATCAATAAAATCAGTACAATTGTATTGGGTGTTGGAAACTAGGCTTCTTTGCAGATGCCCCCCACTTTTTGTCCCTATTAGAACTGCTGGATGCTGGTTTTAGACTCTGATTGTGCACTAGGACCTGCTAACCAGGCCCTGGTGCCAGTGCTTTTTCCCTTAAACTGTAACTGTTGAATTGGTACACCCAATTGGAAAGGCACTTATCACTCCTTGTAAGTCGCTATTATATGGTACCCGTGGTATCCAGGCTAAGGGTGGTTAGAGGGGTTACCAGGGCTGCAGCACTTTATTGTGTCACCCTATGTGACTCAAGTAAAAACAGGACTGCCGGAGTGCCATGGCAGCCCTGCACGAGCTGTATGTCTGCTCATAAGAGATCTGCACACACCATGTGTTGTAGAGCCACACCACTGCCTTAGTATAAGTAAGTCTGTCTTCAGGTATGCCGTGCCTTGCCCAGTAGGTAGGATGCATTATATTAATGGTGTGGATATATATGTTTACCCATACATAGCCCCATGGTAACCCTATAGAGTCTGGATCTATTGTAAGTAACTGGCAGTCCATAGAATAACATTGGCTGGCTACTGAGCAAACTCGAGATAGCCAGCTCCATTATAGTACCACAGAATTCTGTCATGTTTGGCCTCAAACACAGTGCTTTTTCACTCCAGACACAATTCCTGTGTCTAGGGTGAGCTGGCAGGGACAGGGGTGCCATCCTGAGTGCGTGCCCGCTTAAGATACAGAGACCCAGAGTCTTGATGGGCTCCCCTGAGCCGTTTGCCAACAAGACAAGAGTCTTCCCTTCTGCTGGCCATTCTAGCATGTGCACAGGATGGAAGACAAAGGACCTGGCAGGAAGGAGGTCACACTTCCTCCCTCCCAGAATTGCTAGTGGTTGCAGTAATCAAAGAGGTGAGCCTCAGAAGCTTTCACCACCCTTGATATGTGATCTCTTATCCCCCCATGCTAGGACAAAGCCTTTCCCGCACTGTCCAAGCCTCCAGCTAGGACAATTAGGTAGTCAGAAGGTGTACTTCCATAAATGGCTAGGCACACCTTTAGGGTGGGCTAGGAGGTCTGTACAGCTAATGAAGGGTTCTGTCATATTGGGAGACCCTGAAATAGAGTATTCTGGGTAGCACAGTGATGTATTCCCACAGGTTGTTGTCACTACAGGGGCAGCTTAGCCGCAGGGACCAGTATCCATTGGTCACTGTCCCTCACACTCTTAACACCCCTAAACTAGGTTTTGAGGGGCTCTCCTGTTACCAGAACCCAGTTCTGACTTTGAATCCGAGAAGAGACATGGAGAAGATTCTGTTACGGATAACAGGACTTTGGACTCTGCCGCAGTTCTGGATGTGTGTCTGTGGCAACCGCTTGTTGCTCCCAGCAAGAGAGACTCCAGTGGACGCCAGAAACTAAAGCAGACTCCCTGGACCGGTGGGACCGGTTCCCCGTAGCAGGAAAATTGATGTGCTGCATGACAAGAATTGCGACCCGCTGGGCCTGTCGAGAGTGAGCCTGAAAAGTAGTGGTGTCCTGCAAGCTTGGAGTGGAAGCTAAGTTTTTATCAAGTTTCAAGCTGCTACTCTTCACCTTTTGCCCCCCAGCTGCCGAAGTAACTGTGGACTATATTTACCCCAGCCAAGGCTTGGTGATCACCAGCCGTGTGGTCGACTTCTCGATTGACATCCCCGGCCCGAGAGCAACTCACAGTGTACGCAACTGACATCAGCGATGACCCTGCTGCTGTGTCCCTGCATCTTCAACGTGGTGAGATTGAGTGTGTGGCATAGCATCTTTGGAGTGTCCTGCTCCGGTCATTTTACTGCTTCCAGCTACCTCTGCACCGGGGGCAGGTAAGTAAGGTAGAAGAATTATATCTGTTGAACCAGGACCTGGGACCCCAAAGTCCTTTACTCTCCATGGGTAGATTGTAACTCCGTTGCCAAGTGTGGTTTTGTCAAATGCTGCATTTTTGACAGCTCCCGAGGATTGCGTCAGCACCAAGGTCAGCCAGAGAACCTCTGCACCCAGACTCACTGGACAAGGTAACAAAGTACTGACTGTTGTAACTCGGTCTAGGGGCCTGCAATTCTTATCCACAAGAAGTTTGTTTGGATTCACCCTGAGAGTGACCGAGTATCACCTGTGTTTTCCTCGAGTCATTTCAATGGGGCCATATTGACAGCTTAAAGTGCATCTATTTTTGAACGTATTAAAAGTAGACAACTCCGGTCGAATGTATGATGCAAAGTTTATTTTTAGTGTCAATATTTATGTGTCAGGATTGTTTTCGAGTCGTGCCATTCACTTATTGTCAATGTTGTTTTGTGAAATGCTTAATACATGTTCTTCTGAGTACGCCTGACTGCTCTGTGCCACACTACACAGACCGAGCTAAGGCTGGGAAGGATGAATCCGAGGTCCACTTTTGTGTATTGTGTTAGTATTACGATATAAGGCCTTCCAGCCGTATTACAGAATACTTCCACCTGGCAACATTGGGTAATAACATACATCTGCTGTCTGTCAATAGTGCCAAGATACCCACTGGGATGAGCGTGCGCTTTACAAATAAACCTGTTATGGTAAAATTTAAAGTGTCCGCAAATAAAAATAAAGTCTGACAGATTCCTCTTCTTTAGACAAATAAACGGGCTGTAAACAAAACCTTACCAAATTATTATGTAATGCATAGTAGAAAATCGGGTTGAGGTGTGTTTTATAGCTTATATATAGCATATAGAGTTATAAATATATCAGTATCACTCCGCCCTTTATTATCACTTCCCACTTCGCTGACAGTCACATAGTTCTCTGGACTAGCAGCATTTGTAACTCGTGAAATAGATTGATAGTCTTTCCTAAAGCATCTTGGCTGCATCATCCTGAGCATATTACTTGTAAGGAATATAATGGCTTTGTATATAATAGACCCCTCATTACAGGGTGACATCAAGTACTGAAGGGAGCACTTATGGGAAAGAAATCCCTGTGGATGGGAAACAAGAGCACTTCAATCATCTGAGATTAAAAGCTTCTCCAAACGCAATTATTTGCAAAGTTGTCAGCAATTGAGGCGTGATGCTTCTGTTGTATTCAGGGAGGGCTTATTCTGGTGTACTAGACCTCGGGTGGGGGAGGTTGGTTGCAGAATACTGGGCTGGCTTTGTTTCTGTTGAGTTTTAGCTGGAAGGGCTGTCAAACTTTCAGCAGAATTGAACAACTGGGCTAAATTTGGTGGTGGGTGTAAAGGGTCTAGCAAAATTTGGTAACAAGATGTGGGCTGGATTTAAGCAGTTGCCAGGATTGGAGTGTAGTGTTTGTGTAATAACAATTATATTTTTGTATGCATGTATGTAAAAAAAAATAAGTATATATATATATATATTTCCCTCGTACAAAACCATAGAAATTCGGCCGTTATAGTTAGTTGAACTAACTATAACTCGCACCCCTGTAATGCACTGCTGATGACGTCACATATTACATCACTCATGACATGGTCATTCATGACATCACTGATGACATCTCAAATTACATAATTGAGGACATCTCAAATGACATCACTGATGACATCATCCAGTGACTGGGTGATTTTTAAAAGTTTAAGAATGTTAATTATAGATACGCAAAGTTGTATTGAAGAATGAGTGGGTGCATGAGTGTCTGACTGGATGATTTAGTGGGTGCGTGACTGACTGTTTGAGTGAGAGATTAAACGTGTCTTAATGAATGCATGGGTGAATGGTTAATCTGTGTGAATGTCTGTATCAGTCTGTCAGTTGGTGTGTAAGTGGCTGCATGTGTTGGTGATTAGCTACATGAGTGTCTATTTGGGTTAATGATTGGTTGTCTGATTACCTGTATGGGTGCCTGAGTGTCTATGTGAGCGGTCTGGTGGCTCAGTGGACTAATGCATCCAATGCAGGGGCCTTTGTTTCATTTTCATGGTCAAAGGTTCAAATCCCGGTGGGTCCACTCAGCCTTTCATCCATCTGAGGTAGATAAAATGAGTACCATTGAGTTGGGTAACAATAACCATCTTTTATTCAGCACCAAGAGACCTCGTTGGGGTGAACGTGCGCTTTACAAATACACATGTTATGAGTGGAGGGGGGTGTGTGACTCTCATCCATGGATGTGTGAGTTGGTGATTCAGTGGGTGTATGGGTTCATGAGTGCATCTGCGAGGGGCTATATGGGTGAGTGAGTGTGTGTATGGCTGTTTTGGTGAGTGAATGATGTCTCAGCGGTATATGTGTGAGTAACTACATATGTGAAAGGCAGTATATGTGAATGTTGGAGTATATACGTGACTATATGTGAGAGTGCGTGATTGTGAGAGTGACTGTAAGGAAGAGTTTGTGCTTGTGTTAGTGATTGCATAAGAGACTAAGTATGTGTTAGTATCTCTATGAATAAGTGAGGCGGTGTGGGTATAACTGTATTGGTGAGTAAATGGCAGTGTGAGTGAGCCTTTGGACGACTGACTAGGTGTGTGAGTATTTCTGTGGATGATTGGCAGTATGTGAGTGTCTGTATGGGTGTATGAGTGCATATATCAGAGGCTGTATTGATGAGTGATGGCGTGTATGAGTCACTGTATCAGTGAGTGAGTGGATGTGTGTAGTCCTATGAATCAGTGAGTGGGTATATACTAACTGGCATTGGTGTGTCTATGGTTTTGAGAATGGTAGTCTGTATTTTAGAGTGGGTGTATGAAAGGTTATATTAGGGTGTGAGGAGGTGCATCAGATATTAAGTAGATTATGTCATCAGTGATCTCATTTGAGATATCATCAGTGATGTCATCAGTGATATCACTGACCATGTCATGAGTGATGTAATATGTGACATCATCAGCAGCGCATTGCGGAGGTGCGAGTTATAGTTAGCTCAACTAACTTTAACGGACAAATTTCTCTGGTTTTGTATGAGTAAAATGTCCAACTAACTATAATGTTCCTTAAACCTGTGTTTTTTACAGTGAATTGCTAAGGTTTTTAAATGCTAATTTCTAACTATAACGTCCCTGAAATCTATGGTTTTTTCAGTGAATTTCAAAGGTTTTTTAAATGCTAATTCCATACTATAACGTCCCTGAAACTCTGTTTTTTCCAGTGAATTTCTAAGGTTTTTTAAATTCTACTCTCTTAATATGCCCACATAGGTAGGACATGTGCAGAAAGAGGAAGAAAGGCATAGAAAGAAGCAAGAGAAGTGCAGAAAGAGGCAACAGAAGTCCAGAAAGAGGAAGAAAGGTGCAGAAAGAAGCAAGAGAAGTGCAGAAAGAACCAACAGAGGTGCAGAAAGAGGCCTACTTTGACTGTACCTTACAACAGACTCATACAAAGTAGCCTAATCACTAATCCTTCTCCCAAGATGTCTTAAATCTCACTTTTCGCTTGAAGGTTCACTATTAATCGACTGCTCAGAATGTTAGGCCTACCTACCAAATATAAAACAGCAATCCTTAGCATATCACTGTTGTAAGTCTGACCAAGTTTGTGAAGGTATGCATGCGTGTCTCCGCTATTACTGAGTGACATGTTACATACAACTAAACATAGAAATACTTGAATACCTGTGTTTCAAACTACATACTCTGTAAATATGTGTACACAAAGGTGAATGTATTTCTTTCTGCTCATAATACAGGGCACGTGGGTATTCAATAGTATATTTGAGGGGCTCTTTAATACTTATATATATAATACATGTCTGCCTGTGCCATTGAATGACAGAGCAGAACTGAGAACATTTAACCACCTATAAAAGAAGCTACCCACTTTTTAAGCTACCACCTTCAGATGCATAACACATGTGAGAATACATATACAAGTAGACACATACCTAAGTCACAAGAGCACACAGACCTTTAAACTTGACAGCTTGCACTTCCCATTTGAATACAGAGAGGTGAGAGAAGTGCAGGAAGAAGCAAGAGATGTGTAGAAAGAAACAAAAGAAATATAGGAAGAAGAAACAAAGGTGCAGAAAGAGGCAACTGGGGTGAAGAAAGAGTGAAGAGGGACAGAGAAAGAGTCAAGGGGCAGCAGAAAGAAACAAGAGAGCTGCAGAAAGAAACATGAGTAGTGCAACAAGAAGCAACAGAGGTGCAGAAAGAGGCAAGAGTGGTGCACAAAGAGAGAAGAGGCGTGCAAAAAGAGGTAAAAGGGGTACCGAAAGAGGTAAGAGGGGTGTAGAAAGTGGCACAAGGGGTGCAGAAAGATGCAATAGAGGTACAGAAACAAGCAAGAGAAGTGCAGAAAGAAGCAACAGAGGTGCAGAAAGACAGATAAGGGGCGGAGAAAGAGGCAAGCAAAGTGCAGAAAGAAGCAACAGAGATGAAAAAGGGGGTAGAGGGGTGCAGAAAGAGGCATGAGGGGTGAAGATAGAAGCAAGAGAGTTGCAAAAAGAAGTACGAGAAGTGCATAAAGAAGCAACAGAGATGCAGAAAGGGGGAAGTGGGGTGGAGAAAGAGGAAAGAGGGATACAGAAAGAAGCAAGAGAGTTGCAGAAAGAAACCATAGAGGTACAGAAAGAAGGAACAGAGGTGCAGAAAGAGGCAAGAGGGGAGTAGAAAGAGGGAAGAGGGGTGCAGAAAGAGGCACAAAAGTTGCAGAAATAAGGGACAGAGGTGCAGAAAGAAGCAAGAGAAGTGCAGAAAGAAGCAACAAGCAACAAAGGTGCATAAATTAGAATGAGGGGTGGAGAAAGAGGCAAGAGAAGTACAGAAAGAAGCAATAGAGATGCAAAAAGGGGGAGAAGGGGTACAGAAAGTTGCAAGAGGGGTACAGAAAGAAGCAAGAGAGGTGCAGAAAGAAACAAAAGAAGAGCAGAAAGAATGAACAGAGGTGCAGAAAGGGGCAAGAGGGGTGGAGAAAGAAAAGAGGGGTGCAGAAAGAAGCACGCGTGGTGCAGAAAGAAGCAAGAGTAGTGCAGAAAGCTGCAACAGAGGTACAGAAAGAGGCAAGAGGGGTACAACAAGAGGGAAGAGGGGTACAGAAAGAAGCACAATGGGTGCACAAAGAAGCAAGATAAATGCAGAAAGAAACAAACTAAGTGCAGAAAGAAGGAACAGAGGTACAGAAAGAGGCAACAGGGGGCAGAAGGAGGGTGGATAAAGAGGCAAGGGGATGCAGAAAGAAGCAAGAGAGCAGCAGAAAGAAACAACAGAGGTGCAGAAAGAGGCAAGAGTGGTGCAGAAAGAGGGAAAAGGGATGCAGGAAGAGGCAAAAGGAGTGCAGCAAGAAGTGAGAGGCACATAAAGAAACCAAAGAAGTGTAGAAAGAAGGACCAGAGGTGCAGAAATAGGCCAGAGGAGTGGGGGAAGAGGGGTGTGAAAGAGGCATGAGGGGTGCATAAAGAAGCAAGAGAGGTGCAGCAAGAAGCAACAGAGGTGCAGAAACAGAGAAGAGTGATGGAGAAAGAGGTAAGAGGGGTACAGAAGCAAGCAGTAGAGAAAGAAACAAAAGAAGTGCAGAAAAAAGCAACAGAGGTGCAGAAAGAGACAAGAGGAGTGCAGAAAGAGAAGAGGGGTGAGGAAGGAGGCACAAGGGGTGCAGAAAGAGGCAAGAGAGATGCAGAAAGGTGTAACATAAGTGCAGAAAGAAGGAACAGACATGCAGAAAGGGGGAAGCGGGGTGGAGAAAGAGGCAAGAGGGGTGCAGAAAGAAGCAAGAGAGGTGCAGGAAGAAGCAAAAGAAGAGCAGAAAGAAGGAACAGAGGGGCCTAAAGAGGCAAGAGGGGTGCAGAAAGAGGGAAGAGGGGTGCACAAAGAGGCAAGATAGGTGCACAAAGAGGCAAGAGGGGTGCACAAAGAAGCAAGTGAGACACAGAAAGAGGCAAAAGAGGTGCAGAAAGGGGCAAAAGAGATGCAGAAAGAAACAACAGAGGTGCAGAAAGAGGCTAGAGTGGTGCAGAAAGAGGGAAAAGGGATGCAGGAAGAGGCAAAAGGAGTGCAGAAAGAAGTTAGAGGTACAGAAAGAAACAAAAGAAGTGCAGAAAGAAGGACCAGAGGTGCATAAAGAGGCCAAAGGGGTCAGGGAAAAGGGGTGTGAAAGAGGCACGAGGGGTGCAGAAAGAAGCAAGAGAGGTGCAGAAGAAGCAACAGAGACTCAGTAAGAGGGGAGAGGGTGGAGAAAAAACACGAGAGGTGTAGAAAGAAGCAACAGAGGTGTAGAAAGAGGTAAGAGGGGTGCAGAAGGAAACAAGAGAGGTGCAGAAAGAAACAAAAGAAGTGCAGAAAGAAGCAACAGAGGTGCAGAAAGAGACAAGAGGAGTGCATAAAGAGAAGAGGGTTGAGGAAGGAGGCAAAAGGAGTGCAGAAAGAAGCAAGAGAGGTGCAGAAAGACAAAACATAAGTGCAGAAAGAAGCAACAGAGATGCAGAAAGAAGGAAGAGGGGTGGAGAAAGAGGGAAGAGAAGTGCAGAAAGAAGCAACGGACATGCAGAAAGGGGGAAGAGAGGTGGAGAAAGAGGCAAGAAGGGTGCAGAAAGAAGCAAGAGAGGTGCAGGAAGAAACAAAAGAAGTGCAGAAAGAGGCAAGAGGGGTACACAAAGAAGCAAGTGAGGTGCAGAAACAGGCAAAAGAAGTGTAGAAAAAGAAGAAAGGTGCAGAAAGAAGCAGCAGAAATGCAGAAAGAGGCAAGAGAGGTGCAGAAAGAAGCAAGAGTGGCTTGCACACCATTAGTACCAATTTAACACCCACGTTTAGCAAAGTAACAGGTGACACCACGCTGTAACACTTGTCACTACTTTTGGTAATTGTAAGACCGGCCTCGTGGCGTGGGCCCTCCCGATCAGCAAGCCACCCCGCAACCGCACCTGATCCCCGATGTCACAGACTTCTGGCCACCATGGCCCAACATCCCGATGGCCGGCCGGGCCCAGCAACACACAAGACCCCACCACGCATGCCCGGCCGAGGGAGAGAGAAACCCCCAAGCCAGACCAGGAGGCACCGTCCCTGTCACACCTCTGGTCTCCTCCCCAAGGAGGGTTTCGATCGGCCACCAGGCCCCCGGTGAGCGGGCGCCTCGCCTGCTGGTCATCTGGAGTCCCTCCAAGACCCACCTGAACAGATCAAAGGGCCGAGCGACAGGAAATCCCGACAACCCGCCCCCAGGCACCAAGACCCCTCTCAGCGAGGACTCCGGACTTCAAAGAGGAGGGGGAGTATAACAAGGGGTGCTGAAGGGACGGGAGGCAGAGAAGACCTGGACCTACGAGAGCCGTGCTGACCTGGTCGCGGCTCGATCAATCCCTGAACCGAAGAACGCTACCCGAACTCTGAACCATCTGAGCCCTGCTGACGCTGTCGCGGCTCCCCGAACTCTGAACCATCTGAGCCCTGGTGATGCTGTCGCAGCTCCCCGAACTCTGAACCATCTGAGCCCTGCTGACGCTGTCGCGGCTCCCCGAACTCTGAACCATCTGAGCCCTGCTGACGCTGTCGCGGCTCCCCGAACTCCGAACCATCTGTGTCCTGCTGACGCTGTCGCGGCTCACCGACTCCGAAACCACCTGTGCCTGCTGAGTGACTCTCGGCACTCTCCTCCAGGATAATCGACAGAGATTGCCGAGAGAAACCACATCCCCCAGCTCGAGGATTGAGAGCTGTGCGAAGGATACTCCGCAGAGACACTGAACTCAAAGACTGTCCCGCTACCCCCATACCCCCAGTACGCAGCCACCGCCGCTTGGGGCACTGATTCAATACCTGCATTTCGGATCGTCACCTTCGACCTAACCTGCGGATACTGGCAGATTGCGCTCATTGAGGGAGCCAAGGAGCGCTTCGCCTTCTCCACCCCGGACGGGCACTACCGCTTTAGGGTGATACCATTTGGAATGAAGAATGCCCCGGCCACCTTCCAGCGACTGGTGAACAGGGTCCTGTCCGGACTAGAAGGATTCAGTGCAGCGTACCTCGACGATATAGCAGTATTCAGCTCCCAGTGGACCGAGCACCTCCAGCACCTCCGACAAGTACTGCTGGCCCTGCGCCAAGCCGGCCTAACCATCAAGGTCAGCAAATGTCAAATTGGACAAGGCTCCGTGATTTATCTGGGGCACCAGGTGCGAAGCGGGCAGGTCGCCCCCACTCCAGCCGAAAATCGACGCCATCCTGTCCTGGGAACCCCCAACGACCCAAACGGAAGTCCGGGCCTTCCTGGGCGTCACCTGTTACTACCGGAGGTTTATTAGGAACTATGGCAGCATCGCAGGCCCCCTCACAGAGCTAACCTCCAAGAAGCACCCGAAGAAAATACAATGGACTCCCCCGTGCCAAAAAGCGTTCGACGCCTTGAAAGCCGCTATATGCATTGCTCCGGTACTCAAAGCCCCCGACTACTCTCAGGAGTTTGTGGTCCAGACGGACGCCTCAGAGCACGGCATCGGGGCCGTCCTCTCACAGTTCAACGACAAAGGCATAGATCAGCCCATAGCCTTCATCAGCCGAAGATTGCTGCCTCGAGAACAGCGCTGGAGCACCATTGAGAGAGAGGCCTTCGCAGTAGTCTGGGCCCTCAAAAAGCTACGGCCCTACTTGTTCGGAACCCACTTCAGAGTGCAAACGGATCATCGGCCCTTGCGGTGGCTGATGCAAATGAGAGGAGAAAACCCCAAGCTGCTACGATGGTCAATCTCCCTCCAGGGGATGGACTTCACTGTGGAACATCGCCCCGGGACTGACCATGTCAACGCGGACGGCCTGTCCCGATTCTTCTGCTTCAGCGAGGAGAATCCCCAAGTGGATGGGTAGTTCTCCCCGCCTTTCAGCTGGGGGGGGCACGTGTAAGACCGGCCTCGTGGCGTGGGTCCTCCCGACAGGCAAGCCACCCCGCAACCGCACCTGATCCCCGATGTCACAGACTTCCGGCCACCATGGCCCAACATCCCGATGGCCGGCCGGGCCCAGCAACACTCAAGACCCCACCATGCATGCCCGGCCGAGGGAGAGAGAAACCCTCAAGCCAGACCAGGAGGCGCCGTCCCTGTCACACCTCTGGTCTCCTCCCCAAGGAGGGTTTCGATCGGCTACCAGGCCCCCGGTGAGCGGGCGCCTCGCCTGCTGGGCGTCTGGAGTCCCTCCCAGACCCACCTGAACAGATCAAAGGGCAGAGCAACAGGAAATCCCGACAACCCGCCCCCAGGCACCAAGACCCCTCTCAGCGAGGACTCCGGACTTCAAAGAGGAGGGGGAGTATAACAAGGGGTGCTGAAGGGACGGGAGGCAGAGAAGACCTGGACCTACGAGAGCCCTGCTGACCTGGTCGCGGCTCGATCGATCCCTGAACCGAAGAACGCTACCCGAACTCTGAACCATCTGAGCCCTGCTGACGCTGTCACGGCTCCCCGAACTCTGAACCATCTGAGCCCTGCTGAGGCTGTCGCGGCTCCCCGAACTCTGAACTATATGAGCCCTGCTGACGCTGTCTCGGCTCCCCGAACTCTGAACCATCTGAGCCCTGCTGACGCTATCGCGGCTCCCCGAACTCTGAACCATCTGAGCCCTTCTGACGCTGTCGCGGCTCCCCGACTCCGAAACCACCTGTGCCTGCTGAGTGACTCGCGGCACTCTCCTCCAGGACAATCGACAGAGATTGCCGAGAGAAACCACATCCCCCAGCTCGAGGATTGAGAGCTGTGCGAAGGATACTCCGCAGAGACACTGAACTCAAAGACTCTCCCGCTACCCCCATACCCCCAGTACGCAGCCGCCGCCGCTTGGGGCACTGATTCAATACCTGCATTTCGGATCATAAAGATCCCTTAAAGCTAATGATAAAGTGTACTATTTTACGAAGAACTACTGTGTGGTGACCCTCTGTCAGTGTGTGCGTTCCTAGGTACGAGACCCTCCCAGGAAGGGTCTCCCCGCCCTTGCACGGCCTAACTCTGGGAGAGGTGGGTCAATGGGTGGCCAGGAACGTATTCCGAAGCCCCCGGAGAACGCCTTTCCAACAGTAATTATTGAGTCAGCAACAAGGTTTTTTTGTTCAAATCTGCAGGTTAGGCAGCAGATGATGGATTATGTGGCTAATGCGGAAAATGTACAATTGTGCGAAAATCGGTGCAGCCAAACAGTCGCGTAAGTCCAGTGGCCCTGCTCATACCTCTGACTAGATCCGGAAGTGCTCCTCAGTGATTCCTTCTTTTTTGTCTCATTGAGTTCATAGTTTAGCGTCTATGGAAATGAGGAAGACTAAACCTGAGGTTACCACTCCACAATACAGACTACCACATCACATAATTACTCTCCATAACACATAATCCCACTCTACATAATTCCTATACACCAGATACCACATACTTTCTATCCAAATAATTTCACTGCACACAATGAACACCCCCTCCACTCCCAAAAACATTAGTAAAAACTTTTTTATTTACAATGCCAATAGGTCTAACTCTTGCATATGCGAAACCTATTACATTGCTAATTCTTCTTTAACTAGTAGTCACGTTTGCAGAGTGGTGGAGAAAGGGTGCTGGGCCTCCGACCAGCGCTCAGGAATTCCACTATGTAGGAGTTACAGGTGTTTCCAGGAGGGCTTCATAGCCCCCAAAGTCCCTCAGGAGTAAAGTGGACTTCGTACCACAACCTGTAGTGTGCCAGGAGGTGCGTTTTCAGTGTGGTGGAGAAAGGGGGCGTGGCCTCCGAGACCTCTTTGCTGTGTGGGACTTACTGGAGGTAACAGGAGGGAGTTGGCCCCCAAGGCTAAGTTCTCATAGCAGACCACGCCCCCTTTGTCCACCACTCTGCAAACGCGCCTCTCAGCATGCTCTTTGATGGGGATTGAAGCGCCTTTCACTTGTGGGGGTCCTTAGGGGCCAACTAGCCTACCTGATACCTCCAGTAAGCCCCATATAGTGGGATTGCTGAAAGGTGGACACAAGCCACCCCTTTCTCCACCACTCTGCAAATGCGCCTCCTGGCACGCTCTTGGTTGGGGGATGAAGTCCTCTTACCTCTTGAGGGCCCCTGGGGGCCAACTAGCCCTAGTGTTCTCTCTAGTAAACCCCACTCATCTGGATTGCTGAGAGTGGTCCGAGGCCACCCTCCTTTTTACACCACTCTGCAAACGTGCCTCCTGGCGCACTGCTGCTCATGAAGTCCACTTTAGTACTGAAGCCCACAGAACACAATAGGACCTCATCGCCTCACCAGCAATGCGGCCCCAGGGACACCATCCCTTGGGGGAAGACCAATTTAACATTTAAAGGAGGGGGGCCGCGTGGCCCTTCTGCTGAGGCCTATTTCGGCCCCAGGTACCCCCATCCCCCGGGGCTGTGCCTTATTTAAAATGTATTTATTTTTAACATTTTACTGGAGGGGTTCCGGGTGGCCCCCCTTCCCATGGCCACTTTGATGTTGACCGCGGGGAGGCCCAATGCCCCTGCGGTCCCAGCCGGCTCCCCGCCTCCTGTGGGACATGGCGTTTCTTTTGGACAAGGGGAACTGCTGACATGCAGCTCCCCGTGTCCAAAAGCAATCTGCTTCGCTTCATGGAAGCAAGTCCAGTTTTTCTGCTCTCGCTTCCATGATTCCAAGATTTTGAAGAATGAAGGACATTACGAGGCATCATAAGTGAGTTGCAGTGCATTATGGACATGGGAGTCCTTTTAGAGACAGTATTATTAACCAGGAATATAAAAATCCGAACAGTATATAAAATTGGGCATTAGCCGGGTTATTGTAAGGTAAGAATATTATTTCAGTGAAAATGTTTCCTGACTCCTGATATGTGATAAAAACCGTCTTTAACGTAAATGATTTGTGATGCACTCGTAGTCCCTTTTCACTGTTGATGATCCTAGTATATTTAAAACCCATTGTCAATACCCCTCGTATTTGCATATGATTAAGACCCACTTGGAGGTCGAAACGCGTAATGCTTTGCCTGTGGAAAATTAAAATTTCTTACCGGATATTTGGCTGGAGGACATGAATATTGTATTGATTTATGGCGGTGACGTCGCCAACAAGCCCCGACCCGCTTGGATGGGCTTCCCTTCGTCACTTTTGCATTTGGAATGTATATATTAATCAAGATCAAGACCGCTTATGCGATCGAAACGCGTCCGGGGCGGACACTTGTCTGCACTAACTTTGGTGATGCTAATTAAAACAAAAATGAAGCAGTAACCTTTCGTTCTTGGATATTTATTGAGACTCAAGAAATTGATGGTCGGTACCTGTTCGTCTCTGGATCAATATCCAGAAATTCAGGCATAATCTATATATATATATTTTTCTACTTCCTTTAAAATGTTTCAGAATTAGCGTGATATATTTATATATTTATACGCTGACATTTTTTATAGTAGTTACAATTTTAACAACTTTCAATCCCGTTGTGTAATATAAGATTGCCTTTTTTGTGATATTCGGACTTGCATTGTAGGCTCTAGCTATTTGTGCTAGTATTTGCTCCATTTCCACTATTGAGTGGGAGGTGTTTTGGTGGCCAACTGCACTGTATTTAAACTCTATGGTCTTTGCTCATGTCATGTGATCAAGACCGGGTTTCCCGGTCGAAAAGCGTCATGCTGCTGTATCTTTGAGGAATAAAAGCACCTATTTTTTTGTCACGGAGCGGTCTGTTCCTGTTCTATGCATTCCTTGCATATTTCTTGGACTGTGGAATTTATATATATATATATCTATATATATATATATATATATATATATATATATATATATATATATATATATATATATATGAAAAAACCATAGGTTTCACACACGTTATAGTTAGGAATTAGCATTTAAAAAACCTTGCAAATTCACTGAAAAAACCATGGGTTTCACACATGTTATAGTTAGCTGGACATTTTACTGAAAAAAAACCAATGAAATTCCCCCGTTATAGTTACTGTAGGCAACTATAACTCACGCGACCGTAATCCTCTGCTGATGCTAATACTGTATTTAGACACTTATTTGCCCATGTCTTCTTCCATTAAATTTTAGCTATACATATATTACAAATATTTTTTTTTCATAAAGACACATATGTCATCAGCAGAGGATTACGGTCGCGTGAGTTATAGTTGCCTACAGTAACTATAACGGGGGAATTTCATTGGTTTTTTATCAGTAAAATGTCCAGCTAACTATAACATGTGTGAAACCTATGGTTTTTTCAGTGAATTTGCAAGGTTTTTTAAATGCTAATTCCTAACTATAACGTGTGTGAAACCTATGGTTTTTTCAGTGAATTTGTACGGTTTTTTAAATGCTAAGTTACTTTACGCCATTTGTGGCGTGCGCGCCCACTTAACGCAGTTCGTTCCGTGCGCGCACCGTGCGCGCACAGTGAGCACGCGGTGCGCTTCGCGCACCGCATGCCCACGTTACGCTAGATGGGCCATGAACGCACGATGCGCTTCGCGCACCGTGCGCACATGGAGGACATATGATGAGCATCGTTGTGACAGGTAAAATATATGTTTTGTTTAGCTCTATTAAGCCATGCACAAAAGGTGCCCTTCGGGCACCTTTTGCACACGGGGTGGGGAGAATGTGGATATATATATTTTTTTTTTATTATTTCTTACCGTACGCGTACGGTAAGCGTAATCGGCGAAATTTTCGAAAAAATTAAAATTGCCTTTTTTCACTTGGGGGATCGTTGGGGACTCCCTCGACATGGCTAGGTGCTTGGGAGCTGTGTAAACAGCCCCTTTACATGTTTTTGCACTTGGTTTTTCAACCCCCTGTCAGAGTGCGAGAGAGAAAATGGCGGCCGCCGCTTCCTGGTTTCGACCGATTCGAATGTTTACTAAGATCTAAGGGCCAATCAGAATCACGCTCGCGCACGCCAGCGTACGCGTACGGTAAGCGCACCGTAAGTGCACCGTAAGCTGGCTCAGATATATATATTGATTTAAATGCTATTTTCTCAGAATCTACTGAACAGATTTACACCAAACCTACAAAAGGCACTTCCTTGACCTGAGGACTACCTCTCTGCCAAATTTCAAGTAATTCTGTTCAGCCGTTCGGGCTGTAGCTGTGTCTAAAGGTCCTATGGAAAAATGCATGGGAAAAACGCGTTTTGGGACCCCCTTTTATCTCAGCCCCCGCTTGACGAATCCCCCCGAGACTTTCAGGGTAGGAGCGGAGCGTAGCGCCCCCCCTATTTTGAAAAATTCGCGAGGATTCGTCAACCGGCGCCAAAGTTATTCAAAATAGAATGTTGCGCATTTCCTATGGAAACGTGGTCCTAACTATAACTACCTACTGGCGACCGCCAGTAGGTAATATATATATATATATATATATCCAACAAACACAGAAGCTTCTCATGATGCATTCGACAGTGCGTCTGCCATTCGGCATCACGGTTCAGCCCCCATGCTCCCATCACATCCAGATCCTACCAAGGATTCTAACTGACTCTCTGAAATCTGTACGCATTGGAACCTACTATAGGTGTTAAATGAAAGTTCGATGTGACTACACATCCCAGCATGCTGTATGAAGAAATCAAATACGCAGTTGAACCCATGAGGGATTTTTAAACCAATCAGCATGCAGTATAAAGAGCGCTCCAATGCGTGCAGGAGAAATGCCTCTGTTGAAGTGGTACGTTGGCCACAGAAACGCGTCAGGCAATACAACGAACTTGGATGACTGGGGCGGGCTGAACCGTGATGCTGAATGGCAGACGCACTGTCGAGTGCAGCTTGAGAAGCTTCGGCATTTGTTGGATAAATATATATATATATATATAAAAAAAGTATATATATATTTCACTGAAAAAAACCATAGGTTTCAGGCACGTTATAGCTATGAATTAGCATTTAAAAAACCTTAGAAATTCACTGAAGAAACCATAGGTTTCAGGGGCGTTATAGTTAGCTGGACTTTTCACTCATACAAATCCATTGAAATTCCCCCGTTATAGTTAGTTCAGCTAACTATAACTCGCACGCCCGCAATGCACTGCTGATGACGTCACATATTACATCACTCATGACATGGTCAGTGACATCACTGATGACATCTCAAATGACATCACTGATGACATCACTGATGACATCATCCAGTGAATATGTGTTTTTCTGAAAATTACATATGTTTTATATATGTATATCTCAAGGTCGATGGAAGAATAAATGGGTATATAAGTGTCTAAATAGATGATTTGTTTTTGAAAAATTGATTGTATAACTGACTGATTAAGTGTATCTCAGTAAATACATAGCTTAGTGAGTAATGTTTAAATATGTAAATGTCTGTATCAGTCTCTCACATTGTGTATAAGTGGCTGCATGAGTTGGTGAGTAGCTACATGAGTGTCTATATAGGTTATTAGTTGGTTTTTTGAGTATCAGTATGAGTGTCTGAGTGTCTGTATGGTTCGGTGGGGGGTATTACGTAGTGCATACGTGCATGAATGAGTGACTCACTGTTTGCTGTGTTGAAGACAGCATGTGTGCAGGACTGTATGGGTGGATGAGTGTGTGCATGGGTGTGTTAGTGAGTGAATGACTGTCTCAATAGTGTCTTTATGAGTAACTACATATGTTTTAAACTAGTATATGTGACTATTGGTGTATATAAGTGAGTATATGTGAGAGTAAGAGATTGGAAAAGTTCCTGTATGAATAAGTATGTGTTTCTATAAGTGATTGTTTAAAAGAATAAATATGAGTACGTTTCTGTAGACGTAACTGTGGTGGTGTGTGTATAACTGTATATGCAAGTAAATGGATGTTTGATTCTTTATTAGCATGAGTGACTCTGTGTGTGAGTAACTCTATGGATGATTGGCGTTGTGTAACAGGATGTATAGGTGTATGAGTACATATGATGAGTGAGTACATGTATGAGTGACTGTATAGGACTGTTGGTGAATGAGTGGATGTGTATGTAGATCTTAGAATTACTGAATAGGTTGTTGTAACTGGTATTCGTATGTCCATTGTTTTGAAAATTTTAGTTTCTATTTTTGAATGTGTGTATCAAAGGTTATACTAGGGGGAGAGGAGGTCTGCCACTCTATCACAAGGATGATGTCATCAGTGATGTAATGAGTGATGTCATTTGAGATGTCATCAGTGATGTCATGAGTGATATCACTGACCATGTCATGAGTGATGTAATATGTGACGTCATCAGCAGTGCATTGCGGGCGCGTAAGTTATAGTTAGCTGAACTAACTATAACGGGGGAATTTCAATGGGTTTGCACGAGTGAAAAGTCCAACTAACTATAACGCCCCTGAAACCTATGTTTTTTTCAGTGAATTTCTAAGGTTTTTTAAATGCTAATTCCTAACTATAACGTGCCTGAAACCTATGGTTTTTTCAGTGAATTTCAAAGGTTTATTAAATGCTAATTTCTAACTATGCCTACAGAGATAGGACATGTGAAGAAAGAGGAAAAGACGCACAGAAAGAAAAAAAGAAATGCAGAAAGAAGCAACAGAAGTCCTCAAAGACGAAGAAAAGTGCAGGAAGAAGGATAACGTGCAGAAAGAACAAACAGAAGAGCAGAAAGAAGCCTTGTTGCAAAATCATCCTGTCCCTCAACTTTTTCAGATGGATACTGGTGGTAACTGAGTCTGACTAACCAGTCCTAGAGCCAGTGCTATTTTAAAAAAACACTCACAATACAGTGAAAACACCTACATACACTAGGGAACACTATGCGTTGGGGTCCCCCTGTGATTAGCATGACCTCCTATGTAAGCCCCTAATATATAATAGGGCAGGGGATTAAAACTACCTCTTAAAACGCTCCACAGGGCGTGTTTGCACACGTCACCTCAGGCCCCGTCCCCTCCCTTCCCCACTGTGTAAACACGCCCTGTGGCCGTTTTAAGTTGGGAGATTAAGTCCCATTGAATCCTGAGGGTCCCTAGGGTCCAACTAGCCCACTAGGTACCTCCAGTAAGCGCCACAGAGCTGCGTTGCAGAGAGGTGTAAAAAGTGGCATGGCCTGGACCACCTCTCTGCAACGCAGTTCAGTGGCGCTTACTGGAAGCACCTGGTGGGCCAGTTAGCCCCCAGGGGCCCTCAGGATTGAAAGGGAATTATTTCCCCAACTTAAAACGCGCCATAGTGCGTGTTTGCACATGTCACCTCAGGCCCCGTCCCCTCCCTTTCTCACTGTGTAAACATGCCCTGTGGCCGTTTTAAGTTGGGAGATTAAGTTTCCCTTGAATCCTGAGGGTCCCTAGGGGCAAAATAGCCCACTAGGTACGTCCAGTAAGTGCCATAGCAGAGAGGTGTAAAAAGGGGCACGGCCTGCACCACCGCTCTGCAACGCAGAGCAGTGGCACTTACTGGAAGCATCTGGTGGACTAGTTGGCCCCCAGGGTCCCTCAGGATTGAAAGGGAATTATTTCCCCAACTTAAAACGCGCCACAGGGCGTGTTTGCACACGTCACCTCAGGCCCCGTCCCCTCCCTTCACCACAGTGTAAACGCGCCCTGTGGCCGTTCTAAGTTGAGAGATTAAGTCCCCTTGAATCCTAAGGGTCCCTAGGGTCAAACTAGCCCACTAGGTACCTCCAGTAAGCGCCACAGAGCTGCGTTGCATAGAGGTGTAAAAAGGGGCGTGGCCTCAGAACACCTGTCTGCAACACAGCTCCCTGGCGCATACTGGAGATACCTGTTGGGCTAGCTGGCCCTCAGGGACCCTCAGTATTGAAGGGGAATTAATTCCCCAACTTACAACCGGCCAGGGGGCGCGTTTGCAGAGTGCTGCAAGGAGGGGGCATGGCCTCCGGCGCGATGCCGGTCTTTTATTTATTTTATTTTTTTAAGAAGGAGGGCTGAGTGGCCCCCCTTCTTTTTCTAATTTATTGGCCCTGGGGACCCCATCCCCCAGGGCCTGCACCCTAATTTTTTTTTGTGAAAAAAATAATTTGGAAGGGGGCTGCGTGGCCCCCCTCCCAAGGCCTTAATCGGCCCCGGGGACCCCAAGCCCCGGGTCATGGCCTTTTTTGTTGTTGTAATTCTTTAGGAGGGGGCTGCGTTGCCCCCCTCCTCAGGCCACTTATGGCCCCGGGGACCCCATCCCCCGGGCCGGCCTTTGTTTTTTATTATTTTAAAAAAATATATATTTATAGAAACACCTAGGACATGCTGGAGAAACCGTATGTACCTTTCACCATGACGATTTGCGTGATATTCATTAAAAGAAGACTATGCATACAATGTATCCACGTTGAATGTATTTATACCGCTAGTGAAGCTCTGACGTGTCTGACACCCTACCGTGCCTAATCCCGGCGCCCCTGCCGGTGGGTACTCGCCAAGTAGATACCCTTGTCATCATTTATTTATACAAACATGGGTAGCTATTGACGGGCACATTTAATACACATGCACACCAAGCCATTCAAAGGGGATTTGACAAGAATTCGACCAAACTATGCAAGAAACCCCCCTCACGATTAATAAAACACACATCCACCGCCGGATGTGTAATACTTTTTATTTTACTCTCTGGAAAGGAGACGAACCTCACTTGAGAGACACAGCGTGCTCCTGGCTGAGCCCAATGCTGTGTTACACCCACCAGTGCCCGCCGAGTGCCACACACCTCTGTGTTGTATTCCACCAGCTAGTGCGTATGCTATGACACTCTCTAGCCCATGTACACTGTAACACCACCCCGTTAACATGTCATGCCACACTTGCTTTCGCACGGGTTATATTGCCCCATCTAACGTGCCTTCCTCGATGCCTATATTATAACGCACAGCGCTATGCCATACATATTACAATTTGGGATCCATATCTTTGTCACAGTGCATATGCAACGTTACACTCCCCAGCACATATTTTATATTACAACTTTAGAGACTAGTTAGGTTACACAACTCTGCCCTGTGCATATTACGCTCCAAGGCGTATATCGCATAGCACGCGCTAGTGCCAGTGCTATCTCGCGCTCTCCAATGAATCTGTCATTGCACACAATGTATTGCATATTATATTTCACACCCAGTTCATCTTATATCACACTTTTTGGTGCATAGTTTATACCATATACTATATCTAGTTTTCATTTTCAATCGTGCTCTCAGGACTATGTTCTATATAACACTGCATCCACCTAACCTTTTCACGGGCATTACATTTTGCGATGGAGGGTGGAGGGTCAGGGGGTATTTTTGCCAAGTGAGCCCGGAGTCACAGTCACAAACGTCCTCTTCTTCCTGAATAAAAGTGAGATTATGCTGCATACTCGAACTAGTTCGCACAGACACACATTTAAAAAACAATAAAGTTCCTAATACCCACCTTCTCTGAACAGTTAGCTTGCTGCCCCTTCCACCTCCTCCCTATCCTCTGTTGTGTGAATTCATGGACTAGCCTCCTCCCTCCTGCCATGCATGGTCTGATGTGCTGCCACTGCCCTCCATTTAGCATGATGTACCAGTCCACTCCTCCTGCCCACCATTGCCAAATTCTACGGCCCATCATCGTCCTCCTGCTTAGCCTCTGTGCTTAGCTTGCTGCCCCTATTCTCTTTGCCCCTGCCCTCTTATGTCTTTGTGCATGCCCCTGCTCCATCCTTTTTGCCCACCATGTTCCATGAACCTGCCACTCCTATCTACTCTGAGTGTTCTGTTGAGCTGCCACTCCCCTCCCACCTGCCTAGCATTGTCAGATGACTGTAACCTGTCCCTGCCACCTCCACCCTGCCTGTCCACATGCCATGCCCCTATCCCCTTCCTCCTGTCCTCCATGGTCCATTTTACTGCTACACCCTTCTGCCCTCCCTGGTCTGTTGTGCTGCAACTGCTCCTCCTGCCTGCCCCGCACGGTCTGTTGTGAGGCACCTTCCCCTGAACTCTCTTGTCTGTGCCCAGGTCCTGACCCTCCCTTCTATCCTCCATGGTCCTTTGTGCATGCCCCTGCACCCTCCTTCTTGCCCATCATAGCCATTGTGCTGCTACTAACCCTACAGCTTGCCATGCATGGTCTTCTGTGCTGCCATGGCCCCTCCCACCTTCCCTGTGTGGTCATCTAGCTGCCCCTGACCCCCTCCCACCTTCCATCTATGGTCTGTGTGTATGCCATCATAGTCTCACTGTTGCTCTCCATGGTGTGTCTTGTTTCTAGTGCCCATCCTGCCTGACCTCCATGGTCATCTTGCTGCTCCTGCACTGCCCCCTTGCCCCCAGCCCTCTGTTTCCATGTGCAGACCCCTATTCCCTCCCTCCTGTCTTGTCTGTTCCATTGTAATGCCCCTGATCCGTCCCTCCTGCCCTTTATGGTCTGTTATGCTGCAGCTTTCTCTCCTGTCTGTCCATTATGGTCAGCTAGCTACAATTGCCTCTTTCCCCGCTGTTCTCTGTTGTCCATGTGCATGGTCCTGTCCCCTCCCTATTGCTTTCTATGGATTGTTGTGCTGCACTCCCATCCCGCGTGCCCTGTGTGGTGTATTGTGCTGCTGCAAACCATGATACCTGCCCTATAGGCTCGGTTTGGTGCACCTCTCCATGTCCCCCCTGTCCTCTGTTATACGAGTCCATGTCCTTACCCTAATTCCTCCTGCCTACCATGAGCCAATGTACCATACTTGGGAACATTTTGAACTTGGTAAGAGGGAGATTTTGAAAAAAAACTGGGGTATTGATTTTCCCCTTTGAGTTACATTGAAAAAGAGGAGATTGTAGACAGGAGACAGATCAAATAAAGCCCATTTGAGCTTAAAAACATTGGACGTTTCCTGGCTGAAACGGGTCTGTTGGCATGTATGGTTGTACTACCACTGCCTCTTCCTTCTGCCCACAACGGTCTATTATATTGCCACAGCCTCTCTTGCCAGTCCTGTATTGTTGGTTTGTTGCCCCTTTCCACTGCCCTCCATAGTCTGTTGTGCTGCCACTGCCACTGCCATTCCTGCTTGCCCAGTGTGGTCAAATTGTTGCCTCTGCACTCTCCTACCTGCCTTCAATTTTCAGAGTCAGTGCCCCTGGCCTCTGCCTCTCAACAGTATCCCAATGAACAACTAGATTGCTAACATTCTATATTTATTACAAAAGTGTGGAACGCCTGACGTCATCTTGATGTAATCAAAACTGTAATACCTAGAGCATTTCCTTTAGAAATTACATATATGAGAGCGTCTTATTTGCATCAAAATTATGGTTAGTGCTCTAAAAAACTAAAATGAGGACATATTTTCTGAGTTTTCAACTAGCGACAAAGAACTTTTTTATTATTTGTAATCTTTATGTTTTTTTATCCAGTTGACTACTTGATTAAATGTTGCACTTAGGGGAGAGGATGTGGTGTTACTTCCAGAGCTGCAGACTTTGCAACTGGGGAACCAGGTTGGAGTTTCTGCTTCAGCTCAACATTCTGTGATTTTGATCAAATCACTTAATCTCCCCATGTCTACAACCAAAATGAATTTGATCTTGTGTGATGTAACCAATGCTCATGTAAAGCACTCCAATACCTGACAAGTCTGCACTATATAAAACTGCAAATACACAAAAAATAAGTGTTTTGCACACTTCTGTCATTGGGCTACATGTGGGCTACATCTGGGTGATATTTGTGCTGCATTTGGGCTATTTTGTCTCTTGTGGCTATCTTGGGAGATTTATTTATTTATTTATTTATTTATTTATTTTGAAGGTTTTATATATCGCGAACATGACCCTTGTGGGTATCAGAGCACTTTACAAGAGAAGTAGTTAGCAAAGGAGACAATATACAAGGGTAACATAGTGTTTCGGAATAATGTCTTAAGTTCCAACTGGTTATTCTAAGAGTCCGCATCAATATTTAAGTAAATTTCGACATGAGAAGAGATTTGACTTCTTTTTTGAAATATACAGTTGAGGGGTTGACTCTGATTTCTGGTGGTAGTGCATTCCAGATCCTTGGAGCAATACCAGAGAAGGCTCGGTTATGTTTTCTTCTTGGCAAACCTTTGAGGCTTCAGTAGAAGGTTACCGGCGCTCCTGGATGATCTGTTTCCGCACGAAAGTTCCAGTTTCTGGGCTAGATAACTCGGTGTGTTGTGATGGATGGCCTTATGCGTCATGCAGGCGATTTTTAGTTGAATTTTTGCATCGAAGGGTAGCCAATTGAGCGCTTTGACGTCAGGAGAGATGTGGCTATTTCTTTTTGAGCCTGTGATGAGCCTGGCCGCTGAGTTGAGAGATGCTCTTAGGGGGGCAGTTGTAGATCTAGGTTGTCCACAGAGAGTTGCACTACCATATTCTAGTCTGGGAATTACTAGTGCTTGGACTGCCATCTTGAAGTCGTTTACTGGGAGGAAGGGTTGAGAGTGCTCATCTGAAAGTTTGCTCCTTTTGCTGCGGCACTGATGTGTTTTTGCATGTTTAAATTACCGTCCAGAGTTACTCCCAGAGACTTTGCTGAGTCAATTATAAGAGGTTGGCAGTTGAATGCTGTAAGTTGTTTAAGCCATTCGTGTATGTTGGATGGATGATTCGGTCGTCTGTTTAGTAAGAATCCAGTTTTTAGGGCGTTTAGTTTGAGGTGGTTTTCAGTCAACCATGACTGGGCATTTTGTAAAGTTAGATTGAGAGATTTGATGTCATCTTAAGAATTTATCTTTAAGTATAGTTGCGTGTCGTCTGCGTACATGTGAAAGTGGATATTTGATGAGCCGAGAATCTCCGTGAGTGGCTCCATGAATAGATTAAACAGTGTAGGTGAGAGGGAAGATCCCTGCGGAACTCCTAATGTAACTGGGATGGTCGAGGACAAAGATTGGTTGACCTTGAACCTTTGGGATCTATTCAGGACGAAAGAGGTAAACCAATTTAGTACTGACCCCGATAAGCCCATTCTGTATTGCAGGAGAGCTAGAAGATTTTCATGTTTGACGGTGTAGAAGGCGGAGGATAAGTCAAGCAGGATAAGTAGGCAGGTTTCGCTCTGGTCTAGGATTCTTAGTGCGTCATCTACTATGTGGGTCATAGCCGACTCCGTACTATGAACTGCCCGGAAGCCAGATTGGAATTTGTTGAGCAGGTGGAAGTGAGTTATGAAGTTTCCTAATTTCCTCATTTACTGCAGTCTCCTCAGTAGGAAATGCGATTCCATCAAGAAGGTATTCAGATATGTCACACATTTGCCATAAATTCTGAATGTTAGCACTCTAGTTGCTCATTAGATCACTGTAGTAAAGCTACTGCTCACCACGAAAGTCTGCTGCTGGTATTAAAAGTGCATGTTTCAGTCTGCATATCAGAATTTTTTAATGAAATAGAAGAGGATTTGAGAAGTCACTGAAAATGTGCCCTAATTTTTCTTTGTTCAACACTAATCATAATTTCTATGGCAAAATTAACCCCCTTATTGTGTTCCTTTTTAAATTAAATGTTTTAAGTGTTACCAGTTTATTCCAATCAAGATGGCTTCATGTGTGCCATACTTTTGTCATAAGTAAGACAGCAAGCACTCTAGTTGTTCTTAAGAACACTCTGGGACATTCTGTCATTGGGCTATACTTGGGCTACATCTGGGTGATATTTGGGCTACATTTGGGCTCTTTTGTCTCTGGTGGCCTTCTTGGGAGATTTATTTGTTATGAAGTTTCCTAATTTCCTCATTTACTGCAGTCTCCTCAGTAGGAAATACTTTCAGTTTTTTACTTTGGTTCCATCAAGAAGGCATTCAGATGTGTCACACATTTGCCATAAATTCTGAATGTTAGCACTCTGGTTGCTCATTAGATCACTGTAGTAAAGCTACTGCTCACCAGGGAAGTCTGCTGCTGGTATTCAAAGTGCATGTTTCAGTCTGCATGTCAGAATTTGTTTATGAAATAGAAGAGGATTTGAGAAGTCAAAATGTGCCCTAATTTTTCTTTCTGCAGCACTAATCATAATTTCTATGGCAAAATGAACCCCCTCATTCTCTTCCTTTGTAAATTAAATGTTTTAAGTGTTACCACTTTATTCCAATCAAGATGGCTTCAGCTGTGCCATACTTTTGTCATAACTAAGATGGTTAGTGCTCTAGTTGTTCGTTAGAACACTCTGGGACATTCTGTCATTGGGCTATACTTGGGCTACATCTGGGTGATAGTTGTGCTACATTTGGGCTCTTTTGTCTCTGGTGGCCATTTTGGGAGACTTATTTGTTATGAAGTTTCCTAATTTCCTCATTTGCTACAGTCTCCTCAGTAGGAAATACTTTCAGTTTTTTACTTTGATTCCATCAAGAAGGCATTCAGATGTGCCACACATTTGCCATAAATTCAGAATGTTAGCACTCTAGTTGCTCATTAGATCACTGTAGTAAAGCTACTGCTCACCAGGGAAGTCTGCTGCTGGTATTGAAAGTGCATGTTTCAGTCTGCATGTCAGAATTTTTTAATGGAATAGAAGAGGATTTGAGAAGTCACTCAAAATGTGCCCTAATTTTTCTTTCTGCAGCACTAATCATACTTTCTATGGCAAAATGAACCCCCTCATTTTGTTCCTTTTTGTATTAAATGTTTTAAGAGTTACCACTTTATTCCAATCAAGATGGCTTCAGGTGTGCAATACGTTTGTCATAAGTAGGACTGTTAGCGCTCTAGTTGTTCTTTAGAACACTCTGGGAAGCTGCAGTAGAACACAAAGGAATCAACTGACAGTCTCTGCCCTTGTTGGATGTACATGTTTTACTGAGAATGTCAGACTTCATTCTCACATGACTGAGAAAGATAATGTGAATTTACAGAAAATATGCTCTCAGTTTAGCTTATAGATAACCTATGTGGGAAAAGCATGAGAAAATAGTTTTCTCTCAAACATGATTCATGATATCACAGCAGAAGGCTTTTTCACTTGGTAAAATCATCTTAGAACACACCACAATTCCTAAAATGAGTATGGTACCATCAACAAATGATTTATAATGTGACTAAAGTCTTAAAACCTTCTATTAACTGCAATGCTTTTTAATGAGGTGCTATCATGTATATTGGTCCCAAGATGGCTGCCAACACTTCTTGGATGAAGTACTGACAGCCAATCAGATCTCACGATGAGATGTGTGGTTAGGCTCCGCCCAGATATATCTATCTTGTTAACTCTAATTTTCTCAGGAACTACTGAACGGAGTTACACCATTTAAGCAAAAGGCACGAGTCTGAACTGAGGACTATCTCTTTGCCAAATTCGGTGTAACTCCGTTCAGCAGTTCGGGCTGTAGCTGCGTCAACAGGTCCTATGGGAAAATGCATGAGGAAAACGCGTTTTAGGACCCCTCCTTTTTTCTCGGCCCCCGCTTGACGAATCACTGTGAAATTTTCAAGATAGGAGCGGACTGGAGCTGGCCAAAAGTTTTGAAAATTTCGTGAAGATTCGTCAATCGGCGCTAACGTTATTCCAAATAGAATGTTGCGGATTTCCTATGGAAAATGTATATATATATGTATATATATATATATATTCACTGAAAAACCATAGGTTTCACACATGTTATAGTTAGGAATTAGCATTTAAAAAACCTTGCAATTTCACTGAAAAAACCATAGGTTTCACACATGTTATAGTTAGCAGGACATTTCACTCGTGAAAAACCAATGAAATTCCCCCGTTATAGTTAGTGCAGGCAACTATAACTCACGCGACCGCAATCCTCTGCTGATGACGTCAGATATTACATCACTGTATTTAGAGACTTATTTACCCATGTCTTCTTCCATTAATTTTTAGCTATACATATATTACAAATATTTTTTTTTCAGAAAGACACATATGTCATCAGTGATGTAATATTTGACATCATCAGCAGAGGATTGCGGTCGCGTGAGTTATAGTTGCCTGCACTAACTATAACGGGGGAATTTCATTGGTTTTTCACGAGTGAAATGTCCTGCTAACTATAACATGTGTGAAACCTATGGTTTTTTTCAGTGAATTTGCAAGGTTTTTTAAATGCTAATTCCTAACTATAACGTGTGTGAAACCTATGGTTTTTTCAGTGAATTTGTACGGTTTTTAAAATGCAAATTTTTTTGGGAGATTTTTGGTAAAAAATAATATCCAACCTATGTATAAAATAATATATGTACTATATCCTGCATTATGGAAGGGTTAATTTTTTTAAAATTAATGTTTACATACAGTTGTACATCACAGTTATTATCTTCTACAACTCTTGAAACTTGTATTTTTTTTTTTGTATGCATTTTTTGCCGTGCGCGTACGGTAAGCTGACGCTACGTGCTCCGTACGTCATAAGTACGGTGCGCTTACGTGATACGTACGTGACGTACGCGTACACACATGCGCGTTGCGTGGAAGCAATGTCGCGGTTACGCAGATGCGTGTAATGCGCATGCGCAAGTGCGTCCTACGTACGCGCTCTGTAAGCGCTCCGTAAGCGTCACGTTTGCGCATGCGTACTTGTTTACGGGCGCGTACCGTAAGCTTACGGAGCGCGCACGGTAGGTCATGTGATCCACAAAGAACTCTTTTCATTGGTTGAAACTACTTTCAGTTCCAGAAACTTCCCACACCACACCCATTCCCCTCATTACTGCTTGAGATCCCCTAGGAGAAGGAGCTGAATTGACATTGAGATACAATGGCAGAGCAGCAGTCCTCTTCTGAGAGTGAGCCTAGCAGCACCATCATCAGACAGAGAAAGAATGAAACAAAAAGATTCTTTTGTGTGGGAGTATTTTACTTTTCCAGAGGGGCAGAAAAAGGTCAATGCTTCATTGGTCACTTGCAGACTTTGTGAGCGTGTTTTATCTAGAGGAGATCCAAGGAAGAAGTATTCCTTTGGAAATCACTCTATGATGAGACACCTTAGGGATAAACATCCCAGGACCTTTGCTCGACATACTGAAGAAAATTCTTCAGTAAGTCACCGGAGCCCAACCTCAGAAGCTCAGCCGAGTACATCATCGGCAGCTCAGCTGAGCCCTTCCTCTGAGGTGGGAGCATCACCTTCTTCAGCTCCTCTGGACATTAACACTCGATTTCGGAGGGTTTCAATGAGGTGTACAACGTGTTGTGGTCTTATTGTTTTTGGGGAAACCAGTGTTTCCCTTATTAACAATAAGATAGACCAGCACGTTTGTAGACGTTCATAATATTCCCATTCTTTCTTTCCTCTATCCCTGTATTAACCCAACGGCTCTTTTAAGAGCCAACCTTACCTCACAATTTTTTTTTTTTTTTTAAGCTTTCCTTTTTGAAAATTTTTTTTTGCCGTGCGCGTACGGTACGCGTAATCGCGGAATAGATACGCGAAGTTCGCGGAATTTTTCTCACGGAATTTTTCCGTTTACGCCGTGCGCGTACGCTACGCGCATTCCGCGATTTTTCGAAAAAAAATGTAAATACATTTTTGCCCTTGGGGGTCCTTCTGGGACCCCCTGACCAAGGCTAGGGGGTCAGGAACTGTCCACTCTGCCCCTTTTCACGTTCTCCACCTTTGTTTTTCACCCCCTCAGACTGCGAGAGACAAAATGGCGGTCGACACTTCCTGGTTTCGACCGATTCGAATGTTTACTAAGATCTAACAACCAATCAGAATCGCGCTCGTGCACGGCGGCGTGCGCGTACGGTAAGCTTACGGTACGCGCTCAGAGCGCGCCTATAGATATATATATTGATTTAAATGCTATTTTCTCAGGAAATACTGAACAGATTTACACGAGACCTTCAAAAGGCACATCCCTGACCTGAGGGCTACCTCTCTGCCAAATTTCAAGTAATTCTGTTCAGCCGTTCGGGCTGTAGCTTGGACTAAAGGTCCTATGGAAAAATGCATGGGGAAAACGTGTTTTGGGACCCCCCCTTTTTCTCAGCCACCGCTTGACGAATCCCCCCGAGACTTTCAGGGAAGGAGCGGAGCGGAACGCCCCACCTATTTTGAGAATTTCGCAAGGATTCGTCAATCGGCGCCAAAGTTATTCCAAATAGAATGTTGCGGATTTCCTATGGAAACACGGTCCTAACTATAACTATCTACTGGCGACCGCCAGTAGATAATATATATATATATATATTTATTCACTGAAAAAACCATAGGTTTCAGAGACGTTGTAGTTAGTTGGACATTTGAGTTATATAAAACCCGAGAAATTCACCTGTTATAGTTAGTTGAGCTAACTATAACTCACGCGTCCGCAATGCACTGGTGATGACGTCACATATTACATCACTCATGACATGGTCAGTGACATCACTGATAAATTCACTGATGACATCACTGATGACAGCATCCAGTGAATGTGTGTTTCTGTAAGGTTTAAATATTTTTCATATATATCTATGCCAAGGTCTATTGAAGAATGAGTGGATGTAGAAGTGCCTGAATGGATTATTTAGTAGATGCATGACTGACTGTATAAGTCACTGATTGAACGTATGTTACTGAATGCATGGGTTAGTGACTAAACTGTGTGAATATCTATATTAAGTCTCTCAGTTGGTGTGTAAGCAGGTGCATGGGTTGGTGAGTAGCTACATCAGTGTCTATATGGGTTATTGATTGGGTTGTATGAGTATCTGTATGGGTGTCTGAGTGTCTATGTGTCTGACTGTGCATACATGTCTGAATGGCTGATTCACTGGTTGTATAGATTCAAAAGTAAATCTCGGAAGGGCTGTATGGGTAGCTGACTGTGTGTACAGGTGTGTTGAGTAGTGAATTGATGTCTCAGTTGTATAAATGTGAGTAACTATATATGTTTTTAGACAGTATATGTGCGTGTTGGGGTGTATAATTGACTATACGTGAGAGAGTGATTGCAAGAGTGTCTATATACATGAATGTGTACTTGTATTAGTGATTGTATAAGAGAGTAAGTATGTGTTAGTATCTATATAAATAAGGAAGGTGGTGTGTTTATAAATAAGTCAGGTGGTGTGTATATAGGTGAGTACATGGGTGTGATTGATTTTTGGCATGACTGAGTAGATGTGTGAGAAACTCTATGGATCAGTAGCACTCTGTGAAGGTATGTATAGGTGTATGAGTGGATATTATACTTAAGTAATTATGAGTGACAACATGTATGAGTGACTCTATGAGTGTATGTCTAGCTCACAATATATATATAGGAATCAGTGGATGGGTATCTAGTATCTGGTATTGGTGTGTCTATGGTTTCAAAAATGGTAGTCTGTATTTTAGAGTACATGTATCAAAGGTTATATTAGAGTGCGAGGAGGTGTATCAGACTCTCACGTGGATGATGTCATCAGTGATGTCATTTGAGATGTCATCAGTGATGTCATGAGTGATGTCACTGACCATGTCATGAGTGATGTAATATGTGACGTCATCACCAGTGCATTGTGGGCACGCAAGTTATAGTTAGCTCAACTAACTATAACAGGCGAATTTCTCTGGTTTTATATGAGTCAAATGTCCAACTAACTATAACGTCTCTGAAACCTATGGTTTTTTCAGTGAATTTCTAAGGTTTTTTAAATGCTAATTCCTAACTATAACGTCCCTGAAACCTATGGTTTTTTCAGTGAATTTCAAAGTTTTTTAAAATGCTAATTCCTAACTATAACGTCTGCAAAATCTATGGTTTTTTCAGTAAATTTCAAAGGTTTTTTAAATGCTAATTCCTAACTATAACATCTGAAAAACCTATGTTTTTTTCAGTGAATTTGAAAGGTTTTTTAAATATCAAAATAATATTGTGCTATTTGTCATTAATACTGTTTTTTCTAACTTTTCAACTCCATAAAATAAACTGCAAAACTGCTATGTAATGTAATATATTTCACAAATTACAGCGAGTTTTTAAATTATACAAAATAATTTAACATTCACAAAACAATTTTTCTCCCTTTTTTGCTGTCATCAGCTTCTACTTAACTGCACTATTCACAGTGATGTCAGTGTAGTTTCATCATAAACAGCAGGGGGGAAAAACCAATCAACTAGATTGTTAAAATAAACCAAATCCCTAATTCTCACAAACATAATACAAAATCAACACAAATAACACATCCAATACTATTTTCAATCTTCAAATCTTACCTTTACTTTGTAGTTTCTGTTCACATTTTCCAATACACCAAATAATGTATCAAAAATTTTGCTTTGAAATCATCCAGTATGAATTCCTTAAAGTATCTTTACACCTTCCCACTAGGCCGAATGATGTATCTAAAATCTTTGTTTCAAAAATATCTTAGTATGAGTTGGGTAATTCATAAGGCAATCTCGGTTTCATTTCCAAGGGTGTATCGTTACAGTGACTCCAACCATTATTTCACTTTAAATAAACTGTATAATGTCCACTTTTGGTAGTACTTCCAGCATGGAAAACAATAGCAACTGTTGCAAAAGTTCTTCCAGAATTAGATACTTGACTAGCAACAACATTTTTAATTTTGATTTCCACTTTTCTTCCATTTGGTCTACAGCGTTGCAGCATTATAATTAGGGCTACCGGTTTTATGGTATTTATTTTTTTCACATTTCCGTCTGTATTTATCCATATTTATTTTTTTATCATTTTATCTGTATTTATCCACATTTATTTTTGTGGCAAGCAAAAGAAGACGCTGCAGCTAGTATTTTTTCACATTTATTTTAATAGACAATGCTCACTTTTTGCCGTTTTTTATAGTGTGACTTTGCACCAAAGGTACTGAAGTGCTTTACATGAGCAACAGTTTGATTACACAAGGTCATTTTCATTTTTACAGACACTGGGAAATTAAAGGATTTGGCCAGAATCATGGGATGGTGAGCCAAACCCGAGACTTGAGCCTGTAGATTCACATCCATTGTTGTTAATTCACCCCGATGCTATGGGTAGTGAAGCTGACATCACAAGCCTTTTGCCATCACAGGGTTACTCTTAGCCCCATAGAAGTAACTTAATTCCTGCTGTGCGGCTAAGAAAATAAAGCTGAGTGAAAATCAAGGAACTCAAACAGGGCTCTTAGTTTCCTGATTTCTTCATTTTTCTCCCACAGCAGTGATGACAAGGCAAGTCGGGTGGTTCACTGGCTCTGGGTTGTAGCTGTGAACCAGGCGCTGTTGTATCTCAGACGCCCAGATGTTCACGTGAACCTTTATTTAAGATGCGTCGCTGCCGTCCTCGGGGTTCAATCCACAGGTGCTCTGAGTTCAAGTGGCGGACACCGCCCGATATGTCTTTCTTTACTGAAGCTGCTTAGTGGTGGAGAATGGCGTAGCAAATGTGCCACAGGCACTAAAGGAAGCTAAGCCCCCCCCCTTCACACCAACCCCCAATACACTGGTTTCATACTCATTTTGGGATGTGGGGGTAAATGAAGCCATAACCTCGCTGTGGTGCCAGGCCTTCCTTAAACGAGCTCTCTTGATGGGCCCTTCATTTTTCTTGTAGATTGACAAAGAAATTGAGCTGCACTGACTCCTCCACCTACACCACTACATCATGCAGTTTTACCACTACTTTGAGACAATGAAAACATCACTGTGCCACATGTTGCTTGCCTATTTCTTTCAACTTTAAACTATGCCGCCAGACAGGCAGATCCTACGAGCGCTCTCAGCCTGCTGCTGTCTGGGAGGTAGAGAGACTTGCTCATTAACAGATCAGTCTCACTTGGCAACAGAGTGCTCAGCCCAGACTCAGGAGGGCGGAGTGATTTAGAGGGGAAAATAATCTGCAGGACATCGCAGTAGCAGTTTCAGATTTCCTTTCCTAACCCCTGTGCGCCCACCATAAAGCTGGTTAGTAAGTATTTTTCTGTTTCTATTTATAAATACAGACAAAGAAATAAAAGTTTCCCGTCTGTATTTATATGTAGAAATCCGTTTAAACGGAAAACCGGGAGCCTTAATTATAATCAAATATTTTCGATATCTTTGTAGGCATAATGTAGATAGCATTGTTGATTTACAACGAGAACAGATCATCTCCGTATCAGCTTCTTTTACTAATTTGCTAAATGGTACAGATTTGCAAACAGGTATTGTCAAATATAGAAATCGTTCTCTGTCAACTATAGTGTTTGAAGTTAATGAATACTGTTCACATTTATGTTCCCATTTGTAACTGAGTCCAAATAAACTCTCAATCTGAATTCCATCATCTTCTAGTACTCCAAGCATAACAATACGAAATTCCTGTGCATCTTGTTGTATATTAGCACTGAACATTAAAGATCCAGTACATGTATCCAACAGTTGGCGAATACCAGAAGCAGGATGGACCTTACTTCTATCAGTTCTCAATTCTTGAAATAAAGTATAAAGTGCCGAACATAATCTTTTTTCCTGACTTTCCATAATTTCACCATAAACATCTTCAAGATAAAATATAGCGTTTAGAATAACATTACCATAGCAGTTGACACCAGAAGCATTTTCTAATTGGTATCCGACAACATCATCACTTGTTTGTATTTTCTGTTTCTTTACATCTTTTCTTCTCTTGATTTTGGTTCAGCTTTCCAACCATAGTTGATTCTTCAACATGTTTGCGTTTTGAACACACAACACGTTTCTCATAAATAGGATATTCACCTAAACTTGAAGCATAAAGCCTTCTCAAACGATTATGGGGCATATTATCAAGCGCGGCGTTAAAATGATCGCCGCTTTAGTGGCAGAAAACTGCTGCTTAAGCGGCGATAATGGGCTTGATAATATGCCCTTGAGAAGTCCAATAGAAGCCCATGTTGACACCAGAACATGGGCTTCTATTGGAATTCTCAAGGGCATATTATCAAGCCCATTATTGCTGCTTTAGCGCCAGTTTTCTTCTGATAAAGTGGCGATAATTTTAACGCCGTTTCTTGATAACATGCCCCTATATTCTCTTACACAATTAACATCAGCACTAACCTTGTTCTCCTCAAAATCAATTAAACACAAACCAGACAACGTTCTAACTCGAGATAATGCAACATATACCATTCCCTCTTTAAACACAGTTCTTCCTACATTTACCAAAGCATTTTCTACACTTAAACCTTGAGATTTATGAATAGTTATTGCATATGCTAAACAGAAGGGAAACTGTTTTCTACGAACATACAAGTCTTTTACAAGCAAAAAACGTACAGCACAATGCGCAATCTGTCTTACCTCTGTAATCTGATCAAATTTAACTTTCAAGAATTCAATTCCATTTCTATTTTGATATTTCACAAAATCAACAACTTTCCCCATTGCTTCATTCACTAAACCTTCTTCTACATTCAGATCACTCCTCAAAATTACCCGACAGTTTAAACATACATCAAAACAAAATTCTAAGCCAGCAGTTTTTGATACAGAGTTTTTCAGAGAATCCAATTTAGTTTGTAGTTTTTCTGAAAGAAGAATTGTCATTCCTTGATGCTCGATTTCATCAATAGCTTCAATGTGAACTATTTCTTGATTTTCTAATTTAATAAGCTCTCTATTAAATGTATAACACTCTTCCACTGTAGGCATTAAGCTAACTATAGACTTTTTTTTTTTTCATTTTCTTGTACATTACTTCTGCTGGTGTGTTTTCATTTGTAAGTTCTTTAGTAGATGACTATGAAAAGCTTGTTTACCATGTTTGCTTAGAACACCAATTCTTACATCTTTTAGAATATTTGCATAATCTTCATCTCTTGCTTGTCGCATATTCTGAGTGAGTTCTTTATATTCAAAATTTAAACACAGATTCACATTTCCAATAATTCCCAAAGATTTCTTTGTGTCTTCATGTAGAAGAGTTTTAAACACTGGTTCTCCTTTTACAGGGGTTAGTTGTAGCAGATCTCCAAATGCAATTAAATCTTTTCCTCCAAAGAGAACGTCGTAATCTGTTTTCAATACCTGTTGCAATATTAAGTGTATTAAAGCAAGCATTAAGTTTGAGACCATGCTCACCTCATCAATAATTAATAGTTTCATTTTCTTCAGCACTCTTGACACTTCATGAGAAGCTACTCCAGACAACTTCTGATATTGTAATTTATTATCATGCTCAACTGGTAACATCAGTAATCTATGCAAAGTAACTCCTTTAACCCCTTCCATGCTCATGACGGAACGGTTCCGTCATGAGCCACGGTTGAGCTGTGCTCATGACGGAACCGTTCCGTCATGGCCCCGCCCGCGCTCGAACCCTTCAGCACCGCGGCGGAATTCGCCCAGCGCTGAAGGGGTTAACATTGTGTGCAGCTCATCCAGTTGGAGCTGTTACCACAGAACATAAATGTGAACCAGTAGTTTTTTTAAGATAACTGGTCAAAACTTTAATTAAAAAACTTTTACCTGTCTCAGCTTGACCACTGATGTACATCAGAAGAGGTTTAAAAGATGAACACACACATTCTTTTTTTATGCAACTAACCATGTTCTATCTGTTCTCTCACTTGTACATATATTTCTTTCTGTTCAACATTTAGTTTTTCTTCTACCTTTTCCAATGTAATATTCTCCTCGTGTGCTTGTTGCATTGCAATTTCGACTTCAAGCATAACAATCGCTGCTTCAATTTCCAGTATTGGTTGTCCAAGAGGATCTTGACTACATTGACCACTACTTTGACTATCTTGAGAACTTTCATTAGCTATTTGAGCTGTAATAGTCTTTTCCTGTTCAACTTCATCATTCAACATTTTTAAATATGTAGGGAAAATTGTACATGCAATGCTATCTTTACATGCATTAAAAGAATCTTCGTAGCAGTCAAAGTCTCCAAGTAATTCACTTTCGCTTCGCCATGATTTTAAGAGTTGGAGAAGTGCTAAATAGTAAAATTCTCGCTTATCTGGAGTTTCACAACTGAGTTACTTGTGTTTTATAAGATTACCCTTTGCATGTTTTACTAAACGACCATGACATCCAACTACTGCATATTATCCTTCTTTTAAATTCTGTTTAACATTTCTTTTGAAGCTGTAATGTTGAAGTACTTCATACAGACATAGCTGTTCCAGATGTCGACTCCTTTTCGGATAGTATGTGTCCAACATATTAGTTTTAAGAATGTCTGTACTGTCTGGTTCATTTGCTGCTAAGTATTCAATTTCTTCTAATGATTTCAACACTCTATTCCGTAGGCAGCCAAGACCTAAACTTACCCAAATGATTCCTCGTGACTTTGAATATAAACTTGAATAGCACAAGCGGTCTGAACATTCATCGGATCCAATTTCTCGGTGGGAAAGCATTTTCAAAGTAAAGCTGTACAATTTTTTGCTAAGGCTTTTCTCTTGTGCAATTTCTTCCCACATTTGTTTCATCTCTGTTATGTACGATGTAACATAACGTGAAACAGCAATTGAGTTATCTGCAACATACTGAATGTCCATGTAGTCATTGATATACTTTGACACTTCTGTTCTTTTTAAGCTGTAGGTATTTTTGGGAGATTTCCGAGTTATTGTGTGCCTTACAGAAGAAAAAAAAAGAATTTACTCTTCCTTTACAAATGACTGGACATGGAAAACTAAACCGACATTTGGTGTAAAACTTTTCTTTAGTACTTTCCACAACAGTGACTTTGGAAACGTAGAACTTCCTGTCTCAACCTTCTATCTCCTTCTTCTCTTGGAATCTCACATGTCACATACTGTTCGATGAAATACAATACTGTTTCATCAGAATCAGTTCCAAATGTAGGTGCATCATTGATCCATAGTAGCATATGTGTATGAGGTGCACCTCTTGCTTGGTACTCCTTTCTCCAAAAGAAATCGGTAACTTCTCCAAGAGGTGGATTATTTTTATTGCAGATAAAAGACATCATAGCTTGAAGCCTGATTAAAATATCTGCACACATTAACAGGATACAATGAACACAGTTCACCAGGAGTCTTTATTTCAACATTTTTTAAATTGGAATTCACTTCTCTTAGAAACTCAAGCAAATCTTCCTATGCATACTCTGCCCAGCTAAGTGTGACAAAGCATGTTGGTCTACCTAAGTTCCGTAACATACACTTGAGTTCTGACGACGATACCAATACTTATTTATTCCAAGTTGACATGCCATCAAATTGATTAACTGTTCTTCTAACTTTTCATTTGTTTCTTGAACTTTCTCCACAAATTCTTTCGCAGAAAGAAGTGATTGATGAACTCCAATTTTAAGTATATGGTTCACTGCATACGACAGAGAAGATAGATCACTTTCAAACAAAAGGTGAAATATGTATGGAATGCACTGTCGAAATCTAGGATCTTCAGAATATAATCTTGTTGACCGAAATTCTGAAGCTGGAATCCGTACAGGTCGGTCATCACATCGTCCACCTTCTCCAGTAGGAAACAGCTGTGGAAAACAACGAGCTTCCAAGCTTTTCTCTCATACACTCATTGGAGTTCCCTGTGCTTTTTTCATTTGAAATAACTCAATGCTGCTTCCTATTATGTCTTTTGAATGCAAAGGACATATTGTGTAATGTTCATAAATCTCTTCAGTCCTTGACTTGTCCACTTTCTCTATTTGTCCACTTGAAATTTCACATTCATCTTCTAAACTTATCACCTGTTCATCCACATTTACAGGTTTGTAATAAATAGTGTTCTCTATAAGATATAAGGTAACCTTTTCAACTTTATTAGCATCCACAAATTCTTGCCATATTTTCCGACTCTTTGTTGGTACACCATTTACTAGAATGACTACTGCCTCATTTTCCTCTTTCTCTCCAGCAATAGTTTCAATATTTTTCTTAAAATCCAAAGGTAAGTACACCACTCTTCCTTTCAGCCCTCTTTGCAAGTCTGTTGGTGGCAGTTTACCTGTTTTAGTTTCCATCCTAATTATAGTTTGAAAAGGATGAACAGATTGAATTAGAACCGATTTAGAAGTATTCAATTCTGCCAGTTCCTCCGGAATAGCTACTAATTCTAAGTTATTATGTACTGCTCTAGCAGGCATTTTGTTCTCTTCTAATTTGTTGTAACAATATTTACATATACGTTGATCACTACCTAACTCAAATCGACCTTCCACCAACAAGTACGTTGCAAATTCTTCCCACTTACTATTGTTCTCCTTTTCATTTTTCACATACAAATCAACATTCCTAGTTTGACTTTTATAATGAGTACGTCAACAATAAACACAAACATAGTTTGGTATTTCAGAGCACACTACGTTAAACTTTCCAATTTCTTCTTCAAACTGATCAGTGAGAATCACTTTCCCATCTCCTTCAACATCTGTAATTGTCAAACTTTCACTTTCTATGGACTGCTCTTCTGAACCAAAATATCGCATTTCAATATCATCACACTTTTTTGAACATCTGATAAAGAACCATGTAATAGACCTGTATTCAGTTCACTTAAACATAATGCAGGACTTTTTACATAGTACAGTTTCCTTACAAACTTTCGCATTTCTGAATGGTGTACTGCTAACATCCTCAAGTGATGAAAAACACTTTTACACACTTTTTTTTAAAGAAAAGCCAGAGAATGCCCATGCTTCTCAGTCTATTTTTTTACATTGCATAGATCTAGTCCTTGTAACAACTTAATCTTCTGTTTAATACTTTTCTGTGTATATTCTCGTTGCAAATTTCGCATTATATCAATAGATTCCTGTCGAATACTACAAATACTGCTACAAACCCACTTATACACAGGAGCTTGTGTACTTCCCTTGCACTTCTTCAGCTATTAACTCTTCTGCACTTTTAACAACTAATTCTTCTTTTGGAAGGGGACAACCATCCTGAAACTCGTAGCAACATCCTCCAGTATCAACTGCAAATGGTAAACTATTTTCTTGGAAGTAACTTTCCTCATTAAAAAAAGGCTCACTAGTAGAAGTATGTTTCCAATGTCCACTAAAGATTTTGCAAAAGTTGGTTCTATTCACAAGACTTTTTCTTCTACTTTTCTCTTTCAAAACTTTGATTATTTAATCCATCAGTTTGATCCTCTTCAAAATCACAATGAATAACTTCTGTTTTAAAGTAAAAGCAGTATCCACTATACTTTCAATACGCTGCTTCTGTTTGAATTGCAGCACTTTCTTTTTATATTTGCAGCATGTTTTCATTAAATTCTGAATCACTCTAGTTTGAAAAAGTCTCTGACGAATTTCTTGAAATAGTTTTTGTCTCCGGGTAACAGATACTGCTTCTTTATCATATTTTCTTCTCCTGGTATTTGAAATTGAAGTCTGCTTCTCCTTACTTGAAAAATTCTTCTTTTTCCTTTGTGTGATGTTATTTTCATTAAATGTTCGTAATATTTTTTTCAGAAATTGTCTAGTGTTTTTTAGGGGTGGGCGGATTTTTGCTAAATTGACTCGCAAATTATCGCGAAATTGCTCAAAATCTCCGCAAGCACGCGGAACTTTCGCAAGGATGCGGAGATTGCTTGTATCCGCCCGTTCGCGATGTGTTTTTGCGTGCTCGCGGGGAAATATATCTCCAACTTGTACATGCGGTCGCTAATGGGCGCGGCCATCTTGCTTGCGATGCTTATTTCCTGTTCCGGGTCGAATGACGTATTCGCGATCGCAAACTCTCGTGGGATAGCGCTTCTGGCTACCAACAATCCAACATCTCGTGGCGCACGGGAACGGATAGGAAAACTCATCGGCGAATGCAGGGACCAGCAAGTCCTGACCTGGCGCACGAGAACGCATTTTTAAAGCGCAAACAAGAAAAATTCTTCCCTTTTGCGGCAGATTGCGGAAGTTTTGACATATTCGCGCTCTCCGCGGAAAACGAAAATGTCAAAATATTGCAAATTCCGCGAGCTGAACAAAATTTAAGCCCAGGCCTCGTGTTTTTACCAGAAGAAACTGTTTGTGTAGTACTCTCATTTTTTTCTAATTGAAAATCTTTCCTTTTCTTCAAATATATATATTTTTTCAATTTCCTTTTCTTTTCAGTTCTACTAGGCATTTTCAAATTTTAATCCAAACGAAATAATTTTCTAAAAAATAAATAAATAAATAATAACATACAATTACATAAGTTCTACTGAAGGCTTCCAGAGGCAGTGCTGCAACGTGATGGAGCAGGGCAGGGGAGCACTAGGATGACGGGTACTGCCATAGAACATACAGCAAGTATGTATTTAATTATTAGCATACACCTTTGCAATTTATATGTAACTGCACTACCTCCTACTTTTCACCTCTCCGCTGCACCCCACCACCCCACAGCACTCCCTCTGCAACCCACCGCAGACAAATTTATAGACAGTATTTTTTTAAATTGTAATCTATGGGGCTCATTTATGAGCCCCTGCGTCACTTTTGCGCCGCCGGTGCGTCACTTTTTGTGATGCACCAGTGGCGTAAAACATGCGCCATGTTACGCCATATTTACGAAGTGACGCATCTAGGTAGATGCATCACTTCGTAAACCCCTGCGCTACATTATATCTGCGCCAGGTATAATGTATGCAGGGTGGGCGTACCCCCGCAAGAAAGGGTCATAGGAGTGGCGCAACGAAATCTATGAGATTTCGCTGCGCCACTTCTAGGACGCCAATGCGTCAAAACCTTACGCCTGCCTCATGGCAGGCGTAAGGGTGACGCAGGCCCTTTCACATGGGGCTTGCCCCATGTGAAAGGAACATTGCTGGAGTTGCGTCGGGCTTCCGACACAACTCCAGCAATGCGTCACTTTTTGCGCTGACAGATACGTCAGTTATACTGACGTATCTGTCCTTCCTTGCAACATGATGCGTCATTTTATAAATATGACGCATCATTGGTGTCGCAAGGAGGGCGCACTGAGAAGTGACGCATCGCTGCTTTCAAGCAGCGATGCTTCACTTCTCATAAATGAGGCCCCATGTACTTAGGATGATATTATCAACTAAATTGCACACAGAAAAATTACCATTATTAGCCTAACAATTTTATCCACAACTTCGCAAACATAACACTGCACCCAAAACTTTAAGTGGAGGGTGGTCTGTGGGGGTCTGAGCATCGGCAGTTTATTTTTGGGGGCCTCAAAACGGATCTCTATGGGGCTCTATTTTCGCGGCTCGCAAAGGTAGTCCCTTGTTTTTTTCTTTTTATTGGACTTACAACGAGACAGTGAGAGCATGCACATTGCTCACTACTGAGAAGTGGAGACATCATGCCAGGTGAGTCACATTGTTGGAGAAAAGAAATACTTTAAGAAGAGCCATTTTCTCTCAGGATTTCCTTTCTCTTTTTGCAGCGCAGGAGCAACATCATCGTGCCGTGATTAGCAGAGAGACCACCAGGCGCGCAACGCCCATTGCCCCGGACTCCCTGAGACAGACTCCCAGGCACACACATAGAGCTGCACCCGAGTACTTCACAGGTCTTCAAAAGA
This sequence comes from Triturus cristatus, assembly GCF_964204655.1. Classification (NCBI taxonomy): domain Eukaryota; kingdom Metazoa; phylum Chordata; class Amphibia; order Caudata; family Salamandridae; genus Triturus; species Triturus cristatus. The sequence goes on along the minus strand of NC_140583.1, from coordinate 106,339,204 downwards.
CCATTTGCTTGTAAATGAGGCTCTGTTCTTTTTCACCCCTTTTTAGAGCCCCTACATCCCCACTCTGCCTATTGCTGAAACAATTAGCCTCCCCCGAAATTTCGCTCTGGTTGCGCCTTTGGAGACAGCCACACGCAGCCAACTCCAGCACGACCCTGCTCTCACCTTTCACAGTGTCTTGTTTTAGTGCTAGGAAAACACACGCTTTGCCTGGCTCACTTAGGGGCATTTTATCAAGAACGGCGTTAAAATTATCGCCACTTTAGGGGCAGGAAACTGCTGCTAAAGCGGCGATAATGAGCTTGATAATATGCCCTTGTGAATTCCCATAGAAGACCAGGTTCACACCAGAATCTGGGCTGCTATGGGAATTCACAAGGGCATATTATCAAGCCCATTATCACCGCTTTAGTGGCAGTTTCCTGCCGCTAAAGCGGCGATAATTTTAACACCGTTCTTGATAATATGCTCCTTTGTTCTCACACTCCCTCTTAAATACGAAGATAGTAGCTTTAGAATTACCTCTATATTCCTATACTGTGCTTCACATAAAAATATAGAAGTGCAAGTTCTCACCACCCTTAATTAGCTGTCTGGTATACTCTCTCAAATGTAACAACTACAGGTATTCATTATCTATCAGTCACTGCTAGTTTAAAGCAGTGTTCCTATATAGAAATGGTCAAAACGTTATGTTTCTAAATTAACGTCGTACACTAAAAAGCTGCTTTACATTTCTTTCGCTGGATCAACCTTTATTGAAACCACCACCAGAGAAGGGTGGTGAACTATGGTCCACGAACAGCAACTCAAAGCTTTCTTGTACTTTATCAGAAACATCTGCCTGTCAATGCTTATCGCCGTCCTTTCCGGCCCCTTAAGAGGCTGGGTGGATGAGTATAATACGCGGTATTTAGGATCGGGGGCGGAGGGTGCCCGGAAATAAGGACGGATAGTTGAATAAAGTGTGAGTGGATGGATGGCCAGATGGATGAATGGATAGCTAGATGAATAGATGGATGGATGTATGGATGTATGAATGGATGGAAGGATGAATGGATTCATGGCACAGTGCTTACCATAAGCAAGTAGGCTGATAGATGCTTAGGATAAGTGTAGGGAGAGATGTATGTATGTATGTAGGTAGGAATGTATGGATGAATTGAAAGATGGTTGGATGGCGCAGTGCCTAGGATGGATGGATGCAGGGCTTTAAGTGGGCCGAGTCTGAACACCGGCAGTTATTTTCAGGAGGCCTCGAAACGGGTCTCTTTTGGGCTCTATTTTCGGCCCTCGCAAAGGTAGTCAGTTTTCTTTTTTTTATTGGACTGCAGTGACAGCATGCACAGTGATGTGTGCATGCTCATTTTGCTCACTACTGAGAACTGGAGACATCATGCTAGGTGAGCCACGGTGTAAGAGGAAGGGAAATCCTTTAAAGAGTGTGTTTTCCGAACGTCGGATAATTGGAGGGGATTTTCTTAAGCACACAATGCTAGTTATCTTGATTTAGACAACGCCCCTACTTGCATACCCCACACCCCTTTAAGAGGTTTGCCCCGCCCCTTTCAGAACACCCCCAAATATTTTTCCCACTTAAAGCCCTGACTGAACCATAATAACACAGAAATGGTCCAAGCTTCCATTTAAATCTACAATGCCACCAAGTTTCATAGTTTGCCATCAACGCTAGCATCCTTCTACCACAGTGCAAGAGTGTCTATTAGCACAAAGATTTGTTATCCACAGAAATGTTGTGTGATTTGCGTAGCTGTCTGCCTGAACCCTCATCACCAAAAGGTATTAAAACATGCAAATTTGCGAGTAAAACATATACCATACCATAAAGCGGTTCGTAAATGGGCCCTGTGCCACTAAACCTCCCTCATTCCCATCCTTTTTTTTTAATCCTCATTTGCCTTATCGCCGCCCAAAAACTCAACGAAACCGCCCTGGGCATTCCGACCTCATTTACTGCATGCAGAGGGGGGGCTGTAGACCAACACGATTTAGAGTAGAGGCTCCCTCCAGGAAGCACCCTCGATGGAAAAGAAAAACCGGGGAGCCTCATTCCACCGCGAGTCAAACCCTTGCCCCACTTCTTCCCGATAAAACGAAGAAGACTTTCACCAGCCGAGGCAGGCTAAGGCTTAATCATTGGACCTATACCTCCTACTAGCCATAACACCCTACTCTTCACCCAAAGCGTGCCAAAAAAGGAAACCAAAATTTATATCTTTTCCTTGCCTGGTCGGAAATGTCCAATTTTGCAATATATCTCATAGAACGTAACCAATCAAGCTCTGTTGGCGGGGCTGGCGAAACCCATAGTTTGCATATCTCTCTTCGAGCAAAAAGTACAGCATAGAAAATAAGTTTTACATTGTCATTTGTGCCCTTACCTTGCAGATTCAGTCTTCCAAATATAACCATCTCAGGGCTTACCTTAATCTGCAGCCCAAGGACGGTCGACAAACAACTACTCACAGCCTCCCAAAAGACCTGGATCTTCAGGCACCGGAAAAACATGTGCAAACTATCTTCATTTGGGCTTTTACACTTGGGGCACACCACCACGCCTCCTGAACCAAATTTGGAAAGCCTTCGCGGAGTCCAATACGCCCTGTGTACTATGAAAAAATGATTCCTCCTTAAATAAGCAGGTTTTACTGTTTTATAAAGCATAGACATTGTTACTTTCCATTTGTCTTCCGTCGTAATCTCCGGCAAGCTGTCTCCCCAGAGGGTCACTGGTAACGTGAAAGGGCCATCCTCCATTTCTAACAGCAGCCAATACCACAACGCATTTTTTTTAAAAAAACACAATTAGAAAAGAGCTTCTCCTCCAGCTCATTGCAGGATCCTATTTGATCGCCCATTGCCACCGACCAGCTTTGAATCTGTAAATATTTAAATCTAGAGAAACTGGGACCCCATGCCTCCACACACTGACCCCAAGTGATTAAAATTCCATCCGGGAATAGCTGCTCCCATCTCTGAAGACCTTTCTCCTTCAGTGGTCAAGCCAGCGAATCCCTGGACCAAGGTGGGGATCCTGGTGCATCCCAGATTGAAGCCTTCTGGCAGTAATATGGAATTTTTAAATCCCTCTTGATTTTGTACCATGTCTCCGCTAGGTCTCTCAAAATCTTTAACCTAACCTTCTTGAAAAACTTTGGATCAGCAAATGTATACATGAAACCATTCTCGTTATAGTCCTGCTTTTTCAGCATTTCTCCAAACATTTTGCCAATTGCCGTCTCAGTCGGCTTTCCCAGCAACATCCTACTATTTTTCAACAAAAAAGCCCACGAATAAAGTTGCAAATCCGGCCCGCCAGACCACCCTTCACCAAGCGTCTCCTAAGCTTCTTCCAAGAAAGGCGTGGTCCCTTAGAAGCCCAAAGAAAAGTGCTGATCTCACTCTGCAGCCTTATAAAAACCACTCCTTCTTGAAGGACAAAGGGAGCGTTTCAAACAAAAATGTTAACTTTGGCAGAATCATCATTTTCACCAAATTTGCACGACCAAACAATGTGAGTGGTAAAAGCGACCAACCCCTTAGACTAGCTCTTATCTCTTTTTTAAGCCTAACAGAATTAATCTTAGTAAGATCCGCTATGTTATGAATTATCCTAACTCCAAGATACCTCATGTCTTTTTTACATAAGATTCCCTCAGTGTTCATGTTCCAGGCCATAACTTCTGTTTTGTCCTTATTAATGTCATAGCCTGAAACAGTCCCGAACTCTCTTGTTATACCTAAGAGGCACCTCATAGTTTGTCGTAGTTTAGGAGTATAGATTATTATGTCATCTGCATACAATCCAATCTTCTTTGACCACCCTCCAACCCCAAAAGGCACAATATTCTCAGAAACCCTTATCTTACGTGCCAGAGGCTCAATATATAAATCAAACAGGAGTGGTGACAACGGGCACCCTTGCCTAGTGCCACGCCTGATCGATACTGGCTGCATCAGAATCCCGTTCACCAAAACTCTTGCTGTGGGGGTCCGATATATAGCTGACAGGGTTTTACAAAAATGTGTTCCCAAATTAAGATATTTAACTAAAGTGTGCAAGTAAACCCAATTGACTCGATTAAAAGCCTTGGCGGCACCTAACGCGATAACCGCTAAGGGAAAATCATATGAAGAGGCCATATCTATAGCACCAATGAGGGAAAAGGTCATCTCTTTCAGCTGTCTGCCTTTAATAAAACCCTTTTGATCCTCATGAACTAAATGTGAAATGACACTATTCAATCTCCCTGCAACAATTTTAGCGAAAAACTTATAATCAGTATTTAATAAGGAGATAGGTCTGTACGCTTCAACACTCTTTGATGATTTCCCTGGCTTAAGGATAAGCGTTATGTTTGCCTCATTCCAGGAGGAAGGCAAAGAACTATCTCTCATGAAAATCTCATTAAACAATTGCGTCATGATAGGTGTTAAAACTTCAACTAGAGCTTTATAAACTTCCGCAGGAAGGCCATCAGGCCCAGGTGCCTTGCCTCTTTTTCCCCCTCTCATAACCCCCTCAACCTCTGCCTCAGTAATCTCTTGGTTCAAAACATGTTTAAGCTCCTCCGCTAAAGGGTCTAAAAATTCCACCCATTTCAAGACAGATTAATCTTCCACCACCAGATCTTCCTGATATACTTTTCCATAGTATTCATAAAAAGCTGCAGCTATTTCTTTATTATCTGTAATATTCAGACCCGTCTCGTCACTTTTCACTTCTTTAATCAGATTTCGAACTTGGTCGCTCTTTGTTTTCCAAGCTAAAAGCTTACTGCAACCCTCACCATACTCAAAATGAGCAAGCTGGCTAGCCTTCCACTTCTCCTTGACTCTATCTCTCAAAATTCTCACTAAATCTGCCTTTAAATCAGTAAGATCTTGCAACTCCTTTTCACTAGCCCCCCTATTTCCTACCTTTACTAACCCCGCCTCCATCTTACGAATCTTCTCCTCAACATCTGAGACCCTCTTGTAATATAATCTTCTTTTCCTGGCTGCCAAAGCTCCTAGTCTCCCTCTCAGAAAAGCCTTGAATGCATCCCAAACGATCTCGGAATTAGCTGAACCCTGATTCATTTAAAAAAAAATCTTTTGTCTCTTCCTTCAAGGACTCAATTGCCTCCTGTTCTGAGAGTATCGTTCGATCCAACCTCCAGATTGAAGCTAATGTACTATCCCCTATAGTCAACTGAAGAGAAATAGTTGAGTGATCAGAAAGATGTACTCCAATTTGCCCAACCTGGGCAACTGAATCAACCATCCTACAGTCCACCAAAAAATAGTCAATCCGGGATTTAGGATCATACTTTTTGTTATAAAATGTGAATCCTGACTGCTGACCAAACCTACTTCTCCAAATATCACATAAACCCAGCTGACTCATCAACAGCCTAACTCTGTTTGACATTTTGGGATTCACAGCCGCTCTACTTTTTTGAGATCTATCTAATTTGTAATCCAGAACTGTGTTAAAATCCCCGGCCATGATAATCTGCCCCAGAAAGTTTAACAATTCCCTTGCCAGGTTATCTAGTGGACCTATGTCATCCTGATTAGGGCCATAATATCCCACCACAATAAACACTTGCCCAAAAAACTTTAATTTAACAATCAACCATCTCCCTCCTGCATTAGCCGCCATTTTCTTCCACTGAGATATTCAAGCCTTGTTTGATTAAAACTGCCACTTCCTTAGTCACTGCTGTCTGTGGAGTATATACTGCATGAGCCAGCCACCGTTGAGATAAAAACAGCTTCTTACTCTCATCCCCAGTCAAGTGAGTCTCCTGTCATATAAATATTTGTGCTGGAGAACACTTCAAATATTCCAATATCAACTCCCTTCTTCTCTTTACACGCAATCCATTCACATTCCATGAAAGAATTTTCAATTTGTTTGAACTACCCCCACTTATACGAACCCAGAAAAAACTCTCATACCCTCCCTACCATTGACAGCAAAAATGCATCTGAGGATTTTTCTGCATTTACCCCTTATCACCCCAAGCAAACCTGTATCCCACCCCCTTTCCCTGGAAAACCCTTTCCAACACTCATGGCTGTTAAGCCCTATGAGTGCCCCTTAGCGGGTGGTGCATTTAATAAACATTACATCCAAAATAAAAATAAACGAGTAGAGTCCTTTAGAAAATCCTTAACGAAACAGCCAGAGCAGCAAAAAACATCCTGAATCTTCAATCAAATATTACCAGGTTGACATTGTTCCAGAAATCTATCTACATCTTCTACAAAGCGGAAGGAGTGCGTCTTGTTATTCCACATAACCTTTAAAAGAGCTGGAAATTTTAATTGAAAGTAAAGGACATAAAATTTATCAGAATTCTCCTGGGTTTAGCATGATTAGGGTTCAGCCTGAAGGGGTCACGATTTCCTCTCTGAATATCTTTAGAGATTTCCTCTTCTGTCTCTTCCAGCTGCAATTTATTTTTCAGCAAATGCACTACATACTTTGTGATATCCTCTCCTTCTTTACCCTCTGGAAGTTTTAACATTTTTAGATTATTCCTTCTTTGTATATTCTCCAATCTTTCTACCCTTTCCTCGTGCTCCCTCTCCTTATTCTTGATTGCCTTATACTTTCCTGATTTGACTCTGACGTCTCAAATCTCTTCTGCATCTCAAACTTAAGATTTTTAAGCATGGTAATTATAGAGGAATCGCTGCTCTCCTGCTCTACCTCCCTCTGGTGCTCAGACTGTACAGCCCCGTGATTGATAAAGCTCCAGCTGGAGCTACAGTTTCTTCAGTGCCAGTTGCTTCAGAGCCTGAGCCAATTTGTAATATGCTTAAATTACCCTCATCCTGAACCTGTAATACATCATCACCCATGTCTAAAGACAGGACCTGGAATCGGTTAGGACTCAAATGTTTAGACCAATCTGTATCAAATAACTCACCCGAACAACCTCCAACACTAGCCAAACTGCTCCCACGGTTCTGGTGTGCCTGTTCAACCCTGGGGGGTGTCAATGGCCTTATTAACTTTGGCTGAGATTTCCCCTTCAGCACCAAAGTCTTTGGTAATACCTTAAAGAATGACCTGAGGGTAGGTGTCACCTTTATATTACGCTCTAGCGATTCCCCCCTTGCCAGTTTGTTATGAACCTTATTGTTTTTTGCACTTCGCCTTCCTCTGCGCTTCACCTCCCTTACCTCCTTATCATTTAAATCAGAAGGGTCCCCCTGATTAAATATGAAATTATGCGCCCCTTTCCCCACAATCCTTAGCGCATACCTGGAGATGCCCCTTGCACCTACCCCTTCCTCTACCCCAACTCCAAGATTGCTAACCCCCACTGAATTTCCCACAGAATTTTCCAAACCCGGCTGACTACAAACAGTCACAGCCCTGGGACCTTCCTTATCTTTACCATTAACCCTAGCGTGTAAAGTCTCATAAGACTGTTGCTGATCTTGTACTGGAGTGTGAGAAAAGTGTACCTGCGCCTCTGGCAAAGAAAGCCGTTCCTCCAACCTTTTGACAGCCTGCCTACCTCTCACCCGTCCTCCCCCTCGAAAAGGAATTCTGGCTGCAGCTCAGCGCCCCTTGCTGACCTCAAATGCTGCTCTATCCCAGCTGAGATCCATTTGGATTGAGGGCTGCTCCTCTACGTCCTCCTCATCTTCCTCCCGCCTCTCCCGACTCCGTGCGTCTCCGAGAGCCGATCCCGCCATGCACCACCAGCGTACTAAAACCGGTAAATTTTTACTGTTTAGTGCACCCGCTGCTCTGGCCTTTACACTCGAAAATTACAACAAATACAAAGTCACCGCATCCTCCAACTCCTTGCGGCCGCTCGCGAGACTCCACTCGGTGAGAAAACCCCAACAAACACCATCCGACTCAGGAGACACTCGCAGCCCGCAACTAGCCGGCCGCCATGTTTTCCGCCTCATCCCCATCCGTGCTTAACCTTACGAAATCAAAGAAAGAGCCCCAGCAAACCTGGTAGAGCCACTATAGCAATACAGGGACTTAATTTCAACAAGTGTCTGCCGGAACGCTCAGCAACAAAAGCAGCAAATTTCCGAATAAAACATGTACCATGCCATAGAGTGCTTTATAAATGGACCCAGTGGCACTACATCACCTTTACTAGCTACACATGTGCACGTTACAAATGTCCATGTTATAACCAGCTACATACCCACCTCTCCCACCCCCACCCCTGCCCTTGCTTAACCTTACGAAACCAACCAACGAGCCCCAGCACTTCGGTTAGCGCCACTATAGCCATGCATAGTCTTAATTTCAACAGATGTCTGCCGGAACGCTCATCAGGAAAAGGTATTGAACCCTACAATTTTGCAAGTAAAACATGCACCATACCATAAGGCGGTTTATACAATATAGAGGGCGTCAAATGTATAATGACAAGTATGAAGTCAGCGGATTAGATAACATATGGAGAGCAAGTAGCGGTAACAGCTATATCACACACAGCAGTATGGACAAATGTATAATAATGACTCGAAATGCAGTACATGTTAGCATATTGTTTTTATTCCGTTTATTTTGGCTTTGTTAGGTTGTTTATAACACAAAGGAAGACTAACATAAAATGGTATTAACTTTGCCGATGCAAACTAAGGTTATGACATAGGCCACGATTGAGGCGGTTATAAATTCAATAAACCGGTGTGAAGAAATCACGAGGTTCGATAAAGTTAGAAGGAATAAACAAAAGCAGGAAAAAAAGAAACCGTACCATGTGATTATACGAACAAATCACAAACAAGTTATTACAGACCATCACCACGTGATGGGGGTAAACCAATGAGGAATTGGATGACATTAGTTAAATAGGAAGTGGGGAAAGATGAGAAGAACACATCCTGAATCGAACACCCGTATTGCGGAGGAGACTTTGAAAAATAGAGGTAAGGGGAAGACGTAAATACATAGAAGAGGTACAAAAGATAGGAGTTAAGGACTGTTTGTCTTTTAGCCCAAAATATGTCCACATATACAACAAAAAATAATTTTCTGTTAACAGACCCGCCAGATAAAGAAGAGGAACTAAGGCCTCGGGGTGGTGGTACTCTTGGAAAACGAGATATAAGAACGCAAATACAGAACGTAGGTGTTTTCCGACACGAAAAAAAGGTAAATAGACAACCGAGGGCAATTGTAGGGTTCTTTCCGTTTATAAATACAAACAATGGAATAATGATAATACTCGGCAGCCAACGAGATTGTATACATTCTCTTCTTCCTTAGATTGTCGAGAGGAATAGTACTCTACGTCAGAAACAGTAAAGGTAGAGGAAAATCCACAGGATTTTTGTTGCGCAATTAAGCAGGAGGATATAATAGATGAATACGCAATAACTGTACCACACAAAAAGGTGAGCAATCGTCCAACTGGGTAAAATAAAAAGTGGACCTCTGAGCATTATAGACCCATAAAGATCAATAATAAGGATTCTTTTGTGTACTGAAGATAATTCACTCCGTATGCTGAATTTGAGCGCTTTAAAATTGTATTTGCACACCAGAATTTAATTAAAATAAAACCCTATATTAGAGCCTTTTATGAGTTGGATTAAGGTAACGGATTAGGAATAACAAGGATGAACTAAATGTCTTTGGGATATATGTAGCAAATTAGGAGATAGATGAACCTAATGAGAAGCCCAAAACACAGTTAAAAGTTGGGAGGTTCTACTAATATCGGTTTTAATCCCCGTTGAGCGTGGGGGACACATGTTGGGATAGACCACTCGAGAAAGATCATGGGGCAATAATGACTATTGTGAAATGATAATATTTAAATAAATTGTTGTAATTAGTAATTATATGCATTTTCTTGGATAAATAATTATATATATTTACTTCATCTAGGAATAAGACTAATAAAGGTGGGATACAGAATCATTGTGTCTTGATAAAGATGGCATTATCAATTTAAGTCATCGAAACGCGTCAACGCTGTTGCAAGCACAATCAAAGGACCAATACAGATCAATTTAAATACTGATTTATCAATGTATAATGAACTGTAATTTAGAGTCCATTGTGATGTGCACCTGTAAAGAATAGTAGCTGTGTCTTACATTTATGTCTGTCTCTCTTATGCTGGTCATAACTGTGTTTTGTTAGTGTATATAAATTGTATTTGATTGATATGTATTTTATGATGTTCTTTTAATTATAATTTTTATGTAAATGATGATGATATGAGCTTTTATTTGTTTTGAAATGATAAGAAAAATATTTTTCTAAATAAAACTATTCTTGATATAGATTTTGGATAGAGTATTCAATGTTTTAATATTGTAGAATCAAGGGAATTGTTCCTTTCTTTTGGTTTATATATAGTCCCAGAACCACTACACCACCTCCACACCCGCCCTTACTTAACTTTACGCAATAAAACAAAGAGCCCCAGCAAACCTGGAAGCGCCCCTATAGCCATAGAGAGGCTTAATTTCAGCAGATGTCTCCCGAAACGCTCATCAGCAAAACTTATTAAAACATGCAAATCTGCGGGTAAAACATATACCATCCCATACGGCACTTTATAAATGGTTCCAGTGGTACTACATCACCTTTAGTAGCTGTGTTTTAATCACCAACATACCCACCTCCCCCACCCCCACCCTTGCTTAACCGTACGAAATCAAACAGAAACCCCCACCATTCCTAGTAGCGCCACTATACCCATAAACGGGGTTAACATGCACCATACCATAAGGCGGTTTATACAATATAGAGGGCGTCAAATGTATAATGACAAGTATGAAGTCAGCGGATTAGATAACATATGGAGAGCAAGTAGCGGTAACAGCTATATCACACACAGCAGTATGGACAAATGTATAATAATGACTCGAAATGCAGTACATGTTAGCATATTGTTTTTATTCCGTTTATTTTGGCTTTGTTAGGTTGTTTATAACACAAAGGAAGACTAACATAAAATGGTATTAACTTTGCCGATGCAAACTAAGGTTATGACATAGGCCACGATTGAGGCGGTTATAAATTCAATAAACCGGTGTGAAGAAATCACGAGGTTCGATAAAGTTAGAAGGAATAAACAAAAGCAGGAAAAAAAGAAACCGTACCATGTGATTATACGAACAAATCACAAACAAGTTATTACAGACCATCACCACGTGATGGGGGTAAACCAATGAGGAATTGGATGACATTAGTTAAATAGGAAGTGGGGAAAGATGAGAAGAACACATCCTGAATCGAACACCCGTATTGCGGAGGAGACTTTGAAAAATAGAGGTAAGGGGAAGACGTAAATACATAGAAGAGGTACAAAAGATAGGAGTTAAGGACTGTTTGTCTTTTAGCCCAAAATATGTCCACATATACAACAAAAAATAATTTTCTGTTAACAGACCCGCCAGATAAAGAAGAGGAACTAAGGCCTCGGGGTGGTGGTACTCTTGGAAAACGAGATATAAGAACGCAAATACAGAACGTAGGCGTTTTCCGACACGAAAAAAAGGTAAATAGACAACCGAGGGCAATTGTAGGGTTCTTTCCGTTTATAAATACAAACAATGGAATAATGATAATACTCGGCAGCCAACGAGATTGTATACATTCTCTTCTTCCTTAGATTGTCGAGAGGAATAGTACTCTACGTCAGAAACAGTAAAGGTAGAGGAAAATCCACAGGATTTTTGTTGCGCAATTAAGCAGGAGGATATAATAGATGAATACGCAATAACTGTACCACACAAAAAGGTGAGCAATCGTCCAACTGGGTAAAATAAAAAGTGGACCTCTGAGCATTATAGACCCATAAAGATCAATAATAAGGATTCTTTTGTGTACTGAAGATAATTCACTCCGTATGCTGAATTTGAGCGCTTTAAAATTGTATTTGCACACCAGAATTTAATTAAAATAAAACCCTATATTAGAGCCTTTTATGAGTTGGATTAAGGTAACGGATTAGGAATAACAAGGATGAACTAAATGTCTTTGGGATATATGTAGCAAATTAGGAGATAGATGAACCTAATGAGAAGCCCAAAACACAGTTAAAAGTTGGGAGGTTCTACTAATATCGGTTTTAATCCCCGTTGAGCGTGGGGGACACATGTTGGGATAGACCACTCGAGAAAGATCATGGGGCAATAATGACTATTGTGAAATGATAATATTTAAATAAATTGTTGTAATTAGTAATTATATGCATTTTCTTGGATAAATAATTATATATATTTACTTCATCTAGGAATAAGACTAATAAAGGTGGGATACAGAATCATTGTGTCTTGATAAAGATGGCATTATCAATTTAAGTCATCGAAACGCGTCAACGCTGTTGCAAGCACAATCAAAGGACCAATACAGATCAATTTAAATACTGATTTATCAATGTATAATGAACTGTAATTTAGAGTCCATTGTGATGTGCACCTGTAAAGAATAGTAGCTGTGTCTTACATTTATGTCTGTCTCTCTTATGCTGGTCATAACTGTGTTTTGTTAGTGTATATAAATTGTATTTGATTGATATGTATTTTATGATGTTCTTTTAATTATAATTTTTATGTAAATGATGATGATATGAGCTTTTATTTGTTTTGAAATGATAAGAAAAATATTTTTCTAAATAAAACTATTCTTGATATAGATTTTGGATAGAGTATTCAATGTTTTAATATTGTAGAATCAAGGGAATTGTTCCTTTCTTTTGGTTTATATATAGTCCCAGAACCACTACACCACCTCCACACCCGCCCTTACTTAACTTTACGCAATAAAACAAAGAGCCCCAGCAAACCTGGAAGCGCCCCTATAGCCATAGAGAGGCTTAATTTCAGCAGATGTCTCCCGAAACGCTCATCAGCAAAACTTATTAAAACATGCAAATCTGCGGGTAAAACATATACCATCCCATACGGCACTTTATAAATGGTTCCAGTGGTACTACATCACCTTTAGTAGCTGTGTTTTAATCACCAACATACCCACCTCCCCCACCCCCACCCTTGCTTAACCGTACGAAATCAAACAGAAACCCCCACCATTCCTAGTAGCGCCACTATACCCATAAACGGGGTTAATTTTAACAGGTGTCTGCGGAACGCTTATCACCAAAAGTATTCAAACATGCAAATTGGGGGGTAAAACATAAACCATCCCATAGCACGTTTTATAAATGGGCCCAGAGGCACTACACCACCTTTACTAGCTAGACATCCGTATGTTAATAAAGTCGTTTAAACCCTCTGTAGAGTGTATAGCAGAGGATGGGGAGAGTAAACGAAATTCCCAAACTTTTGATATACCATCCCTTTACTGTATGTATATTAAGGACATTAAATGGAATGAAAAAATTGACGAGTGTCTCAAAAGGGATAGTGAAGCTGAGCACCGGTAAAACCCGGACCACTTAAACACCTACGTATATTCAGCACAGGGACACAGCCTGACAATTAGTATCACTTATAATCTTATGTAGTTTACTAATGTCAAGAGAGTCATATAGAAAATATACCCAACATTTTAATTTCTTTTTTCTCTCACACATTTATAAAACATCTCTTCTAAAGAAACACTCCCCAACCACTTCTATTTCATAAGAACAGACAATCATTAATACGTTTACTACCATATATTTTAGTATATCTACCTTTTTATTATTTACTAGTCAGAAACTACTAAAACTATTAACTATACCCAAATGCAAACCAAAAACCATGTTCATATTATATCTCAACCTATGATCAAATGATTCAAACTATGCGTACACATAAAATGAACATATCACTTTTACTATCTCCATCTCCTCTCCATGTAATCTCCAAACACTGTAGACAGCCTCACTGTACAACAACCTACCTAGATTTATATTCAAATCTACCTCTCAGTGTCAAAAATGAGACCAAAACCTGTCCACATAACATTTCTGGGTTTGGTTTTATCGCTTTTAACTTAATAACACATACATCTTCTACCCTCCTCCTTCCCCACTATTTCCACAAAAAGTTTAATTTGCAAACGTGCAACATTTTGTTTATCTCGCCTAAATACATTAGCAAACCCTAATTAACGGTGTACCTCATTTACAAAACCATACAGTCCTTTAAAGATGACAAACTGCACTTCTTCTTTGTGAAAAATTCCTAAACATATATAAAGTACTTATTTAACAACAGGTCAAACTTTATGCATATTTTATAACCAATATAAAACACCACACTTTACTAACAGTATATTATTTTGAAATAAAAAATACTTTCAAACTTAAAAATATCACCTCAAATACTTAATCACTACTGCAGAACACATAACAAACCTTGTTCATTTCTACCTCACCTTTGTAGTTGGTATGCAGATTTCAAATGTCACAAACGCATGCAATTCTTTCCTTGTCACACAGTACATGTAATGCACCGCTTTCATCAGGAATGGAACCATTAATGGCACAATTTGTCTGTCGCTCCATACATAAATACATGTAAAGAACAAATCAGAATACTTAATTCCTTCATCGACATTCCAAAACTTATCTCCATTGGTTATTTTTGAATTTTCCATATGAAAAGCTACTTAATATTCCGTGCCACATACAGGTCAGAAGTTCAACCTATTTTATAACCACGCTTTCTGGAACATTCTACGACACCTGCAGGTTAAAAGATCATGGGTTTTTTAAACGTAATGTTTTTTTTTCCAGCATATTCTCGAACATTTAACCCCTTGAGTGCCCCGCCCTTTCCCCGCCCTGTGCCGGCCCTTTCATTAGCGGGCGGGGTTCATGACGAGATAGTCTCGTCATGGGCACAGCGCAACCGCGGCCCATGACGAGACCATCTCGTCATGGGCACTCAAGAGGTTAACATCCCCTGTGTTTAAAAGTTCACCATTCTTTTTAGTTGCAAATGTACCTTCCAAATGCAAGTATCACGTCTGGTTGAGCTGAGCACATTTCATCCTATCGCATGGACTCCACGTTTAGACTGCTCTTTATTAACCAATGACAAACATGCTTTTTCACACAACTAATATGCATCCTAGTTTTTAGTACCGAATGCGTCTTATCTTCCAATCAATTCTCGTTTTCTGTGCAAAAAAATTAAGATTTTTCCCCATCTTTAAACATATCTCTTACTCTATGAAGGAACTGCATGAGCTACAGACATCTTTCCATACCTTCAAAATGCTAGTGTGGAATGTAGGACATAGCTATGTTTTCTGGTGCAAGAGGTATGCAGAACAGAGACGTATTGACTAGGGGTGGGCGGAATTTGCGAAATTAACTTTCGCAAATTATCGCGAAAATGCTAAAAATCTCCGCAAACACGCCGGAAATATCGCGAAGACGCGGAAGTTTTATTCCCGCCTGTTCGCGGTATTTTTTGCGTGATCGCGGGTCGCCAACTTACCCATGCGGTTGCTCAAGGGCGCGGCCATCTTGTTTTCACTTGTCCCGCCCTCTCGCGATGCTTACTTCCTGTTCCGGGTCGCGCAATGCATGTTCGCGCCCGTTCGCGGTCGAAATTTCCTGTTCGCGACCGCTTTTACTTGATCGCGTTGCTTATTGCTTGCTCGGGGAGAAAATATCGCGCGAACTTGCGCACGTGGTCGCAATGGGCGCGGCCATCTTGTTTTTCACTCTATTGCATGGTTCTGGGGCCTGATTTTCAATCCTCCCAAAATCCTTTCAATCCTTTGTTTATAGCCACTTTTTTTGGTTCTTTATTACTTATTATTTCTCTAACTATTTTCCTGCTTCTATATTTTTGGTTTTTGTCTATTTTTTTTTTTTTTAGCTACTTTTGCCTCTTTCTATTCCCTGCTATTTATTTCCTTTACTCCTTTATTTATTTTACCTTTTCTTTCCCGCCCCGTCCCCAGAACCATGTCCAAGGGTAGGGCTGTTCGCCGGCGCAGCCAGAGCAGCGACCGCTTTCCTTGCGGAAGGCGGCGCCCACAAGGGGTGCAGGCACGGGCCTTATTTGGGGAGGAGGAGTTGGCTGCACTAATTTTCTTTGTGCAGCGCCACCTCCCCTCAACCCTGGCAGCAGGTGGCAGGCCTGGGTCCGGGTACGGCCTCCGGGAGCGTCGGCAGCGGTGGGGGAAGGTGCGCCGGGCAGTGTCGCACATCTCTGGGGTGCGGCGCACCCAGGCACAGCTGACGCACCGGTGGTCCGACATCCTGGACCGTGAGCAGGACCTGCTGGACCTGCTAGGAGTGGAGGTCCCGGGGCTTGGTGAGTACATATTTAATTACTACAACTTTGTGCCTGTTCTTCTGCTCTGTGTTATATATTGCGAATATTTTTTTCCCTTCCAACCAGCTAGAATGTTGCTGCTTAGAAATCAATACATTCCAGGTTAATAACGTTTAAAGGTCTTCTGTGATTATGGTGCTCTTCTGCGCTACTACTAATCTTACTTGTTTGCAGCTTGCGTTTGCGCTTGCTTAGCGTGATTCTTTACGAGTTTATTTTAGAGAAATTAAGTTACGTAATGCTACAGTGACTCTAGTCCACTCCTTACTTTGTCCCGTGACCGTCACTAATAGATAGGGGCAGATTGATGTTTAGGTACACTACTTTGTATGAGCTTCTAATTTGTTAGTGGTATGCGTGATGCCCCCTCACTCAGTTACGTGACGTGCTGCTAGTACGGCAGTCTTTAGAACCTTTTCTAGTTTG
Organism: Triturus cristatus; assembly: GCF_964204655.1. Lineage (NCBI taxonomy): Eukaryota > Metazoa > Chordata > Amphibia > Caudata > Salamandridae > Triturus > Triturus cristatus. The sequence continues at coordinate 106,322,515 of NC_140583.1, read as the reverse complement.
TTCAATGAGTGGTGGTAGGCTTAACAGTTACTTAGCAGTAGCAGATCAGCATCAATCAAACCAAAATTTGGTGTATACAAAAAATGTAGTCATGTTCATGTGTCCTCCATGATTTGACCATACGCATTGTTGAGGAATACAGTGGAAATGCATACTTAATGTACAATTGGCATGCCTGGAATAGGTGGGCTAGGTTGGGTGGTACGTTGTACTTAGGCTTAGTTGTAACTTAGTTTTCTGGAATCAGAATGGAAGACTGGATTACTGTTGATAAATAGTAACTTAAGTAGTCGAACTGCGAATCCCCCGATATTACATGTTGACCAGATGAGATCGGTCAATGTAGTTATTGCAATTGTTGTTTACATAAGTGTTTTTTGACCGTTGTTGAAAAATATTGTATTTGTTTGACACCATCCATCAATGTTTGTCTCTTTCTTATATCTTTCCTGTTCATCAGCACCCAGGGGCAGACCGACAGGGACTGGGCAGTCGGCGGGACAGGAACAACACCACCAGGAGGACACCGCTGAGGGCTCCTCTGCTGGCCCCAGTAAGTCTTCTTGTTTTTAATAATATTTCTTATTCCATAACTTTTACTGCCCCATATTTTTCCTGAACTATTGTTGGTTTCCAAATGCTATTTTTTTACCACCAATTATCCTTCGATCTGTACGGTTTCAAAAATCTTATCCCTGCCTCCGCTATGATGACTCTGAGTACTACTACTACATACTATCAGTCTGTCTGTACTGTAGTAGCTAGTCTTGCCCAGTTGGCCAGTGCCACTCTTTGTGAAAGGTTGTAATATAAAACTCATATTCACCAGTAGCTCGAGCCATTGAGTCCAATCCGTTGGGTCGTCGTCTTGTACTACTTTTACTCTTATTGATCTTGAGGCTTTGAAAATTCACAGCAACAACAGCCCTACCAAATTTATAACTATTTTGATATGATACCCTATAGGACATACTACTGTTGTAGGGATCTTGCACATACATTTGCACCAGAAAATAGGATGTTGGTGATGGTAGGTTGGACCTTCCTTGCACACCTCAATCAGAAATTCCGCACCCACCACAATTCCACTGCTTGACTATAGTACTGTCTTGTCATAACTATTAGGTCTCGGAACCCTCCCCCCATGATACCCAACAAGTAGACAACCCAGAACATAACACACCCAACCTCTCAGTCGTGGAAGCAATTCACATGCACACCCTTACTTTAATTTGCTCACTCGTGTAAGTTAGTCCACACCAAAATACCACCAAGTCTATGTAAGTTCAAAATGTTTATTTCAATTTGAGAAGGTCTCTCTGTACACTGTTTTCTTAGCAGCACCAACCGGAAAATCAATAACATTAAAACAATATACATTGTTGTTACACTTATACAGTTGGGAATTAAATCATGATAACTGAACAGTGGTGGAAGGCAGCACCACCATCCCATAGCAATTTAGTTTATATAAATTTATAAAAGAAGATGTGAGTGAAGGGACCCCTCACCTTAGAAGAACCTAGTACTGTTAGTTGTTGCATCATTCAGAAGCTCTGGTTCGTAGAAGGGAATCTTGCGTCTGTAATGCGAAAAAAGAAATGGTGTGCATTAGTATATTGCAACTTGCAAGCATTTCTCAGCCGTGCCAAAAAGTGTAGCATCTATGGATAAGCAATATGGACTAACAGTAACAGTAGTACACCAGTACTTCCTAAAAAAGTGGCTTGTTAATGTTTGTGGACCGCTTGTACGCAGCGCGTAGACTAGACAGTAGCAGTGTGAGGCAGGTCATGTGGGCTGAAAGGTGTCTTAAGAAGCTGCAAGGTAAAGGTAACGTCACATGTGCAAAAATAAAAGCCACAAAGGTAAAATGGTAGCATGGCTAGGGCTAATTAAGCAAAGGCTACAATGATCATATATAACTATTAGTGTCTACTCTACTACTACCTATTTGTACTAGTGATGTATGTTAGTATTAACTCATTTTTCAACCTTGCTACTGATCAATAGGGGGAGGTGTATATGACGCCTAATAAATGTGTAATGTTTTCTAGGCGCACTACCAACCACCATTGCCGGGGCCAGCGAAGGCGACGCGGAGGGCGAGGATGTGGCAGTTGCTGCAGATAGCAACGGAGCAGTAGGGGGGAGTGGCAGCACCAGTGGCGGGCGGTGGTAAGTTAGATTCATAATCCTTAACTATTGTTGAACTTGACAGTACACTCACTGCAAGGGTGTACTGTATGTATATATGTATACTGTACAGTTGTGACTTATGGCCCCATTAGGATGGTGGGCGACGCGTATTGCCCCCGCCGGGCCGGATGGAATTCACTGCCGACACCGCAGGGGCAAACCTCCCGCCATCCCTGTAGAAAATATTCAGACATGTCGACCAGGTGGAAAAGGGTTCAATATGGCGGTGGTGTCTCTCTCACCACACCGCCAGCCATATAATCTGCATTTTGGAATGCCTTTGCGTGGCGGCATTGCCGTCCGCCACGGAAAGGCATGCAGACATTGCAGAGTATGCTTGGGGGCCCCCATGGAGGGTACCTACCTATGCTATGGTACCCCCCGCCTTTCAAAGCAAAACGTGACAGGCTCCGTGCGGGGCCCGTCATGTTGTGCTTGGAAAAGCAGCACAACATTTTAGCATTGCTTTCAGCAAAGCCAACCAGAATGTAAAAAAAAAAAAACAGGGTGCGCCCGCCACTGTGCCGGGCGCATCATCCTAATTAATTGTCCCCACGTGACCCCCACCCTTTTTAGCAGTCGGATGGCGTAAGTAAGTATGAGTTGTTGGGGACGTTTGAAGAGTGAACTAGAAGACTAGAATTCCCTTTAATTGGTATAGGACTAGGAGCTGGAGTATTGAGTAACCAATGGCCTCATCTATCTGATTTCAACTCCGCTTTGAAAGTTTTATGGAGAAGAGCACCTGGTGCACTGTTCAACTAAAAAGTGTAAGACAGGTGAAAGGAAGAAGGACGGGCGACATTTAAAATGTTATGTACTACTGTGCTTTATTTTATAGTGCTACTCTACCATGCCACTATGTGTATAAATAATTACCTTGTCCTATTGTTTTATTAAGACTATATTTTACAATTGTCTTGTTTTTTTCTTTTTGATACACAGCTACTCCGAAACTCAACCGGAAGGAGTTGGCCGCCAAGGCACGGCGCCGGAAGCTGGAGGCAATCCAGCGGGAATACCGGCGGCTGGTGGTCCTAGCCGAGGAGGAGGAGGAGACTGCGGCATCAATTGTTCAAGCCTCCTCCAGTGCCCCGGACCCCAGCCACCGCCCTCCAGCGGTACGGCGCCACCGTCTGGCGGCTGCCCGCCGCCACCGTGCCATCTCCGGTGCCCCCCCCCACTGTGGCTGCAACTGCCGCGGCCTTAGACGCCGCGTCGCCCGTTTAGAGGACGAGATGCGCCAGATGCGTGTCCTCCTCCAGTCCCGCCCCACCAGTTAGTCCCTGTCACTGCCCCTTTTTTAATTCTTGTTCGTTTGGGCGTTACAGACTTTTTTCTACTATGGACAGTGGTTGGGGTTAGGGAGGGGGGTGGGTCAGCTTTTGTGGGTTTAGTTTATTTTTGTTAGGGTAAATTAAATATATTTTTCTATGTTACATGCAATGTTGTTAATGTTTTGTAGGTGGGGTCACTGTTTTACATCACACTGTATCCTTGCTGGTGCATGGCCGCCCATAGCCTGTGTTTGATTTCAATAATTTGCTGACTGTATAAGACACAAACAGATAGATGCGACACACCTCACTCATTGACTGGTCCTTCTAGTACTTTCAGTCTGTCCTCTAGTCTATGCATTCTTTAGAGTGGTGTGTGAAAATGAAATCATTGACAGCATGTCCATTATTAATTCTGCCTCCCCCAAACTTCTCTCTTACCGGTGCTTGATGTTTATGTCCAACTGTGGCACAGCACTGGCTGCATGGTGAAGATGGTTTCCTTTTTCATACATGCCATGATTGGGGTGGTGGTGGTGGTGGTGGTGGTAGTAGTATAGTAGTAGTAGTAGACACTGGCAGGGCGGCAGCATTTCCAAACAAAGAAAAGGAGACAGTCAATCGCCTTTGAGAGACTGTTAGAGGAGTAGTTGAATGAAGTACAGTACAGAACTTACCGAGCAACAATAATATGCTCAAATATTTGACAAAAAAACTGAATGGTGGTTAGGAGGATAGCCTACTAGACAGAGTTACAAACTATAGTTGTGTTGAGTCACTTGACTATGCCTACAGTCTAACAGTTAGTGCTGTATATGAGGAATGACAACAAACAAATCCAATCAATGCCGGCAATTCATGCTGAGGTATATGTTCCTTTGTTAAGTAAAATTAAATAACCTCTGAAATATCCTACTCATGGGTGGCCAAGCAGAAGAAGATCATCGCTCTGCCTTCAAATTGAAGTAGTGTTGCTTTCACTACATACGCCCCAGCAAGTGTGTGATTAAGTATTGGTGCACACCTCGACAATAAGGGTTTGTTGGATGGGAAGGGGGTTTTTGGGAAAGGTTTGACATAGAAAAACAGTATGCATACATAGACAAACAAACAACAATCATTGAAGACTACCATATCCATATGTTAAGGGAGAAAAAGGCAATGCATGCATGATGATGAGAGACCCAGATTACATACACTTCTAGTTCTTGTTCTGTTGTTCCGGCCTTAATACTTTAACAGATAGCAAATAGAAATTTTAAATATTGGTAGGGAAGAATCGTAAACACAGAGCAAACATAATGATGATTGATAATAACAACTCCAAGAACACACTGTTGTAAAGATTGTATACAAGATATTAATTAAATTATTTAAAAGAAGTTAAAAGTGGATACTGTTACTGTCTCATCCTGGTCAAAAATGTGGACTGGATTTTTGCATCTCGGCAGTCCTCTTGCTCCTCTCGTCTCGTCCATCAATCTTGGGTGTGTCGCCTCGCCACTCGCCACTGCCCGGCTGGAAAAAAAAAGGTGATTGATTAGTGAGGTAATTAATATGCATTGTAATGTTTTGCAAAGTTTTGGGCAAGGCCCGGCCTGTAATTTTAGATGGAAAATCAAAGGGTATATTGAGAAAGAAAGTGAAAACAAATGCACAAGTGATGGTGTAGTGCAACAAGAACACTTTCCAAGGTGGCATGTATGCATATGCATCATCTCTACTCTAGTTTTTTTCCAGCATTGACCTTCAACAGTAACAGGAGAGAGCAGGGCCACAGTGCTTAGCATTAGCACATCCTACGTTAACACTTTAGAGTCCTTTATTTTTCTCTCAAAGAGTTGGACAAACGCAAAGCACATTATCCATTCCAAACATAGCATTTTACAGTTTAAGTTAGTAAAATCAATGCACTGCAGTCATCCCACCGCTACACTCTATTCAACTTCTACACAGACATTTGGGTCTGCTGTGGTTGTTGTTGACGTGTTTAACTTTAGTCTTTTCCGTTTTATGCCACTCCTGAAACATCCTCCTGACTTCATCATCATCTCTGATACTTTTACTGACTGACTGAAGATCGGCCTGCAGTATAAGTATAATTTTTATGACACAACAAGAGTAGAAATATAAATATTACTGACTTGAGTCATTCTTTATTGTGTACAGAAAGATAGATTACTACTAGTACACTTTGACATCACTTTGTGCACAACAAACAACGCAAACACAAAGACCAATAGCTCAGAGTCAGGTATCCAATGCATGCCATTAATTATCATCATTCATTACCTGTTCCTTCTCATCTTAAGTTAACGGGCCATCTCTTTCGCCATCATCATGATGGACGGTGCTGTTGTGTCACAGTCATTTGCATTGCGCAGATTGAGTGAGTCCCCTTCCTGTATTGAATTAAAAGCAATGTATCACCAAGATGCAGGAGAAGTCCACATTTCTTATTTGCAAGAAGGGGAAAATTAGTGTGTTCTGTAGAAAGTTGATTAGTGGCAGTGCACAATTACATAAATTCATGCGCAACAAACACAACAAAATCTACATCATTCAGTCTGCGATTCTGCGGCCAATGCATGGCAGCCATCAATCATTACCTGTTCCATCTCATCTTGTTAACGGGCCGTCTATTTCGCCATCATCATCATGGACGGTGCTGTTGTATCACAGTCATTTGCATTGCGCAGATTGAGTGAGTCCCCTTCCTGTATTGAATTAAAAGCAATGTATCACCAAGATGCAGGAGAAGTCCACATTTCTTATTTGCAAGAAGGGGAAAATTAGTGTGTTCTGTAGAAAGTTGATTAGTGGCAGTGCACAATTACATAAATTCATTCGCAACAAACACAACAAAATCTACATCATTCAGTCTGCGATTCTACGGCCAATGCATGGCAGCCATCAATCATTACCTGTTCCATCTCATCTTGTTAACGGGCCGTCTATTTCGCCATCATCATGATGGACGGTGCTGTTGTGTCACAGTCATTTGCATTGCGCAGATTGAGTGAGTCCCCTTCCTGTATTGAATTAAAAGCAATGTATCACCAAGATGCAGGAGAAGTACACATTTCGTATTTGCAAGAAGGGGAAAATTAGTGTGTTCTGTAGAAAGTTGATTAGTGGCAGTGCACAATTGCATAAATTCATGCGCAACAAACACAACAAAATCTAAATCATTCAGTCTGCGACTCTGCGTCCAATGCATGGCATCAATCATTACCTGTTCCATCTTATTTTCAGTTAATGGCCAGTCTCTCTCGGTTCTGAAAGGAGGATAGCTATAGTGGTCATCTGATTCACGGTCCACTTGTTTTGGAAGGACGAGGAAAGTTTGAATTTGTTGTTACCATCATCCAATCATCATTCATGAGGGAAATGGAATTGAGCAGGAGATTCAGTATGATCGAGCGGAGGAGCTGGATTCGGAGGACTGTACTGTCAAATGGCAGACACCTGAAACTTGTATATTAAATTAGAAGAGTAGAAGACGGTGATAATGGATTTGTGGCGATTCACAAGTTTATAACCGGAACGACAGACACATAAACAAAGGGGGAAAAAAAGGGAGGAAGACAGTAAGTGCGAGCCTAATTGTCAGGGAAGTACAGCTCGTCCTCAAACTCTGGGGGTTCTTCCAGTAGTAGGTAATCATCTGACACAATACTTCCGTCACCTGAGCCGCTGTCCTCATCTTCCTCTGTTGATTCATGCATTGTGTAATTCGGTGGTATGAAGTGCTGATTCATTTTGATCATTGTTAACCTCTCCACGTTTTTTTAGAGATAGACTGGTCCTTCTCAATGTTACAATGGAACCAGCAGCACTGAAAACACGTTCGGAAGAGACACTTGCGACAGGGCAAGCCAGATAGCTTATCGCCAGCCTGCTGAGCTGTGGCCATTCAGACCTTTTCCTATACCAATACTGCAATGGGTTTTGATCAACGTACACCTCTGTTGGGTCGTCCAGATAGGCCTGGACCATCCGCTCAATGTTCAGGGTTGCTGATGGTAAGCTTTTGTGCTGTTTTTTCTGTGCATCAGCACTGTGCTTGCAATAGCCCCATCTTTACATACCAATCCTGTAATGATGATGATTGTACTCGGCCTAATGATCCAGTTTTTATTTCTGTAGTCGATAGTGATGGTGAGTGTTGTGATTGTGAGCCAACCGCACTGCCCTCAGCCGACGAAGTTGCACTTGATTCTGCATGGCCTGCTTCAGTATCAGTACTTGTTGTGGGTTGATGTGGCGGGCTTTTAATTAGCAGCCCTTCGTTTTCAAACTTAATGGCTGCTTCAGCTATACAACTTTTGTAGCGGGCAACATCATTGTCGGAAAAAGCAAGGAATAGTCCTAATTTTGCACGTGGATCCAGAATTGTGGCACAAATGTAATGTTCTTGTGACAAAATTTTATTTTGTATCCTTACATTTTCTGATAAGTGCCTGGATAAGCTCTCCACCAAGTCATGGGCTTGCCTTCTGTCCTCTACACCTTTGTAGGATTCAGACACATTATTCAGCTCATGCTCTAGCATTTGCAACAATGGGATAGCTTGGCCCATTGTACAGTCCTCCTTGCTGACTTCACGTGTGAAGACCTCAAAAGGAGACAGCATCTCAGTCAGGCATTTAATTAGGGTCCATTGCTCCCTCTGAAGGGTCATGCCTTTAACACTAGCATCACTGCTTCTGTACCAGACATATTCATGGAGTGACCTGTGCTGTTCGTACAGACGATCAAGCATGTAATACGTTGAGTTCCAACGTGTTGCCACCTCCTGGATGAGTGCCTTGACTGGCATCCTAAATTCACGTTGGATGATCCTCAGCTGCTTCCGAGCTTTAAAAGAATGGCTGAAATTAGTGCATATTCTTCGGCAGATGGCCAGTAAATTGCTGACTATGGGTTCTTTTTTCAGAAAGTCTTGCACTATAATCTTTATGCAGTGTGCCAAACACAGAACCCTGAAATAGGAACCAAGTTCCATGGCCTTAAGTACATTACTGCCATTGTCTGTGGCAACAAAACTAATACCAAGCCCTCTGGGCTGCAGCCATTCCAAAACCTTGGTGCGAAACTCTTCTAAAATGTTTTCAGCCGTATGAGATTTCTCCATGGCGAGCATGGCTACAGTTGCATGTTTCCGAGTACCTTCAAACATCGCAGCTGTGTCAACAACACCTCGTGCAGATAGTTTATCTCTAACCCCCACAAAAGAGATCCAGTGTGCAGTGATGCACATGTAATCTGTGGCTTGGCAACTGCTCCACATGTCTGTTGTCAGGTGGATATTGTGCACAGCACTCTGCTGCAAACCGTGACCAACCAATTCCAGCACATCATGATGTAGTGCCGGAACAGCAATTCTTGCGAAATAGGACCGGCTGGGAACTTTCCATTTCGGGCAGATGGCAGACACAAATTCAAGGAAGCCCACCCCTTCCACAAATGAAAAAGGAAGAAGGTCCAGCGCTAACATTTTAGCCAGCTTCGCATTGTACAATCGTGCCATTGGGTGGTTGCGTTGGAACTGCCCCTCCAACCTAAACATGCTCTCAATGGTAGGCTGGCTTACTTCCCTTAGTGGTGCTGTTTTCATTAACCCACTAAGGCTCAACGACACAGATTGTCTCATTGAGGTACTCGCCGGTCGCCTTGGTGTCTCACCCACACTCTGAGTATGGCTCTTACTGCGGTGCCACTCTGATGTTACTGAGGAGGATGTGGGCGTTACCACTGCAGTGACTGCACTACTGGAGACAGGGCTAGAAATGCCTCCCTGTTCTTCACCTGCCACCACAATAATATCGCTCCCTGATTCTGAATCCTGACCAACTTCAATGGGTTTAGTTTTCCTACTTTCTTTTAACTTAAGTAGGTGATCCTCCCACACGATAGTGTGGTGTATTCTGAGATGACTTGCTTGTCCTCCGGTACCATAGTTTGTACCAAGCTTACCACGCCGAACACCTTGCCGACAAATTGAGCATATAGCAACGTTCTCCTCCTTGGCGCTAACAGAAAAGAAGTCCCAAACTGGGGAGGAGAAATTTCTGGCACTGCTGGATGTGCCACTTTCAACACCAGATGAACTTGAGGGGGTGCTTGAAAATATGTGACCCTGTCCACCTACACTGTGACTTTTACTACCACTTCCTACTGAGATGGTTGAGCTGGATGTAGGTCCCTGCCGGGCCTTGGAAAATATGACAGCTGGAGGTAGTGGTGGTGTAACCTGTGTTGGTGAGATCCGTGCTACATCCCGCTCAGTAGTAGCCTTTCTGGATAGGGTGAGAATGTCGGTCTCCAATCCCTTTGGGGCAGGAGTAATGTGCGTGATGACTGGCTCGTCTTCATCAACATCATCACCCCCCTCTTCTACATCTACCTCCATAACTCTAAGTTTTTCTGGGACCTTCCTTTTCAGAAGCATTGTCTTGTGGCTTATATCACTCTCAGACCGAGCTGGTGGTACCCAAGTGTCATCACGATCATCAGAAGCGGGGCTTGAAGAAGAAGATGATGGACTAAGCCTCCTTTTCCTTGCTGGTGGTCTGGAAGACAATAGATCTTCTGAAACAGTGGTTTGACTTTGCTCCACTTTGTCTGCAGGAAGCCCGATTTCCTGAAATGCCCCTACGTTAGGAGCAACAACTACTATGGTGGGCTGTTGCGGCGGCTGCTGCTGTTCTTGTTGCGGCGGCTGCTGCTGTTCTTGCTGCGGCGGCTGCTGCTGCTGTTTTTGTTGCGGCGGCTGCTGCTGCTGTTCTTGATGCGGCGGCTGCTGCTGCTGTTCTTGTTGCGGAGGCTGCTGCTGTTCTTGTTGCGGCGGCTGCTGCTGTTCTTGTTGCGGCGGCTGCACACTGATCTGCTGAGTTTGCACCTGCGTTGAACTTGATTGTGTACTACTTTGCGGTAATGACATTTCTTCAACATCGCTGCTCGTTAGTAGACTGGCTACCTCTGCGACACTAAAGCCCTTGGGCCTAGGTTGGTGGGGTTGGACCGCTGTGCTGCTACCAGCTTGGTTCCCGGACAACGCTTTGGTGCCAAAAAAAACATTGGCCGGCACACCACCAGTCGTGGTTAATGGCACTTGCTTTTTCTGTTCCTTCTTCTCACCGGCAACTTTCTTGGTACTGGACCTGGTACCTTTCTTTGGGGCCATCTTCTTCAGATGTCAGGCAGGATGCAGATGCACAACAAGTTCTGGTCTCACGTGGACGTGATGCGCAGCAGGACTTCTGTCTGGCTGGCAGTACAACGGGTAGCCGGGTGATGCTGATGACACCTCCTACTCTGTCTTTTGAGAACCTAAAAGCAAATAAGACAGGAGAAGAACATCAGTGAAATGTTGCATTTGTTGTTGTGGTTCAGTTACTTAGTACTGTACTAGTGCAAACAAAAGATAGTCTAGCCATTTATGACTTTTTTTTTAACTAGAGCTATGTTATACTACTAGTACTGTGTACAGCCACACACTACACTCTCAGGAAGGATAGGAAAGTTAATAATAAACTACAAAATAAAAATTTAATGGAAGTGGGGTGGACCATTGCATTATTTGAGCATCTCAGCATCCATGGAGCTGCTGCTGGCAAAGGGGGTGGATGGATGGAAGCAGTAAGCCAAAGAGCCAATAGGAAAACCATGCAGGCCTATGGCAAAAGCAGGACACTAATAACTCAGAGTCCAAACACCAAAAAAGGCCACCACCCACATGGACACACACAAATCACAAACAAGCCGGGGGCCTGGGAACCACCAGGACCTGACAAAAGGCCTATAAAAGCCAGGTAAAGGATACCTGCTAAAGCACACTGCTCTGCCTTTTTAATGCAACAAAATGTAAATACGAACATTCACAGGCCCCAAAAAGCTCTGCAGGGTGCATGCATTGCACACCAACACACCAGACACATACAACAAAAGCATGTCTTTAAGACAACCAACATCAGAAAGGCCACCCCAAAAAACACACTTCCCCAACTCAATCCAATGCCATCCATGCCCTAAATGATGTCTAAATTCAGCAGATCACACAGAAAACACTTGATTAATAAAGCTGTGGCTACCTGCTCTGATCCTAGTGGATGAAAAAGCAGGCCTGTTGGCAGACATGGCCAGGCAAACTTGCAGGCCTAGGCCTCAAAATGGCCACCAGCCACATGGCCAGGCCCAACAACATCACAAAGGCAACCCACAAAAACACACTTCCCCAACTCAATCCAATGCCATCCATGCCCTAAATGATGTCTAAATTCAGCAGATCACACAGAAAACACTTGATTAATAAAGCTGTGGCTACCTGCTCTGATCCTAGTGGATGAAAAAGCAGGCCTGTTGGCAGACAAGGCCAGGCAAGCTTGCAGGCCTAGGCCTCAAAATGGCCACCAGCCACATGGCCAGGCCCAACAACATCACAAAGGCCACCCCCAAAAAACACACTTCCCCAACTCAATCCAATGCCATCCATGCCCTAAATGTGCTTGAAAATGAAATACATTCAAAAAACAACAAAAGGAACAGTTGCTTCATCATGCACACACACACCCATGAGGCCATGCCCATGGCTAGCTCGGGCCTACTACTACTACCCACAAAATAAAAAAAATAAAAAAAGGAATGATGATAATTAATTATCAAAAATAGATTGTAGTTACAACAACTGCAATGCCCACAATCAAACAAACACAACAACCACTTACTTGTAAAATATCCTATTCCAAAAATCCTGAAATCCAATTGTAATGATGCAGCAGACAAAAAGAGTGATCTTTCCAGCTCCAAATCCAAAGGCAGAATTTATTTATTTATTTATTGATTTCTAAAGCGCCTGGTGACCCGAAGGCATCCCCGCGCTATAAATCATGTGGACCAGGAGAGGGGGAGGAGGGGATGGACTATTTGGGAAACAGGAAGGTTTTAAGTTTTTTTCGGAATAGAGCGTGACAGGATTCCAAACGTAGACTGCGTGGAAGAGAATTCCATCCTGTGGACGCTTTGACCGAGAAGCGGCGACCACCTGTGCGGGCCTTCTTGAATTTTGGAACAGTGGCCAGGTGTTCGGCGTCGGAGCGAAGGGATCTGGGGGCTTTGTAGGGGATGACCATATCTTTCAGAGCAGCCGGACCAACCCCGTTGATGAGCTTATGGGTGGTGCACAAGGCTTTGAACTCTACTCTCTGGCGAACGGGGAGCCAATGTAGGGCTTTAAGAGCCGGTTTGGCTGAAGCTCTGGGTGGAAGGTTCATAATGAGCCTGGCCGCCGCATTTTGGGTGCGTTGGAGTTTGGCCAGAGTGAATTCCGGTGCCCCAAGATAGATGGCGTTGCTGTAGTCGAGCCTGGCTAATATGAGCCCCTGGACCAGAAGTTTCCTGGATGAGAGGGGGAGAAGAGGGAGGATCTTGCGAACCGATCGCAAGAGACCAAAACAGGTGCCAGCTGTTTTGACAGCCTGGGTCCTCATGGTGAGGTCAGGTTCCAACCATACTCCTAGTGTTTTGATCTCTTTTTTCGGTGTTGGAATTTCACCGAAGGCGTCCGGCCATACTGATGGAGGGATGGACGTCCATTTATTGCCTAGGAGCATTATTTCAGTTTTTTCACCATTCAGCCTCAGGGAGGATTCACACATCCAGATGTGAATGTCCTGGAGACAGTTCAGCAGGCTGTCTGGGTGGTTATCCAGGTGGGACAAAGAAACGACGAGTTGAGTATCGTCAGCATAGTTTATTATTTTTATCCCGTACGGGGTCACGACATCTTCTAGCGGGGCCATATATACATTAAACAGGGTGGGACTGAGCGATGATCCCTGGGGAACTCCGTTCTTAAGTGATAGTAAGTCTGAACGTGAGTTACCGTCCCACACCTGGAAGGAGCGGTCGGATAGGAAGGATTCAATCCATGCTAGTGCAGTTCCCACAATTCGTGCCCTGGCCAGGCGCTGTAGAAGGACACGGTGGTCCACCGTGTCAAAGGCGGCACTGAGGTCCAGGAGGATCACTGCCACTGATCCTCCCGAATCCAGGATACACCTTGCCTCCTCGATGACGGAGAGGAGGGCAGTGTCCATGCCATGGCCGGGCCGGAATCCTGTTTGGGATTGACGCAGAAGAGTGTTTGTCTCAAGAAATTGGGACAGTTGCGCATTCACTAGCTTCTCCGCAATTTTGCTGACACATGGGAGCAGCGAAATGGGTCTGTAGTTGGCCATGTCGTCCGGGTTAAGATGGGACTTTTTCAACAAGGCCCTGACAACCGCATTCTTCCAATTAGAAGGCACCGTTCCTTGGGAGAAAGAGATGTTGATAAGATCCCTGATGGTAGGGGCTATGTTGGTCGACACGGTTTTCAGGAATCTAACCGGGGCTGGGTCAAGGGGAGATCCGCTTTTCATTTTATCCAGCGTGGACGATACCTCGGTAAGGGAAAGTGCTCTGAAAGTTGCCAGCCGTGGGCTGTTATTACAGGCCTCTATATCCGTGTTGATAGATGTGCTGATGGTTGGAAGGGAGTCCAATATCCTCGAGATTTTGGAGTCGAAGTAGTTGGCCAGATCCGTACTTCTATCTGGAGGAGGGGAGTGAGAGGCAGGTGTTATTGGGATATTTAGTAATTCTTTAACTATCAGGTAAGATTCTTTTGACGAGTTGGTGGCATTTTTTATTCTGATGTCATAAAATGCAGCTTTGGCTAGCTTAAGGGCTGATTTGTAGTGTCTTACCGAGCTGTGGTACATGTCTTTGTTACTATGGAGCCAGTCTTTTCTCCACAGTCTCTCGGCCTTTTTACACTCTTTGCGGAGAGCTCTTAAATCGGTGTTATACCATGGGGCATGGCCCTTAAGCCTATTTTTATTCACCCGATTTTTAATGGGAATAATACTGTCCAGGGAAGAGGAGATCCAGTCTCTGAACTGGGTATCCGCGGTGGCAGGATCAGCCGTAAGACTGGGGGTCGAGGCGTCCAGAGCCTTAGCCCAGTCTTCCACCGAGAGTCTGTCCCAAGATCTGTCCTTGGTGAAAGTTGTAGGTTTTTGGGGTTTCTTGAATATCCCTGGTAGGTGGGCCGAGACCAAGAAATGGTCCGTCCACGGGAGGGGGAGGGAGTTAGTGAATTGAAGAGACGGAATGTTCGAGAAAACTGGGTCGAGCAGGTATCCTTTCATATGTGTGGCTCCTGAATTGACAAGGGAGAGGCCAAGGGCTCCTAGTTCACAGATTAAATCAGAAGCCCCTGAATCGAGAGGGTCATTGAAATGTATGTTAAGGTCTCCGGTTATCAAAAAGTTGGATGTTAGGTGGGCCAAGGATGAGACGGTTTCCAAGAGAGCGGCAGAAAAGGGGCCGAAATGCCCTGGAGGCCGATACACCAGGAGGCCTGACAGGGAGTTGGTTGGAGAGAGCTGAATCTTGAAGAGGCAGCTCTCCGACTCCTGGCTCGGAACCTCGCTGGTTCGACAGGTGAAGTAGTCTCGATAGATGATGGCTAATCCGCCTCCTCTACCCAAGGGGCGGGGTTGGGACATGATAAGAAAGCCAGGGGGTAAGGCCAAGACTATGTCCGAGTTAGAATGCCCGGTGATCCACGTTTCGGTGAGGAAAAGTATGTCCAGAACGTGATCAACAATCAGATGGTTGATGAGTAGGGCGTGCTTGGGAAGCGATCTACAATTAAGTGACGCTATTTTGAGGCCTGGGGAAGGGGCAGCCCGGCTGAAAAGGAGTAACTTTTCAGATTTACAAGTGTTGCAACTAGTGTAAGGGACATTGGGATCGTGCATAATATGGCAGGTGCTGTTTTTAGTTGGTCTGAGGCTGAGAAGGTCTCGGCGACAGTAGCTTACCCTCTTGGTGGAAGAATCCGGCATAGAATCTGGCCCAAGGCCCGGTCGTGCGCGGACGGGCGCAGACGGGCTTGCCTTAGGCGTGCCTTCGGCGCGCCCGCTGCGCTCGTCTGCTGCGCTGGTATGGCCGGCACATTTAACGAAGAGGGAGATGGGCGTGGCCTCGAAGTGGGCGTGTCTGCCCTTCTAGCGGCGATGGCGGGTGGAGGGGAGTTTCCCTGTATCAGCGTTCAATCGGCTGTGTCAGGGGGAACTCCGTGAGCCAGCAAGGCGCCAAAAGCGAGCGCTACAGTGAAGGTGAGTGCAGTTTAAAAAACAATGCAGAATCTAGAATGACAGTTTTAAAATGGCACAGGGTACAAATAAACACACCTCCGGCTTCCGCCTCAGAGGTCAACAACACGATTAAAGCCGCGCTAGTGCTCAGCGTTTAAATACGGCGAGGGGGCGTGGCCTCGAAGTGGGCGTGTCTGCCCTTCTAGCGGCGATGGCGGGTGGAGGGGAGTTTCCCTGTATCAGCGTTCAATCGGCTGTGTCAGGGGGAACTCCGTGAGCCTGCAAGGCGCCAAAAGCGAGCGCTACAGTGAAGGTGAGTGCAGTTTAAAAAACAATGCAGAATCTAGAATGACAGTTTTAAAATGGCACAGGGTACAAATAAACACACCTCCGGCTTCCGCCTCAGAGGTCAACAACACGATTAAAGCCGCGCTAGTGCTCAGCGTTTAAATACGGCGAGGGGGCGTGGCCTCGAAGTGGGCGTGTCTGCCCTTCTAGCGGCGATGGCGGGTGGAGGGGAGTTTCCCTGTATCAGCGTTCAATCGGCTGTGTCAGGGGGAACTCCGTGAGCCTGCAAGGCGCCAAAAGCGAGCGCTACAGTGAAGGTGAGTGCAGTTTAAAAAACAATGCAGAATCTAGAATGACAGTTTTAAAATGGCACAGGGTACAAATAAACACACCTCCGGCTTCCGCCTCAGAGGTCAACAACACGATACTCGAGAATGAGCAGGAGATGGACAAAGCACTGGGAGGAGCCTGCTGGACAGGAACAGGAAGTTGGAGATTCTGTGTCACTTCCTCCCTCTCTCCACCTTTTAAAAAAATGACTCCTTGCACAAAAAAGGAAAGCCAAATGTCAATGTAAGGAGTTCTTTTCATCCAAAATCAGCATTTGCAGATGGTTTCATGCTGCTAGAGCCGATATTCCTCTCCAAATTGTAAATTTTACGTTGTTGAGTTCTCGAGCTTCACATTACTTCCGCCGGCGTGTCGAAAACGACATGATCGCGTTCTCTTCTTTGTCCCTGTCGCGTTGGATATGACGTGTTCGGAGTCTCTTTCTCCTGTTCGCGTTCGATTACAGGTGCCCGCGTCCTCATCCTCTGGCTCGCGATGTAGTATGACATGTTCGAGATCTCAATCTTCTCATACTCACGCGGTGCATGATCGCGAGAAGAAAGACGTGATCGCGCGACAAATGACGTGATCGCGTGACAAATGACGTTAATGCGACCGCGAACTGTCGCGAGACAGCGCAAAATGGCTACCAAAATCCAACATCTCGTGGAGAACGCGACCGGGTCAAGAAAACTTGTCGGCGAACGCAGGGTTTCAGGTAAGGCGATCGCGCGAATGCGAGAATGTATTTTTTTACAGCGCGAGCAAGAAAAAAATTATCGCTAAGCTGCGGAATGTGGAAATTTTGACATTTTCGCGCTTTCGGCGGAACGCGAAAATGCCAAAATATCGCAATTTCCGTGAACGGAACGGAATTTTGGCCCAGGCCTAGTATTGACTTAGACCTAGGTTTACAAAATGTGAACAATAAATGGTTTGCACAGAGAGGATTGAAGTGGCACCAATTGTTGCCTTTGGTTAAAACCTAGGTTTGGAAATGCTAATGAAGGACACCTTTCGACAATTGATGTTGGTTTTGCCTCAAACTGTCTTTGTATATTCCAATATATGCAAAAGACAGAAGTGGAAATGGTCAAACCAATTTTGTCCTCAGATTGAAAAATCTAGGAAGAATGTGAAGGAAAGCTGTGTCTGCATACCTCAGAGACCATAGAATGGGGTCGATATACAACAACAACATACGTTTTGATATGGCTGATATCTACAGAAGTGATGGAGTAGACTTTACAGACCAGGGAAATCGAGTTTTTCTGAATTACCTGAAGCTGTGCATCCGCACTTATATGTAGCTCCAACTAATAAATACAAGGGCTCTTTTTAGAGCCGCCTTATAACTGACAACTTAGGCCCCCTATTTTGGGGCCAGGTAACGGCAACTCCCGCACCCTCTGCAAAATGTATTCTCCACACAGCTGTGGTGCAGTGGCCAGACCATCTGACTTTGGAGTACAGAGCTCTCGCTTTGATCACCGACTCTAGTGACAGCTCAGGATAGCACCACGTGACTCTGAGCACTACCTCACTTAATTTCCAGCGCCTGCAGACCCGTACAAGTGAGTAGTTTGCATTTTACAAATATCAGGTTGATTTGAAACAGTAGAATTGAACTTCACACTCCCTCTGTAGCACCACCCAATCACCCTACAGACGTCATACTGTTTAAAACAAAACTTCCTCCTAGTACGTATGCACACATGCTGACACTACTTGGACAGGTGTGCCGCAGCGGCCTCACGGTTTAATCTTTAATCCCCTGCTCCAGCAGCAGCTCAGCACCATGTGACTCTGGGCAGTAGCCCAATTAATAACTCACATAATATCCACACTGGCCTCCAGGGCCTTCAGGCCCATAGCAGTGAGTAGCTTGCGCTTTACAAATACCGTATTGATTTACCTTTGCACTCCCTGTATAACACCACCTAAGCACCATATACAAATTACCGTGTTCCAAACAAAACTTCCTCCAACTACGTATAAAATATTACTGACACTACTTGCACAGGTGTGGCACAGCACCCAGAGCACATCACTTCACAGCAAAGGACACACAGTTTGGGCTCACGGTTTCATCCCCGAGTCCACCAGCAGCTAAATTTAGCAGCATGACACTCTTGGCAATACCTCACTTAATTTTCGTACTCCGCACTTTCTGACCGGTAGAGTTCAGTAGTTCAGCGGCTTTATCCCCGAGTCCAGCAGCAGCTCAGCTTATGCCCCCAGCGGCATCAGCCCCGTACGAGTGAGTAGTTTGCACTTTAAAAGTACCGAATTGATTTGATACGGGCAAATTTTTCTTCGCACTCCCTGTTTAACACCCCCTAAGCACCCTACACAAGTTACAAAGTTCAAAACAAAAGTCCCTCCGAGTAGGTATAACTACATGCTGACCCTACTTGCACAGATGTGGCTCAGCGGCCAGAGCACATGACTTCACAGCATATGACACACAGTTTGGACTCACACTTTTATCCCCGAGTCCGGCAGCAGCACAGCTTAGCTGCATGAGACTCTAGACAATACCTCACATATTTTCTGTACCCCAGCACGTTCAGACCAGTAGGGGTCAGTAGTTCGTCCTTGTAGGTATAAACGCATACTGACACTACTTCCACAGGTGTGGTGCAAAGGAGAGAGCACCTGACTTCACAACATAAGACACACAGTTTTGGCTCACGCTTTAATCCCTGAGTCCCACAGCAGCTCACCTTAGCAGCATCAGACTCTAGGCAATACCTCACTTAATTTCCGTAGCCCAGCACTTTCAGCCCGGTAGGGATGAGTAGTTCACTTTGCACCCCTGTATCGCACACCCTAAACACCCCACAGAGGTTACAGTGCTCCTACCCTCCTCTTTCCTCCTTTTTTCGCCCTTTTTGCCCCTTACTTGCTTCAATAGAATCACAAAATGGTTGCCAACACTTCCTAGTTGCAACCGCTCGCAGCCAATAAGCAGCAAGCTCGTGCTCGTAACGCCTCAGCCAATCAGATGCCAGAATGACCAAATATCGATATTTCTCCAAAACTACTGAATGGATTTACACCAAATAAACAAAAGCATGCTTTCTAGACCAAGCCCCTTCTCCCTGCCAAATTTGGGGTAATTCCGTTCGACCTGTAGCCTGGTCTAAAGTTTCCTATGGAAATTAACATGGAGAAAACACGTTTTAGGACCCCCCTTTTTTCTCGGCCCCCCTTGACGAATCACCCCCATACTTTCAACATAGGAGCTGATATGAACAAAGAATTAATTTGGAAAATTTCATGAAGATTCATCAAACGACACCAAAGTTATCAGCAAAACAAAAATTGCTCTGCCTATGGAAACTTTATCCTAACTATAACTATCTACTGCCGACCGCCAGTAGGTAATATATATATAAAGAGAACAGCGGGCACTCTAAAGTGCTTAAATGGAGCATACCTTAGAGGCAGTTACTAAAGGTTTGTAGGGGTTACTCCACAGATTACCTTTACCAATCAGAAGCCAAGTCAAGGATAACTCGATTCCGGGAAAGAGGATATCTTTGTAAAATTGTACAGGAAGCGTATCAAAGGGCGTCTTTGAAAAATAGAGATGAGCTACTTTACATTAAAGAACACAACAGAAGAGAGACTTGAAACATGACAAGGGATCTAAGGAATATGTCACTCGCTTCATTTTGGATACAATAATGAACACCATCACATTTTTTCACATTGGACACGCAGTTGTCATGTGCTACAACATGATAGCATCTCACGGCTCACCTTGGCCCACATCCAAATACTACATATCACAAGTCATTAGGCAATATGTTAACACGATCTATGTTTGTTGATGGGGATGGAGCAGAATGGCTAACCAGAAAAACCTTGGGTTTTAAATAATGTAACTGGTGCGAGGTATGTAATTTTGGTATCAACAAAACATCATTTGACACGTTTACAGGGAGAGCATGTACCACCAAAGAAAGAATTACATCCGACACCGATTATGTAGTATATGTTGTTGAATGCGGTTGTCAGACATGATATGTGGGGAGCACTGTGAATAAAGTAAAGAACTGCATTTTACAACATATAAGGGCCATAAAACATCAAGATAGGACCTATCCCATGGCAAAACATTTTTCAAAAGTGCACCAAGGGAACTTGAGTAGTCTACACTATTATGGTATCAAATATATTAAGGCCCACCCTTGTAAAGGATATAGATTACTAGAGCTCCGGGATGAGAATCCAAAATAATAATTCTTTTGGGAACTGAAAGACCATGGGGACTCAATCTGGATGGCGAGCTACATGTGCACATGTGAGAGTTACTGGGAAAGAGATGAAAAAGAAACAGTATGACGAACTGTCTGTTTGAGATTCACAAACATTGACAAAAAAAACCACCACACATACCTACTTTCTTTATAAAACAGTATACTGCGTTATTTAATTGTAGAAGTGAGCCAAAAGGAAAAAATATGCCTGTTGTGATGGTCCTGAGAGTGAAATGGGGTGATTTTAAGATTATTGTACATATCTTTTATGTGGTTACGGTGCTTGTTATATATATTTTACACTATTGAATTGCACTTTAATGAGGATTTTCGTTTGTTGCACTAGCATTCGATCTGCACTCTGCACTTAATAGACCAGTTAAGCGAGTATATGAATTGTCACGTGACCTACTGATGACCAGTCATGATATCAGCAATGAGAATAGTTTGATTGAATGATTATCAAGTGATGTACACAAGATAATCACTTCCATTGGTCAATAGTTAGATTCTTACAGCGATAGAGATACAAATCCTTAAGATACTCATCGTGCTTATGAGAAGGTACTTTGCCGTATTATTTATGTGTCTCACTGTAGCGTATTTGCAGATTATGTATTTAACTAGTGTTTGTTTTAAAAGATTGATCAATGTAAAATAATTGAATTAACAATTCTCTAAATTATCAACGAGATATACCATCCGGGTCACGCAAGGCTTAGCAGTTATTAATGAAAATTTAGCCATATGCTAATAATTATAACGTACATATTTTAGCTATAGGATTTTTCAACAACCTGCACTTTAAGCGAAGTTTGCACAGTTTTTTGACATAGAGGTGTTTCAGCTTTAGAAATTGAAAATGATATGTAGCATTTGGAGCCTGGCTTTCAAACTGCATTTTAGCGTATTTTATATTATAACCATTAATTACGATCAAGTGAAACACTATAATAACTAATTAAATGGCTGCCATTTGTGATCAAGTCAAAGGAAAATAATTGCAATAATGAACTTCACCAAAATTAGGCTTTTTATGCAAAGTCTGCACATTTTTTTAATAACACAGAGCCCTGTCTTCCTTTTTATCAAATGTTGTACACATTTTTTATCAAAAAGTATATATTTGAAAATTAAACTGTTAAAAGACTGCACCTTAGCGTGTTTGCACAAATGGACTATATTAATGTATAAATCAAAGGGATTGTAATATATAACATATATCAATGAGCGAAGTAGGCGCTGAAAGAGCACTTCAAGTCCTGCTTGAAATACAAGTCAGTTTCCATCTCTGTTGTATGAAAAGAGCTACAGTGGCATGGCGGCCGTGTTGGATCACATAATACGGTCTATGACTCAGGGCCGCTCTCTAAAGTGGGGCCAGCCGACGAGATGGGGCCAGTCTATGAAGTGGGGCCTGTCTATGAAGTGGGGGCCAGCCGATGACATGGGGCCAGTCTTTGAAGTGGGGCCTGTCTATGAAGTGGGGCCAGCCGATGACTTAGGCCAGTCTATGAAGTGGGGCCAGCCGATGACTTGGGCCAGTCTCTGAAGTGGGGCCAGCCAATAACTCGGGGCCAGTCTCTGAAGTGGGGCCTTTCTATGAAGTGGGGCCAGCCGATGACTTGGGCCAGTTACTGAAGTGGGGCCTTTCTATGAAGTGGGGCCAGCCGGTGACTTGGGCCAGTCTCTGTAGTGGGGCCTGTCTATGAAGTGGGGCTAGCTGATGACTTGGGCCAGTCTCTGAAGTGGGGCCTGTCTATGAAGTGGGGCCAGCCGATGACTTGGGCCAGTCTCTGAAGTGGGCCTATCTATGAAGTGGGGCCAACTGATGACATGGGGCCAGTCTCTGAAGTGGGGCCTAGCTATGAAGTGGGGCCAGCTGATGACTTGGGCCAGTCTCTGAAGTGGGACCTGTCTATGAAGTGGGACCAGCTGATGACTTGGGCCAGTCTCTGAAGTGGGGCCAGCCAATGACTCAGGGCCAGTCTTTGAAGTGGGCCTTTCTATATAGTAGGGCGAGCCGATGACATGGGGCCAGTCTATGAAGTGGGGCCAGCCGATGACTTGGGCCAGTCTCTGAAGTGGGTCTGTCTATGAAGTGGGGCCAGCCGATGACTCAGGGCCAGTCTCTGAAGTGGGGCCTGTCTATGAAGTGGGGTCAGCCGATGACTTGGGCCAGTCTCTGAAGTGGGGCCTGTCTATGAAGTGGGGCCAGCCGATGACTTGGGCCAGTCTCTGAAGTGGAGTCTTTCTATGAAGTGGGGCCAGCCGATGACATGGGGCCAGTCTATGAAGTGGGGCCAGCCGATGACTTGGGGCCAGTCTCTGAAGTGGGGCCAGCCAATAACTCAGGGCCAGTCTCTTAAGTGGGGCCTTTCTATGAAGTGGGGCCAGCCGATGACATGGGGCCAGTCTATGACGTGGGGCCAGCCGATGATTTGGGCCAGTCTCTGAAGTGGGCCTGTCTATTAAGTGGGGCCAGCCGATGACTTGGGCCAGTCTCTGAAGTGGGGCCTGTCTATGAAGTGGGGCCAGCCGATGACTTGGGACAGTCTCTGGAGTGGGGCCTGTCTATGAAGTGGGGCCTGTCTATGAAGTGGGGCCAGCCGATGACTCAGGGCCTGTCTATGAAGTGGGGCCAGCCGATGACTTGGGGCCAGTCTGTAGTGGAGCGGTCTCTGAAGTGGGCCAGCCTATAAAAATTAATATGCACAGAGAGGCGATGCCGGCTCTGAGGCACCAGTCTGATGGGGAAACTGTTTAGATGACCTGTTGTGGCCTTCTGTAGTTGTGGTAATAACTTTACCAAATGATGCTGGTAGGTAGCTGACAACAGACATCTGACATGATCTAACCGAATTCAGTGGGACTGTTATACTGGAAATCATAGTTTGATGTGAAGTGCAAGATCCATGCTGTATAGGTATCTTTAATAAATAAAAAATGATAATTAGATGCGACCTAAGTGTTGATAGACAGTGATTTGGAAGTTGGTCATTATAGGGAACAAGCCCTGGCAAATCCAATACGTCTCAGATCAGCCAAGTGCGGGAGGCGGTAATGATGACAGTGTGTAAAGGAGAGTCAGGAAAGGGGGGAGAGCAAGGAAACATGCACTCCAATGGAGTGCTGAAAGTAAAATAAAAAGATTCCCCTCAAATAGGCAGTGGATATGAATCTTCCAATCGGAAAACTGTGAGACTGAAATGTGCGCAGGTGTCCTCTTGAATCAAGAGGACACAACTGAGATAGGCAACAAAGCTGTTCAATCATGCGTAAATTTGCAACCCAATGCCTACTTAAGCTTATTGGAAACCATCGGTCTTCCAACTCACAGCCACAGCTGACTGTAGCAGAGACCTTCAAATAATTTGGAAAAAATCTAATTTTAAGTGCAGATTGGTTTATTATGCTGTAGAAGGGATCATCCATAGCTAACATTTCCATTTTAGACAGAATCAGTCGAGAAAATTCTCTTTGTCAAAATGTAGAATGCTCTGAAAACAAGCTCTGGCAAAGGCAATAGGTCTCAACTTTAAAAGGCAATGTTGTTGGCTTTTCCAGTGCTTTTTGTCAATAGCAAGCAAACTCAAGGGTCAAGATGCATACAGATTTATTGAAGAAAATACATTCCAAGATGGCTGTATATGTGCATGAATAAGTCGGGACCTATGCATGCATTGTGAGGTATTGGCAAGTAACCATGTTAAAACGGTAAATTAAAATATAAAGAAATGAAAAAACAAGTGTGCAAGAAAATAAGGCAATACAATTATTAAAAAACTAATACCGTATCAGGCATTGAAAAGGGAGTATGGACATGGAGGTGGAGGAAAAAGCAATGAAAGACTAAGGAAGCACCTTCACTACCATGAAGTTGTGAATAAAATAAAACATTTCTCTTAAGTATGCAGTTGAAGGCTACAACTCTTCCAATCAGAATACTGTGAGACCTAAATACTAATGGGCTGTACAAACCCCAAGAATTGGGAGGGAATACATTAAATCAATGCCAGACAACAGAGATTAAAAAAGGCATCCAAGCATAAGGATAAAATATGAAAGGTAAAAAATCTAGGCATCTCTATGGATAGTGCTCTCTTGATGAGATCTCAGGTTCAGTCGGTAGTCAATACCTGCTTTGGCCTACTGCGAATGCTGAGAACATTCCTACCCCTGCTGTCACTGAATATGAGGAAAACTGTGTTCCAGGGGCTGGTTACTTCAAGACTGGACAATGCTAATGTCCTGTACCTTGGACTGCCTGAGTGTCTTTTTAACTGCTTGCAGGTGGTCCAAAATGCAGTGGCAAGACTGGTGCAAATGCTTAATCCCGGGACTCTTATGTCCCCTCACCTGAAGGCCTTTTCTGAGGATTCGATTTAAGGCTCTGGTGCTGTTTTTCAAAGCTCTTCATGGTAGGGGCGCTAGCTATCTCAGAAAGAAAGCAACCCAGTACACGCCTTCCAGAACTCTGAGGTCTTCCTCGAATGGCCTGGCCTCGGTTCCTAGGATATGCTGAGCCTGATCTAGAGGACCTGGGAACCCAAGCCTGGAACCTGCTCCCGGCGACCCTCAGATCCTTAACTGACCTGGCTCTCGTTAAGAATCAGGTCAAAACCTGGCTATTCCTCAACTAGGCGTGCTTGGAAAGGTAGATGGAGACCATTAGCGTCAGGACACTCTTGCTGAGTAGCCGTGCGCTTTATAAATGCGCTCATTCATTCATTTATTCATTCAAAGCCAACACTTCAATGTAACAGAAGGTCAGAAATAGATGTTAAATGAACAAGCATTGGTAATACATCGGTTTCACCCAGGCAATAAATAAAGAGCTGTTTTCATCAATCATCAACCGGAAGAAGGAAAGAAGCCCCTGATAGCTAACACAGGAGTGGAGAGGATGTGGTGCAGTGGCTAGAGCTGCTGAGCTGCTGACTCGAGAGCTGGGGATCGAGAGCTGGGGATCCCTGTTCAAATCTTGGTGGTGCTGCACAATATCCTTTGATTCTATGCAAATCACTTAATCTCTTTGTATGATAATTTGTTATATAATTATGTTGCCAGAGTAAAAGGCAAGACTTTATGAAACTATAGTTCCACCAAAGCGGATGATAACAGTATTCCTGTGGCGAAAAACTGATAAGCGAAGCAGATTAGAAGCAAGCATTAGTGAATGCAGGGAAATATGCTGCGGCCAATAGAAATGGAGGAAAGGTAAGTGGCATGCACAGGAACCAATGAGAAGCCTGGAAAGAGGGGGGATGTAAGTCCCTTTCAAGTTTATATTAAAAACAATAGATTTCTCAAGCACAGTGCAGGCGCCTTGCAGGGTAAACTTAAAAAGGAGGGCAGGCAGACACCTGTGGGACTCCAGGCTAAATTCCCACAGCTTTTAGGAGTAAACAATCTGCAGAACTACAGAACAAGACTTGATCCATTTTAATGCCGTGCCTGCGAATCAGTTTTCTTTCAGATCAGAACCTATTTAGTGGTCCTTCCCAGAACGATTCCAATCTGGTAATAGTGTAAAGATGGTACGCAAAACCTACACTACAACATATTAAACACACATTCTTTCCCTACTGGTAGTGAAAGGACCATGTGTGCTCCCACATTGGATGAAGGGCCTGCCCTATTTACCTTTACTTGATATTTGGTCCCCATCTGTCCCTACTATATTAACCTTCACATGATATGGGGTCTCCAGGTGTCCCTACCATATTCACGTATACATGATATTGGGTGTTCAGTTGCCCCTACCATAGCCATATACATGATATTGGGTCTCCAGGTGTCCCTACCATATCAATGTATACATGATTTTTAGTCTCCAGGGTTCCTTCCATATCCACCTACACATGATTTTGGGTCTCCATGTGTCCCAACCATAGCCACATGTGCATAAAATATTGGGTATCCATGTGTCCCTACCATAGCCACGTATACATGTTATAGGGTCTCCAGGTGTCCATGCCGTTTGAGGAAAATAAAAAATTATGAGGCCTATGTGTCCACATGTGCCCCCCTAACGCTTATGTGCACATGCATGTAACCTATGCATTTCCCCTCCATGGCCTTCCTATCATGATGCTTATGCTACAATGTGGCCTGCCATCATGCAGTCTCCCATGAGAGAAACGACAAATCTGTACCGAGGCCTACACGTTTTTCATCATGTTTTCCTGCACCACATAAAAACCCGTGTTTTGTGGCTCAGCCAGACCCGAGAAGAGGTTTCAGGCCTCAGCTGCAGCTGTGTATCCTTGGCCTTGCTCACTTGGGCCTCAGCCAAAGGGGCCCTGTCAGAGGTGCCGAGACAGTATTGAGCACGGTTATCTGCTTACTCCTACAGAGCCGCATTCCTGCCTGGAGAAGGAGGGATCAACATAACCCATCAGCAAAGGAGAAAGCCTAGCCTTACTGTCTCTGTTTGTGAGATTGCAAAGCTCACGTCAGTAAAAAAGCCCATAGCCCCCATGTAAGGCCTCTGCAGTAAATAAAGAAATAGATGCCACATCGGCTCTTGGTGATGGGCAACCTATGTCACAAATCAGTCCCTGCTCCAGTCATCAGATATCAGATAAAACAAGATGTGCTGGTCGTCCTAACACCGAAGGCCTCACTCACTGAAGGCCTCACTTCCAGACTTCCCGGTTGCATAGCAACCCTTCCCCGCGTCAGTTACACGTCATACTCGAGTTGAGCACAAGTAAGGCAAAGTTCCAGTACAATTCCAACAGATCACGCAACCCCCTCCAGGTATCCACCCACCTATGACAAATCACCTGCTATCATCAAGTGGACGCCCACATGGACGCCCACCTTCACACCTACTTACACGCCCACATGTTCTTATCTCATTCTCTTTTGCTCTTTTTGCTTACGTACATTATGGAGATGTAGATATACTGTACTCTGTGAATAATGTTTTGAGAATACTTTTGAGACCCTTCCAGATCCCTTGTGGTGATGGTAATATTCTCCCTATGACTCGAGTTATTGGAATAAAGCCCTTTTTTTGAACCTGATACCACAGACTCAGCCTCTTGCTTTATGCATGATCTTATTGATATTCTGAAATTCTGAGAGCGTAATATTTTATTTACGATATTATGGCGCCCGAACAGGGACAATTCTCTTTCCCCACACGCCGGAGATGAAGGTACAGTTTTGCCCCCTTCCACAGCTGTGACGGACTTCAAGTACGTACGTCACGGGTTTTCCCGCCAAACTCCCTCAGGCCAACGAAGGAGACGGACTGCGACCAGGCATCCATACGAGGCGGTGAGGAACGCAGATTGTCCTAACCCAGAGCCCACCTGCGAGAGAGCTGTGTCCGAGGTTTCTGGAGATCCACCTAGGATACGCCATTCCCCGCGCAGCGTCAAGTTTCGGAGGCCTTCGACTTCAAGTTCAAGTTCAAGTTCAAGTTCCGCTTCCCGGTGAGTTTTCTCATGGGGGTTGCAATCAAGACGGGTTCTCACTTGTGAGACCTGTATGTTCAAGTGCATGCAGCTAGAGTTATAGGAAATAGAGATCTCAAAGTATTCAAGGTGCACCGATATGACTGTATGAATGTTATTGTCCTAGTCAGGTTCAGTTAGGTTTGAATGTGTCTAGTTTTATGTAAGTTTGTTTTATTATAGTTTTGTTATTACAGCGCTATTGTGATTTTTGTTTTTTGGCTACATTCCAACATGCCGTTATTTTCTAAACTACGTAAAATATGTACCAGAAAAGGTGTACTAGAGGAACCAGTTAACATTCCGCCTAGGGACACACCTGGACATTTCATGTACTGTAATCATGGTTTAGATGCCGTGTTGTTTTTAGAACTATGGGTAGATTACACGAAGGATTTAGAGGCAAAATATAGATGGCCTATCACGGGACCGTGGGATGCGGAAAGCATTATGAAAGTAGAGGAAGAAATATGGAAGAGAAAATCTAGACCTGCTCAGAAGGATGCCATTGAGTTGTGGCGTAAGGAGTCACATAGGAGAACAGAAAAAGAGTTCCACAAAATGGAGAAGTAAGGATGAATCTGAAAAAGCCAAAGAAAAGAAATTACGGGAGGAAGGGGAACGAGTAAAAAGAGAGCAGACTGAAAGAGAAATGAATACTGTCGTTGCTGGTATTTACCCCGTCCTTTCAGAGGAACTAGCGAAAGTGACTCCGGTAGAAAGACCCATTAGAGTGCCTCCGCCGGTACCCCGAAAATTAAAAACAGCATCCGATAGGTTTATTGACACCTATCTAGAGGAATCGCCACCAGCCTACGTGGACGGATCTTTCCCTGCACCCCCAATGCCAGAACAGCTCCAGGAGCTCGATGACGGCGGGGAGGGGGGATCCGGGACAGCGTCAGGAGGGGTGTCGGCAGTAAAAGTAGACATCCCCAAATGTATATATGATCCAGACCCAGGTAAGGGCAGGATGCTTGTGTTTTCACTACGGCTTAGACAAGCATTCACAGATCTGGAAAAACTACCAGATATGGACAAACATCTAAAGAAAATGTACACATTCATAAGAACAGGGGAAGGTCCTGAGAGCATAGCAGATGCTATACAAAATAGAAAAGTGGTCATTAAGAATTACATCCTTCGCTTCCTAATCAATTGTCTGATCAGAGAAAAAGACGAAGGAAACGGGGATGTAGACCATCGTTATACTGGTTGGAGTGATCGCATAGATGCCGGTCAGCATGATAAATCAGGACAGACTGACAACATGTTGACCAAAATCCGAAAAGCAATAATAGCGTCACACGAAGCAGGACCGCACGATGAAGCTGCTTTATCATCTGATGATGAAGCAGGGGACCAAGATAAAATACAATACGTGGGCTATGCCCGACGATTCGAGAAACCCAAAGGCCTAAATTACCGTAAACAGGGAACGGCTATAAAAAAGAGATTTTCCCTTGAAAATTTGTTCCAAATCACCGACAAAGCGGTGAATGAATGGTCAGGTAATGAACAGCCCTTAACCCCAACCGAACTTGAATTAGCACGATCAGCCACCCTGTGGGTATCCCAATACGATTTATATAATAATGATGTCGTAGCACAGACGTTTTTGAGCCTTCCACCGAATGAACAGCGCTTAGCTGGCGTTTACATGATCCAACATTTAATAACGTTATATGAAAGTCAGTACTCTGGTCCTGGTATATTGTATAGGTTGCTGGACGACATAATACTAGACAGATGGATGAACTTGGGTACTGAACTGATTAATGTCATCTTGGATCAGCGACACAAATATATGGTATATGTGACTAGATCCCTGCTTCCCGTTCCACCCCAGGTTAAGGGGCAGGCATACGACAAACTGAACCCCCTACGAGAGGTACATCCTGTAAAGGATGCAAACAATGAACTACAACGGGTGTATGTCTACACACCTCTGTCAAAATTCGAGATACTGGAAATGAAAAAGATGTTGCCCTCCCATGACAAAGACCCGGGGGGTTTTCACAGGGAATTAAAAGACATTCTCCGCTTAGGGGAATATACATATGTGGACGTTCTAAAGTTATTAAAAGTACTATTGCCTGCTGGTATTTACGAGAAACTTAAAGAAAAAGACTGGGAGGTGGGAGAGAGCAAGATTAGCTGGGATGTGTTGCAAACAGAAGAAAATGCAAGAGGCCCGGGGGTTGGTCTGGGTCCCCGAGCTAAAGAATTACCTGAACTCCTTGTACAAGTTTTGCCAAGATTATTAATTACCAAGAAAGAAGACTGGGATGCTATTTCAGCTTGTAAACAGAAGCCAGACGAGGACACTAGCGATTTTTATTCTAGGTTTGAGAAATGTTTTACGATCAACAGTGGCCTTAAGCCCGGTAGTGATTCATATCCCCATCTTTTTGTGAGCAAATTAGTAGAAAATTCCATACCTGAGGTAAAGTATAGAGTACTGAAGGTTGAGAGTACTTGGCAAGCAAACAGCCCTTCCCAAATGTTACAGATGTTACAGTATCACCAGAACAGAATTAGAGAGGAACATGACCAAGAAAAGAGACGCATGAAAGACACAAAGATGAAGATGCTGGTGGCCCAATCGACACCGGCAAACACCACTGCAAGCACGAACAAGAATAGCACGAAACAAAACGGTGGGACTTGTAATTATTGCAAGAAGCCAGGCCACTTCGTAAATGAGTGTGCAGTGCTGAAAAACAATATAGCGATAGGTAAAACAAAGCCTCGTCAATAACCTCCCAAGGACAGTAACACTCATCAGACATCAGACACGTTTCCACCGCTGCCACCGTCCGTCCATGCACCTGCACCAGCCCGAGCTACAACACAAATGTATGAGCACGCTCAAAACAACTATCCAGAATACCAAGCATATTCATGAAGCTGCCCAGAGAGGGAATTCGACCTGCCCCTCATTCCAGTTCCTGTGGACCAAGCGGTTCCCTATGTACATGCACGGTTACTGGGACAAAATAAAAAGTTTTTGATTGACACTGGGGCTAGTAGAACTACCATTAGTCATTCCGAGGTGCCCGGGGCACCCCTCTCGGGCTCAAAGAGTATATCCCTGGGATTTTCAGGTAGACCTATTGTTAATGAGGTTTCAGAACCAGTCTCCTTAGGAGTTGGTCCACTGATACATACTACAGACTTACTACTTACTAAATCATGTCCGGAAAACTTGCTCGGTATAAAAACATTAAAAGAACTAGGAGCAGTAATCTGTTGCTCACCAGAAGGAGTGCAACTGTACTTACGTGATTTCAAGGGACATTTTGTAATGAAAGATATTGACATTAGGCTCCGAGACGTACCACAGCACCTATGGGCACAAGGCCCAACTGATGTAGGTTACATGAACATTACACCACACCAGGTCACCTTAAAGGAAGGTGTAGTGCTACCGCGGATTAGACAATACAAAATACCACCCGAGGCTGAAGTGGGTTTACTAAAAATAATAGATGACCTGATTGCACAAGGGGTGGTGATTGAGACTGATTCCAATATATGTAATTCACCGGTCCTTCCTATTCTTAAGAGAACTGACCCCAATATACCACCTGTATATAGATTAGTTGTGGACCTGCGAGAGTTAAACAAATGTGTGGTACCACAGTACCCTGTGGTCCCGGACATCTCTTCGATATTGACTGCCATTGATGCGAATGCTACGTTCTTTACAGTGATAGATCTGAAGAACGCATTTTTCAGTATTCCAATACATCCGGACAGCCAATATCTTTTCGGTTTCAGTTTAAAAGGTCGCAGCTTCAGATTCACGAGAGCACCACAGGGCTTCACGGAAAGTCCTAGTATTTATAGTCAGGCATTGAAAAGACAACTAGACGGTATTCATATGCCTAGCTCTACAGCACTGATACAGTATGTCGATGACATTCTCATCACTGCACGATCGGACCATGATTGTGAAGATGCTTCCCTGATGGTTTTACACTTCCTGGCTGACAAGGGGCACAAAGTGTCCCCTTCGAAGTTGCAATTCTGTGAACAGCAAGTGGCGTACCTTGGGCACTTGCTAACCAAGGAGGGTAGGAGACTGACACCTGAGCGTATACAATTAATTTCAGGTCTTTCACAGCCCACAACACAAAAGGAGGTACGTGCATTCATTGGCCTCACTTCATATTGCAGGCAGTGGATTCCCCAGTATGCTTACATAGCCAAGCCCCTAATACAGTTGACGACACAGGAGGCAGCCTCTACGAAAGTCCTCCCTTGGACACAAGAACACACTGTGGCATTTGAAGAATTAAAGAGAGCTTTATGTCAAGCACCAGTTTTAGCGATCCCTGATTACAACAAATCGTTTATGCTTTTTGTGACAGAGCGGGATGGAACAGCACTATCTGTCCTCACACAAGATCATGCAGGAAAACACAAGCCCTGTGCTTATTTCTCTAGTACATTGGACCCTGTAGCACAGGCTTTGCCTGCGTGCCTAAAATCTGTTGCAGCAACGGCGTTAGCCATAAGACAAAGTGACTCGATAGTGCTGGGCCACCCCCTGACAGTACAAGTCCCGCACGCAGTGGAGGTTCTCTTGAACCGGACACAAACCCAACCCCTGACTGTAGCTAGACTGACAGGCTATGAGCTGACGTTATTCCAACCACACATAGAGATCAGACGATGCAACATACTGAATCCCGCTACTCTATTGCCCTCCAGTACAGAAAGCCTTTCCCCACACGACTGTGTTGAAGTAATACATACCGTGACTAAGCCAAGACAAGACTTGACCGACGTTGCACTTCCAGACCCTGACCTAACACTATATGTTGACGGTTCATGCATGAGGACAGGGGTGGGAGAATTAGTGGCAGCATATGCAGTGACTACTGATACTAAAATAGTAGAGACTAAAAGAATAGACATATTGTCAGCACAAGCAGCAGAGCTCATCGCCCTAACACAAGCATGCATAAGAGCTGAGCACCTGAAAGTAAACATTTACACCGACTCCCAATATGCATATGGAGTAGTTCATGATTTCGGGGTGCTCTGGCGAGAAAGAGGGTTCTTGACCTCTCATGGGGCCAAGATACAGCATGGCCCCCTTATTCAAGCCCTTCTGGAAGCGATACATTTACCAACAGCCATAGCTATCCTGAAATGCAAAGCACATACTAAAGCCACAGATACCATTTCCCAAGGCAATGATCTGGCAGACCGAACTGCTAAACAGACAGCTCAGACCCCACTAGACATGACAAAGTCACAGGTACCATCAGTGTCCAAAGCCATGACAGTTAGGGATCCTTCCAAGGATGTACAAGACATACAGACACATGCAACTCTAGACGAACTAAAGAAATGGTCGGAACAAGGAGGGGTACTGACTGATCAGGGTTGGATGACTAAGGGCAAATCCACATGGTTTCTTCCTGATTCGATGGTTCAAGTGATCATAAATACCGCACATAGCCCTGCACACTTAGGAGAGAAAGCTATGCTAGACAGCCTACAGAATATATGGTTCAACAAGCACCTGCGTGCAGCAGCGAAACAAAAGGTCAGAACATGTATGATCTGTTGCCAATTCAATCCAGGTAAAGGCATTCCGATGGAACAAGGTGGATTCCATCCACCTGACCATCCTTTTGAGGTCCTCCAAATGGATTATATCCAAATGAATAGATGTAGAGGTTACAAATATGTCCTGGTAGTAGTATGTTCATTATCAAGGTGGACCGAAGCCTATCCCGTCCCTGATTATACTGCTGTAACTACCGCCAGACAATTGGTACGAGAGTTTTTCCCACGTTATGGATTACCGCGTGTCGTATATTCCGACAACGGTCAGCCTTTCTCCTCTGAACTCATGAAACAAGTGTCCCTTCTGTTAGGGTATACCTGGAAGTTCCATTGTGTGCGACATCCTGAAGCAGCAGGCCTTGTAGAAAGACACAATCAGACATTAAAAATAAAACTAGCAAAGATTTGCGCAGACAAAGGCGTAGATTGGATGATAGCCCTGCCGGTTGCCCTCTTTTACATGCGAATGGTAGCCCATTCTAGAACAGGCTTATCTCCCTATGAAGTGGTCTTTGGTAGACCACCGAATATGTGGGGCACTCCAATGCCTAAAAAAATCACTGATGTTGATAGCAACATGCTGACAGATCACCTGGCTTCCTTGATGTCTGCACTACTCTCTTGTCGTTCGCAGGTTGCCGCTGCTTTCCCTGACAACACCCAGGTCAAAGAATACTCGATCGCTCCTGGCGACTATGTGCTGATCCGGAACTTTTATAGATCAAGCCCTCTTGAGCCGAGGTGGAAGACGCCGAAATTGGTGTTGCTAACCACAAGGACCGCCGTTAAAGTCGAGGGACGGAAAGGATGGATACACCTTCACCATTGTAAACGTTACTTCGGGAATAACTGTACTTTCAAAAAGAACACTGACTGCTCGGACTTTGAGCCCCCTTTTCTAGAGGAGACTCCGCAGCAGACGTATAAAGCTAAACTTAGATCTCATAAGTCAGAACCCGTTTGATCAATTAAGTCCACTAGGTGGTGAAGCGGTTGAACATGCATTCTGGCTTACATAAGATCTCGAATAAAGCGAACGAGAGAAAGAGCAAAATGAAAAGCAAATACTACAAAATATTACGTGGCAGATGTATAGTTACTTTGATTTTTCTATCTCTTCTGTGTATCACGATAATATGTATCAGCTTAATACTACATGCTGTTTTTCCTCCTATTGCTTCACTCTTACACACTTCATCTAATGATACCACAAAACACATCTTTAGTGATCTACCATCCCATGAGTTATCGTATCGACTTGCTCTGCGCAACAATACCTTTATTCAGATGTTGCACCATGCACATCAGGCTAGTAACGCTACAGACTGCTGGGTCTGTGGCCGACTTCCCCCGTATCAGAAGGTAAAGGGAGTGCTGCCTCTGTTCCCTTTTACGTTCTCCCATAATGGTTCCTGCGGAGCATGGTTTGCCTTAATGACATCCATCAACGGTGATGCTAAAGAATGTCAAGAGGAGGATTGTAGGGGCGAGTGGGTATGGGGTAACTTGAATAAAGTGATGAACGAAGCATGTTTCCCAGATGAAGAGGGTCTTCCCCAAATGAAAGGTACAGATCTAGAAACTGAAGAGTATCTGCAAGGAAATGCGACCCTCGATTTCATAGTGTTGAACGTAAAGCCCCTACACATGTCAGGTCCATCTTCAATTACTGTTCTGCCAGTGAAAGGGAACTTGTGTGTCAGAAAAGAAGGCTCAGTACATTTGGGGCACAGTGAGTGTGATACTATAATAGTATTCAAAGACAAAGGAAAGTCCTATTTCAGAGCATCACGACACACCTACTTTATTTGTGGCCAGACAGCCTATGTGCAGCTGCCCTTAGACTGGGGTGGGACATGCTACATATCATTTCTTCTACCACCCGTTTTCCTGGGCCCATCGAGCTATCATCAAGATCTTCGGCTCACACTTGTCAGACACAGACGAGGGCTCAATGCCTCTGGCATTGACCAAACTGAGACAGCTTGGAAGCAATATACAGATTTCAACAAAGGATTCTTTTTCTTCATAGGTCCCGTCCAGAATAGTAAACTTATCCGAAGGTTAACAAGGATCCTAGAAACAGTTGCTAATGTGACTGCATCGGCCCTGGGGAATCTGACCCAGGAACAGTATGCTATGAGACTGGTCGTTCTTCAGAATCGTCTTGTTCTTGACGTCATCCTGGCGGATAGGGGCGGGGCTTGTAGGATCATCGGTTCTAGCTGTTGCGTTTTCATACCTAATAACGCACCATCTGTATACAAAGCAATAACGAGGCTCCACAAGATTGCCCAAAGTATACATCAAGACCCCGGCACGTGGACATGGTCCAGTTGGCTCTGTGGATTAATATCGGCATGGGGATGGAAAGTGTTGACCGTCTGTGGGTTGGTACTATTAATAATATTCAGTTGTTGCCTATGTCTACAGTGTGGCCCGGCCATTTGCGGCCTGTGTGCTACTGCATGTGTTCCCCATCCCCATTTACAGAGCATTGAAAATGGAAAAATAATGCTGCAAGAACAGATCGACTGTCTCATGAAAATAGATGTTACATAAGGGGTTCACTAGGGAACAAGGAGGGAATGAGGAAAATAAAAAATTATGAGGCCTATGTGTCCCCATGTGCCCCCCTAACGCTTATGTGCACATGCATGTAACCTATGCATTTCCCCTCCATGGCCTTCCTATCATGATGCTTATGCTACAACGTGGCCTGCCATCATGCAGTCTCCCATGAGAGAAACGACAAATCTGTACCGAGGCCTACACGTTTTTCATCATGTTTTCCTGCACCACATAAAAACCCGTGTTTTGTGGCTCAGCCAGACCCGAGAAGAGGTTTCAGGCCTCACCTGTAGCTGCGTATCCTTGGCCTTGCACACTTGGGCCTCAGCCAAAGGGGCCCTGTCAGAGGTGCCGAGACAGTATTGAGCACGGTTATCTGCTTACTCCTACAGAGCCGCATTCCTGCCTGGAGAAGGAGGGATCAACATAACCCATCAGCAAAGGAGAAAGCCTAGCCTTACTGTCTCTGTTTGTGAGATTGCAAAGCTCACGTCAGTAAAAAAGCCCATAGCCCCCATGTAAGGCCTCTGCAGTAAATAAAGAAATAGATGCCACATCGGCTCTTGGTGATGGGCAACCTATGTCACAAATCAGTCCCTGCTCCAGTCATCAGATATCAGATAAAACAAGATGTGCTGGTCGTCCTGACACCGAAGGCCTCACTCACTGAAGGCCTCACTTCCAGACTTCGCGGTTGCATAGCAACCCTTCCCCGCGTCAGTTACACGTCATACTCGAGTTGAGCACAAGTAAGGCAAAGTTCCAGTACAATTCCAACAGATCACGCAACCCCCTCCAGGTATCCACCCACCTATGACAAATCACCTGCTATCATCAAGTGGACGCCCACATGGACGCCCACCTTCACACCTACTTACACGCCCACATGTTCTTATCTCATTCTCTTTTGCTCTTTTTGCTTACGTACATTATGGAGATGTATATATACTGTACTCTGTGAATAATGTTTTGAGAATACTTTTGAGACCCTTCCAGATCCCTTGTGGTGATGGTAATATTCTCCCTATGACTCGAGTTATTGGAATAAAGCCCTTTTTTTGAACCTGATACCACAGACTCAGCCTCTTGCTTTATGCATGATCTTATTGATATTCTGAAATTCTGAGAGCGTAATATTTTATTTACGATATTATGGCGCCCGAACAGGGACAATTCTCTTTCCCCACACGCCGGAGATGAAGGTACAGTTTTGCCCCCTTCCACAGCTGTGACGGACTTCAAGTACGTACGTCGCGGGTTTTCCCGCCAAACTCCCTCAGGCCAACGAAGGAGACGGACTGCTACCAGGCATCCATACGAGGCGGTGAGGAACGCAGATTGTCCTAACCCAGAGCCCACCTGCGAGAGAGCTGTGTCCGAGGTTTCTGGAGATCCACCTAGGATACGCCATTCCCCGCGCAGCGTCAAGTTTCGGAGGCCTTCGACTTCAAGTTCAAGTTCAAGTTCAAGTTCAAGTTCAAGTTCAAGTTCAAGTTCCGCTTCCCGGTGAGTTTTCTCATGGGGGTTGCAATCAAGACGGGTTCTCACTTGTGAGACCTGTATGTTCAAGTGCATGCAGCTAGAGTTATAGGAAATAGAGATCTCAAAGTATTCAAGGTGCACCAATATGACTGTATGAATGTTATTGTCCTAGTCAGGTTCAGTTAGGTTTGAATGTGTCTAGTTTTATGTAAGTTTGTTTTATTATAGTTTTGTTATTACAGCGCTATTGTGATTTTTGTTTTTTGGCTACATTCCAACATGCCGTTATTTTCTAAACTACGTAAAATATGTACCAGAAAAGGTGTACTAGAGGAACCAGTTAACATTCCGCCTAGGGACACACCTGGACATTTCATGTACTGTAATCATGGTTTAGATGCCGTGTTGTTTTTAGAACTATGGGTAGATTACACGAAGGATTTAGAGGCAAAATATAGATGGCCTATCACGGGATGTGGGATGCGGAAAGTATTTTTTCTTCATAGGTCCCGTCCAGAATAGTAAACTTATCCGAAGGTTAACAAGGATCCTAGAAACAGTTGCTAATGTGACTGCATCGGCCCTGGGGAATCTGACCCAGGAACAGTATGCTATGAGACTGGTCGTTCTTCAGAATCGTCTTGTTCTTGACGTCATCCTGGCGGATAGGGGCGGGGCTTGTAGGATCATCGGTTCTAGCTGTTGCGTTTTCATACCTAATAACGCACCATCTGTATACAAAGCAATAACGAGGCTCCACAAGATTGCCCAAAGTATACATCAAGACCCCGGCACGTGGACATGGTCCAGTTGGCTCTGTGGATTAATATCGGCATGGGGATGGAAAGTGTTGACCGTCTGTGGGTTGGTACTATTAATAATATTCAGTTGTTGCCTATGTCTACAGTGTGGCCCGGCCATTTGCGGCCTGTGTGCTACTGCATGTGTTCCCCATCCCCATTTACAGAGCATTGAAAATGGAAAAATAATGCTGCAAGAACAGATCGACTGTCTCATGAAAATAGATGTTACATAAGGGGTTCACTAGGGAACAAGGAGGGAATGAGGAAAATAAAAAATTATGAGGCCTATGTGTCCCCATGTGCCCCCCTAACGCTTATGTGCACATGCATGTAACCTATGCATTTCCCCTCCATGGCCTTCCTATCATGATGCTTATGCTACAACGTGGCCTGCCATCATGCAGTCTCCCATGAGAGAAACGACAAATCTGTACCGAGGCCTACACGTTTTTCATCATGTTTTCCTGCACCACATAAAAACCCGTGTTTTGTGGCTCAGCCAGACCCGAGAAGAGGTTTCAGGCCTCACCTGTAGCTGCGTATCCTTGGCCTTGCACACTTGGGCCTCAGCCAAAGGGGCCCTGTCAGAGGTGCCGAGACAGTATTGAGCACGGTTATCTGCTTACTCCTACAGAGCCGCATTCCTGCCTGGAGAAGGAGGGATCAACATAACCCATCAGCAAAGGAGAAAGCCTAGCCTTACTGTCTCTGTTTGTGAGATTGCAACGCTCACGTCAGTAAAAAAGCCCATAGCCCCCATGTAAGGCCTCTGCAGTAAATAAAGAAATAGATGCCACATCGGCTCTTGGTGATGGGCAACCTATGTCACAAATCAGTCCCTGCTCCAGTCATCAGATATCAGATAAAACAAGATGTGCTGGTCGTCCTGACACCGAAGGCCTCACTCACTGAAGGCCTCACTTCCAGACTTCCCGGTTGCATAGCAACCCTTCCCCGCGTCAGTTACACGTCATACTCGAGTTGAGCACAAGTAAGGCAAAGTTCCAGTACAATTCCAACAGATCACGCAACCCCCTCCAGGTATCCACCCACCTATGACAAATCACCTGCTATCATCAAGTGGACGCCCACATGGACGCCCACCTTCACACCTACTTACACGCCCACATGTTCTTATTTCATTCTCTTTTGCTCTTTTTGCTTACGTACATTATGGAGATGTATATATACTGTACTCTGTGAATAATGTTTTGAGAATACTTTTGAGACCCTTCCAGATCCCTTGTAGTGATGGTAATATTCTCCCTATGACTCGAGTTATTGGAATAAAGCCCTTTTTTTGAACCTGATACCACAGACTCAGCCTCTTGCTTTATGCATGATCTTATTGATATTCTGAAATTCTGAGAGCGTAATATTTTATTTACGACACGTTTCCACCTGTACATGATAATATGTCTCCAGGTGTCCCTACCGTATCAACTTATACATGATGTTGGGTCTCCACATGTATCTACCATATCCACGTATACATGATATTGGATCTCCTGGTGTCACTACCATATCTCTGCTCATATCAAATGATGTCTCTAAGTGTCCCTACCACATAAACTTATAGACGATATTGGGCTTCCAGGTGTCCCTTCCAAAGCCACGTATACATGAAAATGGGTCTCCGGGTGTCCCTAACATCGCCGAGTGTACATGATATTGGGTCTCCAGGTATCCTTAACATAGCCACATGTGCATGATTTTGAGTCTCCGTTCCATATCTACCTACACATGATATTGGGTCTCCACGTGTCTCTACCATCCGCCTGAGTCCAATTATGTAGGTTGTGCTTATCCACTACTTCAGCCATTGCTGGCACCGCCCTAATTGGATACAATGGGATTTATATTTCGGCGGACGGGATATCCTTCACCGTTGTGACGTAGTAACCCATCTGCCGAGATCTAAATCAGGTCGTGTTTTTTAGTGTATGTGTCCCAGCATGCCTCTATTGCCGGTAGCGTCCAGGTGTATGGCCGCGCGCTTTGGTTCTGTGGTGCAGGATTCGCAGTAAGTCCACACTGATTAACAAGCCCACCAGATCCTGCCTTACCGGTCGAATCCGTCACCAGCCATGGACTATTGTGACTATTGTTGATTTGTACAATCACCTTTAACTCTTTGTGTGCGCGGTTGTATATGAATCTAGAGCTCCACTCTTGTGTTTCTGTCCAGTGGTACAATGTACTATTGAAAATTAGGAGGTTTCCTGAAAGGCCTGTGCCTCTGTAACACCTCCAGGGCGGGGCAAGGTCAGTCACATATAAGCATTCTGGCATTTTATCATCCCCCGAACGAACTACAGACACATGCTTCTGTAACACCTCCAGGGCCGGGGCAAGGTCAGTCACATATCAGCATTCTGGCTTTTTATCATCCCCCGGAACGAACTACAGACACATGCTTCTGAAACACCGCCAGGGCTGGGGCAGAGTCAGTCACATGTCAGGATCCCGGCTTTTTATCATCCCCGTAACGAACTACAGACACAAGCTTCTGAAACACCTCCTGGGCTGGGGCAGAGTCAGTCACATGTCAGGATCCCGGCTTTTTATCATCCCCGTAACGAACTACAGACACAAGCTTCTGAAACACCTCCAGGGCTGGGGAAGAGTCAGTCACATGTCAGGATCCCGGCTTTTTATCATCCCCGTAACGAACTACAGACACAAGCTTCTGAAACACCTCCAGGGCTGGGGCAGAGTCAGTCACATGTCAGGATCCCGGCTTTTTGACATCCCCGTAACGAACTACAGACACAAGCTTCTGAAACACCTCCAGGGCTGGGGCAGAGTCAGTCACATGTCAGGATCCCGGCTTTTCATCATCCACCGGAACAAACTCCAAACTCATGACTGGTGATTTACACACGGGTCCAAGGAGGAACATGGGTGGGGCCCGCTGGGACACAAAAGAGTTTGTGATTTCCTGTTTCAATAAAAGAAGCTCTTGGTAAGAGCCGCTTGAGTGACAAAAGAGTCTTAGTTCTTTTCAACAAACAGCTGTAAAGAAGGAATTAGGACACCACAATCCTGCCAAGTAAAGGCCTGCATCCCAAAGCAAAATACATCGCTCCTGGCCATAAGGAAGGCATTAAAGCGAAATAAAATGGAACACAAACATGCTGCAAACATGGCTTTACTTCTCCATATTGACTCAATGAAAGGAATATTATTTTGAAGTACCAGTAACTCGGTTTCCCATTTTGCAAGCCCCCCTCCCCCCCCCCTCTTCTTGATCACATGCTTGTCTGTCGTTCTCAGATTCCTCACAATTCCAGAAAATCACTGTTGAACGTGACACTTGGATTTAGGCCATTATACTGGACTGAATTAGAAAGTGATGTTAACATTTATTATATTTGATTTGTTTGGGAAAAACCTCAATAATATTGTGTTTAAAACAGTCAGTGTAGATGTGGGGTAATCGGAGAACTGCTCTACTCTGACTGCAGAGGCCTTCTTTTGAGTTAATTCTACACTGAGAGACTGTGCTTTTGTGAATTCCATGAATTTCAAGGGAAAAGAGCAATTTCTTGATATTATTTATTTTTTAATTTGTATTTAAATCATGAGAGAATAAGTAACCAAAAAAGGAATTCTGCGGATAAGTCTCCAGCTGTACTTTTCCATCAGTATGTGTGAAATATCCTTGGTAATATTTTTCACTTATTTTGCTGGAACAAAACCCAAAAATAAAAAATGTAGTTTTCGCTGGAGCATTTTCCCACAAGAATGGGAGTACACCAGGGGTGTAATTGAAAAACAAATACATTTTTTGACGCTGCACATTGCTGGATTACTTCCAGGGCGGTCTGTCGATTGTAATTTTGCGGCCATCTAATGTTGATCTGTTTGGATCGGAACAGTTTTAAGGGTGGCACATAGTAAAACATAGGTTTGATTTACACACTGCTTGCAGACTCTGGCTGCTCCCCGCTCTTCAGCCTTACATGCAGGGGTGCAATAATGCTGGCCCTTTGATAGGCCCATCATAGCCATTTGACTCTGTCGACCACAATTTATTAATTCAGTGGCTTTTTAGGGCTGGCTTAAGTAGTATAGGGGCTGGGTGGGGGAAAATGTTTCCAGGCAGGGGTACCTTGGATAAGGATGGGGGGCGGGGGGAACTGTAGAATTGTGTGGAGTGGAATGACACACAGGGGCGTAGCCTGGGCGTTAAGATTGGGGGGGGGGGGGAGGAGCTCCAGGTTTCCAGACAATCCCACTAGCATATAATGTTAAAATACATTATAATCAATGTTGTTGAATCACGCACACCAAATTGTACAGTTTCTCAATGTTAATCGTTTTGTTAAACTTCGTAGGCGTGCTAGGAGGTGTTGTCCTCTAAACCAAGGCGTAAAAGAATCACTGAAGTTGCACTGCCCTTTGCGGGAAATGTCCCTCCTTATGCACAGCCAGCAACGCACAACTCTTTACAGTTCATAAAGTGAGTTTGAAAAAAATTCCAACAAAGTTCAAATCAAAGATTTATTTGTAGAAATTATCCCACGACTTAAGCTCATTTCATACATGAGAAAGTCACATAATTCAAAATGTCCATTAAAGGGTTATTCCATGTTACATACATCTAGATGGAAAC
The DNA here is from genome assembly GCF_964204655.1 of Triturus cristatus. Lineage (NCBI taxonomy): Eukaryota > Metazoa > Chordata > Amphibia > Caudata > Salamandridae > Triturus > Triturus cristatus. The sequence goes on along the minus strand of NC_140583.1, from coordinate 106,279,475 downwards.
CCCAATGCATTTTGGGTAGATCATTATAAACAAGCAGGGCCCAGGAGAGAGGCTTAAGGGGCAGTGGAAAGGGAGAACAATGCGGTTGTTTAGGTACTGAGAGAAAACATAATATTTAGCAATATAATAAAAACAATTAGGACTTTCAGACTAGAGATGAGAATGTGTGTGTTTTTGTCAGTGTGGGCATGCACAAATTGAACCTGAAATGAGACAGACACCTCACCATACCCGATTGAAAGCACCTGTACCCAACTATTTATCAGAAAATACATAAATTAGGGGGGTGTAACACCCCAAACAACCCCCCTATAGCTACACCCCTGATTCCACAACGCAACTTGTAATCAGATCCCAAGCAGTCAGAATGTATCATTATCAGGGGCAAATGAACACTGACACTAGGACACCGGCATAAGGTACATTGACGCTGGGACACCGGCATAAGGTACACGGAAGCTGGGACACCGGCACAAGGTACACTGACCCTGGGACACCGGCACAAGGTACACTGGGGCCGGGACACTGGCATAAGGTAAACTGGGGCTGGCACACCGGCACAAGGTACACTGGGGCTGGGTCACCGGCATAAGGTACACTGACCTTAGGACCCCAGCATAAGGTACACTGGGGCTGGGACACCGGCATAAGGTACACTGGGATTGGGACACCGGCATAAGGTACACTGACGCTGAGACACCGGCATAAGGTACACAGGGGCGGGACACCGGCATAAGGTACATTGGGACTGGGACACCGGCATAAGGTACATTGGGACTGGGACACCGGCATAATGTACACTGACGCTGGGATACCGGCATAAGGTACACTGACGCTGGGACACCGGCATAAGGTACACTGACGCTGGGACACCGGCACAAGGTACACTGACGCTGGGACACCGGCATAAGGTACACTGACGCTGGGACACCGGTACAAGGTACACTGACGCTGGGACACCAGCATAAGGTACACTGACGCTGGGACACCGGTACAAGGTACACTGGGGTGGGACACCGGCATAAGGTACACTGACGCTGGGACACCGGCATAAGGTACACTGACGCTGGGACACCGGCACAAGGTACACTGGGGCGGGACACCGGCATAAGGTACACTGACGCTGGGACACCGGCATAAGGTACACTGACGCTGGGACACCGGCACAAGGTACACTGGGGCGGGACACCGGCATAAGGTACACTGACGCTGGGACACCGGCATAAGGTACACTGACGCTGGGACACCGGCATAAGGTACACTGACGCTGGGACACCGGCACAAGGTACACTGGGGCGGGACACCGACATAAGGTACACTGGGGCTGGATACCATTACTAAGATCGGACCAGTGTCTGTGAAACCCTGACATGAGGCACAATCACTGGTGCTAGAACTGTAGCCGCGGGTAGTTTCACTGGGGCTCTTACACATCTAAGACACAAGGATACTGACACTTAGATCTTGCACTAGGGTACAATACCAGTATACTGACACAACAGAGGAACACTGGCACAGGGCCTCTGACTTAGGGAAGTGACACTTCTGTACTGACATATGGATACTGATGGGGTGCTGACACAACGACTGGGCACTGAAATATGGAGACACTGCCTTTAGGACACAGGCACTCTCACATTAATGCTAGGATGTGAATAGTGTCGCTGAACCATTGACATGATTTATATATGGACAGTAGGACACCCTCACAGCAGCACAAGCAATCCCATGGTCAAGCGCCTGGACACTCTTTAGGGTGATGAGTGCGCTATACAAATCAATATAACATAACATAACATGGGCATTGACTCTGGGGCACACATATTGGGACACTGACCCAGGGGCACCAGCATGGGGATATTGCCTTGGGGAGTGTGAAAATGCAAGATTGGCAGAAGGCACAGACATTGATGCTGGGACAGCGGCATGGGACAGAGTCTCCAGGAGAATGACATATTGTTCACTAAACTACTCTTCACTGACACTAACATATCGATGCCCGGACACAACAACAGGGCTGTGGCATGACAGATGACAGGTGACTCCATCATCTTTAAAGCCTATTCATAATATGAGATGCATAGGTTATATTGAATATAGTTATATAAACTAGGAAAGTGAACTGTGCGAGGGTCCTGCCTATTAAGTGCATTGTTAATTTCACAGCCAGGATTTGCCCTTCTAGGGCTCTGGTTCAATGCAAACCACATGTTGGCTTCTCCCAGAGCTTGATGGTTTTTTGTGCCTGAATTCTTTTCTTTAGGTCTAAAATTGGTAACATATGTCGAGCAGGCCCGGAATCCAGTCTTTCTTTGTAGTTGCGTCCACGTCTGAAGGCCTGGTCACAGTGAAACAAGGCGTGATAACCTTTAACAGCCAGGAGGGAAACATGCTTAATTTTTTATACAAATGTTGCTCCTCAGGGGGTGCATTGCAAAGTGAAATGCACTCTGTTCTCATGGTTTACTGTGCAGTCAATTCACACGTCGTTATGCGGTGGTGATCCAATTTCTATTAGTAGACGATGCATTCTTTTCCTGGCTACTCTATTTTGAAAGGGGACATCTGTCTTTGCGGGGCCAGGCCCCACCCCTTGGAACACTTGGCCCCTCCCCCTAAATACAACTGGCAGCAGGCCAGGGATTACTTTAAAACGAAAAGCTGAGCCATTGTTAACATTTCCTTCACCTCTGAATACCTTCGGCTGCAAGCTAACGTTACAGAACTTCAAACTACTTCTTTCATCTTCTTATGTTCAGTAAAATTGCTCCTGCTTGGTCCTCTGTAAAAGTCACCATGACGTAGGGCATAAGCATAGCGCGGCATGAGTCACTGTTGTTTGTTCATCAGTGAAATGCATGTTTTTCTTGTTAACTGTCTGTTTTTTAAGTGGGCCTCACTCTTTTAACAAAAATGTTAAATTACAACTCTGTTTCAGGAATCCTTCCTAACACAGTCACACCCCTTGATTCACTTGTTTTTATATCACCAGACCTCTCGGCTATCTTTACTCCCCTCCCCCCAGGTCTCCTCCACCCCTTCCCACATTTCGAAGTTGACGTGGGATGGTATAAGTAGATTTTTAACCAAACAAACACATCACGTGGGGCACTAAGACTTGTGAACTAAGCCCCATAGTAACACAATGAAACTGGCATAGGGGCATCAACTAGGACATAGGCACAAGGGGGCAGATTTACAAGCCCCGTACGCCACATTTGCACCGCCGTTGCGTCACTCTTGTGAAGCAGCGGCGGCGCAAAACTAGCGCCATGCTGCAGGGTATTTACAACATGACGCATCTAGGGAGATGCTTCACGTTGTAAAGCCCTGCGCCACATGAAACCTGCGTCAGGTTTCATGAGGGCGTTCCGGCACGCGGGGGGGGGGGTGTTTTGGTGCAGGAACGCCTCGGAAAAGTGCCTGAGTGAAATCTACAAGATTTCACTCAGGCACTTTTCCGACCCCGCTGCGCCAAAACCTTGCGCCTGCTTGAAGCAGGCGTAAGGTGTGACGCACCATGTGGAATATAGGCCGGGTTGGCACAGTGCTGGAGTTGCGTCGTGCCCGCAACACAACTCCAGCACTGCGCCAACGTTAGGATGGCAGATGCGACACTCATCTGCATTTCCCTGTGCCATGATGCGCCGCATTGTAAATGTGGCGCATCCGTGGTGGCGCAAGGATTGTGATGTGTGCCGCAAGTTTCCTGGCGCATCCCTGCTGATTTGCAGGGATGCGCCAGGAATTGTAAATCCGTCCCAATGCATTTAGAATACCAGCGCTAAGAAGGGGACACTGGCGGGCCCCGTGACAAAAGATCACTCACGCTAGGACACTAACAAGGGACACTGACATGGGGGAGCTGGCACCTGAATCAACACTGGCACAATGTTCACTGACACAGGTCCCCAATACTGACACAGGAACAGTGACACTGGAAAGTTGGCACGGGGCAGAAACACTAACTCTGGGAAAAGCCAGTTTCAGTGGAATCCTGACAGAGGGATGCCGGAGACAAAGAAACTGGCGCTAGGACTTCGGCAGTAGGACACGATACCACTTTGATACAAGCGAGGGACACTGACACAGGAACACTAACTGTGGGACTCTGTCACTAGTGCAGTGACAAGTGGACACTGACAGTGGTGCTAACACAAGGACAGAGGCAATGACACACGGAGACGCTGCCACTGCATACAAGTCTCCATTCCGGGTCCCTCCTCCCCTCCCCCTCGGGGAGGGGACCAGGCGAATTGGAATGTTACCACCACGGGCCGAAGAGACATTGAGGGGCCTTTTTGAACTGCCAATCCCGCCACAGGTTAACTAGTGGGGTGTCAGATTTGACACATGACCATATCCCCAAGTAGACTGTGCTACCGAACCTATCTCGTATCCTCCTTTCACCCCTTTCTTTCCTGTTCCTTTCTATCATCCTGTGCCTGATTTCCCAGTAAGTCAATGTAGAGGGGATTAGCTAAGCATATCTCATGAAGCACAGGGTCAAGACTGATTTGCATATGGCTGTGTTCAAACTGGAATGGCATGGTGAGCAAAAGAACGATGGATTTAGGCCCAGATCCCTGTACTGGGGTGAATGTATGGCATTATTCTGCATTCTGTCCATCAACTGTTGTTTTGCATTTGTCACCCCAAGTGGGAAGGGTATGCCCAGACGTGGGTCCCATGCTCTCCATGCTACTGGAATCAAGCTATCCTGGCTGAAGAGGGGTGATACACCGAAACCGGTCCTAGAATGCTTGCTTCTAGTCCAGGGAGGACCTGGCTTGCAGTTCAGGCTGGACTGTTCCCATGAGGCACAGGGTCACGACTGATTTGCATATGGCTGGGTCCAAACTGGAATGGCATGGTGAGCAAAAGAACGATGGATTTAGGCCCAGATCCCTGTACTGAGGTGAATGTATGACATTATTCTGCATTCTGTCCATCAACTGTTGTTTTGCATTTAAACATGAACTCGTGTACATTCACATGTGTGCACCTATTCATTGACCAGGAATATGGCTGCCATTGTGGGTCTCCAATAAGCACCCTTGCCTAAGCTCTCCCAAGGCCTGAGTTACCCAACAGTGATCAGGTATAGGCACAGGGGATACGAAAGACAGACAGCTGCATAATTTCCACATATTACATGTGTTTTTGTTGTAAATTCACAAGAAACAGTGGTTTAAAAATTTACATTTCATAGGAATGACCTCACTTAAGTCCAGTGAGACCCACATTTTATCAAATAGGAAAGTAAATAACTGTTTTACCAACTTGTAATACAGAAAAAAACGTATTGTTGTCCTGCACTGCTCTTCCTGGATTCTGGGGACATCTACAAACCACTATGTCCTGCAAGTACAGTTAGTCATGCTCCCACAACTCTTTCATGGCCTTAATTAATTAAAGACTGGTTGCCGAGGTCAATAGTTAAAAATTCACCTCGCTCTTTATGATCTGTAGCATGTGTCCTATATTATGGAGAATACAACGGACAACATGTTTCGCGATTTAGGAGCTTTCATACAGATTGTGGCTTCTTCAGGGCATATCAAATGTTTAGCACTGTAATTTCTCAAGGTAGAACAAGATTATTATGGCAGTGTGTCTGTAACTCATTACGAGACATGTTGTAAGACCTGTGAAAAGCATGATAACTTGTATTTCTAGTGGGTTTATGGTAACTCATAGCGGTAATAGTACACTTATCTATAGGAGACATGATATCAAACTGACCCACTCGGGATGAAGGTTGACAGCTTGGTAAATATCATTATTAGAGACCCAACATTGCCTTATTATTTAAGAATATGAATGAGTACCCATTTTTACTCTGCGAATAATAAATAAGGGGACTGACTACACATATGATGCACCTTCATGTAGGTTCTCTCAACCTACAAAATTACTTCTTCTGTTCCTTGTCTTCTTCGTGTTCAACCTCATTTAACCAAAGTAGTAGCCTGACCTATTTAAAAGAAGCATTGGGAAAACCAAAAGAACTGCCAAGTCTGCAATGACAAAAAAAGTGTTAAAAAGATGCTGCCGTGCAAAGGTAGCATTCATATGTTTGCAAAGCAAATAAGAAAGAAATGACCCCTCAAAAACATAAAATGAAAGGAGAAATACAAGCATAAATTGGCAACCAGCAGAGACACTGAAATTGGCTTTTTTGTAGGTGAATATGTTGATACATGCAAGATAAATGCATGTAGTTATGGGAAGAATCAAAATTATGAGACCGATGAACAAAGTGTGTTTATTTTAAAGTTTATGGAACTCAAGGCAGGAGAGACTGCTAAAACCTGTCACTAGACCATTAGGGTTTTTAGACCACTGCCAAAACAGTCTAACCTGGATACACTCTTTCCCAATAGCTAAACTAGTTAACAAAGTATTAGTGAAAGTGGTGACCCATCTGTAGGAAGATGGGTCTGTACATATATACCAAAATGAGGTATAGTGTGCACAGAGTCCAGTGGAACCCCAAAGGTAGCCAGAGGTACAAGTAGATAGCACCTTACTCTCTATTTGTGGTTGTGTGGCTGAGCCGTAAGGCTTTATCAGAGGGTAGCGTTAAGCATTTGTTGTACACACTCAGGCAGCAAGTGATGTCACACACTCAAAGACTGAACTCAGACCAATTTATTTGTAAAAAAATATATTCTTTAGTTATATTTATTTTCTAGAACCAAGCCAGCCTGGTACAGGTAAGTGTAAATGGTAGTTTTCAAGGCAGGGTGATACAATACAAGCAAGCTGAATGAAAATGACTTTGTTAGACGTTTGCAAATACTTTAAATACAGTAAAAGTTAATGTTAAATTACTTTTGATTACTTTTCAGATTACTTTATGGGTTACTTTTTCTACTCAGTGTAATATGCCTAGATATCACACTGGGACATTTCCTAGAGAAAAGGTGAGTAAAGCAGTTTTTAGATATTTGCAGTTTTTTAAGTTCTCATACGAAACCAACTCCACACTTAGAACAATTTTGGGAGGAAATGAGGTTATCGATTTCAAGGAAAGTACTTGGGAGTTGGTTTTCTGGATTTAGAACCAGGGTTCCCCCAGGGTCAAGGATGCACCCTCAAAACACCCTCAGCAACACAAGGGCGGCCAGGCGCAGAATGCTGAGGCTCAATGTTATCCAATGGGGCATTGGAGCCTCCAGCTGGTGGCTGCTCAAGAGCAGGCCACAAGCTTGTGGGAGCAAAGCTCCTGGTCTTAGCCTCAGGGCAAAGGGGGATCCGAGTTAGCACACAAGGTGCACCCGAAGCAGCGCAGGGGCAGTGGTGCAGGGTGCTGTTTTGCTCGCCAGGTGCCCTGTTTATTTCAATAAAAGTTGCTGGTTTTGTATTTTGGCTGCAGGCTGGGTCCAGGAAGACTTCTGGGAGGAACTAACAGCTGGGCAGGTAAGTTGAGAGCTCGGAGACATAGGTGCACCTCGGGTTCTCTTCTTCAGGGCGAATGGGGGTGACTGGATGCCTTGGTGTCTTTTGAGGTCGGATTAACCTTACCGGGCCGCTCGCAGTTGGAGGAGTTTCTCCATGCAGAGACTGCAGGCAAAGTCAGGGAGTCCTGGAGGGGTCAACTCACGGTGAACTCAGACTCTGGAGCACTGGGGGACTTCTCTGGGACCGGTGGGCCACCTGGATGTGGGCCGTAGGTGTCGGGTGCAGTGGTGGTTCCAGGCATCTGGTTTCTTTCTCCTCAGCAGGCTCAGAATCTGTCTGGGGAGTTTATTTTGAATAGAGCTGCTGTTCACAGGAGATCTAGTCTTTGTTGAAGGCTGTCAGTCCTCCCAGGGTTCTGTAGGTCGCTGGCTGCAGGACAAGTCGACTTTTGGCGCAGGATCTCTGGAAACTGCAGACGGGTCAGTGGGGCTGGGGCCAAGTCAGTTCTTCTCTGCAGTTTCCTCTACTGGCGTCTTTTTTTGTCCTTCTTCTTTATAGGATGGGGGAAACTATCTTCTTGGTTCAGGACTTCCCCCTAAATACTGTATTTAGGGGGCGTTTTAGGGGTCTTGAGGTCAATAGGCAATGGGCCAGTAGCCTTGGTGTGCTCACCCCGCGTGGGGGAGTGGGCACAATCCCTAATCCTGATTGTAGAGTGCCTGCCATCTGCAAGATGGCGGGCACTGAAGAGTGGGCTACACCGCCCTCCCCCACCTCCAGGATCGAGTTGGCAGAGCAGAGGTGGGCACACCTTCTGGGCTGTGCTGAATTTTCCTACCTGTCTTTCAGCCGAAAAGGAGGGGAGACAGGAGAGGGGCCTGCTCCTGATAGCAGGAGAGGCTGGGGGTCGCGTTACAAAGTCGGCAAGGCCTTTGAAGCTCCCCTGCCCGAGATGGCTCTTCCTAGCCTGGGGGAGGTGTGAACACCCCCGCCCAGGAAAGGCTTTGTTTCTGGGCTCAGGAAGCGAAGGCTCCCACCCCAGGAGTCTAGAAACATGTCTTGTGGTGGCAGTCTGTTGTGTACCAGTCAGGGAACCCACCAGTCCTTCTTCAGGGGTCATCTCTAAGATGGCCTCTGAGTACATTTTTCATTAAATCTCACACTGTCATCAGTGTGGGTTTAAAAAGGTGAGAAGTTTGATACCAGTTTTCAGTAAACCCATTATGGTGCTATGGAGTTTGTAATGACAAACTCCCAGCACCATATACTCTTAATGGTATTACTGCACTTATAATGTCTGAGAATTGGTCTAGACACTGTAAGGGTACAGGTCTCATGCACCTGTACCCTCACCACTGGTATAGTGCACCCAGCTAGAGGGGTGGCTGTGGGTTGCTAGGGCAGTGGGTTACTGGCATGGCACACAGGGATGTGTGCCATGTCGACTCTTCACTTTGTTCTGCACCAAAACAGGCAGCCTCCAATGGCAGTGTGTGTGTGAAAAGGTACAGGGCCTCTAGGGTGGCACCATAAGTGCTGCAGTCCTTAGATGCCTTTCCTGGGCACAGTGTCCTTGGTACCCATGGTACCTTTTACAAGGGACTGACATGTGGCCAGAGGTGTGCCAATTGGGGTTACAAGGTACAGTTTTGGGGAAAAACACAGGCTCTGGGGACCTTATTGGCAGGTACCCAGGGCATATCAAGTCAAAGTGCATCAGTAGTGTGGCTAAACGTGGGGGAGTTACTGCAACAGAAACCAAGCTTCCTACACCATCTACTTCAAAACTGTCTACATGCAAGCTGTTTACCTGCAAGCTGAAATGGAATAAAAAATTCTCAACTTGACATAGCAACTAAATTCTACAGGGTTGTGGACCAGTGGGAATTTTGGTGCTCTGAGATGTGTTCTGCCCCGTGGATTCTTCCACTCTTTCCCAACATCTCCATCAGGTTAGATTGGTGGAGGAACACAGGCCTAAATGACCCATCTTTTTCAAGCCATTGTACATCTACTACCCAACTTGGCTCTTTTCTCTTTTCACCTGGCAAAATCATTTCTAGGGTTGCTCAAGGCTTTTTTCTGTCTCCATGCCTATCAACCAATAAAATCAGGCCACTTCTGAAACAAATTGCAGGATGGAGGCAGACCCACCAAGCATATGCATAAGATACCCCATGTAAGTACTCGCACAATTAACATCTTAATTTACATGGTGGTTGTCACAATATTGAATATTTGATATTGACCTGCATTTATTGACCACGCACTATTCGCTATCAACATAGCTTCAAAGCAAGCAGATGTGGATTTCGTAAACAAATCAACACTTGCCTATGTAGGCTCATCATGAGAACATAGCAGTAAGCGTTGATATAGAGTAGATCGCGCTAGCGGTCGATATTGTGGCACACTGCTATTTATGTTCATATTTCATGGATGTTGCTCACTGATCAATAATAAGAGGAAAAAAAACAGTCATATTCTTTGGTTCATTCCCAATGTTCCCCAATCTCTCTCTCAGACACACTCTATAATTGCAATGGACAATCCATTTCCACTATAAAAAGGTCAAAAATACATCAAAAACATTTCAGTATTTCTGGACAAGCAATTGACAAGGGAGGACATGGACACAGATTTATACAGTGATATCTAATAGCATTTCAAATGCATTACGAAAATCCTTCAACCTATCCCTATATTTCTGACACAGAAACTATATAGACACTTAAGTCAACTTAGAAAGAGCTCTATACATCTTTTCAGGTTTATTTCATTAGCCTATGTAAAGTATTTCTTTCATCATCCATCAAAACCACGAGCAACCTTAATGCCAATCTCAGATTGGACACTTCTACAGTACACTATACAACATAACACTACACTACACTGTACTAGATTACACCACAGTACACTACAGTAAAAAATTTAATTGCTTCCAATACAATAGCTAACCTCAGTATTTCATAGGAATTACGTCTTTGCTAGGCATTATGACCCGCATTGCAATTCACAGAGATAAACAAATTTTTTGGGTTTGCAGTATGTAGGCGTACTCCTAAGAAGGCCTTGTAAATAAAGCACACAGACTTGTATTGATATGCTGTGAGGTCAGAAGGTCTGTTGGGCCTAAGAAGCCATTGTTCTGTTATGTTAATAAAACTTGATATAGCGCAACAAATCACATACCCGGAAGTATATCTCGGCTCTAAGCCAGCACAGACCAGTGATCTGAGACTACAACAGCCTCGTTCTCAACATTTTCCTAAACTTTGTGAAATCAGCACAGCACCGGAAGTGGAGAGGCAGTTTATTCCAAGCGGTAGGGGCTGTAAATGAGAATGCTTTCCCCCATATTTCACAGTAGGGACACGGGGTACCATCAAAAACATCTTGGCACTACATATTAATTTACAGGAAGTCTGATAATGATGTAATTTGCTCTTTAGATAAAGAGGGGCATTGCCTAAAAGGCCTTGTAGGTGAGGCAGTATATCTTGAACAGAATACATTTACTGCAGGGAGCCAGTGAAGGTTTCTCAGGGTGGGAGCTGAGGGAGAACCTGGCAGTAGATTACAGACCAGATGGGCAGCTGTATTTTGCACTGTTTCCGGTCCAGGGAAGACATGGCTTGGCAGTTCGGAATGGACTGTTCCCATGAGGCACAGGGCCCAGACTGATTTGCATATAGCTGTGTCTGAACTGGGGTGGAGAAGTGAGCTAAAGAAAGATGATGGATTTAACCCAGATATGTGATTGGGGGTGAGTATCTGAAACATTTCTGCGCCCCGTCCATCATCTCCTTGTGTTTGCTTATCACTCGATCCCCTTACCAGGTTGGTAGCAGTAATATCAGCAGTAATGCTGTTATCAAAGTGGTAATCAGGCAAATTATGAACTATTGCAAATAGAATAGGATTTAGCTCAGAATAATATTTTAATTTATAGGCAGGTTTCCTTGGGGCTATTCACAGAGAAGACTTAACACATATGTTAAGACAATATTATAGATAGGCAGATAATCTAAGGGTAATTTTCAGTGTTGGCTTCTCAGTTAGGATGTGGTAGAATCCATGGCCAAAACCACTGCCCACTTACATTGGTACCTGTACTTTCATCTCTTAATCTCTTCCTTTCTTTTAGGATAACTTAACACTTTCATCCACAAGTGTTTTTTACTTGGCTACAGAGTGTTACTACTAATGTTTGCAGGCCTCCTTCAGCCAACTTTGGTGTCTATCAGAATAATTTGACTCTCATAGGTTGTACCTACTCACTTCTGTGTTGACCCACGACTGTGGCACTCCTAGGGATACACCTTAACAATTCTGGGGTCCCCCTACAGGCCTACTACTGTGCGGCCTGTTCCACTCCCAACTGCTGCCAATCTGGCCTTTACTGGTTTCTTCATTTTGCCCTCCCCTGTTGGGTCTCTCTTTCTTCCTGGGTGGACTCCCTTCAAAAATGCATTGGCAGAAACTCCTTCCCAATCCATACATGCAAGCCCTGGAGGACAAGTTCTCAAAAAGAATAGGGATGATTGACAGCCATATAGGATTTAGAAAAGAAATTAGGACTTGATGGTTTCCAAAGTTGCCACTTACGTGACTTACTGCAGTTCAGAATGGTTTGTAAATGCAGCATGCCAAGCTATCTCTTTCACTCCCTTCATGTGCTGCTCCATGCGTAAGCTGCCACTTCATCCTACTGAACCAAGACTGGAACACCTTCCCCAGACCTCAAACACTACCCTTAGGTGGCATCGTTACCAACAACCTTTTACGACCAGGCACAACAAATGGACCAGCTCAACCAACTAAAGATCACATGGGGGCCACCTCAAGGGTTAGGGTAGTGCCATACAAATGATACAATACAACACAATTCAATTCAAACAAGCCAATCCATGCATGCCGTGAGGGCAGAGGATGGCCTGCATGGCATGAGGGAGGTGCGGCGGGCACAGGTGGCTCATGCAGGCGATAGTGCGTGGCAGGCGTGGTCACGCATGGATCAATATTAAAAATAAATAAATAATCTTACCTTGCCGGCGGCCGGGTCCTGCGTCTCTGCTCCTGCTCTCCTCGTGCACATCGAGGAACAGGAAGCAGGCCCCACTAACCAATCACAATGCTGCAATGCAGCCTTGTGATTGGTAAGCACCCAGGCTCCCCTGACCAATCACAACGCTGCATTGCAGTCTTGTGATTGGTTTTGAGCATCCTGGTTTGATGCTGAATCAGGGAATTGGGACCTGGGCATGTTCTCCATGCAGGCTGTAATGCAGCCTGCATGGAGAACGGGGAAAGTGCGCATGACTGGTTTGGGCGGCCTGAGAGGGCCGAACAAACAGTCATTGAGCACTCAGGAGTGGGCAAACCATTGCTGCCCTGCCCTGCTCCAAGAGCAGAGCAGCCTCACCCACTTACCTACCCGTAAAGCAGCAGGAAGCAGCCTAAAATGATAATAACGCAAATTTATTATCATTTTAGGTTTCTGCTTCCCACTGTTTAAAAGCAGTGGGGCGAAGCTCCTCCGCCATAGTGGAGGAGCCGCCCCTGCGTGATGGCCTCGTAAGAGAGATCGGGAGAGTGAATAAGGGTAGGCACATGTGTGCGTGTGTAAGCATGTGTGTGTGTGTGTGTGTGTGTGTCGAGCTAGGAAAATGATGATGGATGAGGGACTGGAGGTGGCTGGCATGCCCACACACATACTCATGACTGCACTCACCTGATCTCTCGAATGCTGGAGAGAAGAGAACAGTTTCTGACTAAAACTAGGGCCATGTCAATTCCTGTGCTTATGTTAGTGTTGACAGGATGCTATTGTCTCCGGCTCCCACTGGTTGTCAACACTTACTCAACAATCTAACCACAAACACATGCAATAATCTCTTGCCAGTCATCCAAATTAAAATAAAGGAGAGTTCTTTCTGCAGGTCTAAAAATAATGTCCTCAGGGGGGATCTGAGTGTCTCATCTCCAGAGGTTCTTCACACAGTTGGCTCTGGGCGTGCTCCCAGAGCAGAAGGTAAATTGTATAACAAAGGTGAAACTAGGCTGTGTTGTATATCAGAATCTTGGTAATAAAGATGTTATTAGACAAAAATACTGGGGCCTGGAAACTGTTTCCAAAAATGTTGCTCCGTGTGGTGTGGATTTTCTATACCAATGGGGAGGTATGTTTCAGATGATGTCTAGGACACAGCATTTATGTCAGTCGATGTTTAGGCCTCAGTATCATCATTTATACCACAATGCTCTTTGGGATGCAATAGAAACTACAGAGATGCTACAAGATGAAACTTTAAGCGATGGAAAATATTGCCAAAGCTTACAGCCAGTGTGCTTGAAGCAGAGAATAAAGCGGTGACTGTGTAGGCCATCCTTAGCTACATTTCGGCCCTGATTCTGAATTTGGCAGAAACAGAACATCCGCCAAAAACGATAAATGTTTCTGCCGCTCTATTCAGAGTGCGCGGGCTTCAGTGCGCTATAAATAGGGCCATTCATAGCTTTTTGGCGGATGCCCCACGTCTGCTAAACTCTAAAACCGGACCTTTAATCAACTCACAGAACTATTAAAAAACGGAAAACAGCATCCTAGGCATTATGATCATGTTTATAAATGTGACAAAGCAACAATTTTGGTGGTTCCATTAAAGATGGCTCAATTATTTATGACTAATCCTCATTGCTCCCAGCCCTGGTCTTCCTCCTCACAATCCTAACTAGTTAAGCTCAGTCTCGTGCGTCAGACACTATTTACTCATCCTAGAAAATTATTTGCAGAACAGTAAGCCTGGTCATTACAACATGGCGCCTTAGTTATGACATGCCTCCTTAGGGCATTAAACAAAATGGAGGGCAGCCAGGCACACTACCTGTCACTGCCAAATAAAAGTTAGGCATTGTGGACCACTGAATAAGAGGGTGGGAATAAAAAGACTGTGATCAGAAAGTAAAACGGTACCGGTGTAATTCTGGAATTAATCTCAGCCACTGCTAATTACTCTGGATACAACCCTGTCCTTCGTTTTTGCCCAACATGCTTTGGAATGCTACCCAGAGCGGTTGATGGTTGCTGGAATATTTCCAATCCTCCCATCTCCTTTTGTGTGTTTGGTGCAGCGCGGAAAGGGGCTAAGCAGATGCTGAGATGTGGGTCTCTCGCTCACTGTGCCACAGCATCCAAACTATTCTTCACTAGTGAGGCCTAAAATGTCTGAATCCAGTCTGGGGTTGCTTTTGTCCATTCGAGTGGGGGTCTCGCCATGCAGTTAGGGATGTGCTGTGCTCAGGAGGAGCCGTGTCAGTGCTAATTTGCATAGGTTGGCCTCTGTCTCGATTGACACAGTAGGGAATACATTAAGGGCTGGAATACTAGCTTTAAACAAACAGACAGTGGACCCTACCTCTCCCAGAAAGGAAGGAAGACCTCGAAGAAGCTAAGGAAGACTGGGATACGTTCTCCAAGAACTTGAACAAGAAAACGAACAAAGTATCCATCTGCCTACACACAAACATATCCAGTGCACATGTGAGATGATTCCCATCTGGGATGACGCAAGCTATGATGGCGTCTTCCTCTTTTTTATATAGATATAACCCTCACTCACTTTAATAGTGACATGCTTCATCATCGGGTTCATCCTGGCTCCTAAAGGCCAGGATGGGCTTGACCTTACCCCAGGGAGTTCTTTAGATATATTTTCTGATGACCAGGGGGTAAATCTACAAATGACTCATCCAGACCCAAGAATACATTTAATAGGGGGTGGATGGACACAATAAAAATAATGATAGCAATTATAAGGAGGGGCACTCAAGGAACACAATGGTCCTATGACCCTCAGTTTCTCAACATGCTCTTGCCCTACTCTAATGGAAAAATCTGGTCCAGGGCTTTCATCATGATGGAAAAAACTATCTATGCCCTGGTGATAATCTATGGGTGTCTAATCACTTGTGGCATGCACATATCTAGACATGCGAGGTGAGCGTCTACTCACCTCTTCGGAGCCTTGATGTGGTAATAGAACTCTTAATGAGTGGTACCTGTAGAAGGAGACAAACAAATATGCAGGTTGCCAGGGGTCACAAACGGTGATCAGGTTGATGCACATGTGCGAGGCATGCTGCGTGCTCTCTTCCTTGTATACTGTTCAGACGTAGCCAAGCTGGATGATTTGGAGTGCTGGGATTGCCTCGTGTAAAACACAGTGAAGTATGGCAACTTTCACACTGTGAGCGATTGTCAGTGGTTAGACAATTTGAATGCATTCCTCATATCTCCTTTAGTGGGCCTGAGTCACAAAGGTAAATTACACTTTTGAGTAAGTTTGCTACTTTTTGGAATTCAGAAACTACACTTTTGCAGTAAGTCTAGCACTACACATGGCCAACCACTAGTACAGTATCAATCTACCATAGAAAATAATGGAGGTAGGAACTTACTACAAAAGTGTAAGTTACCACAAGAGTATAAATTGCGGCAAAGTTCAGTTTGTGAATACTGAAAAGTAATAAACGTACTCATAAGTGTAAGTCACTACAAAAGTGCAGTTATGTTATAGTACGTTTTGTAGCATTATTGGAGTACATTACATACTGCGAAATGTACGTTTTGAATATCCATATATGCTTGTAGTTCTCTGTCCCAACTGCCGAGTCTCCACATATGTAAGTATAGATTTTAGTAATAAATTTGGGAGGGACAGTGGGAAAAGAGGCGGACTTACTACTAAAGAAGATGGGGCAGATTTACAAGAAAGTGACACATCTATGAAGATGTGTCACTTTCCCTGCACCACCATTAGTAACCCTTGTGCCACTATGGATGCGCCGTATTTACAATACGGCGTACCATGGCGTAAGGATTGACAGATGCGTCAGAATAGCTGACGCAACTATTGAGGCAAAAGTCACGCATTGCTGGAGTGGTGTCGCAAGCACGACGCAGCTCCAGCAATGCAGGGGGAGGCCTATCATCATTATGCTGCGTTACTGCTTACGCCTGCTTCAAGCAGCGTAAGAATTTGACGCAGTGGCGTCCTAGAAGTGTTGCAGTGAAATCTTGTAGATTTCACTGCGTCACTTCTACGAGGCTTTTTTGGGTTGGAACACCCCCTGCATACATTATACCTGACGCAGGTTTAATGTAGTGCAGGGCTTTACAACTTGACGCATCTCACTAGATGCGTCACGTTGTAAATGGGCCGCATTTTTACGCTGCTGCTGCATCACGAAAAGTGACGCAACAGCGGTGCAAAAATGAAGCAAGGGGCTTGTAAATCTGCCCCGATGTGTTTAGGGAGGAGTAAAAGGGGTTTAGGGAGGGTCGTCATCCACCTACACAAGAGTAAGCTAACTGCATTACTCTGGGGGTGGATACATGTAACTTACACCTTTGTAGTAATTTTACAAGTAGATAGAAAGTATCAAACTTACTACAAAGTGCATACTTACTCAAAACTGTAACTTACCTGTGTGAATCAGACCCCTGTGTTTAAGTGTACAAGGAAGAGCACAAATTGCAGCAATGTAGAGGATGGTCTGGTTGGGGCAATAACTAAATTGTCCTTATAATCATAAGGCCTTAGAAATAATATACACATATCAAACATTTGCAATAAACACTGAACTTTAATGCAAAGAAGGATAGGCAGATTATGAGTCAATAACACCCAAAATATGAGTAGCAAAGTCTGTGGAAAAGCCTTCCCCATCTGCAAATGATAAGGAGGTGTAAAAGTGTGAGAGGATGACTAGGTGGCTGCATTACAAATGTCTGTTAATCAAGCATGCTGTGATGCTGCCTTGGATGTTGAAATCGTTCTGGTAGAATGTTGCTCAACTACTCCGTGTATGGTATTCACCATTGAACTCTGGGATAATGAAACAGCAAATCTTATCCACTGACTTAGGGCAGAAGACGTTGGATGGTTGTAGCTCAGCATCAGGATCAGGAGGTTTCTCACAGCCAATGGAACTACAGCAGAAATATCACCTCCTGCAACACTGACACCTCACAGCGCTTTTGTTTGATGGCGCACTTTCTTAAATCCAAGTGATATGTAAGGAAAAAGCGAATGGATCGAAGCCCTGCTAGATTTCCTGTCTTGACTGGTTTCTCTAGCGACAAGATCACGCGCTGCTCCTTGTCTATGGGACCCTGTCTGATGGACAAGACGGGCCTCAACCAGCTAGGAC